>NC_054492.1:31538810-32250810 GCF_017639515.1 Carcharodon carcharias | reverse complement strand
AAGGAGGAAGAAGAAATGGACACCAAGCTTGAGAGAAAAGAGAAAATGGACATGGTTGGCACTGGGGGAGTGAAGAGGGATTTGGAGACTTTGTATGGAGGGAGGGAAATGGCAATAAAGAGAGAACCAGGCAGTCAGAAGACAAGGATGTAAGTTAGAAAGTCAGTACAAGCTATC
This sequence comes from Carcharodon carcharias, assembly GCF_017639515.1. Classification (NCBI taxonomy): domain Eukaryota; kingdom Metazoa; phylum Chordata; class Chondrichthyes; order Lamniformes; family Lamnidae; genus Carcharodon; species Carcharodon carcharias. The sequence goes on along the minus strand of NC_054492.1, from coordinate 32,250,633 downwards.
CAACAGCTTCCAAAATCTGGTGACTTTTATGGAAACAAAGTTGAATATAAGGCTGTTAAATGATAACAAGTAATTACACTGAAAGTGCACTGGGTCTGAATGTGCTCAACATTCCTTTGCATCAGACTTTCTTCTCTCCAACACCAGTAAGACTTATTTCTTCAGAGGTTTGCCAAGTCCTCAGAAAAAGTAGATGTTTGACATTTTATTTGGTGCAATATTTGGGAATCTGAAGGAAGAACCTGTGCTTATATTTTGCTTCTCGTAACCCTGGGACATAATTTTGAAGTGTGGACATTGTTGTAGAGTGCAATGAATATGAACATTGTCTATCTTCATTTATACAATGATCTCTCCTGAATTTGATTGAAAACAATTATCCACCATTCATGAATGAATTATTTTTCTTTATATTATAAAATTTATTTTTCCCAGGAGCACCAGATCATCTGTAACTAGGAGAAAAGAGTCAAAAATAATTTCCTTCCATTGAAGACTAAACTGTATAAATGCATAAAATTGATTGAAACATATTGTGTAGGTGCACGTACTGTTGGCTAATTCATGTCTTTTATAGTCAACTTCCATAGGAACATAGGAATATAGGAGCAGGAGTAGGCCATTCAGCCCATCTGTCCATTCAATACGATCATGGCTGATCATCCACTTCAATACCCTTTTCCCACATTGTCCCCATATCTCTTTATGTCATTGGCATTTCGAAATCTGTCAATCTCTGCTTTAAACATGCTCAATGATGGAGCTCCCACAGCCCTCTGAGGTAGAGAATTCCAAAGAATCACAAACCCCTGATTAAAAACTTTTGCCTCATCTCAGTCCTAAGTGACTTCTCCCTGTGGATTATGTCCTGTTGTGGGATGGGACAGAGCAGTTTATTTGTCCAACAAGAATAGGTGAATTTAATGTGATTTGTCTTGAAACCAGTCACTACATTTCTTATTTGGATTTCAAACTGGTTGTTGCTACCCCTAGGGGTTCAGTCGGTAAGCATGCTGCCTAATGAGCCATAAAGAACAGGACAAGCCCAGCTTCGATCTTAGAGTGTGTTCAGTTAGACGATCTTATCTCAAGTGCTTGTTTCTGGTGACTATTCAGTGACATGGTTGAATAAACAATGAGCATTCACAGGGACAGATCTTGATGGGTTACAATGGTGTAGAACGGTGGTTAGCAAGTTGGCGGCCCATTTTCCGTCGCTGCCTGCTTTAACTTCCATTGAAGTCATCGGAAGAGATGTGAAACAGGCTGTGGCTATGGTAGTAGGTCAGAGGCTGGGAATTCTGTGGCGAGTAGCTCACCTCCTGACTCCCCAAAGCCTGTCCACCATCTACAAGACACAAGTCAGGGGTGTGATACAATACTGTCCACTTGCCTGGCTGAGTGCAGCTCCAAAAACATTCAAGAAGTTTGACACCATCTAAGACAAAGCAGCCCGCTTGATTGGCATCCCATACACCACTTTCAACATTCATTCCCTCCATCACCAATCCACAGTGGCTGCAGTGGGAACCATCTACAAGATATACTGCAGAAACTCACCAAGGCTCCTTCAACAGCATCTTCCAAACCCACGATCTCTACTACCTAGAAGGACAAGGGTCAAGGCATACACCATCCTGACTTGAAAATACTTTGCCATTCCTTCACTGTCGCTGAGTGAAAATCCTGGAACTTCCTTCCCGACAGCACTATGGATGTACTTACACTGCGTAGCCTGCAGTGGTTCAAGAAGGCAGCTCACCACCACTTATCTCAATTAATTAGGGATGGGCAATAAATGCAGGAATAATCAAAGATGCCCTCATCCCATGAACGAATATTAAAAAAAATCAAGACCTACCCCACAGAGTAGATATAACAGGCATGATATTCCAAAAGTAAAAGAACGTTTGCTAATTATTGTGCTATAGCTGAGCTGGGATTACTTGATGGTGATATTCTGCCTCAAGTAGAAATTGTTTCAACACCGGCATGCTTATGGGAGGTGTAGTGATATTGTCACCAGGCTAACAATCCAGAGACTCAGGGTAATGCTCTGGGACCTGGGCTCCCACCATGGCAGATAATGGAATTTTAATTTAATAAAAAATCTGGCATTAAAAGCCTGGGTTTGTCCTGTTCTTTATGGTCATCAAACCATTGTCGATTGTTGTAAAAACCCCATCTGCTTCACCAATGTCCTTTAGGGAAGGAAATCTGCTGTCCTTACCTGGTCTGGCCTACATGTGACTCCAGAACCCCAGCAGTGTGGTTGACTCTTAAATGCCCCCTGAAATGGCCATGCAAACCACTCAGTTCTCAAGGGTAATTAAGGATGAGCAATAAATGCTGGCCATGAGTGCTATTCCAAATGGATATACAACTGCTGCTACTGCCGCACCAGTTCCATCTGAGGTTTACAGCCGACGGCAACACTACGCATTGAGCTAGATAGCACAAGGGCCCTTCACCCTCGTGGCAGTGTCTGCCATTCGTCTTACTGAAAAGGTTTTTGTTTGCATTATAATCTAAAATATGCCCTCTTTTAGCAAAGCTAATGTAGACAATTTGAAGAGAAGCAGGTCACGTCACTCAGTTATAAACACCATGCCATTAAAATGTGAGATGTTTCTGGCCCCGACTACCAATCACATGCTGGAGCACAACTGGAACCTGGGTGGGTCCTGTGCTATTTTTTATCTTTCAAAATCAATGTTTCAAGGCAATGGGGCTTGTCCCAACACAAGTTGGTCTTGGAATTTTTATTACTAAATAAGATTTGGTTTACCTAAGGTAAAACCATCACACCTGTGTGTATAAAGTTAGTACAGTCATTAAATCCTGTTTACAAAGCAGAATAGCTCAACTCCAATCAATTTGAATGGACTTTGCTGGCACCATCTCCCAACGCAGTACCTCAAGTTGACTCAGTCCTCGATTTTTATTTATCACAGATGAAGGTGACAGGAGTTTGGCAAGCAGCACATTTTTTTTTCAGTGAGTCTATTGAGCTGACATTTTCTTTCAGGTTTGCAGTCTGAGTTTGCTGTGAGGGTTTGGTGTGGTGACTGCATGAAGGAATTCAGTCATGAGAGAGATGGGGGGGCGGGGGGGCGGGGGGGGTCGCTGGGGGTGGTGGTCAACATAATCCAACCTAGGCAGGCCGCTCTTTTCTCTGCTGGCTATGAGAAATGAGGCAAGTTTGGAACCATCTCCAATGTAAAAATACTTTGCCCACCTCAAAAGCCCCTGCCTCATGAGTGAGAAAAATACTTAACTGTTTGTCATCCAGTGCCTAGTACTTAGGAACATGAGAAATAGGAGCAGGAGTATGCCATTGTCTCTTCAAGTCTGATCTGCCATTCATTAAGATCATGTTTATTATTTTACCTGAATTCCATTTGCCCTCTCCAGCCTATATCCCTTGTTTCCCATAGTATGCAAAAATCTATTGATTTCTGTATTGAATACATTCTATGACAGAGCCTTCTGGGCAGAGAATTCCAATGATTCACAACCCTTTGAGTGAAGGCATTTCTCCTAATCTCTGGCTAAATGACTGATCCCATACTATGAGACCGTGACTCTGTGTTCTAGCCTTCCCATTAACTAATCTTTGCTCCATGCTATTATATCACCCCAATCCTAAGAGCCCTAATTTTGTGTAATAGCCCCTTTTGTGGCACCTTATCAAATGCTGTGTTGAAAATCCAAATGCATTACATCTACTGGTTTCCTCTTATCTACCCTTCTCAATTCAACCTCAAAAAGCTCTGAAAGATTTGATGAACATGGTTTTCCTTTCATAAATCCAATCATACTATGATTTCCTTACTGACATGATACCACATCCTGGATCGTAGATTACTGTATCACACATTCCCTGTTACTGCTGTTTGGCTAACTGGCCTGTTTTTGCTCTTCCTTATTACTTGAACTTCTTGAATTACATTTACTACATTCCAATCTACAGGGACCATCCTAAAATCTAGGGAATTCTGGAAGATCAAGACCAAAGCATCCACTATCTCTGTAACCAATTTCTAAATCTAGGATGTAAGATACCAGGTCCAGGGGATTTGTCAGTTTTTAGTTACATCAATTCCTGCACTGCTACTTCTTTACCAATAATAGTTTTAAGTTCCTTGTGCTCACTAGACCCTTGGTTTCGTACTATTTCCAGAATGTTTTTTGTATCTGCTATTGTGAAAACGGATGTAAAGTATTAGTTTAAGATCCCTGCTATTTCCTTTTCTCCCATTTCAATTTCTCCTGTCTCTGCCTCTAAGGGAGCCATACTTACTTTTGCTAATCTCTTCCTCTTTACATAACTATAGAAGCTTTTACCATCTGTTTTTTTATGGATCCTGTTTGTTTACACTCATATTCTACTTTCTTTCTCTTTATCAATTTCTTGACCATCCTTTGCTGAATTCTAAATGCTCATGTTTTACTGCTCTTTTTGGAAACATTATAAGGCTGTTCCTTTAATCAAATACTACCTTGAGTTTCTCTTGTTCGCACAGTTGTATTTTTATTATTTATTACTTATTTCGCAATAAGCAGGATATAAGGTCAACCTGACTCCTGATATATCCCACAGCCAACGGTAACCCAGGATAAAACTTGACAGGTTCCCTTAAGGCTTTTGCTTGAGAGACCTGTCTTAAGCACCTTTGGGTGATCTTGGGCAAGATGGTTGTAGGAACATAATAATTGACCCCAGTAAGGGAAGGTTCCATTTCTTGACCACTATTGATGATCACACAAGTACAGACATCATACAAGAAGAACTGGGGTTAGTTTTAGTGGCCCCCACTAAATAGCCTCCTTACCTCCCGGTAGTCTATTCCTCCTCTCACAATCTGCAAGGTTTTATAAAACCTAAGCTTGACGTCAATGTTTTCAGATGCACCTTATCTCTCCTATCCTTTATACCTCAACTGCACAACCCCAAGCTAAAAGCAATGTATCAAAAAGCAGCATTATATCCTCTCTGTGTCTTCAACTAAATTTGATAGATGACTGGAAGTTGGTTTGTGCGGTAACTATGCAACGCCTGTTCTGTTTTAGGATGAGTTGTTTGAACACTGGCTGCTACAGAGGATGTCAAGCCTCGCCTACGCAGAAAAGTCTGTCTACATCTGTTTAACTGCAGTGAGAGTTGATGAAATTCAGGCCACCTGTTCTACAGCAGTAAAGCTGACATTGCAATGGACTGGAAATTCCACCAGTCCTCTTGCCAAGTCAACCACACTTGGGTCCTTCTGCTCATGAGAGAATATGTTTTACTATTTTTAGTCTCAAGGCCTTGTACAAGTCGAAACCAGTTCTTTCCCAGTACACTGTTCAGTCCATCTCCCTATATTGTCTGATGTCTGACTGGTCAAAAGCATAAACTCCCTGCCTTGCAACTTCTACCCCTAAGAGGAAAAGTGCAGCAATGTCATAGAAATATCATTACCTTCGAGTTCCCCTCCAAATCACACATCATCCTAATTTGGACACATATCATATTCATTCATATTTGCTGTGTAAATATCCCAAAAATTCCCTACCTGACTCAAACACGAGCGCCAATCCCTACATGAAATGAGCAAAATTTTGATTTCCCATTAGGAATTCCCAATTGGACTTAACAATTGGATTCAGCAGTCCCTGCCAATCTCTGGTCTTGCAGCTAGACAATTTTCAACAGCCGTTTGCATTTGACTTGGTAAAACATTTCAAGGGGCTTCATAAGTGAGTTATGAAACAAATACCTGCCATCGAGCCACAAAAGGAGATATTAGGAGAGGTGACCAAAAGCCCAGTCAAGGAGGTCAGTTTCAGGAATGTCTGAAGGAGGAGAGAGAGGTTGAGGGGTGGAGAATTTTTGGGGTGGGAATTCGAGAGTTTACATCCAAGGCAGCTGACGGCACAGTCACCACTGACAAGAAATGAAAATCAGTAATGCACAAGAGGCCAAGACTGGAGGAGCACAGAGATCTGAAGTAAAACTTAAAGGCAGATTATAGGTAGAGTTGAGCATTACACCATACATAGCACAAATTCCACTTGGGCTCACCTTACTCTATGCTAAGTTATACGGTCAACTCTGAGCCACTGTTTGGATAACTATACTTTGTCCAGGTGATTATACTCTTCACATCTACACTCAAGTATAGTGTCTATTGTCTTGGAGTGCTGAAGTGATGAAATAGAATAGAATTCTATTTGTACTTGTCCCTACAGTCTCAGGTGATGAAACGATGTAGTTGCTAGATTGACAGTTCTTTGTGCTGTGATACATGCAAACACCCTCCAGTGAAAGCATGTTAGCATAGACATTCTTCAAAAGGCTGAATTCCCCTTCACCTGCGCAAACAGAAACAATATTTTGTAACAGGATGAGAACTTGAAACCAACGAGTGATGTTGTCTTTCAACTACTTGCAAGTGAGTTCAATGCTCATCTAAGTTCATGAACTGCTGCTGAACAGCTTTTGAAATTCATACACAGTATGGGGGCAGGGAAGAGAATGACTGACAAACATGTATATTTATTCAGCTTTCTCTCCTCCTCTGCTGAAATGACTGGCTCTTGCTGGAGTAGCAGTCCAGCTGCATCTGGGCTAGTTGGCCATTCTATATGTGAGCCTGGCCACATAGTCAAGCTTTGACAGTCCATCACAACCAAGTACACCTGACAGTCACACATGTCCATGGCAAACATTTACTCATTAGTAATCAAGCACAGAAATCCTGTTTTTCCCTTAGTAGAAAACATTGTGGCCAATTATTAGATCATCTCCAATGCCCCGCCAGCTGAGATTAGCTAACTCAGCACTCAAATCTGGACTGTAGTTAATCTGCTCAGTTTAGTTACACACTATTTGGTGCATCTACCCACTGAATCATGCAGGGTGGAACACCCAAGTGTGTTAATTTTTATCTTCATTGTGGTTACTGACTTAGCTAACGAAATAAGACAGGGTGGGAAAGAAGGTCAAAAGACTTGCCTCTTTCATTTCTTAGGTTGTTCCAAAGTGCTTCACAGCTAATGCATTACACAGGGAGCATAATCACTGTTGGAGGGAAGTGCGATAATCAATTTGGATACAGCGAGGTTCCATAAGCAGCAATGAAACAAATGACCAGATAAACTGTTTTAGTGATTTTGGTTGAGGGGAGCTGGGAGAGTTCCTCTCCTCCTTTTCGAAATAGGGCCATGTCTGCCTGAAATCTCTGCGCTCCTCCAATTTTGGTTGCTAGTTCTTCCCTCAATTTCCTAGATTTCACCAGCTTGGATCTACGCCCATTCTTCACACTGTTCTGTTTCACCTTGAAGTGTTACTTTGGTTTTATCTTTTTGGGCACTGTTCAAATCCAGTATAAGTCTATAAGCATTGGCACCATATTTGTCCTCTTTTGAAGCTGAAGTTCTCCAGTTCTTCTAATCTGCTGTACAAAATGGTAATGCACTTGTTACTAATATTATGAAGCACTGTTGGATCAATCACAGACCTGTGGATGTGAATGACTGCATTAGGTTAGTTTTGCCTCCAGCTGTGTTGCTACCTGATGTAGCAAATTAAAATGCTAATAAAGTTTTTTTTAATCCATATCCAGTTACATTCTATTGAGGAATACAGTGCACAGGGAATAGATGCAGAGACTATCGAACCAGGCAGGAAGGAAATTTGATGAGCAAACATTGTGACGAAATCTACTCTCGAAGAATTCTGACGCGAGTAAGGAGTGTTATGAACAATGAACTTCACTCCTTGTCTCAGTATTACTGTTAGATGTGTTCAGGAAAAAGGCCACAATCCCTCAGATGCAGGACAAATCGGTTCCTGAATTTGCTTGTGCCCTTCTCTATGAGAACTTTTTAACAGGAGTTTGATGTATGGACAAGGACATAAACTGACGATGGGACTCACTGACTGATTAATTTGATACATGGGTATAGTTCTTTTTGATGCATTTTAATTAAAGTTTGATCTCTGTGAATTGGGCAGTTTTCTTTCTTTTTATTGTTTTTATTCATTTATATGTAATTTTTGAATGAACGAGCAATGTACCCAAAATGAATTTCCTTGTGGACAATAAAGTTAAATTAAAATTGAAATTAACTGCACAATTTCATTCAGAAAGGGAGAAAGCTTTCTTAATGTATATTTAGAAACCTATAGGAAAGCCTATAGTACAGGGCATACTCATGATACTTTAATTTTGTATCTGGGATGCCAGTATAGGCACAATGGGCTGAATAGCCTCCTTCTTTGCTGCATCATTTCTTGATTCTATATGGGTGATGCTGGTAAGCCAGCATTTGTTGTCCCTTCCAATTGCTCCAAAAAGGTGAAACATGAAGGGTGAGGGGTCTTAGGCACAAACTGATGAAAGGCAAGTTCAGTCTTTGGGTGGGGTAGTGCAGCTAAAAATCCTGGAGTCAATCAAGAGGTAGCTAGATGCTCTGATGGGACAGGTCACCAGTGATACAACTCTCAGCTCTAGTCAGAGGTTTGTGGGTTGGGGTTCCACTTCAGAGACTTGAGCACAAGAACTAGGCTGACACCCCAGCTTAGTCACCCAATCACCACTTCTCCCTCAAATGGAAGTCAAAGATCCCACTTCACATTTCAAAGATGAACAGGGGATATCACGGGCTGGTAACTACCTCAGTGCTGCTTGTGGGATCTCGCTGTGTTTAAATTGGCTGCTGTATTTCATTTCCTAGCGACTATAAAATAATTCATAGACGGTAAGGCACTTTGGGACATTGCGAGGCTTTCCTCCCTTTTTTCCTTATGAAATGATAATGATAGGCTGAATGGCCTTTGGAATAAGGTTCAATTACACCCTTGGTTTAGGAATCCACAATTTGTATTTCTTCAGCTGAGAGCTGTTCCAGGTTGGCAAGCTCAGTAAAACTGGTGCAGTTCCAGGGAGAGGGTGACATTGAACCTTGTAATATGAGCACAGAAAGTTTTAACTGCCCAGTGATAGAATGAAAATGCTGCAAATGCACACACCAGGTGGCATTTAATCCAGGTGTGAGGGGTCAGCATGAATCCCACGTTGCCTTCTTGGGGAAAGGTCAGCTGTATTAAGTGCCATCTCAGGCACTCTAGAGACCAGCGACTCGCTTTCCCCAGGATCAAGAAATTCCTGACCCCTGGGAACCGCCGGCAGGCAGTGCCACCAGGTGACAGTGGTTTCTGCTGGCAATGTACCCACCAGAGGCCCAGGATCAGAGAGGGACCCCAGGCCACAGATGAGTGAGGGGTGGAATGGGTTTCACAGAGTGGGGTTTTCAGGAGGAGGAGGGAAGAGGGGTCTGCAGCAAGGGCAGGGGGGTGGCCCTCAGCAGCTCCCCCCTTCCTGATACCAGGTCCTTCAATCAGGCACTGAGGGACCCCCACCCCCGGGAGCCCACAAGCAAACTTGAGACAGGCTTTGCTTTGCAGTCTTCCTGCATGGTGACTGCCCCACACACCGCTGGTTGAACAATCAATGGCGATAGGATGAGGGCCTTATAGCCCACGTAAGGGCCTCAGTTGGCAGTGGGGTGGGAAGGCCCTCCACCTGTGCTTAATCAGGGCAGAGGGTCCCTACCTGACACCCTCCCACATGATTAAATGTCCCCCCACCGGACCTCCAAACTCACCTTGAGGAGGGCATTAACTTCTGCCCATAATGTCCATCAGTGTATATAATGAGAAAAGATGGATTAATATTTCAGGTGGAACATTTCGCAGAAGGGCATTTTTTTGTTTATTTTTAAATGAGAGGAGGAGGTTAAAAGTAAACCTTAGCATACACAGCAGATAGTTTACAGTCACAATAGATCCTCCTCCTTCTTTAGGTACCAGGCCCTAAGAGGGCATTGGTGACCATGGACTTCCATTGGATTGGTCCATGATTATACCTGGCGAAGTACTGCAGTGGTTTGCTGTTACCTTCTGCAGTCTGGCTGACCAGGAAACTCTCTTGCTCTTACCGCCTGCCATCACTGAATCACAGAATTGTTACAGTGCAGGAGGAGGCCATTCAGCCCATCGTGTCTGCACCCAGCTCTCCAAATGAGCGTTATGATTTAGTGCCATTCTCCTGCTTTCTTCCCGTACCCTTGCACATTGTTTCTATTCAAAGAATCAGCTAATACCCTCTTGAATGCTTCGGTTAAACCTGCCACCAGCACACTTCCAGCCAGTGCCTTCCAGGCTCAAACCACTCACTGTGTGAAAAAGTTTTCTCTCACATCACATTTGTTTCCTTTTTTTGCAAATCACTTTAAATCTGTGCCCTCTCGTTCTCGAACCCTTAATGAGCAGGAACAGTTTCTCTCTATCTACTCCATCCAGCCCCCTCATGACGTTGAACACCTCTATCAAGTCTCCTCTTAGCCTTCTCCTCTCCAAGGAGAACAGTCCCAAAATCTCCAATCGATCTTCAGAAATCAAGTTTCTCATCCCTGAAGCCATTCTCGTAAACCTCTTCTGCGCTCTCTTCAATGTGATCACATCCTTCCTATAGTGTGGCACCTAGAACTACACACACTACTCCAGCTGAGGTCTAACTAGTGTCTTATATAGGCTCAGCATAACCTCCCTGCTTTTGTACCCTATGCCCCTAATAAAGCCCAGGATACTGTATGCTTTATTAACTGCTCTCTCCACCTGTCCTGCCAACTTCAATGATCTGTGCACATATACACCCAGGTTTCTCTGCTCCTGCACACCCTTAAAAATTGTACCCCTTGTTTTATATTGCCTCTCCATGTTCTTCCTGCCAAAATGTATTACCTCACACTTCTCTGTATTAAACTTCATCTGCCACCTATCTGTCCACCCCGCCAACTTGTCCATGTCCTTTTGAAGTTCTGTATTGTCCCCCTCACAGTTTACAATGCTTCCAAGTTGTGTATCATCGGCAACTTTTGAAATTGTCCCCTACACACCAAGATCTAGATCATTAATGTATATCAGGAAAAGCAAGGGTCCCAATAATGACCCCTGGGGAACTCTACTAAAAACCTCCCTTCAGCTTGAAAATTTTCCATTGACTATTACCCTCTGTTTTCTGTTACTCAGCTAATTTTGTATCCACGTTGCTACTGTCCCTTTTATTCCATGAGCTATAACTTTTCTCACAAGTCTGTGGTGTGGCACTGTCTCGAATGCCTTTTGAAAGTCCATGTACAACACATCAATGGCATTACCCTCATAAACCTTCTATGTTCCCTCTTCAAAAAACTACAGCAAGTTAGTTAATCACAATTTCCCCTTTACAAATCCACGCTGGCTCTTTCTAATCAAGCCACAATTTTCCATGTGTCTACTAATTTTTCTCTAAATAATTTTCTCTAGAATCTTCCCCACCACTGAAGTTAAACTGAATGGTCTATAATTGCTTTACTCCTCCTTTTACCACCCTCTTACTATTTATGTGCTGATAGAAAACTTTAGAATTCCCCTTTATTTTGGCTGCCAGCCTTTTCTCATGATTCCTCTTGGCTTCTCATTTTTGCTTTTTCACCTCCCCTCTGAACCTTGTGTATTCCACTTGGATCTCAATTATATTTTCTATCTGACACCTGTCATAAGCACACTTTTTCTTCCTTATCTTAATTTGTATCTACTCTTTCATCCAGGGAGCTCTGGATTTGTTTTCCCTGCCTTTCCCTATTGAGGGAATATACCTTGACTGTGACTGGACCATTTCTTCTTTCCCACACAATAGGTAGATTTTAATCTTTTTTTGTTCAGGCATATTGGAAGGATTGACAGGCTGATAATCAGTCTTTTTGGCCACATTACAAACGCACCTTCCGCAGTCATCAAGTCCTGAAGTGGAGCTGGACCTGGAGCTTCTGTTCAGAGGCAAGGACACTACCCATTTCACCACAAGCCTTCCCACACAATAGGTAGATTTTAATATTTACTTAGCTGTACAGATTATGATGCATGGAGAATATGTTTTGTACACCGATATAATGTGGTTATAAAGATCAGCATGGTTGTGTTTTACCACTCCCTTCCCCCATAGCTCGTACAAAGCTGCAACAGGTTTTTAATAACAACTTAAGGAGTAATGTTTGGCAAACCTTTCATTGTTTAAAAATATGATGTAATTTGTTTTAAATTGCATCGCTCTGTCATTGTAAATTATATAATCATGACAAAAGTTGCATTATTTTTTGCTTCAAGCGTCACTCTCACCTCTGGGTCAGAAGGTTGAGAGTTCAACTCCTACTCCAGAGACTACAGTGTGTGATGCAGGCTGGCATTCCAGTTCAGCACGGAGAGAGTGCTGCATTGTTGAATGAGCTATCCTGATATGATGTAAAATCGATGCCCTGTCTACCATTCCTGCGAGTTTCCAGGTTTCCTTGAAAGGAGAGTTATATGCCTGTAACAAGTCAAACAGGAATTGAGGACACTGTGGTAGTGGGCTTAGGGCATGGGGGAAAGGGCATAGACAAACCTCTCCCGAGTGGATACCCGAGCTTCTGACCACCAAAGTGAAGCAGGTGCCAAAGATATCCAAAGCGGCACTTGAGCCTAGGGTAACCCAGCCCACGTTTTCCACCTCAACATATAAATGTATTTTCCAGGAATAACTGGATAACAGTCAGGAGCAGGAATCTTGGCTGATTTCCCCCACTCCTAGCCCAGTGGCCAACAGTCTTATCATCAATCCTATGACCTGCATGTACCTAATGATTCCATTTGTTGGAGCTTTTATCATTTCCCGTTTATCCTATGCCTGTTGCCCTGGTGCTTTATCAGTCCTCATCTAACGTCCATTATCTGAGATTGTTCTCTGCTTGGAGTTTTCTCATGTTTCTCTGTCCCCCGCCATTCGTTTGGTTACATAAATCTGTATAATGTCATAAATTAACCTGGCAAATTGGAGCTGGTGATTACAGAAATTCAGCGTGATACACGCATGTTAAAATAGACCTCCTGCAGCTCAGTGGCAAAGTATAGAAGGTAGTAAAACACACCGAGAGGGAAACTTCAGAGAAACCTGCTGAGGCAATTTGAAGCAGGAAATGTTTCCTCATTATTGGCAGTGGTAGTGATTCAAGACTGTAGCCATGGGCTGATTTCTCAATTTACTTGTTTTAGACAGAGACCATTTTTAATCTTAGATTTTAGTATCTAATTTGAAATAACCAGTGCGTAACTTAACCAGAAGGCTCCTTGTTCCGAAACTGGACAACACTGAGTTAACTAATTTAATCCGTGGGCATCAGTTCAGACAGCACAATTGGCCTCACTGCCTTTAGATCTGGAAAGGAAGAGGTATCAGCCAAGTTCCCACTGCCAGAGATCCTCATTGGAAAGTGCATTTTGTGTGTCACTGTTGGGTGCGGACAGGATCTAACTCAACATGTGAAGGATGGCCACCTGGGTTACATAAATTTGACTTGCACTCCCTTGAGTAAAGGAGATTGGGGGATGACCCCATCAAGCTATTTAAGATGTTTATTTGGATTTGAGAGGTTGGTTACAGCAAATCTATTTCCTCTGGTGGGGGAATCAAAAGCTAAGGGGAAATAATCTTAAAATTAGAGCCAGAACGGTCAGGAGCAAAATCAGGAAGCACTTTTTCATACACAGCGTCGTGGAAATCTAGAACTTTCTCTCACAAAAGACTGTGCTTGCTGGGTGTAATTGGAACTTCCAAGTGTGAGGTAGATAGATTTTTACGAATGGTATTGAGAGACATGGAGCAAAGGCAGGGAAATGAAGTCGAGGTGTGGATCAGCCATGATCTGATTGAATGATGGAGTGGGCCAGAGGGGCTGAATAGCCTCCTCCTTTTTTCTAATGTTATTGTGTTCATATGGCTGAGCGACTGAGGGATGGCTGAGACTGGTGGAACCAGATGCTGGCAAGGGTCAGCAACCTCAGGAGAGAAGGGAAGAGAATGAGAGAGTGGATTTTTAAAGAAAATTGGGGAACAGCAGAGGTGTAACCTTCCACACCAAGCCACACATCACCATGACTTGGAACTATATCGCCGTTCCTTCACTGTTGTGGGATCAAAATCCTGGAACTCCCTTCCCAGCAGCACTGTGAGTGTACCTGCACCAGATGGACTACAGTGGTTCGAGAAGACGGCTCACCACCACCTTCTCAAGGACAATTAGCAAATGCTGACCCTGCCACCGACACCCACATCCCATGAAAGAATTAAAAAATCAGTTTTCCAAATCATGATCCAGTCCTACACACTGCCGACTGATTGATCTCAGATCTGCTGCAGTGCAACATCACCAGATGGAGGCCCAGCACAGGAGGCAAGGCAAAATAATACAGAAGAAAAGTCCCTGTGTTAGCACTTCACCAATCCCATCTTTTGACCTGGGCCTGGGAAACAGATCTCCCTCCCTCGCCTAAACCGCAGATGGATGACAGAAGAACATTTGCTGACCTCATGCAAGACTTTATGGGGTTGCTAGAGTTTAAGCATTTTTTTTTAATTCGTGCTCAGGATGTGGGTGTCATTGGCAAGGCTTGAAAGTTATTGCTCATCCCTAGTTGCCATGAGAAGGTAGAGGTGGATAACTGAGTGGCCTCTTCTTGGCACAGTTAATTGTTAGCCATGGCATTGGAGGCACACAAAGACCAGACTGGGAAAAGGGAGGAGATTTCCTTCCCTAAAGGACATTCGTGAACCAGTTTAATTTTTGCATAAGAACATAAGAAATGGGAGCAGGAGTAGGCCTTACAGCCTGCTCCGCCATTCATTACGGTCATGGGTAATCTTCTGCCTTAACACTACTCTCCCACCCACTCCCCATATTCCTTATTCCCTGAGGGATCACAAAGCTATTGATTTCGGCCTTTAACAATGGAGCATCCACAGCCTCTGGGGTAGAGAATCCCTGAGGTTCAGCAATCCAATTGCTTCACAGTCAGTTTTACTGATTCCAGCTATTTTTTTCTCTGCTATCTCAAATAAAGTGATTTCCAAAAAAGAAATCATGTTTAAATGATGTTATAGCACCAAACCAACAACATTGAACTGATAAAAATCCCATTAATCTCCCTCAGCATGATCGACCACACTTTTAACCTGACTGAATTCATCTTCCCTTTGAATGTTTTCCTAGTGCATTTTGTCTAATTCTCTTTCAGTGCCAATATTTTAACTTGTGATATTAAAAAAGCATATTACAATTCAAAAAAAGCAAATTATTCTTTCGAAGGAGTATCTCTTTGTCGGTTCTGCTTATGTCTTGTCCCCTTCCCCTTCTTACATTGCTTTAGATCTTGAATCACTAAATTTATATCAAAGAATCTTAGCTGTCATCACTCACAGATAAAGAATGCATGAGTATCGAGGGCCCTTGGCACTCATATACTCCAGCGCAAAGTCAGTGTGTTTGAGAGAGCAGGGCAGGAATCATTTTATTTTTCATACAAGATGCTACATGCTTGGCTTGAAAATTAACCTCTCATTAAGGCTGCATTAGACAGTTTTGTTGAAATATCACAGCAAACTTGCGGGCACACAGTGTAAATGCCCAGCTATTCTCTACTCTCAAATAGATTGTCCTACTACCTCCCCGTCTCCCCCTCCCCACGCACACAGCCTTGTTTGTTGTTAAGGTGGGTTGCTGGACTCAGTCATGCCACTTTGAGGAAGGGTCAAGGGGATTTTAGGAATTTCCTCTGAGGAAACAAGAGGGGGTGGGGGAGATCGATGGGAGTATCACATTACTCACCTTCTGGCAAAATGCTGTAAAACGTCAGATGAAGAACAGTGTCTCTGGATGTCCTGTTGACCACACAAAGCACATGGTGCAAATAAGAGCCTTGGGAATGGAGAGTGGTAGTGTGTTACAGTTCACTCAGGGAGTACCCGTTGCTGTGATAAAATTACTTTTTAGTTTGGAGCTATGCATGGTGATGGTAAGGGCTCCAATGTTCTTTCCATCACATGCTGACCAGTAATCTCTCCCGCTCTTACCACCTGCCATTGGTGTGTGTTGGAGGCATTTGCAGGTTGATAATCAAACTGTTTGGCTACATTGTGAGCACACTTTCCTTAGCCATCAAGTCCTGGGGTGGGTCTCAAACCCGGAGCTTCTGGCTAAGAGGCAGGGACGCTACCTCTGAATGAAGAGTCGCTGGGGGTAAAAATCTTCCTGGACATAGGTTCATCAAAATGCCATTGTGGGCAATTATCAATTGACAAAATTTCACCCCTCATAGTAATACATGGATTCTATAGACTTGATGTTTAGAAGGCAGTTAAGCCGTCCCCTGCACAATTAATGGTCTCTTCTTCACACCTCAGTGCGTTACAGCTTTGTCATATTTGGGTTCAGAACCTTCCATTTCAGCACTCGCTAACCCCAATTTTCAGACCATCAGCACAAATGAGTGGAAAGTTGCAGGCTGCCAGGTGTGGAATTGGAAGACACCTTGCAGAATTTTTGTCCTGTAGCTGGAATGCTATTTGTCATTACAATGTTCTCCCTAACCCAGCAGAAGTCGATCCTGATGCAGCTTCACTACAGGTTTGAACCTGGTGCAGCTTGGCTCCTGGCTGTACAGGTGCTAAGCTTCAGCTGTACTAATCCAGATTTAGGCCCAATGTGCTTCTGGGGTGAAATGGAGTGTGCTTTCCTCCTACAGGTGTCCACTTGATCAAATTCAGATTTAGGCTACATTTACATTCTGACTGTGGCTTCAATGTGCAGCAAAACTGGTTCATACTGACATTATAGTTGCAGCGCCAATGCACAACCAGTGGAAATGTTTAACGCTTGACTTCATCGAACTACCTCAGTGCCTCAGGAAGTAAAAGCATTATGCAGTGTGTGGCAGACCAGAAATGCCCACGTTTGACTATCGGCCAGAACTGAGGGGGGCAGTGGAATATAATGGGCGGAATTTCACATTGGCGGGATTTTGTGGTCCCACCGAAGTCAATGGACTTTGGAATGGCCCCACCCCCACTGCGATGGGGCCATAAAATTCCGCCCTATGAGTTTCATTCTCACCTGAATAGTGAGAAAGAAAATTTTGTCAGACTTTCCACTCCAGGCTGGTCCATTTGGAAAGTAAATGCAGGATGTGAGGTGAGGAGAAGATTAACTAATGATAAAAGGAAAAGAAACTTGCATTTATTTTGCACTTTTCATGCCCACCAGACATCTCAAAGTGCTTTACAGCCAACAAAGAACTTTTGAAGTGTAGTCACTGTTGCCCCGCAAAATCGTAAAGACCCTCAACACTGGCAGTTTCAACTTAAACATGATAAGAGGGTCCCTTAGAAAGGTAGGCCAGAGCTACTGACACCTGTGCACAGGACTTCAGCGGGAGGCAGTGTCTTCAGGAAGGAAGGGAGAAAATTGAGAAAGAATTCATCCTAAATTAGAACAGTATTGAATTTAATTGGAAAGAGGTTTTTGCTTTAGCGAAAGGTCTAAGCAACTAGCCATAGCTCCACAATCCAATTAACACTTTTCTGTTTGCACCATTGTGTGGTGGTTGTGCATTTGTTTCCCCAAAGCAGCTGAAGACATTTGCAGTAGGCTCGCGCTGAAATGCCAAGAGCCCCCAGCTGTGCCTCAGGCCAAAAGAGGCATCCCATATTATCAATGATATCATCCATGGAGGAATGTCCTCTTCCCTCAAGTGTCAGAGGGCTTTTGGGGTCAAATGGCAGCTGCTACCAAACTGCTGTCAATCAAACTTCTCAGCTGGCAGCAGAGGGATTTGTGGAAGGGCTGGATAGTGAGGTCACAGCTCCCTTTCTGCACAGCTATGAAACCTTTACAAGATCAAATCAACATTGACGGCCAATTTACTCAGTGCGGCTGTTTCCTGTAGTGGTCACCGTGGCAACGCCACTTTGGCACCAATTATTTTTGACTCGTTGCCCAATTAGCCGTTGCAAATAAGAGGCGTTTTCATTTTTTTTTCCCACCTTGTACGGTAATCTGAACCAGTCCTTGTACCACTGGAGACCTCAGCTCAGCCCAAACCAAGGATTACCGAGGGAAAAGAGGGAAAGGGAAAAAGGGATGTGGCAGCCCGCCCAATGTCAAGGGGCATCTTGTTTTCTGACAGAAATTCCACTCTCTTTTAAATGAAATGTCATTCTTGAGGAATAATAATTGCAAATAATCAACAAATCCTTACAGTTTTCATCTTTTTCTAACAATGTGGAATGACAAATGAGGTGTGTATATTGAAAGCTATGGTGAAATAAGGGAATTTCTCATCATGCAGAGAATCCAAGGTTGTGGTTCCCACTAAAGGGCAATGTACAGCTCCCAACAATGACTGAGTACGAGGGGAGAGATAATGTGGATAATACTTTGTTAATACTTATTAATATTTTGAAAAATACATTGACACCCAATGCTGGAATGGTTCTGTTTATGTACACACAATGAGAAAAACCCTGATAATGCATGTACTTATCCACTAACTGATTCTGTCCCTGTATGCCAACCATGCTCCCAGACCTCATGGGAGAGGCAGCAAAAGAAAAGAGCTTTTAATCAATTCGGGAGTCCCTGGCAAAAAGTTCTCCTTGATCCCTCATAAGCAATTATGAAAGGCCCAGGGACCTCCAGGTTATCCTGTAAACACATGCATATAATGATCTTGTTTCCCAGGAGCACTTTCTTAAATGACTGCAATGAATCAGGCTTCACTGTATCCTCCAATGTAATCTTCCACAGGCCAATCACACTAAGAAAGGTGTGACCTTTGGACATCCAGTCTTAACTCCACACCCTCCCCCTCCCCCTCCCCACCCTTCCTCAGTTTGTATAGGTGCACTCTAGCTCTTTGCTCTATCGTACCATATCAAACCCTAGGGTAGACTTTTGTATTCACAGCCTGGGGTGTTATATGACAAAGTGGATCATCTGCCCTCCGTAGATCCAACTTCCAGACATTATTTGCATTGGATATACTCTGCAGAGTGAGGGTGATTAGCTCAGTCAAATTACCAGCCAGGCAGTGATGGTGAAAATCTTTGTGATTTCCATGCTTTAGTAATAAGTAACCCAAGCTGTGGCCTTCTAAGTCTCCGTCTCTTCAGCGAGTACAATGTCCAGCTGATGCAATGTGCAGGCAAATCACTAAAACCTGTGTCAAAAATAAGCACTGTCTGCTTTATATACTAGTCAGTCACTTATGCTATTACTTTCGGGGGGTGGGGGGGGGGGTGGGGGGAAAAGACCAAGTATAGTCTTCAGGTTTAGTTCTCTGTAGCTCTGAAGAAGGGTCATATGGACTTGAAACTTCCCCGTAGACGCTGTCAGACCTGCTGAGTTTTTCCAACATTTTTAGTTTTTCTTTCAGATTTCCAGTATCCGCAGTATTTTGCTTTTATCTTAAAGGCTGGGAAGTAATTCCACCTGGAGGTGCTCTTCACACAGCCCCCTCCATGGTTTATTTTCTGCCAGCTACTGTTTCCCATTGAGTACCCTCTGTGCCGTTCCTACGACATTGTTAGGATGCCCAGCTTGTAAGGCTAGTGGCCCAACCATGAGACATTCATATTCTCTCTCAGTATAAATAAAATAATAATAAAAAAGGCTTATTTTGGCCAGTACACCTGGGAGCATGTGTCAGACTGTAATTTCATCCCATCTGATGAATGCAACTGTCTGGGGCAAAGCTACTGGAAGATGCTGGGATATTGGATTCAATAAAACTCATCATGATTGTAATTGAACCCAAAACCTCAACAGATGAGGTATTGCAGTACATTTCAGTTGAGATTCAGTACAGTACTATAATCACAGATGTTTCTTGGATTAACCACTTTGAATTGAAGAGAATATCAGTTAACTACAATATTGGGTTGAACTTAAATGGCCAAACCGTGTGCTCGCATGCTTTTAAGTGAAACAATTCAATAATTTCTGTTTTGTGTACAAACAGTAAATCTTTTGTTTCAATGATACCAAGTGTGGGTAAGCACATTGGCATCTCTTATACTTTATACCTGGTGGCATGAAAGAAGCCTCTGGCCCACCAGCTCAAGAGTGCGATCCCTTCAGCCTTTCTTTGACTGACAGTATTCGTGTAAGTGTGCATCTCAACCCCAGCTGGCAGCCCTAATGTTGGATTCTCCATTGCTTTGGACTCCGTACCCACCATGTATCAGTTGTGTTCCGAAACATTTACTCTCCTGGATGCTGCAATGAGCAGAAAACAATCATGAAAATAACATTGCGGGTTATTTTCTTTCTGTCTTTGAAACATTCCTTGATCAGGTGTAAAAATGTTGGAGATGGGCGGATTAAAAAATCCAGTAAGGAATTCAGAAGAAATTCAAAGGTGTGGAACTTGCTACCACAGGCTGTGGTTGAAGTGAATAGTGTAGATGTATTTAGGGAGAAGTTAGACAAGCATATGAGGGAGAAGGGGAGGGTTATGATGGTTGATTTAGATGAGGCAAGATGTGTGGGGAGGCTTGAGTGGAGTTTAAACACCGATCTGGACAGTTTGGGCTGAATGTCCTGTTTCTGCTTTGTATATTCTATGAAATCCTATGTAGAAAAGTGCTTTGACTGTGCTAGGCAGTTGGAAAGTGAGGCCGTGAGATGAAACCTCCAAAGTTGGCAACCCTAGTGTTGTGTGGTGTGAAGGTCCAGTTACATCTCCCGTAAATTAAGACAAACAATGTATTCTCCCTGTTCAAAAATGACACTTTATCGACAAAAGAAATCTCCAAAAACATTTCCATATCATCTGATTTATATTTATGTTCCCTGAATTTCACAGGTTTTTCTTTACATGGTTCCTATTAGGTTACAAACAGACAAATTTAATCCTCTCCTTCTGTGCTGGGTGATATGCAGCTCTGTGGATTAAGTCTCACTTGTGTGAAAACATTCAGCCCTGACTGTTCAAACCAAGACTCAGGGCCAAATTTAATGCTGCCTCCAGATGTGTATAGCAATTAAAGGAAACAAAAAAAAAAATCGCAAATGGTTAGATTAAACCCTGTGACGGTTCAGCTGGTAAATGCACCACCCAATGAGGCAGTGAGTCGAATTTAATATGCTTGAGAGGAAAGAACTCGCATTTATATACAGGTCGCAACTGCCAATACCTCGGAACATCCCAAAGTTTCTGCATCTAATGAGGTGCGTTTGAGGTATAGTCACTCTTGCAATGCAGGAAAATGCAGCAGCCAATTTGCACACAGCAAAATCCTGCAAAAAAAAGGCAACGAAATAATAGGTAGAGTTTTAAATTATGTTGATTGAGGAATAAATTTTGGCCAGGTCACATCCCCTGCCTTGGGATGTTTTACATCCATCTGAGAGGGTGAAATACAGAAACACAGCATGGTAAGCCCTTGGTACAGCCCTGGAGTGTCAATCCTGAAATTTATACTCAAGTCCTTGTGTGGGGCTTGAATCCACAACATCTGAGCTACTGAGACAAGCTACTGAGCCATGGCTGACACTTAACTTTAGCACAGTGGACAGCACTCTCATTTGTGAGTGAGTAGGGAAGCAATTATCAGGAAATTGCTCAAGCATAGTCTCATAGATTTGGTTTTCTGCCCAAATAGCTTACATCTTTAATCATGGCAAGAAACCATATTGAAGGAAGCCAATCATGTAAGTGTCAGCTCTTTGAAAGAAATATCCAATTACTTCCATTCCTCTGCTCTCCCCCCATAATTCTTTACTTTTTTCCCTTCAAGTATTTATCCAACTCCCTTTTGAAAGTTACTATTGAATCTGTTTCCATTGCCCTTGAGGCAGTGCTTTCCAGATGTGCTTTGATATCACACAGCGAAGGTGTTAACTTTGACCTCAGCATCTCTAGGCTAGAGTGGGGACAGTGAAGTTTACTGTACTTGATCATTGTTAGTGACCCTTGATGGATGGCACACACACTTGGCTGTTGGGTGCAGACACTTTCAGACTTGGTCGTGATGTACCCCACACCCAACCATGGCTTAGTTGGCTGGGTAGCCAATGTGGATCAGACTGGTGCCAACAGTGTGAGGTTTGATTCCCATTCCAACTAGGATGGATTTGGGACCTGCCTCCTTGCCCTGCCCATGGTGGAAATTCTGGCACTGTGGGTCAGACCTGCCTTTAGGCAGAGAACTTAAGAAGAAGATGCTCAGGGATAGGAAATTCAGGGGGCAGTGGGTTTGAGTCCCACTCCAAGACTTGGTGCCCAAGGAAGGTGCATTTGTAATGTGATTAAACAGATTGACTATCAACCTACAAATCCTTAAAACACATGCCAATGGCAGGCAATAAGAGTGGAAGAGAATCCTGGTCAGCCATGTGATGGAAAGAAATTGGAGCATCTACCATCACTATCCATAGCTCCAGACTACAACATGCATGTTGCCACAGCCCTGAGTGAACTGTGACACGCCACCACCTTTAGAGATCCTGGAGGGAGAGAAACTACAGCAACTATCAAGATTTTCGGGTAATGATTCTTTGGAAACTAGTTCTGGTAATCAAAGATGGCCCTGGGAAGATAAGCTAAATGGATTCTCAGAACTGAATTTTGAGGGGCTCTTGGGCAGGAGAAGGCAGAGGGAACATTCCAAAATAAATGCCATGTCAGTTTGAAGGAGATAAAAACGGCAGCCTCACTAAATCTTGTAGTTTATTAATCTGGGCAATGAGTGCTGGCAACCATTCAAAAATACCTCTAGTGAAAGACTGGCACGGCTTCAAAACCCATCTTCATAAATTATACAATTAATTGACTAAAATTATAGGCGAGAATGAATTAATTGGCTAATTGTGTGGGTGGCAGCCTGGAAGCAGTAAATTGTCACCCCCCCACACCTAGTCTGTACTGAGTGTTGCTAAACATCACTAGCAAGCTTTTGTTTATCTCCATTGGTATAATCATACCAATTGTATAGAATTACATAGAATTTATAGTACAGGAACAAAACATACAGCCTAATTGGTCAATGCTGGTATTTATGCTACACATGAGCTTCCTCCTTTATTACTTTATCCCCCCTCTACCTGATTCTTGTGCTAAAAAAATCTCCCAACATTCTGAAATGGCCCCTTCTTTTAAAATTCCCCAGAAGTAGGGTCATAAACTGTTGGAGCTGTGTTCTGATCTTCAGAGATACCACACTTGTATGGAGTCAGGTCCTTTGTCAAGTAACTGCAAATATTATATCTAAGCTATGGGCAGAATCGTCTCAGATTTGTACCAAGTGCGGTAGCGGGTGGGAAAAAGGGCGTTTTACCCGCCAGCCACAATGGCGGCTTTTCCTACCATATCATCCCAATCCTGCCTCATTAATCATGCATTCCTGGGAAACACCCCACTTCGATGGCGAGCGGGCTCCGATTCGCCAGCGATGCTGTCACCTCACCACTTCATCACACTGGGCGCCACAGTGGGTGGACACACATCTTAAAGCTTCCAGCCCAGGACCCGAAAGGCAAGAAGACTGCAGACCCCCGGTTTAGTGACACGTCCCTCGATCGCCTTTTGGATGTCACAGAGGCCCCGCCGTGATGTCCTCTACCCTCACTCTAGCCACAAGAGGGGCAGCAACATTACCACTCCGGCTTGGTAGGCGATGGCAGTGGTGATCAGTGCCAATGTTGCACAGAAGTTGACCATCCAATGCAGATAGAGGATGAATGATCTCATCCGTGCCACCAGGGTATGGCACTCACACTCACAAGCCCATCACACATTCATTGGCATCTCTCTCACTGGCAGCTCAAGCGACATAACCACTCACTCTCTCACACACACCCTCACATCTCCATGTGGCCTCATCTCCTCTGGAGGCTGCCTCCTCATCTTGAGGCCACTTGTACAGATCAATTTGTGCCCCCACATACCCCTGGGATACCCTCCTCCCCCAGTACAGCCCTCACCCTGCAGCTTCTTCTCTTGCCTGAGGCCACTTCTCCCCCTTCTCCAAGCAAGGCCTTGCCCTGCAGCCATTGAGAAGCCACCCCTTATGTCTTATGGCTGGTCCGTTAGGGGAGACTGACCCAGAGCTCCCCTAAAAGTGACGTGGTGCTGCCTGCGAAGCCTGGCGCTGATGACTGTGAGTGCTGCCTGGAGCAAGGTAGGCAAACAAACCTCGAAATCCTGAGTGATGTGCAGCCCACCAGGCATACGTTACATATCGGTGTGCAATCACGCCAACGTGCTCGGATGACCAAGCGTGGTTGGGGGAGGAGGGGGGATGATTCCGGCGATTTGGGCTTATAACGATATGCAGATGTATTACAATGAGGTTCCCGATGTCTGACGCTGAGAAACATGGCCCATCATTGACGGGCAGAGAGAACGATTGCAAACTGGTTTCACGACATTGTGAAACTGATTCTTAGCCTTCTCGCCATATTGTCCCTCACGCCGTCAAACATGCCCGATGCCAGCGGGCACAGAAAATTCTGCTCTATATCTGTGGTGTAACCCAAACATTGCATGAGGACTGCTGAGATGGTTGAATACCGCTATGGATGTGCAGGTTCTTCCATGTTAGTATATTGAGCTGTAGCACATGGTGAACAATATGAGAATTAAAGTATCATCCTTTCAGCCTCCAGTGAAGGAAATGCAAGAGCAGTGACACTGCTGGATGGTACATATTTTTAGTATGAATTACTGAGCCTGGATGTGATCCTCTTATCTGAAAGCAGCAGAGTGATGGAAAAATATGTGACAACATTTCACTATTAAAAATGTGGATGACTGGGGAGCAGGTGGCACTAAGGATTAGGCCCAAGCCTTTCAACTTGGGCTTACTGTCTTGAATGACATGAAGGATGATCGCTTGGATGAAAGTCGAGAGGATGGAAGGATACCCATTAGCTCTGTGCCCTGACAAGTGCCAGGAAAGAAGTGCAGAAAAAAATACCAATGGGGACCAAATGGAGATAAGCCACCTAGAAAAAAGTAGAAAAATCAAGAGACGCGGATAGGGAGGCCAAGAGAGAAAGAGAAGAGAGAAAGAGATTGCTGTACAGACAGAGTTGGCAGCCCTTGCCAGTTTTTTGGCTGATTTCCAGGCCCACCCAGCTTCTAACTTGGAATGGCACCATTTCTTTGTAACAATCGTCATTGGAGAAAGACAGAACATCCAGCTTTCCAGCTATTCATTTAAGGAAGCAGGGGAGATTTTGAAAACTGAAAAGTCTTTCCAAACTGCAGTAGAACTGTGGAAAAGTTCTGAATCCCTGACAAGATATCTGCTTTCCTGCCCTTGCAGCAGGTGCATGAAGTGACTTGATCCCCATTAACACTGACGCTGATATTTCAGGCTCACTCCCACACTTCCTTATGGCCTAGTTTAAAAGAAAGCTGATCTGAGCGGATGCCTGCAGCCTCACTCAAGGTCTCTGTGTGAGAGCTTGAGATCAGAATCAATATCTTGCAGTGGTTATGCTAAGCTACTTTAACATTGCCCTCACAAGGGGTGCAAGTGTTACGAGTTTGCAATCTACATATAGGGTTGGCAACTCTGTTTGGATGTTCCATCCACATGACCTGGCTCCAACAGCCCAGGGCCCACATTCTCGCCATTGGTTGTTCAACATATCCATCCTCACAGTGCGCCACCTTCCTGCACCAATCAGGTAGTGAATAGACTATGTGTTATCCAGTTGGGTGATTCTTGACGGTAGGTCAATCAGCCTTTCTCCCCCAGTGCCCGATCTTTGTTATCGCTAATAAAAGCGGCAAAAAAAAATTTTTAAAGCAGAATATATTGTCTCTACTTTTTTGTCTCTCTGGTGGGTTGTTTGTTGCAATGTTCTGAAGATTAATATTTAGTGCTTGGAGAGTCCAGAGCAATCCTGAAGGGTTTGCAGTCCTGTGCATACATGGTCATAACCACAAAGGAAACACGCCAGATTCACTAAAGCTGATAGCTGGGGAGACTTGGTAAGCTGAGTGCTGGACCTGCATGTCAGACACTGGGGATGCAAGCACACACTTAAGGCAAATGTAAAAGCAACTACATTTAGAACAATCTTATCAGCCCTCAATTATTGTAGGTGATTTTCTTTTTTTTCATATTCGTTCATGAGCTGTGAGCATCGCTGGCAAGGCCAGCAGCAGTTGCAATTCATTAATTGCCCTTGAGAAGGTGGTGGTGAGCTGCCTTCTTGAACTGCTGCAGTCCATCTAGCATGGCTGCACCCAAAGTGCTGTTAGGGAGGAAGTTCCAGAATTTTGACCAAATTTATATAGGGCAATTAAGTGAAAAATTATTTCTACTTCATGGTGACAAGGAGATTGTAATTTAGAATTAGCTCAAGAAGATAAAGAGACAAGTTAAATGGAAATTATTCATAATAATGATTATTGGAGTGTGGAATGCATTGTCACAAGTGGTGACGGGAGATAAGCCAATCATCTAACGGCGAATTTTAACTGCTTGGTGGGAAGCTGGTGGGACACATGAACTGCCCACTCAGTAGTCTTCACGAGGCACCATTCCTACATTAACTCCAGCCAGCCAGCATCCTGCCCAAAACACATGCTAAATGGCAACCGATTGGCAGCCAGTGGGTGAAGGTTGGAAACAGATTATTGGAGCATTGTCACTTCGCTTTTTGTAGGAACTTGCTGTGTGCAAATCTGCTGCCACATTTCCTAACACTTCAAAAGTGCTTCATTCGCTGTAAAGGATGTTGGGCCATCGTGAAAAACGCTTCTGCCTTTCTTCTGTTGATTTAGCTGTGCTGAAATATAGGTAGGAGAAGAGCAGTAGAGGTCCATTCCACCTTAGGAGGCAAGCAGAAAAAATGGACAACATGGGTGGTGCTGATGATGTCAGGTAGTATTCTGCCCAGGTGTGGGTAGGCTCTGCTCCCAATATGAGGAGGCCACCTCCCAATACTTAGGTTAAATCACAGGGAGGCTTCAGCAGATGTGAAGGGGATGGGAGCCCAGGAACAACAGAGGCCGAGACTGTCCTCAAGAGCCTCAGGTGAGCTCTCCTTCTCCTGATGGATCCACAAAGATACAATTAAAACTCACCATTTTTGGGCCACCACTACTCTGCGAAGGAGATTTCACCAAGTGGAGGAAACCACTGTGAGCTCAGCAAACCATTAAAACACCAACTGGGATCCAGTGTATCTCATAAATTAGTCAGGTGGTTGCTTCAGCCGCCAGCCAAAAACAGTCATGTTAAACCTGCTGTGGGGGCAAAAATGGAGCTGCTTAATTTTAACTCATTCCAGCAGAGTTAAAATGCCCCTTTTAAAGATGAAAGATATTAAAAGGACAATAAATAAAGAATGTTGGAAGAAGATAGATGCTTTTGAAATGTGGATTCTAAGATGTATGCTAAAAATTCCAAATGCAGACTATATGACAAATGAAGAGGTATCTGAAATAGCAAGGGCAAAAAGAACACTAAAAACTGACATCCAGAAAAGCAAATGTCAGTATCCAAACGTTTAATCAGAGCTGAAAAGCTACAGAGATCTCTTCTAGAGGACAAAGTGGAGGGCAGCAGGAAGAGAGGTTGACCTAGCTGTAGTTGGATGACAGACGTCACAGAGCGATCGTAGATGAGTGAGGATGGCACAAGACAGATGAGCGTGACATGCCATGACAGTGGATCACCTGGTAGTGGTATCGATAAGCAGACAGGTCTTAATAGGTACGGGGAAAGAGCAGGTGTAACAAGGCTATGTCCTTTATTTTTGAAAATGTGACTTTTCAACTTTCAACTGACTGGACATTTTTCCATTTGAACTGAGACAGAGCAAACTGCTTAAAATGCAAGGCTAATTTCCAAGATGAAGGTGAGAAACAAACAGCTTACCCTCAGAGGAGTGTGAAGAGAGAGACATTTCCTATAACCCAGACATCCATTGAAAATCGTAACTGCCTATGGAAGAGACTTTCAAAATGCAAAGTACTGGATGTTGAAACAATGGCTGCCATAGACGGACACACAAAAAACCTCTTGGAAATACAAAACGGGTCAAGTATTTCAAGGCAAGGCTGCCCAGCCACTGGAGAGAGATTGCAAGTGACACAGGTGGTATCAAGAAAGTCTTCAGCAGAGGAAGCAAGCTGAGAGCTAGCCTCTCTCCCCTTTTCTCATTTGGAATAAGGGTGTTGCCCGGTTTGAGAAGTCAACTCTACCAGAAACTTACCAGTGAACCGAGATCTCGTAATAATTGCAACAACTTCTACATCTGTCCACATCCAAGAAACCAGCTATCCTGAATTAGCTGCAGCATCTAAAATCTATGACTCAAGGACAATCAAAGGACTCTTTATCATACATTCTTTTACCTTTCTCGATTGGATTCTAACTCCTCTTATTTCTGATACTTGCCTGTGTGGGGGCCTAATGACTGCATGAGACCAAATGCTTGACATCATGCTTTTGTTATTTTTCTCTGGTTTAGGGGTTAATAAGTTTGCTCTTTCTTTGACTCAAGAAAACCTTGTTTGATTGGCTCCTTATTGGCTCACAGCTTAGATAGTTAAATACATTCTGATTTGGAAAAGACAGATCCTCATGAAAAAGAAACTTAAACCTTTGTTGTGACCCACTGAGGAAGTTGAATAGAGGGGAGCCAGTTCACCCCTTCTCAACTAGTCGTAACACAGGACAATGGGATTATGGTAGATAGGCTTGATGTGGAGCAAGCATTATCACAGACATGATGGGCCAAATGGACTTCACTGTGTTAAGCTTCCTATAACCGTACAGTCAGTCACAATGAAGGCTGTGAGCAGTGAGCCAAGTCGAAACCATTTTTGATAATAAAAAAAGCTTTCCTTTCTAAACATGTGAAAATGTAGCTATGTACTTTTTTTCAATGTGTTCACATTAACAAGGTGTCATTAATTTATAAACTACATGAGCAGGAAAGGATTAAATGGCAGGCACGGTGGAGGGTTATTTCAGGGAAGTGGGGAATGCTGAACTTCAAAAAGAAAGTGGAAGAAATGAAGCTGAGGGTAATCAGACACCCACAGGATGAACACTTTTTGTACCTTTTATAATAATTGAATAGAGACAAACTATTTTAATAGGAATAGATTCCTTCAGTGAGCCAGGCTGCCAGATAATCCACAAGATGAAAGCCTATATATCAAAGTTATTTTCCGAGACCTTTTTGAACTGAAAAGGCCACTGGCTCAAGGTTTGCAGACAAGTACCATGGGAACTGGAGACCAACAAGGCCCTGGCTTTCTTCCTATAGCACTAAAGAGAAGAGCTTTTTATGTTGTTTGTTTGGCACTGTTACTTTGAGTGGTGAAAGGAAATTGTTCCCTCCACTCCATTGTATCCACACTGCCTCAACTGACAGTCACGACTCAATGAAGTGTTTTGTGGCCCTTTGTTTGTTGGCCTGGCATTGTGTGCCTGGGTTTTCGCAGGTGCACTCCTGGGGCTTTTCTTGTGCAAAGTGTTAGGAGGGACTTTATCTGAAGACCAAGAGCGAGGGGAGAGCTGAACTGAAGGGATTTTTTTTTAGAGGCTTTTTTGTCTCTTTAAGAAAAGTGGCCTTTCAAAGCAAGTCTAAACACGGAGCTGCCGTTGCTAAGCACTGTGGTGGAGATATGTTGATTAAACAGAATGGCTGTGAGACATTTTGAAAGGAGGACTTCCAGCTTTCTCCCAGCTACAAATCAGTCCCAGGCCTGGGATCCTCTGCAATATAAAGAACAGTAAATGCATTATGTCCCAAAATAAACCTTGCATTTAATGCTTCTTTAAGCGGCTTCATTATTTTCTGGATAAGGCTCTTCCCGCCTTAAAACAAGTTTGTTTTTAACTTCTGAAATGAAAATTCAAGAGATAATAAATTAGACTTACACTTATATTAGTGGGTTCATATCAAAACATGTCGATGTATTACACACAGTGGTGCCTTGTTCACAAATGGAGCCAAGCTGATCAGAATTCAGGTGCAAATATTTTTGACCTGCAAGCAGGGTCTGAATAGTCTGACAGGAGGACAGGACAGGTATATGTGCCTTAAAACATTGGATTCTCACATCATGACCTGCTGGTAATCTGCAGTGGTATTGCAACCATTTCGAATGCTAATTTCACAAACCAAAGGGATGCATTGTGACTTTGTGCAATTGTGTTTCACATCTCTCCCGGTAGCAGTGAAAATAAAATTTGGGAAAGATGTAAACCGGGCTGCTTGACTGACTATGACTATGGGGAGGTGGTGGTGCAGTGGTAATGTCTCTGGGCTAGTAATCCAGCTGCTAATGCATTTGAGGGACATGGTTTTAAATCTCACCATGGCCGTCGGTGGAACTTGAGTTCACTTAATAAATCTGGGATATGAAGCTAATTTCATATGGAAGAAATAAATTAAACCATCAGATGCCTACAATCAGATGCCTGCAGGGTGAATTTTTTATACCTTTATTATAAGTGAATTGAAACAAATTATCTTAATTCAAATGAATTCTTTCAGTGACTCAGGCTATCAGATAATCCACAGGTGAAAGCCCATATCAAAGTTATTTTCTGAGACCTTTTTGAACTGAAAAGGCCACTGGCTTGACCATGACAATTGTCAATTGTTGGAAAAACCCACCTGGTTCACTAGTGTCCTTTAGGGAACAAAATCTGCCACACCTTTCCGGTCTGGCCTACATGAGATTCCAGACCCACAGCAATGCAGTTGGCTCTTAACTGCCCTTTGAAATGACCTAGCAAGCCATTCAATTCAAGGGCAGGATTTTGCCCTTGGTGAGGGTGCTCGGCAGAGGTGGGTGGGGGTGGTCGGTGATTTCACACAGGCGGGCCAGTTAAGGCCTGCCCTACATGGACGGTGAGCGGCAGCACTGAGGGCTGCCTGTGCAGGCGGGGGGGGGGTGGGGTGGGGGTGGGGGTGGGGGGGCGGTGGGGTGCGGTGGGGTGGGGGGGGGGGGTGCGGTGGGGTGGGGGTGGGGGGGGGTGCGGTGGGGTGGGGGTGGGAGGGGGTGCTGTGGGGTGGGGGTGCGGTGGGGTGGGGGTGGGGGGGGCGGTGCGGTGGGGGTGGGGGGGGGGGAGGATGGAGAGCCGGGCCTAGTGCACAATTTGCACATGCACGCGAAAGAGCGCTTCAATCTGTCTGAGGCAGGGAGCTGCCTCAGGGAAATTGAAGCGCTTTTTAAAAAAATTAATAATGACAGTAAAAATGTAATAAAACATGTCCCCTTATGTGGCTCTGTCACATGAGATGGGGCATGTTTTTAATTCCAAAATAAAGTTTTTAGTTAACGTTTATTTGCTTTAGGAAACCTCATCCCACTCGTGGATGAGGTTTCCCAAAAAATGTAAAGGCCGCTTGGCCTTTTCACCTGCCCGCCAACTGTCAGGTTGGATGGGCAGCGATGATTTGAATTTAATTGCCTGTTAAGGCTTGTTGATTAAACTTGTTAATGGACTTAATATGCCTTTTAATTATCGGCAGGCGCGCCTCTGGAGCACGCCTGCCAAATGAAATATCGCGCGAGTGGGCGATGATGTTGGGACGCACGCCCGACATCATTGTGTATCATTTAACGCCTGGGCGTAATTCTGCCCCAAAGGAAATGAAGGATGGGCAACTAATGCTGGCCTTACCAGTGACATTCAGACCCCATGAAAAAAAAGCTTGCAATTATACAGCACCTTTACCCTTTAACATCCCAAAGGAGGAACAATTGCGAACAGAATTTGACACAGGACCATGGAAGGAATTATTAGAAGAGGCATCCAAAAGCTTGGTCAACAAAGCAGGTTCTAAGTATCATCTTAAAGGGGGAAAGGGAGAAAACGAGGTGGAGTGGTTTAGTGAAGAGTTGCTCAGGGCCTTGGCAGCTGAAGCTTTGGCCACCAATGTGTACTAATGAATCTCAAGGATGCACAAGAGGCCAGAATTGGAGGGGCACAGAGGTCTCGGAGCATCATACGCCTGGAGGTGTGGGGGGGGGGGGGGCGGTTACAGAGACAGGAAGGGATGAAGCTATGGGAGCATTTAAAAGCAAGGATGAGAATTTTAAAATCAAGGCATTGCTGGACCCAGGAGCCACTGTCGGTCTTTCAGCACAGGGTGAACGTGACTTGATGTGAGTTAGGATATGGGTTTTGGATGAGCTCAAGTTAACAATGGTTGTGACACAATTCCCCAACGTCAAGATATACCCCGTAGAATTTCATTGACTGGCAAACATAATACAGGTGCAGCATTAATTGCCCCAACTCAGACCAGCAGATCCCAGCAAGAACCCAGTTTTGATTCCCAATCTGGACTGTGTTTGCTACAACTGAGAGGAAGGAAACCACTCCTGCTTCTGAGTATCATCGAGTGACTCCTACAGAAAAGTGTGTGTCAGATGAGGATAGGGGCACCTTCGACTATGATAGTCCACGTGGTTGAATAGCCTGGCAGTGCTCATCATTTATGAGATCACGCAAAAAATGTGCACTTGGGCAAAGTACTAGAGGGGGTTGGCACCCAGAGGACCATGTGCTAATTCAGGCCGATCCCAGGAGAAGTGTGGAGAGAACTAATACATTCTTTAATGAGCACCACATGCCCACAGACTTTGCCTAATCCATTCTAGAGTACTTCACAATGTCCATAATGTCAATTTAGAATTTCCTTTGAGGGATGTCAACACTTTTCTTGAAAGCAACAATAATCTCGTTCCAATGTATGTAGGTTGTGAAACATTTTTATTCCCAGACTCACATCGTAAGACCCAGGCATTCAATGTGGCATTAGATATTTGCCTGACTTCAATCCAACAGTCTTGGACTCTCTGCCTCAGCTGGCTGTGCTCCACACATTTCCCCGGTTCATTTAGTTTTTGAACAGCTTTCCTGGCTCATTTTGGTGATTAATCAATTTCCCAGCTCAAGTTTGCTGTGAGTAAGTTTCCTTGACTCAGTTGGGTGTCTAAACTATTCTCCTGCCTCCATTAATCTGTCTTTTTGCCTCGAATGGTATTGTTCCATTTGCTGGCTGTTTATTCAGATTCTATTTATTTTCTGCATCTTCCCTTCCGCTACCTTTTATCCCCATTCACCTTCACTCTTGAAACTTGGTCTACAACAAGCACACTTCAGTAACTCACTCAAAGCACCCATTCTTCACATCTAGCAGTGAATGTCGGCAATTGAGCTATTCAACTGGTAGGAATCTCATACGAGATATGAAACATTCAGCCAAAAGCCTAACCAGTTTTTCCCTTTCTAGCCCAGGGGCTTTAAGAAACATTGTAATATCCCTTTTGCAGCTCTGGCTAAGATCAGTTAACAGAGAACAGATCACAAGTTGAGTCCTCCACAGATGCTGCCAGACCTGTTGAGTGTTACCAGCACTTCCTGTTTTAATTTCAGGTTTCCAGCATCAGCAGTATTTTGCTTTTATGTGAGTCCTCCCTGGTTTGCAGGCCTCAGATACTTCCTTTCATAGCTACGTGAGCCATCACCTTGTTAAAAAAAAGCGTTTAGGAACAGGAAAAGAGCCAATAGACCCAATAAGCCTGACATATTTTGATGAATCAACCTTAATTCCATTCCATTTCTCAAAATAATCCCTTCTGTCTCCAGAAAACACATCCAATAGTGTCTTGATCCTAGTTGTGCTGTCTGCTTCAATGGCTTTGCATGGTAGCTCATTCATAACCTGATTCCCCTTAAATTGAAAAAGCTCCCTCTGGTTTCTGTTCTTACTGCTTGCGTCCACATCTTTAGTTCGCCTCCTGGGGTCATAACTTCTGACCATCATGTACAATTTGCCTGGATCAGTTGGTCAGTCTTCTTGACAATGTTGAAAAGGCCAATTAAATTATCTCAGATTTGAAGAAAACCAACCCAGCAATCTTACAATTTGAAATTCTTGCTCTTTGCCTCTCAATTTTGTCCCCCCTCAGGAGTGATAATAACTCCACATGATTAGGTGGCTAGAAGTGCACACAGTGCTTTCAATAAGACTTGTCCAATGTCTTAACAAATAATGCAGTCTCCCAGAGTTGTTCCTCTTAATCAATTGAACAGAAAAAAAATGAAAGAGTTTAATACAATATTAACTATTACTATTACCTATTACTTGTGTGTCAAATGATCATTCCTTTTGCGCAAGACTGTGCAACTCTCCCATTAATAATTGAGTAGGAATTTTCAGTGGAGGCCCAATTTACTCTAGAGTGCGAGAGCATCAATGATAAATATTATTGAGAAAAATATTCCTATAATTTTTAAAATAAATTTTTTGGTTATCAAGTTGGGAGAAATTAGTGATGGAGAAACAGACCATGTTCCCTTTTTGCGTATTTTATTTTTTAGGTTATTAGGTTTGCTTTGTCCGGCAAACACTAGCTGCGCCCTTGGTATTAACACGTTAGTTGGTGCTTGAAACAGCATAGGCAGAGAGACCTAACTGAACAAACACTGGTGGTTTATCGGAATTAAGAACAGGGCACTAACACCATGGACAGAATTTTGCCCTCGATAGGCGGGCGGAACCCACCAGCTCGGCGGTGGGCATGCAGCCGATCGCTGCCGCCGAAACGTGCCCCGCCGCCATTTTGAGTGGGCGGGCCAATTAAGCCCGATGTGAAGCGCTATGCGCTTCCTGTGCGGGGGGAGGGATTCCTCAACCACCAGAGTGCGCTCTTTCATGCATGCGCGCACTGCTCCCTGAGACTCAGTGCTGTCTCAGGGAGAGCGCTGAAAGTTTTATAAACTTCAAAAATAGAAAAATAAAAAAATTATTAACATGTCCCCATCATGTGACAATGTCACACGAGATGGGACATGTTAATAAATATGACATAAAGTTTATTAAAATTTTTTAAAGCAGACATGAAGCCTCATCCCGCCGGTGGATGAGGTGTCATGTGTTTTCAGAAGCCCGCTGGGGCTCCTGGTCTGCCCGCCAGCCTTAAGGTTGGAGAGGCAGGGCCTTTAATTGGCTTAATTATCCTGCCATTGATAATTATCAATTGGCCACTGACAGGTCGGCAGGTGAACAGCTGATCTCACTGCCCACCCGTCTTCCTGACTATTTAAATGGGGTGGGATGACTTCAGGGGTTCCTCCCGATGTCGTCTCATGCCATTTTCGTGTCGGCGAGCAGACCTCGCCCCCAGCTCGCTGACGGAAAAATCCTGCCCCATGTGTGCTTCTTCAATCACCTCCAGCTCTAGGCTTCCTGTTACACAAGAAACCGGTGCTGTGTAGTGATTGGTCAATACAGTCACACGGTCAACTAACTACATTCTCTTAAAGGTACATAGGACTCCACTTTGCCACAGTGTACCTAAGGTCAACATGAAATTCTTTCTCAAATTACAGTTGTTAGTTTTTATTTAAAAGCTTTTACAGGGATGCATTTTTTTGTGGCGTGGGGCAGCGATTGAATTGGTGCTGACTAAGACATGCAAAGGTATTTCATTAAAACCTGACAGCTATTTTCTTTTAAAATCACATGACAAACACAATGGTGGTTCCAAAATATTAAATCCAGTGGACTGGGATTGTCAGCTCACAGGAAGAGCAACAATATACACCGTCTGTTATCACCTATGTATAAATCTCAGGTACATCTCATAAATCGTCACCTTACTCATTAATCAGGTTCTGACATCTTATGGTGGAGAGAGATTCTTATCTAGTTACTGCCCTCTATGGTACTCTTGCGCAAATCAAATTTATAAAGATCCAACTGAGGGTTGTAATGAGCATTTAGTTAGAAGAATTTCTCTTTCGTTTCACACTTGGAGCAAAATTCAGCCTCTCAAATGAGAATAAGGAATTCAATCAGGAGCAAAACAGGAAAGAGGTCTTTCAACAGACATCAAGCATTTTATGTATGATCCAATCTTTAAAAAGATTGTTTTGCATTTCTTTGGACAGGAAAGGTAAAATCGCACTGTGTGAAAGCAATAAGAGACACATTGAAAAACCGGTTTTGAAACTGGTTAACACCTTTGTTTCAATAGCAGATGGGGAGGCTTAAGTCAAACTTCATTGGACTGTGAAGAGGATTCAAAAAATCAATTCGGGCAAATTGCTCCTGAATGGGAAACAGGCGCTATAACTGGGCACAAGGGATAATTAGATGTGTTTCTGGAGATTTAACGAAGCACCTCGTAATCTATGTGGAAAAGTTGAATCTGATTGCACTTTCTGTGAATGTTTTGTAATGTTCTTTCAGAAATTTTATGAATAAATTATGTTTTTCAAAAAAAAAAGTGTTTCTAGAGTTTTAACCATCAATGTCTTCTCCTGTGGCATTGTACTGCATAATCTTTCCCGAATATGCTCTAGGTTAACTATGCACTCTACAAGCACCAACTGCAGCTGGAGGACGATCAACTCAGTGAAAGATGCCCTTTGGTCTGGCTGAAAATTTCTGGTCTTCTGGTGCGAAGAGTTGTCCATGACCGAGCGTTGCAGACTAGCATATTCCAAAGTCCAGGGCCACGTGCTGAGGGACGCATGAAAGCCTGGGGCAGCTGCCACAATGGCACAATGAGGAAAGGCCACACAGTCTAAGGCGCTGCAGCCACAGTGCACCCAAGAGCTGGAAACCTGAATTTATGTATGTTCTACATGTAACAGGTATGGTAAATATTAAGTGTAATTGTAAATGCAGTGAGTAACGTACTGTATGGGAAGAAACTGATTTTGTTGGCACCTTATGTAATGTCAACTTTGAATGGCCAAATAATGTACTTTTATGAATGTTATGAACAAAGTATATTTTGGGAAAAAAAATGTGTTTCTGAAGAGAGAAGAGACTGGGGTTATAGCAGGAAGTTGGGGTGGACCCACTAGTGATGCATTTATTGGACACTTATGACTTTTCCTTGTTACTAAAATAAATTACTTATCGCTCTTATCAGAAATTATGAAGAATTATAGATAATTTTGCACATCTATTTGATTTCCTTTCCTGAAATTGAAACAGAAAATTCTGGAAATACACATCAGCTCAATTAGTGACTGCAAGAGAAAAGGCAGGTGGTGACAATTTAGGGTGTGCACACATGATCAAATATCATTTCCTTGCTATTTTGTGCCTTATTAAAATATTTTCTGAAGCACTGTTTCATTGCAACACAGCTGTGAGTTCATATTTATTCTGATAATGTAACTACCACAGCGAATAATTGAGGTGACGGTGATTCATTTGGAGAGAAGTTAGCTACGCATATGAGGGGGAAGGAAACAGAGGGTTGTGCTGAGTGAGGGAGATGAGGGAGGTTAGAAGGAGGCTCAAGTGGAGCAAAAAGTTGGGTTAAGAAGTCTGTTTCTGTGCCGTATATTCTATGTAATTCTGACCTCACGAGTAGGCCGATTTTAAACACTCCATCACTGGTGAGTGTGCCTTCAGCTCCCAAGGACCTAAGCTCTGGAATTCTCTCCCTAAGGCCTTTTCAAAAGATCATAAGATCATAAGAAATAGGAGCAGGAGTAGGCCATTCGGCCCCTCAAGCCTGCTCTACGATTTGATAAACTCGTGGCTGATCTGATTGTTGCCTCAACTCCAATTTCCTGCCTGATCCCATCAGCCCTGAACCCCTTGTCGATCAAAAATCTGTCTAACTTTTGCCCCTCTGTGCCTCTCTCTCTCTCTCTCTCTGTCTGTCTCCTCCTCTAGAATGGTCCTGAAAACATACCTCTGACTAAGCCTTTGGCCGCCTGTCGTAAGACCTCTTGATGTGGTTTGTTGTCAAGCTTCATAACATTCCTCAGAGGCAGCTTGGGATGCTTTATTACATTAAATGCCATAGATAACGACACAAGTTGCTCTTGTCATCGTAAGGCTCGGCTTCGTTACATATGGGAGGATGTCCCCCTTGTCGTTCCCCAGGAGCGGCTGCGCAAAAGATAAACGCCACCCTGCAATCGGACCCAGACAGCAGTCACACACTGCCTCGCCAAGTAACGGCCAGCCAGCGTGAAACGCGCTCTGATAACCTCAGCACTGCCAGGGTGGTGGCGGGAGGGGCGCAAGCCCTGAAATGTGCACGTGCCTTGGGTGGGGGGGGTGGGGGTGGGTGGGGGTGGGGGGGTGGGGGGGGGGGGGGGTGGGTTGCGCTAACAGAAATCTCCCTGAGGGCACAGAGTTGCCTCAGGAAGTTGAAGGTTTTTAACCTGAAAAATAGAGATTTCAAACATAAGGATATCATGTCTCTGCGCGTGACTCTGTCACATGGACAGGAACATGTGGAAAATGAGATTTAAAAACTTTTGTTGTTGTTTTTTTAGTCAGTGTCCGAAAACCTCGTCGTGCCCATGGATGAGGTTTCATAAAGATGCAAAGGCCGCCTGGCCTGTTTGCCCGCCCGCCAACCGAGCAGCTGGATGGGCAGCGATAAACTCAATTTAATTAATTGATTAAGGGCCTCGATAGGGCTCTTAATTGTTGGCAGCACACTGCCACCTCTCGCCCGTGCCCCACCAAGTGAAATATCGCGAGAGTGCGCAATGACATTGGGACGCTCACCTGATGTCATCGCGCTCTATTTCATTCTTGCCTGGGGTCGGGCGCGCGCCCACACATGGGATGAGGAATTCTGCCCATAGAATCAACATCATTTCGTAACACAAGATGCTTCAATGCACCGTGTCTGCATTTATTTCCCCTCTTTGTCCTCCCCAATTCTGCACCCAATTTATAGCTATTCCTCTAATCATTTTATTACTGAATTGTTT
This sequence comes from Carcharodon carcharias, assembly GCF_017639515.1. Lineage (NCBI taxonomy): Eukaryota > Metazoa > Chordata > Chondrichthyes > Lamniformes > Lamnidae > Carcharodon > Carcharodon carcharias. The sequence goes on along the minus strand of NC_054492.1, from coordinate 32,211,973 downwards.
GATTAAAAATTAAACCAAAGAACTAAAACAAGGTACATGCGGAATCAAACAGATACTGGGGCTTTCCAGTTTATTTTTTATTCATCCACGGGATGTGGGCTTTGCTGGCTGGGCCAGCATTTATTGCCTATCCCTAATTGCCCTTGAGAAGGTGGTGGTAAGCTGCCTTCTTGAACCTTGGTGTAGGTATACCCACAGTGCTGTTAAGAAGGGAGTTCCAGGATTTTGACCCTAAGACAGTGAAGGAGTGGCAATATATTTCGAAGTCACGATGGTGAGTGACTTGGAGGGGAACTTCCAGGTGGTGGTGTTCCCATCTATCTGCTGCCCTTGTCCTTCTATATGGTAGTGGTTGTGGGTTTGGAAGGCACTGTCGAAGGAGCCTTGGTGAATTCCTGCAATGCATCTTGTAGATGGTACACACTGCTGCTACTGTGCATCGGTGCTGGAGGGAGTGAATGTTTGTGGATGTGATGCCAAACAAGCTGGCTGCTTTGTCCTGAATGGTGTCAAGCTTCTTGAGTGTTATGGACTGCACTCACCCGGGCAAGTGGGGAGTATTCTATCATACTCCTGAGTTGTGTCTTGTAAATGGTGGGCAGGCTTTGGGGAGTCAGAGGTGGGTTACTCGTTGCATGATTCCTAGCCTCTGACCTGCTCTTGTAGCCACAGTATTTATATGGCTAGTCCAGTTCAGTTTCTGGTCAATGGTAACACCCAGGATGTTGATATTGGTTGATGCAGTGATGGTAATGTCATTGAACATCAAGGTGCATTTGTTGGATTCTCTTTTGTGGTCATGTTGATGGTCATTGCCTGGCACTTGTGCTGCATGAATGTTACGTGCCACTTGTCAGCCCCAAGCCTGGATATTGTCCAAGTCTTACTGCATTTGGACATGGACTGCTTCTGTATCTGAGGAGTCGTGAATGGTGCTGAACATTGTGCAATCATCAACGAACATCCCCACTTCTGACCTTATGATGGAAGGAAAATCATTGATGAAGCAGCTGAAGATGGTTGGGCTGAGGACACTACCCTGAGGAACTCCTGCAGTGATGTCCTGGAGCTGAGGTGACTGACCTCCAACAACCACAACCATCTTCCTTTGTGCTAGGTATGACTGCAATCTGTAGAGAGTTTCCCCCCGATTCCCATTGACTCCAGTTTTGATAGGGCTCCTTGATGCCACATTCTGTCAAATGCTGCCTTGATGTTAAGGGCAGTCACTCTCACCTCACCTCAGGAGTTCAGCTCTTTTGTGCATGTTTGAACCAAGGCTGTAATGAGGTCAGGAGCTCAGCAGCCCTGGCGGAACCCAAAGTGGGCATCAGTGAGCAGGTTATTGCTAAGCAAATGCCGCTTGATAGCACTGTTACTCTTCCATTACTTTACTGATGATCGAGATATGCTGATGGGGCAGTAATTAGCTGGGTTGGATTTGTCCTGCTTTTTGTGCACAGGACATACCTGGGCAATTTCCCACATAGCTGGGTACATGCCAGCGTTGTCGTTGTACTGGAACAGCTCGGTTAGGGGTGCGGCAGATTCTAGAGCACAAGTCTTCAGTGCTATTGCCGGAATGTTGTAGGGGCCCATAACCTTTGCAATATTCAGTGCTGTCAGCCGTTTCTTGATATCATGTGGAGCGAATTGAATTGGCTGAAGACTGGCATCTGTGATACTGGAAACCTCCGGAGGAGGTTGAGGTGGATCATCCACTTGGCACTTCTGGCTGAAGATTGTAGCAAATGCTTCAGCCTCATCTTTTGCACTAAGGTGCTAGGTTCCTCCATCATTGAGGATGGGGATATTTGTGAAGCCACCTCCTCCAGTGAGTTGTTTAATCATCCACCACCATTCATGACTGGATGTGGCAGGACTGCAGTGTTTAGATCTGATCCGTTGGTCGTGGGGTCGCTTAGCCCTGTCTATCAGTTGCTGCTTATGCTGTTTGGCACACAAGTAGTCCTGTGTTATAGCTTCACCAGGTTGACACCTCATTTTTAGGTATGCCTGGTGTTGCTCCTGGCATGCCCTCCTGCACTCTTCAATGAACCAGGGTTGATCCCCTGGCTAGATGGTAATGTTATGCCAGGATATGCCAGGCCATGAGAATACAGATTGTGTTCAAGTACAGTTGTGCTGCTGCTAATGGCCCACAATGTCTCACGGATGCCCAGTTTTGAGTTGCTAGATCTGTTCGAAATCTATCCCATTTGGAATGGTGGTAGTGCTACACAACATGATAGAGCGTATCCTCAATGTGAATGTGGGACTTTGCCTCTGCAAAGACTGTGTGGTGGTCACTCCTACCAGTACTGTCATGGACAGGTGCATCTGCAGCAGGCAGGCTGGTGAGGTCAAGTATGTTTTTCCATCCTGTTAGTCCCTCATCGCCTGCCGCAGACTCTGCCTAGCAGCTATGTCCTTTAGGACTCAGTCAGCTAGGTCAGCAGTGGTGCTACCGAGCCACTTTTGGTAATGACCATTGAAGTCACCAACCCAGAGTACATTCTGCGCCCTTGCCACCCTCAGTGCTTCCTCCAAGTGGTGTTCAACATGGAGGAGTATTGATCCATCAGCTGAGGGAGAGCGGTACGTGGTAATAAGCAGGTTTCCTTGCCCAGGGACCTGATGCCATGAGACTTCATGGGGTCAGGAGTCGATGTTGAGGACTCCCAGGACAATTCCCTCCCGACCTTAGGCCATTGTGCTGCTTCCTGCGCTGGGCCTGTCCTGCCAGTGGGACAGGACATACCCAGGGATGGTGATGTCTGGGACGTTATCCGCAATGTATGATTCCGTGAGGATGACTATGTCAGGCTGTTGCTTGACTAGCCTGTGAGACAGCTCTCCCAATTTCAGCACTAGCCCCCAAATGTTTGGGAGAAGGGCTTTGGAAGGTCTATAGGGCTGAGATTGCCATTGTCATTTCCGGTGCTTAGGTCGGTGCTGGATGGGCCTCCCAGTTTCATTCCTTTTTTGTGACTTTATGGCAGTTTGTTAGAACAAGTGTCTTGCTCAGTCATTTCAGAGGGCCTTTAAGAATCAACCACATTGCTGTGGATCTGGAGTCACATGTAGGCCAGGCCATGTAAGGGCAACAGATTTCCTTCCCTAAAGGACATTAGTGAACCAAATGGGTTTTTAAAACAGTTGACAATGATTCCATGGTCATTATTAGACTTTTAATTCCAGACTTTTTTTATTGAGTTCAAATTCCACCATCTGCTGTGGTAGGATTCCAACCCACGTCCCCAGAGCGTTACCCTGGGTCTCTGTTTTACTAGTCCAGCGACAATACCACTTCACCATTGCCACCCCTCTGTTGGCCAGTTTTAAGAGTCATCCCAGCCTCTGCTCAGTTAGCGCAGGGAATTGTTGAGAAAGAACTCTTAAAAGTTAAAAATGGATCACATATGTAAAGCTAAGGAAGATACAGGGCCATGGGGAAAGAGCAGGGCAGTAGGCTTAGCTTTGGATTGCTTTACTAAAGAGCTAATACAGCCGCAATGGCCACTTTCTGTGCTAAAAACATCTACAGTTCTGGACCCATTGGGTACCAGTTGAGATGATGGTCACAGCTCCCTTAGGGATAAGACAACAAAGGCAAGATTTGCACTCCCACACATTGTCCTGTAGAGAGGAGATGAGTTGGCGTAGTGGTATTGTCATTGGACTAGTAATTCAGAGACCCAGGGTAATGCTCCAGGAACCAGAGCTTGAATCCCACCATAGCAAATGATGGAATTTGAATTTAATAAAAATCTAGAATTAAAAGTCTAATGATGACAATGAAACAATTGTTATAATCTAGTTCACTGATGTCCTTGAGGGAAGGAAAACGTCATCCTTACCTGGTTTGGCCTACATGTGACTCCAGAACCACAGCAACGTGGTTGACTCTTAAATGCCCCCTGGTAGTTAGGGATGCAGGCCTGGCCAATGACACCCACATCCCATGAATGAATTTAAAAATAATCTGATAGAAATGATTATCAAATAGCCATCAGGTACACTAAAAATTTCCTTGGATCTACAACCTTCAGAAAACTCTGTGTTTCTCCAACTCTGACCTCTCTGTATTCCCCCATTTCTTTCAACCCGCCATTAGCAGCCACGGGTTTACATTGTAAACCCCAGAGATTCCCCTAAATCTGCCTGTCTCTCCACCCACTAAAAACATGCCTCTTTTTTGTCCGAGTCACCCATCCTGATTAATATCTGTTCAGCTCGGTGCCCCACTTTGTCTGACAATGTTCCTGTGGAAATTGCTGGGGGCATTTTCCGACTTTAAAGGTGCTACATAAATGCAAGTTATTGTTGTTGGCAGTTCATCCAATCAGTCAGCACATCTTTGCCACAAGAAGGGCAGAGAAGCTGGATTGACCACATAAGTGGGAGCTTCAACAGAACTTCAGCCAAAGTCAGAATGGGACAATGTCAAACTGAATTCCCAGCATCTACATCCGAGGTCACTTGAGGTTGTAGCTTCTCGGAGGTGATACCTGACGGAGGCTAGTGCTCTTTTAACTGTACCTCAGTGAGAATCAGCACCTTCAGGAGAGAAATAGGGGAGTGCAATTAGAAACAAGATAAAGTGATAATGAGATTTCCCTCCTTAATATTTTAGAATGGTTATGTAGTGATTTATCAACTCATTTCAACATTGCTGGCAGATATTTTGTTATCTCTTGACCTGACTTCCTCTTAGCTCCCTAGATTGCAGAGCTGATTGGTTTAAATTTTATTCCATGAAAGATCTTGGGAGAGGAGTAGGAAATGAGGGATCTACAGGTAGCCTCAAGAAACCTGGGTCAGAGGCTAGGTCCAAATTCCTGCCCTGGATCTCTCGCCACAGATCTGGTGGATGGCGGGGTTTAGCCAAGATTTCCTGTTTGGTATCACAACCTGCGTCAAGGTCTTGCCAATTGGAAAGTTCAGGACAGAATTCTGATGCATTTCTTAGTCAAATATTTCAATGCCATTCTGTACATGGCCTCATGTGTAAAGAATGGCCATGTAGTTGAGGGGCTGGCCACATAGGTTCGACCAAGGCCCCTACCAGATAAGTCAATACCTTCAGAGCAATTCACAAGAAGAAAGGGTGAGTAATTTAACAAGTGCCAGGAGTATAGGAACAGCAGTGAGTCATTCAGATCCTTGAGCCTGTACCACCATTCAGTTTGATCATGACTGATCTGAATCTTAAACCATCTAGCCACCTTAGTTCTGTAACCTCATATCCTTGCCTAACAAAAACCTATCAATCTCAGTTTCAAAATGTTTAATTGACTCCTGCTCCTCAACAGCTTTTTGGGGGAGAGAATTGAGATTTCCACTACCCTTTTTGTAAAGAAATGTTTCCTGACATCACCCCAGAAAGCCCTATCATTAATTTTAAGGTTATATTGCCTTGTTCTGAACCCCATCCACCAGAGGAAATCATGTTTCTCTATCTACCTTATAAAATCTTTTAATCATTTTAAACATTTCAACTTGATCACCGCTTAATCGTCCAGATGCAAGGGAATACAAGCAACAAATTCTCATAATTTAACTCTCTATGCCTGGTATCATTCTTCTGAACCATTCCTTCTGAAGCCAGTGTATTCTTCCTGAAGTGCTGTCAGACCCAGCAGGTGTACAGAATGTCAGAACAGAAGATCTATCACAAAGACTTTCCTGAGGTGTGAGGCTTCTGGAGGGCTGTCACAAACATGGATCTATACCTGAGCATGAGTCTTTGCCTTCAGAGAACAAAGGAGAAGAGTGGTGGAATATGCCGTGAACTGTTATCCATGCACAGGAACCTAACACAAAACTATCAGCTGTTCGATGGGTGGGTGGTTGTTAAAACAAAAACAGGCAAAAGTCTGCTCCAAATGTGTGGTGAATACGTGCAGAGTTACAACTGCAAGTCTGGAAAGAAACCAGTTCCCTGTCATTCTCCCAGTAACTTATATATAGTTACAATAAAGCTCTACAGTTGTAACTGATATTGTGTTTACTGCAGGTACGAAGTGCTTACTTTAAAACTATTTCTGTTCTTGGTTGGATTCCAAGCACTGTAATAACTCACTGCTGCACCCCAGACTTAGTCACTCTTAAATCAGCTTAGATTAACTGCCAGGTACTTGGTTTCCTCAGATTTTAGTGCCTTAGTATTTTTTAAGACAGTTACAATTGTCAACGCAGGTTGTCGTATCTTGCTTCTTGCCAGTTTGCTATTTTCTAATATGGTTGCCAGATGGTCCAAAATACACAGTCAGCGTATTGCAAGCCTTCTGTCACTGTCAATGCTCCACAAAGGCGTGCTAATGTGGATTTCCAAATTTCTGAAGTACTTCATTGGTGTAATTTGTTTTAGAACATCCTTAGGTTGTGAAAGGCATAAATGCAAGTCTTTCTTTTTATCTTTCTCCTTGGTTTTTTTTTTCTCTTTTCCCTCCCACCCTTTCTTGTTTTTGTTTCCTTTCCATTCTTTCCACGCAAAGTAACTACCAATGTTCAATTACCAACCCTCCAGTGTTGTCCAAGAGACACCAGGAGTTTAGGATCACGCTCCTCGGGCATTGCTGTGAGTCACTCAGGAGAAGATTTGCAAGCTCACCTCGTGATGGCCACTGATTAATTTGCAACAGTGCAGTTCGTTCTCTCCCAGTTCCATCCTGACTTGGTGCAGCTGCTCCAACAGCACATCCACTCTGTTCACACAATAGACCAGTTTCAGCAGCCCAGAGCATTGTGACATGACCATTGTCCAGGAGATCTTGTGGTGCAGTGTTTGCCTCTCTACCTCTGGCCCGGTAGTTTCCAGGGCTTGTTTGCCATGGAAGGGGCTTCGTGACACAGTTCAACAGGCTGATAATCAGCCTGGGAACCTTTCCACCACCTTCCTACTAATTCCCAAAGGGAAAAAAATGTGAAGGTTTGGTTATAAAAAACACCATTGTGGCCTCATTGATTTGGGTGATCTTTAGCAATAGTTGAGGGAATGTGTTGGATGTGGTTAGAAATTTGGTCAAAACTTCTGAAAATAAAGGAGTGATATTGGCGGGAATTGGCTTTACGCAGCAACCGACTTTATTTCGGTGGCCTGTTTTGCACCATGGCAATGGATAACTTCATGCCCTTTATCTCTAATGTTACCCTGTTGCCCTAGGACATAAGCCCTAAACGACCCAAAACTCACAAACCATCACTTGCTTGTCAATCGTGACTCCTCCACTAATGAAGCTGGCCCATCCCCTTCAGACCTATTCTCTCCCCTTCAACCATCAATTGCCAATATGTCCGACACAGTCCCAGTTTGGATCTGAGAGAAGTCTCACCTCTGTCTTACTATTCTCCATCCTGTCTTCTGTCTGCATCAGTACTGTTGTGGTCATGCCAGCTTTATGAATTCCAGACATATCTTGCATGTTCTGCCTCCTGGTTACATTCTCCCAGTGGTGAAAGGGGTCCTGGTCTCCATGGCTCTTACTCGATCTAATTCTTTCCCAGGACCTTCTTACTTTAGGGCTTTGCGCTTGGGGTTTGTGTCTGGTTATTTTTGTCACCTGTTGTGGACAGACGTCTGGTTCTCAGAATTTCTCATGCTAGTGTAAAACCACGAGCAAAGACATTCAATCACAGTCCACCAAATCTTCACAATGCCATTTGTAAATTGTAAGCTTCATGCGATCAGATGTCACATGATCAGACATGGCATGATCAGATAACACATAATCAATCCTTCCAGAATATGTCCAGTTAGAGTTGCCAACCTTATACCAGTGTCAGAGTTGTATATTCAGTCATGGTACGAGTGAAATTATTACATAATTGGTTCGAAATAAATTAAATAAAATGTCTCATTGCATAAGAACATAAGAAATAGGAGCAGGCTATGAGGATAGTGCCTGTCAATCATGGCTAATCTTCAACGTAAGCTCCACCTTCCTGCCTTATCACCATCCCCTTAGCATCTAAAAACTTATTTATGTCTTGAAAATATTTAACGACTGAGCATCCTTAGCTCTCTGAGGTAAAAAGGTTCAAAGATTCACAAAAGTGAAGAAATTTGTCCTGATCACAGCTCTAACTGGTCAATCCTTTATCCTGGGACTGTTCAAGGTTCATTGGAGCTGCATGCGGGCTACCTTAGAATCCTGTCCTAGACCTTATTCAAACTTTAATCATGCATATCAGTTTTTCTACTTCACAGAATTGCTAACTGTTCTTGAAACTTCCTCCAGCATTTTATTAGAATGAAAACAGAAATCACAAAATAAGCTCAGGCAGAGGCTTTAAGGGTCCAGACAGATTGTCTGTTCTAATCACAATAAGACCTTAAGCTTCAGTATTGTGGCATCTGGACTTAAACATGGGATAACCACCTGTGCAATGAAAGGAAGCAAGGGAAATAAAGGCTGCAATTAATGGTTCATGCAGGCACGGCAGGCTGTCCCTATGGTTTTAATTGACAGTTTCATTACCATTACTATTTGTTTTCAGATCCCTCCATGGCTTCAATCTCTGTAACCTACAACCCTTTTCAATCTCTGTGCTCCTCCAATTCTGGCTTCTTCTGCATCTATGAGTTTCATCGCTTCACTATTGCTGGCAGTGCCTTCAATTGCCTAGATTCTCCGCTCTAAGAAGAATTCCCTTCCTAAACTGCTTGACCCCTCTTTCCTCCTTTAAGATGCTCCTTAAAACTTACCCCTTTGACTGATCAATTGGTCACTTGTCCTAATATTTCATTAGGTGGCTCAGCGCCAAATTTTGTTCATTGACACTCCTGTGAGGCACCTTGGGATGTTTTATTATTTTAAAGATGCTATATAAATGCACCTTGTTAAGGGTACATTCTGGTGCTTGTTTTCATCTTCCAGTGAAAGAGGGCACTTGCTGTGAAGAGAGAAAGAAGCAGGGGAAGAGAAGGAAAAGAAAGAGAGAGATAAAGAAGGAGGTGTACTTTAATATCACTTGGTCAGCTTGTGTTGCCTGCATCCGCCTTGCCACATTTATCCACAATGACACCCCAGGTTTGGACTTTGACAAAAAAGAATCACACCTTGAGCTTGTAGGCACATAGGAACATAGGGCATAGGAACATGGGACATAGGAACATAGGACATAGGAACATGGGACAATAGGACTTAGGAGCAGGAGTAGGCCACTCAGCCTCTCAAGCTTGCTCCGTCTTTCAATAAGGTCATGGCTGATCTGGTTGTGGTGTCAACTCCACTTTGCCCCCCACCCCCACCCATGACCCTTGCCTCCCTTGTCCATCAAAAACCTATCTAACTCAGCCTTGAATAAATTCAGTGACTCGGCCCCCATTGCTTTCTGGGGAAGAGAATGCTAATGACCCTTTGAGAGAAAAAAATTCTCCTCATCTCCACCTCAAACTCTCTTAAACGGTTGCTTGATGATGACAACTCCTATAACCATCTGCAAGCAGTCCCTGTTTCACAGACCGAGCCAACATTTCAAGTCTTTACAGCTTTTCCTTGTGGAAAACACTGTCCTGGACACCGAACCTTCCCTCAAATGGGACAGACAGGCAGAACTCCCTGCCTGCCTATTCTCAAAATAACAGAATGGAATTGAATCCTTAAGTCGGTCACTGCAGGAGGAGATATTGTGCCTTCAAGATAAGAAATCTTTTTTTGAGAAGGTGCCCTGTCAAAATAAAACAAAAGAGTCAATCATGTGTCAGATTTCTGTTAAAAATAGATGAAAACAACAAAAAAAGAATAGTTCCTTTCTGATGTGAGTTTGGGTAGAAAATAAGCTATTTATGACTCACACTATGTAAATCTCCTTTGCTGAACACTGTCAACACATAATCAATACTCTATTATTACTTTATCAAGTGCTCTGACAGTGCAGGGAGGACCTGTACAATGAATTAGTTGTGTTTTTCAACTCCAGCTTGTTCCAGGAGTTTGCCGTTGTTTTGTCATTACCTTCGATGGTCTTGCCTCTAGGAGTTTGCTGACCAGCAGAGGAATACTGGAGCATGCAAGGAACTGCTCCCGGTTAATCCTGGAAGAGCTTTGATTCCCAGGTTATAAACAACAATCAATATCCCTGATGGGTGACTGAGAGGGAATAGCAAGTCTCTTCAGTCTGGCTTGGCAGCTCCTCTCCCCCTACCTCCCAGTAGCCCACTCCTCCAGCCTTACACACAGCTGAGTTAATAAGAATGACAGCCAATCACCATGCAAAAGTTCCCAACCCCCATCCATGGCCTGTTCTGATTTAAATGATCCCAGTTGGAGTTGCTGTCGGAACGCTAGGGAAAGAGAAAGAAGGTCTCGCACTTCTGTAGCGCCTCTCACGAGTTCAGGATGGCACTTTACAGTCAGTGGTGTTCTTTTGAAGTGTTCCACTGCTGGAATGTGGCTGTGCTGACAATGAGGCACCTGAGCCAATTGGAAAGCTGTTTGCCCATCTGCACACATCATACTGAACAACATGTAACAGACAAAGTGATGCGTACAGGCCAGGGATGCGCAGTGAACCTCAACCAATCTCCCCACATTAAAGATGAGTAAGAACTAGACTTTAAGTTGTACCCTTCACAACTTCAGGTTGCCCCCACATGCATTACAGCCAATGAAGTACTATTGAGTGTCGTCACACTGTGATGTAGGAAATGTGGCAGCCAATCTGAACACAGCAAGATTTGCCAAAACAGCAATCTGATAATGACCAGATGATTGGAACTCAGAGCAATAAATATCATATATAAGCTGGGAGACATATAATAGTCATTAACAAATCTAATAGGAAATTTAGGAGTAATATAAAAGCAAATAACTGCAGATGCTGAAGATCTGAAATAAAAGTTCCAAAGTGTCATATTGGACTCGAAAGGTTGGGTGGAATTTTCCATTTATGAGACTCAGTGCATTGGCGGGCAGTTTCAGCAGTGCCCACCTCGCTGGGCAGAATGGTGGGAACTTGTGCCCAATTCCACGCTTGGAGATTCATTAATTATGCACAGGTGACATTGAAAGCATGTCAAGCACTGTCTCCATTGTCAGCAAGAACTGAAGTGCCTCTTTCAGCTCCACTGCATCCCTGGAAGTGGCCTGATTGACCATGAGTTAGACTACATATTGGTTATGTAGGACCATTCTTAGGTACCATTTTTTTATTGATCGTAGATGTGCATTCTAGATGGATGGATGTGCATGAAGTCAGATCACCAACATCGAGCAGAACTATTGAAAAGCTGTGTTACTGTTCTTGTACACATGGCCTACCGGAAATCACCATTTTTGATAACGGTACAATCTTTACCAGTACAGAGTTTCAGAGCTTCATGAGTTTAAATGGAATCAGACATGTTAAAACAGCACCATATCATCCTTCATCAAATGGTTTAGCTGAAAGAGCTGTGAACCAAGAGAGTGGACATCCCCTGAGATGAAAGGGAATGGCATTGATGGCTAGGAGAGATGTGGCCATATTCCCTCACTTAACTTTACTCTTCCTGAAACCTGTCAGCAATTAACGTATCACAGGCATGTCTCCCATGTCTTCCTTCCTCCATGGTGTGATCACACTCATACTGACCCTCAGCAGCCTCGTGAGGTTCCTGGCCCTCCAGATCTTCATCCTCCAATGAGCTCTCATCCTCCTACAGTTCATCTTCTGGCAGGGTTTCACCTCTTTGCATTGCCAGATTGTGAAGGGCGATGATGCGGAAAACCCTGTCATGAGTATATTGTCGTGAGCCACCTGAGCGGTCCAAGCATCTGAAACACATCTTCAGAAGCCCCATGGTCTGCTCTATAAGGGAGTGAGTGGAGCTGTGAGCAATGTTGTACCTCTCCTCAGAACGACACTGAGGGTGACGCATTTGTGTCATCAGCCAGTGTTTCAGTGGGTACCCCTTATCCCCATGCAACCATCCCTGCAGATATAATGGCTCCTTGAAAATCTCAGGCCCCTGGGAGTGACTCAGGAGGTAGGAGTCATGGCAACTCCCAGGGTACCGAGCACAAACGGGCAGTATGTGCTTCCAGTGATCACATACCAATTGTACATTGATGGAATGGTAGCCCTTGCGGTTTATAAAGCTTAGGGCCTGCTGCCTTGGAGCCTGTATAGCCACAGGGTGCAGTCTATTGCACCTTGCACTCTTGGAAAGCCTGAGATGGTGGTGAAGGCGGTGAATCTCGAAGCCTGGCTATCTTCAACCACAGCAAACCTGACATAATGGTGGGCACTCCTGTAAAAGGCATCTGTGACCTCCTTTATGCATTGATATGTTGCGGACTGAGAGATGCTGCGCAGGTTCCCTGTTGAACCCTGGAAAGACCCAGAGGCAGAGAAGTTGAGCACTGCGGTCACCCTCAAAGCCACTGGCAGGGGAGACCCTCCAACTCCACATGATATCAGGTCTTCACGAAGAATGTGGCATATGTGATGTACCAGAGCTCAAGACAAGTGCAGATATGCATGGCTTTGCCTCTCACTCATTTGTGTATAGGAGGCTCTTCTAAGATAAACCCTAGGTGTGGCGATTCACATTCATTGTCTCGGTCTCTCCTCCTGACCCTCCTGTTCATGCTCTGGCTCCGCTTGACCATGTCCCTCCTGCTGGTGTTGCGCGCAGCATCACCTCTCCCTCCTCCGCCTCTTCCATTGCATCAGGACCCTGACAAAGGCAGCATTGAGCCCTGGATCCATATGCGGTTTTTCCTTCTCTCTGAAAGGTAACATTGAAGACATTAATGATTCAAGGGGTAAGAAAATGAAGCTCAGAAGATGACACCTTTGGAAACTGTAAGGGTCTGTGGTTTTTCCTGCCCTACTTACATGATGGCACCTTGCCCCGAGACACTAGCACACACATCGAGGTGACAAAATGGCATCGCAGATATGTAACATCTTGAGCTCTCTGTGGGATGCTAAAGTTTCAGAGAGATAAATGACCCAACTAGCACTGTGATCCAATCTTTGATGTGGTATATTAATGGCCAATCGGGTTTTCATGGTCAATGAATGGATGCCCTTTGGCCTGTTAGGAATGTCAAATCTGGTGAATGTGTGACAGGCCTTCATTGATGGAATGACATATGTGATGCAGCTGTGCCTCCTTCACTGTTGCCGGCGTTCCCAAATTCTAAATTCCTATGGACAGGATTTTGCCCTTGGCGGACATGCTCAGCGGGGGAGGGCAGGAAGCAAACCATCGCCCGCGATCGGCACCAGACCGCGATTTCACGTTGGCGGGGCCAATTAAGGCCTGCCCAGCATGAAACGCAAGCGGCAGCACTGATCACTGCCTTGCGGGGTGGGGGTGGGGGGGGGGGGCGGTGGGGTGGTGTGTTGGGGGGGGAGGGTGGGGTGTGAGAGGAGGACGAGCGGGCCGAGTGCGAGCTTCATGCATTTGCGCGAGCAAGTGCTTCATAATCTCCCTGAGGCACAGAGCTACCTCAGGGAGATGAGGAGATATGGAAAAAAATCATGAAAAGAGTAAAAACGTAATGAAACATGACCCGTCGTGTGACAGAGTCACTTGAGCAGGGGCATGTTATTAATGACAAATGGAAGTTTTTATTTTATTTTTATTTGCTTTTGGAAACCTCATTCTGCCTGTGGATGAGGTTCCCAAACTTTCACCTGTCCGCTAACCATAACGGGCAGCAAAAATTTTAATTCAATTGATTACTTAATGGCCTTAACAGGCCTTAAAATTGTCAGCGGGCACGCTGCTGGCTCCAGTGCGCGCCCACCAACCGAGCTATCGCGCGACTGCGCGTTGACGTCAGCACCCTCAGCCGGTGTCAACGCGCATCATTTCACGCTCAAGTGGGTCAGTCTAGCACCCGCCCGCCAAGCAAACATTTCTGCCATATGTGTTACTCTTGTGATGCAGCGAATGTGACATGAAGCCACTGAGTTCTGAGTAGCCCTTTAACCGTGCTAATGAAGCCATTGTCTTTCAGTGGTTTCCATCCCAAGGAGGTCTTCCTCCTTTCTCTCTAAGCTGACCCCTGTTCACTCTTGTGGCAACAACTAGTTAGAGGGTGACACCAGAAAGGCCCATTTGTGTTCACCTTTCCTCCTCACAGTTGTTCCACAGCCTTCCCTCCCTTTTGCTTCCCTCGTGTTTGCCCTTCCCCCTCACAGCCATTCCACAGCCTGACTGAGGGGTGGGAGGGTTACCAGCTGAGCCAAGCAGACACTCAAAAGCAGACGCCTGAAGTTTCGCAGTGATGGAGAGGGTCTCTGACTTAGCCAAAATGGCACTGGAGCCCTGATTGCTGCCCCCAAACCCGGCACTCACCACTTTGATGCAATGGGAGCAGGATGTAGTTTGCACGTCCATGGCTCACAGAGGCAGCTGCACATGTAGAGGTGTAGTTTCCTTCAAACAGATCCAATTTTTATTAATGGGATGCCCAAAATATGACTTGTGGGCTTTGCACTTTTCAGGAGAAGTCTGAAGCTGCCAGAGCTCTTTGGAGAGGTACAGAATACCCTCTTGGAGAGATCCAGGGATACCTTTGGGAAAGGTCAAGTGCCCTTTCGGATTATTAAAAGTAGACACCAATGCGCGTAAAAAGTGGATAAACTCTTCGGAACTGTCAAGTTGTCAAGGCATTTAAATCCCTTTGGAGCTGCCAATCTATCAAGGCATTTAAATCTCCTGTCCTTTTTTTAAAAAAAAGCAGTCTACAGCTTTTTTAAAAAAAAATCAGCACTTTCTATTTCACGCTATCTATTGACATAGGCCTAAGGGCTATCATTATAGGGATTGCGCTGCCTATCATTGTCACAGTGGGGTCCCTGTCAGTTCACAACTTGATTGACAGGTCCAAGTGATTATAAAATCTTTGGTGTGGGGCTATGAATAAAGATTTGTGCTTTATAAGGGATTAAGTACTTCAAGGAAATGGATTAATGGATTTTAAATGGATTAAGTAGTTGAAGGAATTTAAATAGGTTGAATGTGTTTTTATTAATGAGAGTATTTTTTAAAATAGTGAAGCCATCAATTTTCACAGAACCTTATTTTATTTTATTATGGACCCAGAGGTCTGACTATCATGGATACTGGGTGAGTTGACATGGAGAGTGTAAGGGCAAAGGGTGGTGGGTGGGGGCATGGGTTGGCATAAGTTGGCATAGGAACTCTAAATGGCCACGGCACTGGGTAGAGGGGCATGGAATGTGTTGGCATGGATGGTATGAGGGGCCATGGGAGTGGTTGGGGGCATGAGTTGGCATGAATGGGGCAACAGGAATGTGTGGGGAGGTGAAGAGGTCTGAGGGGTGAGGGCTAGAGAACTGATTTTTGTTTTAATATTTTTCTTACAAATCCTGGAGCGCTAAGGCGGGCCATTCATACAGCCCACTTCTGCACCCAGCAATTCCCTGTGGCTGCTTCTGTAGTGCTTCAGGGGAGACGAGGGGGGGGGGCATTCCGGAATCTCGATAGCACCTGCACCGCAGCGCCCCCCCCCCCACTCCCCCTACCTTGCACCCCCACCCACCCCCGCACCCCACCCCCTTCCTCACGAAATGAAAATGAGAAGATCCAGGGCACTTTGTCAGAGTTGGCGGGTTGGCGGAGTTGGGACTTTTCTGGACTCTGTCCTCCCAACTCAGGAGTGAAAATCTAGGCCTGATCATTGTAGTAGCAACACTAAGGCAGTTGTAATTTTGTGAGCTGAATTTAATGCAGGCTCTGGGAGCGGGAATCGTGTTGGGCGGGGGAGGGGGAGGGGGAGGGGGGGAGCCAAAATGTCAGAATTACAATAGCAGGTTCAGACTGAAAAATTAAGTTGGCGGCGTGTTTGTGGAAGGTCAGGCTTTGCGTCATACTGTGGCGGGTTCCTATCCGTCATACTTTTTCATGCCGTGAATACTCACTACCTTAAAAATTTTTGAAATTAAGTCCTACCTTCAAGTTTAAGTTGGTGGCACGTGGGAACCTCGTGGCAACTGGTTCACATTCAGTTCCAGGCAGTACGCACCACTCGGCTTTATGTCTGAGGTCGAGTGGTTGCCTGTTCAACTCGGCAGCACTTGGGAGGGGAGCAGGGGAACGGCAGCTTGCATGGAGGGTTGGGACGGGCAATGGTGTGTTGGGGTGAGGGGCTTTGGGTGGGGGCATGGAGCACTGGAAGAGGGTTTTGAGGGAGGACAGTGGGTGGAGTTGAGAAATGGAAGTGCAGAGTAAGAAAGGCCAGGCATCTTGGGTGTGTTCGGGGGGTGGTGGATGGATGGGGTCAGTCATTGAGGATAAATGGAATGATGGGCCTAAAGGGCTGGGTCAGTACTATGGAAAGTTAGGTCCTGTGGGTCAAACTGAAATTGCTGGCTGGAAGAGGCTGGAATCTCGGGGTGGGGGGAGTTCATTTGGTAGTGGAGGAACAGGTCTAGTCTGAGGTAGGGATATTCAAATGTCTGGAAGAGCAGGTCACGGGATCTAACTCTAAGGATAAGGCAGGAAGAATCAGAGGATGAATCTCGATGGGGATGAGGTAGCCTCATGGGGGGAGAGATGGTATGTCCCCTTCCATGGTGCAGGCCCCAAGTTCATGGGGAGAGGTTCAAGGGTTACATAGGGAAGGTGCACAGTCATGTTGGGAGGGTCAAGCATGAAAGGGGAAAAATGGAATGTGACAGGGGCGGGGGTGTGGATGGTCATGGGTTGCAAAGTGATACTGTTATTGCCCATTTCCAAAACTTACATATAGCGACCAGGAGCATGGATCCAAGTGGGCAGGTGAAGTTTTGGGTGTGGACAAGGAAAGTAGAAAATCTGTCTGCTCAGTAGCTGCATGGACGAAACCCAAGGACACACAGGTTCTCACATCTCTAGCCTTTTTCAAATAATTCGCTTGGTAGAATACATATGGGTCTCATACACCCAATATTCCAACAACCTTGAGAGCAGGGGGAGGGAATGCGACAAAGGGAGACTCTCACTGGCCAACAACCATGACCACATTACTAGCCTCAGGCAGCACCAGAGAGTGAGGTTGGTCAGGGGAATGCTATCCAGGGAAGGCATCAGAGAAGAAGGTTACTGGTGCATCAACACACCTTCAGCACACAGACAAACTACCTCCAGATGTCTGAGAGGCAACGCCAGAGATGCCTGAGGCTGTCCCATGAAGCAGTCACTGAAATTTGCCAGGTCCTGCGACAAGACCTGCAGCCACATGGATTTGACAGCAACACCATGCATGTGGCCCTCAAAGTGACTGGAGGCATGAATCCCAAAGCTCAGCAGGTAAGAGGGAGGCAAATGGAATGTTGGCCTTTATTTCAAAGGGAATAGAGTATAAGAATAGGGAAGTCTTGCTAAAACTATACAAGGCACCAGTTAGACCACACCCAGCATATGGTGAACAGTTTTGGTCCCCTTATCTAAGGAAAGATATACTGGCATTGGAGGCAGTCCAGAGAAGGTTCACTAGGTTGATCCCGGATATAGAGGGATTTTCTTATGAGGAGAGGTTGAGTAGGTTGGGCCTGTTCTCATTGGAGTTTAGAAGAATGAGAGGTGGCCTTATTGATACATATAAGATTCTTAGGGGGCTTGAAAGGGTAGATGTTGAGAGGTTGTCTCCCCTTGTGGGGGAATCTAGGATGAGGGGCATAATCTCTGATTGAGGGGTTACCCATTTAAGACAGAGTTGAGGAGGGATTTCTTCTCTCAGAGAGTAATCTGTGGAATCCTTTACCAGAGAGGGCTGTAGAGGCTGGGTCATTAAGTATATTCAAGGCTGAGATAGACAGATTTTTAATCAGTAAGGGAATCGGGGGTTATGGGGGAAAGGCAGGAAAGTGGAGTTGAGGATTATCAGATCAGCCGTGATCTCATTGAATGGTGGAGCAGACTCGATGGGCCGAATGGCCTACTTCAGCTCCTATGTATTATGGTCTAAGGGTCTTATGAGTGCTCAACTTTCTCACCACTGGCTGTTTCCAGGGCTCCATGAGTGACATGCGTGGCACTTTGCAGGCAGCATCAAAGAGGTAACCAATGCCTCTTCCGTCACGCCAATGAATGAATCAGGTTCACCACATACAATGACATCCAGGCAGCCATGGCAAAGGGGCTTCACATCCATCGCTCATTTCCCTAGAATGCAAGAGGTAATGGACAGCACTCCTGTTGCCATTAGAGCTCCCTGGGAACAGCCAGCAGCATATGTGAACAGCCAGGGATCCAAGTCTCTAAGTGTCCAGCTGGCCTCTGATCACAAGTGAAGAATCATGCGTCTGTGCTCGTTTCTCAAGGCGCTCTCATGACTCACACATCTTGCGGAACTCGCAGCTTCCTGAGCTCTCCGAGGCCCCTGCACAGATCGACGAGGGCATCCTCCAACGTGAACGCAACCTGCCACGTAACTGCACATGTTTCACACGCCCACCACCCAGCCCTTTAAACTGTCATGTACGTTGTGTTGGTACCAGCTCCCGACACGAAAGCGGAAGTGGCACCCACTTCCGCTTTCGCCATCAGGAGCAGCGCGCCATGGATTAAATTCCTCCCTGTGTGTGCATCATCGCTTTAAAGCATTCAATTTTGCACAAAAGGGCCTGAATGTCTTACCAGCAATATAGCCAGGGCACAATCAAAGTTCTGTTTTAATATATTACAGAAGATTAATATAAAGAGATGTAACAAGCAGATTGAAAAGCCACACACTACCATCTGTAATGAGGTACAATGTCATTATAACAAAGTGCAACATCTGTAATGGTAATTAATGTGCAAATGTCCCCCTGTGGCTATGCTGCACCGAGATCAACTGGGAAATGGGCAGGCTATGTTTCGTTTCATCAGCATCCTGCTGAAATACTCAGCCAAGGAGTTCCGGCTTTCTAGACACAAGCTCAAGCTAGTGAAAGGCTCATTTACAATTGATGCCAGGAAGCTCTTCACAACAAAGAGCAATCAACACACGGAATGGACTTCCGGATCGGAGGCAAAATCTTGGAACCTGTTCAATTGTTTTTAGCTTGCTTTAACTAACTTCCCTGTGACTCGCTGCAGCTTCTGAGAAAGTGGAACTTAGGGCTGACAGGAGCCAATCTCCCTGGAAGTGTGACCCCCATCAGGTGAGGCCACACAGATTTGCCCAGTAAACTTGCCTTAATTTGAACAACTTCGGCATCAATTAATTTTGGCATTGATTAAATGTGACCAAGAATTGTGTCAGAGAAATATTACAGGTGGCATTCCACAAAAACGTTACAGGAAGTCTGTGTAAGTGTGCATAAGATATAGATATGAGCAGAAAGATATCTGATAAATTTCAGGTTCCCAGCTTTTGTGGTTTCTTTTTTATCTCAATGAGTACCTGTATGCACTTCCATTACATAGCCTGTAAATATTATGCCTTAATGACTTAGAGTAGCAGTTATCAGCTGGGAGACATCTTATCACCAATCTTGTCATTTTCTTTCACCACGTACCAGCATCAGTGCCGTTCCACCCATCATCCTTCATTTGCTGTCACTCATGAGGAGAACCTCCAAATCCTTGAACTTCAATGAGGTTTCCCATCATAGTCAGGCTTGTTTCTCTTATATCCCCTTGGCATAAAGGTGATTGTTTAGGTGGAAGAGAGCCAAACAAGGTCACATGACATCCTTCTATCCACCATTTTAATGTAGCTTATTTTAAATGGGCTAGAAGAAAGAACAGAATAAATTTCCGTGGTATCACTGCTTAAATTATTAGTATTTGTTGGCTTTTATTTTCTCAATGTATTTTGCTTTGAATTCCTCTTTGTGGATAACGAAATTAGTGAGGCATAGTGGAACGGCAAGTTAAAAAAAAAGATTTTAAATTCAAAGAAATATATGAGAGCAACTGTCCAGTCACTAAAGGCAACACACGAAGCAGTATTGAGCTCCATCAACCTTTAGGATAAACTCCCAGTCTGTGCTGAGCTAATTGGAACAGTGATCGGGGACACAGCAACTGGGCTGTACGTACCTGAGTTAAGGAGGGAAAAAGGTCAGAACGTCCTATTCCTAAGTGACGCTCCTGGAAAATGTACACATTGGGTGAGGACAAGGTTGGCTTCAGCTATAATGGCCCCTCTTCTGCCTCACACCCCACCCTCTCTCTCCCCAGATTCAAATAGTTTTCCAAAACTCACCACCTAGAATTTCAGAAGGACTTGGGAGAAGTTCTTGAGCATGCCCAGCACCTGTTTAATTGTGGTGGTGGTGTGTTACAGTCTACTAAGGGAGTCCAAGTTGCTGTGGCAATACACATTTTTATATGCATGTTGTAGCCTGCAGCAATGGGTAGTGACAGCAGAGGCTAAAAAATTCTTCCCCATCACATGGCTGACCAGGAATCTTTCCCACGCTTACCGCCTGGTGTCTGTTGGAAGGGTTTGCAGGTTGATATCCAACCTGTTTGGCCACATTATGAACACACTTTCTTTGACCATCAAGTTCTGGAGTAGGACTTAAGCCCAGAGCTTTTGTCTCAGAGGCAGGGATGCTACCCACTGCAGCACAAGGCCTCCTGCATAATTGTATTGAAACCAGGGCCTTCAGAAGATCATTGGGTAATCTTTTTGTTCCCAATCTTAAGATTTATAGGAGTAGTCCATTCAGCTCATTGAGCCTTCTCCTTTATTCTATTACCCATGGCAGCTCCCAATCTTCTTAATCCCAATCCCCCACCCTTTCTTAGTATACTGCCCATGTTATCTATCTCCTTTGCCAGTAGCTCAATTAATTTTGCATCCATGACCTCAGAGTCAATTTATCCCATGTTCTTATCACCCTTTGGGTGAAGATAGATGAAAATCACTGTCTTCTGGATTCCACTACCAGAGAAAAGAATCATTCCAGCAGCTCCTTCCATCATTTTTGAACTGGACTACCCCTATGCGCCTCTCACCTCAAAGGAATATATTTACTCTGTAACTCAGCCCACACATCATCCTGGTGTATCATCACCATCTGGAGATACAGAAAGTGCACAACCCTTAACAATGGATCACTTGGTTTGTGCATTGCTGGATGTGAACACTAAGATGAATTGTTCAATATGGTGGGCTCGATGTTAACTCACTCAAAACCTGCATTCACCTACACAAAGTTAAAATCGGGTCCACTGATTTCTCTTTCTGAAGGTAGCCGAAAACTACACACAATAGATTGTGTGAGGTCCACACCACCATTGCATGACAGGAATGGCAATAGTAAGTCTAGTATGAATGGAAGAACATGAGTAGGCCACTTCAAGCCTATTCTTCCACTCAATGAGGTTATGGTTGATCTGTATCTTAACTCCATCAACTCGTCTTCCCTTCATAATCTTTTGTATGTGGGCAAAAAATTATCAATCTCAAATTTCAAATTATTAATTGAGCTAGCCTCTGCTGCTTTTTGTGGGAGATGGCTCCATACTTCTACCACCCTTTGCATGAAGATGTATTTCCTAAGTCCTCTCTTAAATGACCTGGCTCTGATTTTAAGGTTATGTACCCTTGTGCAAGACACCCTGCAACACCAGGAACATTTTCTCTCTATCTCCCTTATCAACTCCTTTCAAAATCCCTAAAACCTGCTTGAGGTGAAACAAGTGATTTGAGTCTGTGGTTCCCAAAGCTTGCCCCCACTGGGGGTCTTCCTCACTTCATGTCTGGGTCTGCTGTGGACTAACTGAAAGAGATAAACTTCTATAATGAGGTAACAACTCCACTATTGTTGTATCATGCAACAACCAGGATGACAGAAGGAGAATTAGGTGATCTTTCTTGATCTTGCAATTCATACATTCCTAAAATCAGAGCTGCACTACTATCCATTGAATTCAATGCACAGAAACTTATTCAAAGGAACCCATGAGTTTCCAATTGGTTCCAGCTGTACGAGGACCTGCAGCAGCATGGAAGCTCCCCAAATTTATCTTGATATCCCAAAAAAAGGTCTGGCCAGCACTCTGCAAAGATACAGCAGTACTTCCTCATCAATGCTCATGATATGGTTTATAAGGACCAGACATGCCCTAACAAAGGCTCAAATGAGAGCAATATTAATTCTCAGATGCCTCGAAGGCAATACTGCAAAATATTTCAGTCATGATGCATGGGTAACATTAGAATTCAGCAATCACTGCTTTAGTTAGACAAACACTTTGAAAAATGTGATCTCAATTACGTACACACATTTCACACACATCTCAGCTCAAAAAAGCCCGGCTGGGTGATTTGGTTTCCATAAACTGCAGACTCCTACGACTCACCAGCGCACGTTGTTGGAAATCTGACTTTGATTTCCTTCATTCTGCTGTTGCATCACAGCATTGCGAACTCTAGTCTGAAAAGTTCAACCTAATGCTGTTACATATCACGCCTGGGCACGTGAGTTTGGTGAACCAATTGGGCCCAATGCACATTGAGCCAGCCAAATTTCGGAAGTTCACATGGAGATCTGGAAATGTGAAATAAGTTCGCTGTGTCTGGTCAAGATAGGAAAAAAAAAAACAAATGCCTTCAGCCATGAAAATGAGCACGGGTGTGAGTTTGTGTGTTGGTAATTTTACTTCGTTTCGACAAACAACAAAGCAAGTCCGAGATAACAAAGAATCATAGAAATTTCAGCACAGAATCCCACGCTGTTCATTTCACATTTGGAGCTCTGTCTGTATCCTTCATATTTTTCTTCTCGATTTTCTTTTTAAAGCTAATTCCCTCAGGTTGAGGGGGCAGCTAATAAAGCATACAGCATCCTAGGCTTTATTAATAGGCGCATAGAGTATAAATACAAGAAAGTTATGTCAAACTTGTACAGAACACTAGTTCAGCCTCAACTGGAGTATTGCATCTAGTTCTGGGTGCCAGACTTTGGGGAATTAGACAATGCAGGAAAGATTCACAAGAATGGTTCCAGGAATGAGCAGCTTCAGTTATGTAGATAGATTGGCAAAGTTAGGACTGTTTTCCTTGGAGGAGAAAGTTGAGATGAAATTTGATAGAGATTTTCAAAATCATCAGGTGCCTGGACAGGGCAGATAAAGAGAAATTTTTCCAATTGGTGGAAGGGTGGAGAACTGGAGGGCACGGATTCAAGGTAATTGGCAAAAGAAGCAATAGTGACACAAAGAAAGACTTTTTCACACCGTGTGTGGCTATGATCTGGAATACACTGCCTGACAGTGTGATGGAGGTAAGGTCAATCAAGGTATTCAAGAGGGAATTAAATAAAGGGAAAATGTGCAGGGCTAGGGAGAGAATGCAAGGGAGTTGCACCAAGTGAATTGCTCCTTTGAAGAGCCAGCATAGACACGACGGGCTGAATGGCCTCCTTCTTTGCTGTAACCATTCTGAGATTTTGTGACTCTATGAAATGCTGTGATTAACTTGGCCTCAAAGGCCATTTATGCTTTCCATAGTCTAATAATCTAATACACAAAGAAATGTCCTAACCTTCTTCTTTCCACTAGCACCAATCCTGAGCTTATGTTCACTAACTAATCAGTGGAAACAATCTTTCATAATTTAGCCTCAAACTCTTTTACAACTTTGAGCATTTCTACTGGGTCCTCCTTTAATCATCTCTGCTCTGGTGACTGCTAATTTTTCAACCCTCACATTATAACCAGACCATCTCATCCCTGGTTTACATCTTCTCTATTCTATTCCTTTCAATAACAAAGTGGCCAAAAAACTGCACATAATAAGACAACTATGCCACGTTCAGCAATCTCCTTGTATCAGCCTTTTAATAAAAGCACTGTCACCCAATCTGTGACAATTTGCCATTCATAGTCCTCATATGATTTTTTTATTCATTCATGGGATGTGGGTTTCGCTGGCTAGGCCAACATTTATTGCTCATCTCTAATTGCCCTTGAGAAGGTGGTGGTGAGCTGCCTTCTTGAACTGCTGCTGTCCATGTGGTGTAGGTACACCCACAGGGCTGTTAGGAAAGGAATTTCAGGATTTTTGACCCAGCGACAGTGAAGGGGCGGTGATATATTTCCAAGTCAGGATGGTGAGTGACTTGGAGGGGAACTTCCAAGTGGTGGTGTTCCCATCTATCTGCTGCCCTTGTCCTTCTAGATGGTAGTGGTTGTGTGTTTGGAAGGTGCTGTCAAAGGAGCCTTGGTGAATTTCTGCAGTGCATCTTATAGATGGTACACACTGCTGCCACTGTGCGTCGGTGGTGGAGGGAGTGAATATTTGTGGATGTGGTGCCAATCAAGTGGGCTGCTTTGTCCTGGATGGTGCCAAGCTTCTTGACTGTTGTGGGAGCTGCACTCACACAGGCAAGTGGAGAGTATTCCATCACACTCCTGACTTGTGCCTTGTAGATGGTGGACAGGTTTTGAGGAGTCAGGAAGTGAGTTGCTCATTGCAGGATTCCTAGCCTCTGACCTGCTCTTGTAGCCACAGTATTTATATGGCTGGTCCAGTTCAGTTTCTGGTCAATGGTAACACCAAGAAGGTTGATAGCGGGGGATTCAGTGATAGTAATGGCATTGAATGTCAAGGGGTGATGGTTAGATTCTCTCTTGTTGGAGATGGACATTGCCTGGCACTTGTGTGGCGCGAATGTTACTTGCCACTTGTCAGCCCAAGCCTAGATATTGTCCAGGTCTGCATTTGGACATGGACTGCTTCAGCATCTAAAGAGTCTTGAATGATGCTGAACATTGTGCGATCTTCAGCTAACATCCCCACTTCTGACTTTATGATGGAAGGGCGGTCATTGATGAAGCAGCTGAAGATGGTTGGGCCAAGGACACTACCCTGAGGAACTCCTGCAGTGATGTACTGGAGCTGAGATTACTGACCTCCAATAACACATACCATCTTCCTTTGTGCCAGGTATGACTCCAACCAGAAAAAGTTTTCCCCCGATTCCCATTGACTCCACTTTTGCTCGGGCTCCTTGATGCCACACTCGGTCAAATGCAGCCTTGATGGCACTCTCACCTCACTGCAGGAGTTCAGCTCTTTTGTCCATATTTGAACCAAGGCTGTAATGAGGTCAGGAGCTGAGAGGCCCTGGTGGAACCCAAACTGGGCATCATTGAGCAGGATATTGCTAAGCAAGTGCCGCTTGATAGCCTTTGATGACTCCTTCCATTACTTTACTGATGATCGAGAGTAGACTGATGGGCAGTAATTGTCCAGGTTGGATTTGTCCTGCATTTTGTGTACAGGACATACCTGGGCAATTTTCCACATAGCCAGATAGTTGCCAGTGTTGTAGCTGTACTGGAACAGCTTGGCTAGGGGCGCGGCAACTTCTGGAGCAAGTCTTTTATGTCTTCAGTGCTATTACCGGAATATTGTCAGGGCCCATAGCCTTTGCAGTATCCAGTATCTTCAGCCATTTCTTGATATCACATGGAGTAAATTGAATTGACTGAAGACTGGCATCTGTGACGCTGGAGATCTCTGGAGCAGGCTGAGGTGGATCATCCACTCAGCACTACTGGCTGAAGGTTATAACAAATGCTTCAGCCTTATCTTTTGCATTGATGTGCTGGGCTCCCCCATCATTGAGGATGGGGATATTTGTGGAGCCTTCTCCTCCAGTGAGTGGTTTAATTGCCCACCATTATTCACGACAGGATGTAGCAGGACTGCAGAGGTCAGATCTGATGCATTGGTTGTGGGATCGCTTAACTATGTCTATCACTTGCTGCTTATGCTGTTTGGCACGCAAATTGTTCGGTGTTATAGCTTCCCAGCTTGACACCTGATTTTTAGGTATGCCTGGTGCTGCTCCTGGCATGCCTCCTGCACTCTTCGTTGAACCAGGGTTGATCGCCTGGCTTGATGATAATGGTAGAGTGGGGAAATGCCAGGCAATGATTGCGTTCGAGTACAATTCTGCTGCTGCTTACCCACAGCAGCTAATGGATGCCCAGTCTTGAGTTGCTAGATCTGTTTGGTATCTATCACATTTAGCATGGTGATAGTGCCACAGAACACAATAGAGGGTCTCCTCGATGTGAAGGCGGAACTTCGTCTCCACAACGACTGTGCAGTGGTCATTCCTACCAATACTGTTATGGACAGATGCATCTGCGGCAGGCAGTTTGATGAGGATGAGGTCAAGTATGCTTTTCCCTCTTGTTTGTTCCCTCACCACCTGCTGCAGACCCAGTCTAGCAGCTATGTCCTTTAGGACTCAGCCAGCTCGGTCAGTAGTGTTCCTACCAGAGTACATTCTGTGCCCTTGCCACCCTCAGTGCTTCCTGCCAGCGTTGTTCAACATGGAGGAGTACTGATTCTTCAACTGAGCAGGGACAGTACATGGTAATCAGCAAGAGGTTTCCTTGCCCACGCTTCACCTGATGCCATAGGCTTCATGGAGTCCATTGTCAATGTTGAGGACTCCTAGGGCAACTCCCTCCTGATGGTATACCACTGCTGGGTCAGGACAGGACATACCCAGGTATGGTGATGGTAAGATATGATTCCGTGAGGATGACTAGGTCAAACTGTTGATTGACTAGTTTGTGAGACAGCTCTCCCAAGTTGACACTAGCCCCTTTGCAGGGTCGACAAGACTGAGTTTGCCATTGTCTTTTCCGGTGCCTAGGTTGATGCCGAGTGGTCCATCCGGATGCCTTTCTCTTTTGTGACTTTGTAGCAGTTTGATACAACTGAGTGGCTTCTCGGCCATTTCAGAGTCAACCACATTGCAGTGGGGTCTGGAGTCACATGTAGGCCAGACTAGATAAGGACAGCAGATTTCCTTCCCTAAAGGTGAACCAGATGGGTTTTTAAACAATAGTTTTATGGTCGTCATTAGACTTTTATTTTATTTTCCACCATCTGCCATGGTGGGATTCGAACCCGGGTCCCCAGAGCATTACCCTGGGTCTCTGAAATACTAGTCCAGCAACAATACCACTACATCACTTCCCCCTCATTGATAATAGCATCATTTGTGCTTATTATTCTTATTCACTGCTTGTTCTGTTTAATCAGTAGGTCTGGTGGTTTGGAAAAGCTGATTTTGAGCACCATTACCTCATTAGTGAATATATCCTGACAAGAACACCAAGACCTCATAAAATCATAGAAAATTACAGCACAGGAATAGCCCATTCGGCCATCAAGTGGGTGCTGTTCTCCACATGGGCCACTTAGCCTGATCCCACTCTCCTGCTCACTCCCCGTGTTCTTTAATGACCTGTTAGTGTCAGCAACTCAATGGGAATATGGAGTTAAGTTTTATTGGGCCAATTTTCATGTAGTTCTGTAAATCAGTTCAAAACAGTAACAGCTGGTGTGAATCTCACCAGAACAGTAACATGCAAATAGTACTGAAACTTCTCAAGGCCAGTGCACTCACTTCATCATTCTGAGCTCCCGGTCCAGATATGGCTGGATGAAGAGATCACACTAGTGGTGGGAACAGAAGGCAGCTTATATTTGAAATGTAAAGGGGCTGTGGACAATCAAAAGGCAGTAACAAAATAGAGGGGAACAATACTGCTTATAGTCTTTGATAGACCTTATAGGCATCTCAACTCATTGACAACTGTTATCAAGGGTAACTGAGAGCGGGGTAAGAGGTGGCAGGTAAGAATGAACGGAGCATGTCCAATATACTGCATGGGTCTGCGAGGTAGTGATTGACCAAGCCAGCACTCGATTCCCCCTGTTTGATGGCTGCTGCAGTTGTCCTCTTAATCCATTCAAAACCCACCCATTTAAACAGAGTTAAAATTGTGCCAAATGAGTCACAGGATAGCTAGCAGTACCACATGCAACACTCACCAGAGAAACTACAATGTGTCTTTGTAAACAAAATAATAGCCTAATTTTAACCCTGCCAGCCCAATGGGAATAGGGTGGGTCTAGGTGGTTAAAATAATAGTCACGTACTTAACAATGCTTAGTTGATGTGATCCAGCTTGTCGCCAAATTAACTGCATCCTTTTCTGAGAGGAAGCATCCATTAGAAGCAGGCAGGGGGCCTTTGTGAATACACTTCAGTTAGGGTCCCGTGACATTGTGTCTCCATTTTAGCTTGCCTTTTTGAGCAGGCGGGTGGGACACTCTCAAGAAGGGAGCAGGATCCTTCGTTAGGGCCGGTTGTGACCCAATAACGTCATCAGGGGACACGATCTGCAACTTTAGGTGGAGGCCTGAGCAGGGGAAGAATGATGGCTACCCCATCACGTGAGATCACGGGCCAAAGGAAGGCTGTAGCTAAGTGTTAAATTTTAGCTTAAGGTTTGCTTGTGGGCCATGTGGAGCAGGATTCCTCCTCCAGGCTTCACAATGAAGCTTTGGGCCCACCTTGCCCTCCTCATGCCCCACTTCACTTATCTCCACAGCCCCTCCCCTTCCATTCAACGACTGACCTGGGTACTGTTCTCACAGGTCCATCCGCAGCCAAACTCCCGCATCTTGGGTAGCGAGTGGGACTCCAGGAAGACCTATGGGAGGCTTAGTATAAGGTTGGCCAGGCCTCCAGGCCCTCCAGTTGTTCAACATGGAGGCATCCTGTCCCCACACCCCCATCCCCTTTAGAATTGGGGCCACAGGAAACGGATACATTGCAAAAATGATTTGTGATTGTCCAGCTGACTAATGGCTGGGAAAGGCAGAAACTTCCACAGTATTATCACCATAACTAATGAAAATTAGAGCTCGTAATAACCTCATCCTGTTACGGACTGATAAATTATAGAGTAATCATTAAAGGAGTTCAGCACTAAGCATGGGTATAACCACCTGCAAGTGCAGAGGGAAAGAGAACTGATTCACCTCATGTGGGAACGTATGACCACTCCCTGCTGGAATGTTTGAGGCTTGATGACAGAGGCAGGAAATGGGAAACAAAATGAGACAGGAAGAGGGAAGGACAGGGAGATAAGAGATTGATAAATGGACCCTTATTTACATGCCTCTACCTATATGGCAGTGACACTTCTAACACATAATGGGAGCACCCGTTTTGCTGGCAGGACCAACCCACAACATCACAATCTCCACCATGAGCATGGCCTGAATCCACCCCAGGGAACAAGAATCAAACCCCATGCTCTTGGCACCAATCTGATTCAAGCTGCTATGGCAACATACATTTATATGTGCATGTTGTAGTCTGGAGCTACAGATAGTGATGACAGAGGCTCCAATTTTCCTCCCAGCAGGAATGTCTCTCAGTCTTACTGCATATTAGCAGGTTTTACAAGATGAAACTATCGTATTATGAACCACACCTTCCTTGGTCATCAAGTTCCAGCATAGGACTTGAACCTAGAGCTCCTGGTTCAGGGGTAGGGACACGACCACTGTGCCACAAGACTTTCCTAAGGAGCCAGGAGAAGTTGAGACAGCTCATATGAGAAGCAGATGGAAGGCGAAACAAAGTGAGAGAGTAAGCAATGGTCAAAAACAAGTGAGACAAATAGCAATTTCCTGACAGCTGAGAATTGCATTTTCATGGGTAAACAAGTTGCACAGCTGTAGCACTGATCCACTGTGCAGGAGGTTCACGATATTTGCACTTCTAACAGATGTACAAACTATCCAGTTTCCAGCAGGCTTAAAGGTCAGGCAAAGAAGGCTGAGATTTTTCTTTTCTGCTGCAATCACCAGTTTAAAGCAGGATGTCATGAGATGATATTTGGGCTGTGTAATTGCACAAATGCCGCAGTCAAAAAAGTAACCTACCCCTGCTCTGCTAAACCAGAGTCCTGCTTAAAAGCTTTGCTCTGTATTATCTCCCTGCGGCTCTGGGTTCCAGTCAGGGACCTGAAGCTGTTCCATGTGTAAGGAAGTTTCAGTCCCAGATAAAGATGATGCAGTGAGTTACGGTCATTCTTGTGGATGTTACAGCTCTCAGCCCTACCCACGGCCTCTGCTATTTATATCACATGTTTAAGCTGATCCTTTTTTTAAAAAAAGGAACATTTGCTGGTAATATTTTCAAACGAGTTAGAATGGAGATTATTGTTTTTTATTGTCTTAATTTAGAGTAGCCTGGAATATTTTTGGTACTGCTACAGAAACTGTGCTATTCCAGGAAAAACATCCGTGCTGTATTTTAATGCTGAAAGTCAGCACAGAAAATGGCAGTGTTGAGGGTTCACACCTGTCTCCTCTCTGTAGACCCTTCTCTCCCAGAAGCTGTTGTCAGTTCCTAGGTCGCATATGTTTAAACAATGGAGGGGCTTAGAGCTCTAATTTCCCACTTCAAGCAAGACAGTGGGTCAATTTTGACTTTTATGTGACTGACTGCAGGCTACGCACTGGAGGGCTGTCCCTTGCAAGAGTTCACCAGTCACCCCCTCCCAAAATCCCATTCCGCACCCCAGCCCACTCCCACCCCGCCAATTCTGAGGCCCTGGCTTCATCTATATTTGACTAGTTTGCCACCAGGGTACCTGATTGAGGCGTCCAGTTCAGGCCAGGACAGTGGGCAGCAAGGTGAGGTTGTGGGTAGTAGGGTCACCATCATGGAGGGTAGGAGTTCCCAGGCGGCAACATCTTAGAGTATCTTCTTACCAAAAATAATCTAGCACTCACCAGTTGCAGGCGTCTTTGGCCTCATCGGCCATACAACTTGTCAGAGAGCAGCCCTGATTGTTCCAATATAAAAAGGCAATGAGGGTTCAACTTACATCATAAGGCCCCAATTTCTATATTAAAAGAAGCTTATTGCCTGAAACAGGCATGGCTTTCGCCACCTGTGGGTAGGCCTCACTCATGAAGCTGGTCTATGTCCAGATGAGTGGCAATGTATTCAGGGCATCATCAAACATATCAGAAACTGGTCACTGTTATGCCCATTTTTAGAGGATTCTCTGAAAACCTCGCAGCCTCAGATATTGCAGCAACTTGGTCCTGATTCAGAATGGTTGCCTTGATTCATTCAGCTACCAACCCAATGGTTCCCAAAAAAGTGAACGTGTAACACTGGCAGCCCGTCTTGAATATTTAGTTCAGGCATGCTGAGAGATATTCAACAGGATCATAATGGAGTCACATCAGTGGGTGTAAGTGCTTTGCTCCAAGAAGTGAGATTTGCCAGTCAGACTATTCAACCGCCAGTCGTTTCCTAGCTCATTAGGTTGTTGCCTCACCTGATATCCACATACACGTACTTTCCAACAGGGGTAACTGGACAACAGTCAGGAACAGGAACATTCTCTGAGAAAGAAGATGGTGGGTCCAAGCCCTCACTCCCAAGGCTTAAGCAGATAATCCAGGCTGGTACTGAGGGAGTGCTGCACTGTTGGAGAAGGCATCTTCCATACGAGATATTAAATGAGGCCCCGCTTCCTTCTCAGGTGGATGTAAAAGATCTCACGGGACTATTCTGAAAATGAACATGGGAGAAATACCTGATGCCCAGGCCAATGTTCATCTGTCAACCGATACTGCTAAAACCAGGTTGTCTGGTCATTGCTGTATGTGGGAGTTTGCTGTGTGAAATTTGGCTACTGTTTCTACATTATAACAGAATCTACATTTCAGAAGTACTTCATTGGTTGCAAAACACTTTGGGACATGCTGAGGCCATGAAAGGTTCTGTGAAAATTTCTTTCTTTCTTTTCTTGGCCAGGGAGACAGTGAAACTGTCCCTGCCCAAGCTGACATAATTTAACTTAGCACAAACCATTAAACAGTAAGTATAAATTATTGCTGCTGCTTCAGGCTGTTGCCCTATTTGTCCTGATTCCACTCACTCCCTAGTTTCACTTGTGAAAAATAGGCACTAGGGCAGGTCCCACAGATCTAGTAACATGCACGAGGCAATGGGTTGGACTTTACATGCGCTCGCCAGGCTTCTTTCCAGCAGGGTGGGGGGGGGGGGGGGGGGAGGCGGGGGGGGCACATAAAATAGGTTGGGTGGCTAGCCCACCATTTTCTCACCCACCCCCAAGCTCACGCCCACAATACATTGGGTGGCTGGGCCCTGAGATCGGCAGCCTGCGTGCTATGTGGAAATAAATAATTAAGGGTCATTTTGGCTTGCTGGCAAGCTTATTTATTGACCTGAATAATACACTGCCCACACCAAAATACAGTTGGAGTTGGCAGGTCATTTTTAAAGGCCTACATGAACAAAGGCAGGAAGAAAGGTTGGGGGGGGTGGGGCGGGCACCTCATTCGGGGGGGGGTGCCTTGCCTATATCAGGGGCACCCCCCCCCCCAAGGTGTCGCATCCCCCCCTTCCTTCCATGCCACCTACCCAACAGAACCCAGTCCCCAAACCTCCCTATCGCCCATCCCTGGGCTCTGGGATCCCTCCCCGCTCTAAAACCCTGAGACTTACCTCCTCGGGTCAGCCACGATCCTCTTCGGCTTTCTTCCTGCAGACCAGGCAGCTCTGGCGCTGGAGGTGATAGAGCTGCCAGCCAACTGGATTGTCCGGCAGCTCCTGTGGGCAGGACTGCCTCCTTGGTGAGGGGCGGAAGTCCCACTGTTCACCAATCTAGCCTGGCCACAGCGTGTTAGGGCTGCAAGGAGGGCTGGTGTGGAGTGAGTCAGCTTCTGGCTGGCTTACTTCCAGGGGTTAAGAGGTGAGTGAGCAGCCCACCACCCCCCAACCCTTAAGTTGCAGCCCAATGTCCCAACAGTCCCTGCCTTTAGGACAGAACAGATTCAAATTAAGAGACATAACTATTTCCTCCAGGGGTAGGGGTGTCTAGAACAGGAGGCCATAACCTTAAACTTTGAGCCAGGCCATCGAGGGTTGATGTCAGGAAGCATTCCTTAACACACAAGAGAGTGGAAATCTCGAACTCCCTTGCCCAAAAGTCTGTTGAGGCTGGGTGTCTATTGAAAATTTAAAAACTGGAATGGATAGATTTTTGTTTGGTAAGGATATTAAGAGATTTGG
The DNA here is from genome assembly GCF_017639515.1 of Carcharodon carcharias. Lineage (NCBI taxonomy): Eukaryota > Metazoa > Chordata > Chondrichthyes > Lamniformes > Lamnidae > Carcharodon > Carcharodon carcharias. The sequence continues at coordinate 32,179,132 of NC_054492.1, read as the reverse complement.
ATGCAAGTGAGCTAATCTATTTGAATGTGGAACAAACCCAAGGGATTGATGGCCTCCTCCTGTTCCCATGTTCCTAACATTGGATAAATCTAAGAGCTAGGTTTTCAGACTTTATTCTAATTAATTCTGGTGCTGCAAGGGAAAAGTGATGATTGTCTGGCAAGTGACCTCTTGGGAATACACTGGGCAGGTTCTGTGATTCTGGAATCTAGCACAACACCTACACAGTTGTCAACAGGAACAGCTTTTGCAAACAAAGGTGGTTTTTTTCTTGCTCTGTTTGAATTTCAAAGTATCAAGCATGATATGTTGTTTAAATGTTGTTTTAAGGACCTGACTGTCAAAAATGTTTGGGTGGGTCCAGCCAGCTAGTTTCATAAAAGAGAGCAACGGAGAAGTCAAAAAAAAAGACAACTTTTTAAAATGAGGTTTTGGTGTTTGGAATAACCTCTCATTATTCCATTATTTTCCAGAATAGCAAGGGCTTCGCCACACACAATGCTGACTGACACTGAGTTAAATGAACTGAAATATATACGCTCCAACTGTTTGGAACCCCATTGCTCTATTTATAATGCAAGGGATTCCATTTTTTTTTAACAGCATTCTCAACTTGTCCTGTCACCTTCAAAGAATTATGTATACCCCCAGTTCTCTCTGTTCTTGCACACCCTATAAAATTGTACCGTTTTAGTATATAATGCCTCTCCTCATATTTCCTTCCAAAATGCATCCAGTCACACTTCTCAGCATTAAATTTAATCTGCTACATGTTGACTATTTCACCAGTCTATCTATGTCCTCCTGAAATCTGTTATTAACTGCTTCACATTTTGGAGTTTTGTGTCATCTGCAAATTTCAAAATTATGCACTTTATACCCAAGTCCAGGTCATTAATCTGTATCAAAAAGAGCAGTGGTCTTAATAGCGACCCCTGGGGAACAGCACATACCACCAGTCTAAAAAACAAACTACTCTCCAGTGCTCTGTAAGCCAATTTCATATTCATGTTTCCGCTGCCCCCTTTAATACCATGGAATTCAATGTTGCTGGTTGTTCAATACTTGCAGTAGCTGGGGAGCCAAGAGTATGGGTTATAGAATTGTAAGAGCATAAGAATGATACAGCATAGAAGGAGGCCATTCAGCCCATCTTGTCAGTGCTGGCTCTTTGAAAGAGCTATCCAATTAGTTCCATCAGGAAGGCATAATTGTAAAAGTTTATATTTTAGCCTGACCCATCGCCAACAAGAGAGAATCTAACCATTGCCCCTTGACATTCAATGGCATTACCATCGCTGAATCCCCATTATCAACAACCTGGGGGTTACCACTGACCAGAAATTGAACTGGGCTAGCTATGTAAATACTGTGGCTATAAGAGCAGGACAGAGGCTAGGAATCCTGCAGCGAGTAACTCACCTCCTGACTCCCCAAATCTTGTCCACCATCTACAGGGCTCTAGTCAGGAGTGTGATGGAATACTCTCCATTCACCTGGATGAGTGCAGCTCCAACAACACTCAAGAAGCTCGGCACCATCCAGGACAAAGCAGCCCACTTGATTGGCATCTCTTCCACAAACATTCACTTCCTCCACCACTAATTGTACAGTTGCAACAGTGTGCGTACCATCTACAAGATGCTCTGCAGGAACTCACCAAGGCTCCTTAGGCAGCACCTTCCAAACCCACGACCACTACCACCTAAAAGGACAAAGGCAGCAGATAGATGGGAACAACACTACCTAGAAGTTCCCCTCCAAGGCACTCACCATCCTGACTTGGAAATATATTTTGTCCCTTCACTGTCACTGGGTGCTCCCTGACAGCACGGTGGGTGTACCTATACCACATGGACTACAGGAGTTCAAGAAGGCAGCACACTACTATCTTCTCAAGGGCAATTAGGGACGGGCAATAAATGGTGGCCTAGCCAGCGAAGGCCACATCCCGTAAATGAATAAAAACAAATGATGCAGTTTTAAAACTTGTAGATTACAAGGGGAAGGAAGGAATTAAAGATTTGAGGTTCTGGGAAGGAATGTGCTAGATTGAGAGATGGTGCAAGAAAGTTTGATTTCAACACAGCGAGAATACAGGAAGGTGGATGTTTGTGTAGGATGATGTCCTTGTGGCCTAGAGGCAACAAGCGAAAAATGTTCACAGCATATTCACCTCCAATAATAATGATAACATAGAGAGAGATAAGAAAGCTTGTGACAAAGACATAGCACTAAGGGAGAAGGTTAAAGGTGAAAGAATGATCACCTGAAAAAATAATAAGGTTTTGTGGTACATTGCTCTGGAGGGTGAAGGAAGAGTTAGTAGAGCAGATAAAAGTTCAGATATCGGAGGAACATTCAACTTCTCGTATAGGCTTACTTGGTAATGGTGAACATTTTTAAATAAAGTAAATTCATGTCTGTCAGGACAGGCCACCAGCTCAAGCAGAATATGACAATGATGGGTGATGGATGATTTGTTACCTCAACTTGCTTATTAGCGGGTTGCTCAACGGTATGTAGTCAGGTCAAGGATGAAACAAAACTCAGAGTCAAATTGGCTTTGGAATCTACAGTATGTGTAAGCGACCTCTGCAGGCTATCTTGAAATTTCCAAATCCAACCAAAAAATTAGCTAAAAACAAAAGAACTGCGGATGCTGGAAATCCAAAACAAAAACAGAATTACCTGGAAAAACTCAGCAGGTCTGGCAGCATCGGCAGAGAAGAAAAGAGTTGACGTTTTAGCTAATCTTTCAAGATGGTTCCGGGGCCTCTCTACAATTCTGGACTTTAGGTCTCAAAATGCTGACACATAAGTGACCAATCATGACGTAACATTAACAGCATTTATGACACTTTAACTTCAAGTGGGTTTCCATTGACTTCAGTTAGCCAAGGCAACTTGCTACCTACTGCCCAGGCACATATAGTGCTCGTCCTGAACCAACCCAAGAACTGCAGAAAAATTATAGGGTTTGGTGTTGGGAAATTGGGAAATGGCTGAAAGCCTAGGAAAGAAAACGGTTCAAAGTTCCTGAAGGTTTACACACAGAGAAAGTTTACTGTAACTCTGATGATGGATGAAATTCCTACATGCATGACAGCTTAGATTGAGCTTTATCCATCAGGTGCCATTAGCCTTTTAGTAACAAACCGAGACTATTTTATTTACATGCAGGCACTCATTTTAGAAAGGCCCACCCGGGTCAGCTGTCACCTGGCTGCCTGTTTATTAGGGATATGATAATGGCTACGTGGAGTTTTATTAACATCGTTTGCTAAGAACATGATTGTGCCTGCAAAAACAAAACAGCTGCACACAGCAATTCTCAACACTTCAGGCCTGGTGACTAATGTTGTGCAGAAGCGGAAATTCGTAATGCCACCAATTTGTACTTCTCAATCTTGATTAGGTCTGTTGTGGGGAGAATTATGTTTCAGTCATTAAACTTGCCTTCACAAAAATACTAATCTCTCAATCCTTGATTTTTCTCAACTGTTCCAGTTTTGGGTTATGGCTGCAAGTGAAAACAGTTGCCTTCTCTGTAATGTGAAACCCATCAACAGTGTTGGCAAAGTTAGAAAAACACTCCAAGGAAAAAAATGTATTCCTAAAAAGAAAATAGAAAGACTTGCAATTAAGTAGCACCTTTCATGACCTTAGGATATCTCAAAGTACTTAACTGCCAATGTAACCATTGTTGTAATATAGGAAATTTAACCCCTCGATAGCTGAAGGCGTGGCCGCCATTGGCAAGATCACAAAAATTGAGGATGCTCAAGAGGCCTGAATTTGAGGAGCTCTGAGATCTCAGAGAGTTTTGGGCTTGAAGGGGGTTACAGAGATAGGACGAGGCATGGCCAAGGAGCAATTTGGAAACAAGGATGAAAAGTATCAGAAAAGCTCAGTGATTATTTCTCTCTTATTTATTTATTTTTTCATGGGACATTCACTGGCAAAGCTTTCATTTGTTGTCCATCCCTAATTGCCCTTGAATTGTGTGGCTAGCTGGGCCATTTCAGAATCACATGTAGGACAGACCAGGTAAGGATGACAGATTTCCTTTTCTAGAGGACAATAGTGAATCAGGTGGGCTTTTACAACAATCAATGATAGTTTGGTGGCACCATCACTAAAACAAGCTTTATAATTCCAGAATTATTAATTGAATTTAAATTCCACCAGCTGTTGTGGTGGGGTTTGAACCCATGCACCTATTAGCGTTAGCCTAGGCCTCTAGATTACTAGCCCAGTAACATTACCACTGCCCCATTACCTCCCCCTGCTGCTAGGATATACGGTGAGAACAGGAATCAACTTCAATTTTCCCCCTTCCCTAACTCTCCAGGGCTGGATTACATGCCAAAACTCGTTGTCTAGGACCACATGCAAACAATAGCCCATTGGTAAAGGTACCAGAGGGCCTCTGGGACACATAGAACAATCACCTATGATAAAGTCATTGCTTCTGAGGACAGGGGGAGAAATTTGGGCAAGGAAAGGCAAGTCAATGGTGGAATTTAACTACCATACCTAACATCTTGATGTAAGGGATACCAGTTCTGCAGTGACTTCAGTTGAAGTGTGTATTGCAGCCTGTCAGCCCAGAGGCAATCGAGCGACTCCCATGATTCTTTAATATTTGGTTTTGCTTCCGAATTAACTTCACGAGGTCTGCATACACATGATTTTCCTATTCCAATCAGACAGTGCAAACGGTGATTAAAAACTCATTGGTAACAGGTGAGTGAGACTCAATGATGGCTGCTTTGATCTGCATTCCTCCCTGTTATTGTAGTGGGTTTGGAATGAGCAACTGTTGCCTGTGATTCTTGTGTAAACTGTGCAGCAACCTGACAAAAACTCCTGGTCATTCTGTTATCCAGCCAGCTGTATTTACTTATTGGATAAACCTCAGCCATCCCACACTGCTGTGTGATGTTAACCAACACTACCATTCATGCCAAGTTCTGTAATCTACCTTTTACACTGATCTTAAGTCCATTTCCTATATTCTCTTTTCCCCCAGTTTTCTCACTCCTTCTTCCCCCAGCCCCTACCCCTTCCGGCTCTTGGCAACTTGGACTGATGGCTCCCAAAACTCTTCACTCTCGGGGATTTCCTCATTTTTTTCTCATTCACATTCATGGGATGTGTACACCACAAACGTTTATTGCCCATCCTTAATTGCCTGTAAAGGCAGTGGGAGCAACTGAGTTGCTTGGTGGGCCAATTCAGACATCAGTTACGAGTCAACCACATTTCTGTGGGCCTGCTGTCACATATAGACCAGACCCATTGAGGAAGACAGATTTCCTTCCCTGAAGGACATTAATGAACCCAATGGGTTTTTACAATAATTTGGTAGTTTCATGGTCATCATTATTGATCATAGTTTTTTTATTCCAGATTTATTTAATTAACAGAATTTAAATTTTCTGGATGCTGGTGGTGGGATTTGAACTCTTCTTTCCATGTTATTTTTCCAGGCTTCTGGATCACTAGTCCAGTAACATAACCACTATGTTACCACATCGATAATTTTTGGATTTGTTTTAGACTAATTGACAGACATTGATTACTATGGTGGTCAACAACTCCATTATCATTGTATGATGCTATTATAAGGAATATGGAAGGTGATGTAGACAGACCTTGCTCCTTTCTCATCAAGCAATTCTGTACATTCACTAGGAACAAATTCACAACTGAAACCGTCAATGTTTGACTGTTTAACATCTGAATTTCTAATCAAGAAAGGGAGTGATGCATAAAAGGATAGAGAGAATGTAATATTAAGTAGACTTTGATGATTCCTGTCCAGGGAAGCGTCGTCATAAGGAAAACTGGTCAAGAATGTATAATGCAGGACATGAGGCATTATTGCACGGTTTATTTTTGGGGATAGGCAAGGAGGAGCTTTTCAGAACTTACCCTCAGGCAATTGAATGGGTTGGGTAGAGCCTATGGGGTAAATTATACATGATATATAGAAGGAATATGTTAATTGCTGCCTTCTCATTCTTTGCATTCTGAGGTTCCTAAGAGTCTTGCAACACTGCACAGGAAGGTGGGATGGTTTCAGGCATACTATCTTTTGCACTGGGTGCGAACTCTGTTTACTTTGCCTTCCCACTGAACTGTCCCCAGTTCAGGGTCAGAAATTTCAGCTCGCTCCTTCTACCGGTAGCAATCTGTGACCATTTCCATTAACAGGTGGGTGCTTTACTGTCTGGTATTCAGGACTTTCCAATCATTGGGTTTTCCATGACGTGGAAGGTCAAGTGACAGAATGGGACTGTTGTGATGAGTCATTAAAGGCAAAGAAGGGCTGGGGCCATCATGGAAAACGTATTGATCCCATTCACACAAATCCTCAGAAGTGAATCCTTTGCATGGGACTCTTGCTCCTTTGACTGACTTCATCACAGAATATCCCAACACAGGAAGAGTTGTATCTGGTGCAGTTTAACACTTTCTACTGGATGATCAATAATGAATCACATGGATGATTTATTGGGGCATGTTCACTGATCTTGTGCTCCCAGTGGGGAGTTACAATCAAAGGGAATATGACGAATTGGCAGTATAGTGAGCTGCCATGGTGGACTGAAATGGTCCTGCCATCCCTTTACAGTTCTACATTCCAATCTCTGTTGCTATCCCATGTTCCCTTCAAATAGTATGCTGAACATTTATAAAACTGTGGTTATGTTCCTACTGGAGTATTGCGTCCAGTTCCAGTCACTACACTTTAAGAAGTATGTGAGGGTCCCTGACATGGTGCAGGACAGATTTACCAGAATGGTTCCAGAGGTGGGATTTTCATTACAAGCGTAGAAACTAGGAGCAGGAGTAGGCCATTCAGCCCTTCGAGCCTGCTCCGCCATTCAATATGATCATGGCTGATCCTCTATCTCAACACCATATTCCCGCTTTCACTCCATATCCCTTGATGTCCCTAATATCCAAAAATTCATCAATTTATTTCTTGAATATACTCAGTGACCCGGCCTCCACAGCCTTCTGTGGTAGAGAATTCCATAGGTTGACCACCCTATTTCAATCATATCCCCTCTCATTCTTCTAAACTCTAGTGGATACAGGCCCAGTCGAACCAATCGCTCCTCATTCAACAGTCCTGCAATCCCCAGTATCAGTCCAGTGAACCTTTGCTGCACTCCCTCTATGGCAAGTATATCCTTTCTTAGTTAGGGAGACCAAAACTGCACACAGTACTCCAGGTGTGGTCTCACCAAGGTCCTGTATAACTGTGATAAGACATCCCTACTTCTGAACTCAAATCCTCTTACAATGAAGGCCAACATACCATTTGCCTTCCTAATTGCTTGCTGCACCTGCCTATTTACTTTCATTGACTGGTGTACAAGGACACTCAGATCCCTTTATATATCCACATTCCCCAATATATCATCGTTTAAATAATACTCTGCCTTTCTGTTTTTCATACTGAAGCATATGACTTCACATTTATCCATGTTATGCTGCATCTGCCATGTGTTTGCCCACACACATAACTTGTCTCAATCTCCCTGAAGCCTCCTTGCATCCTCCTCACATCTCACAACCCCACCCAGTTTTGTGTCATCAGCAAACTTGGAAAAATTGCATTTTGTTCCCTCATCCAAGTCATTTATATATATATCGTGAATAGCTGGGACCCAAACACTGATCCCTGCGGTACACCACTAGTCACCGCCTGCTGCCTGGAAAAAGACCCATTTATTCCCACTCTCTGAGCAGGACTTTCTGCACCCGCCCACTGTGGGATCTTTCAGTCCGGCCACAAGTCAATGGATTTCTGGCTGCGTCGCCACTTCGATCGTGGCAAGTCCCACCCGCGATGGGGCCGGAAAATCCTGGCCTCTGTTTCCGGTCTGTCAACCAATTCTCAGTCTATGCCAGTATATTACCCCTAATCCCATGTGGTTTAATGTTGCCCACTAGCCTCTTATGTAGGACCTTATCAAAAGCCTTCTTGAAATCCAAATACACCACATCCACTGGTTCTCCCTTATCTATTCTACTAGTTACATCCTCAAAAAACTCCAGTAGATTAGTTAAACATGATTTCCCTTTCATTAACCCATGCTGACTTTGTCTGATCCTATTAATGCTTTCCAAGTGTTCTGTTACCAAGTCTTTTATAATAGACTCTAGCATTTTCCCCACTACTGATGTTAGGCAACTGGTCTGTAGTTCTCTGTTTTTTCTCTCCCTCCTTTTTTAAATAGTGGGGTTACATTTTCCACCCTCCAATCTGTAGGAACTAATCCAGAGGCTAGAGAATTTTGGAAGATGAACACCAATGCATCCAATATTTCCAGGGCCATTTCCGTTAGTGTGCTGGGATGTAGATTATCAGGCCCTGGGGATTTTTCAGCCTTTAACACCATTAATTTCTCTAGCACCATTTTTTTACTAATACTGATTTTCTTCAATTCCTTCCTCTCACTAAACCCTTGGTTACCTAACAATTTCTGGGAAATTATTTGTTTGCTCTTATGTGAAGACAGAACCATAATATTTGTTCAATTCTTCTGCCATTTCTTTGTTCCCCATTGTAATTTCCCCTGTTTCTGAGTGTAAGGGACCTACATTTGTCTTTTCTAATATTTTTCTCTTCACGTATCCACACATATTACAAAGTTAGGTTGGAAAAGCTGGGATTGATCTCTTTGGAGCATAGGTGATTTGATAGGTGTACAAGAATATACATTTACCCAAATGTTCCCATTTGCCAATGGTACAGGAGTAAGGGACACAGACTTGAGGTTTTGGGCAAGAGATGCAGGAGGAAAATGAGGAAGAGCTTTTTTTACACAGCAAATGGTAATGGCCTAGAACTCACTGCCCACGAGGATGGCGGAAGTGGAGACGATCAATTCCAAAAGGAAATTGGATGGGCACTTGAAGTAAATAAACCTGCAGGACTACAGGTATAGAGCGAGGGAATGGAACTGACCGAATTGCTCCACAAAAAGCCAGCATGGACTTGATGGGCTGAATGGACTCCTCCTGTGCCATAATTAACTCTCTGGGCGGAACCAGTGCATGCAAGATCAGGCATAAAATAGCACGTGCGATTTCTCAGTCAGCGCGTGCGCACAAGAAGTGGCAGTGTGCCCGCCGACAATGAATAGGCCTATTAAGGCCATTAAGATTTTAATTTGAGATTTTTCGCCTTTTACGGTTAGCGGGTGGATGAATCGGCCAGGCAGCCTTTCCATTTTTGAAGAAACCTCATCCACGGGCAGGATGAGGTTTCTGACATTAATTTTAAAAAATAAAAATGCTTTGACATAATTGTTATGATATATATGTTCATTTGAGTGTGCCTTATGTGGGGACATTTTTTTCAGAATTTCCAAATCTTTATCTTTAATTTAAAATTCTTCAGTTCCCTGAGGCAGCTCTCTCTGCCTTCAGGGAGCTTTCATTGCGCACTTGTGCACGCCTGCGCAGACTTAAGCGCTCGCCCTCCTCCTGCAACCCCAACCCCCACCCCCCCCCCCCCCCCCCCCCCCATCAATCCATCAATGCAGAGCCTTTCAGCGCATGTTTGACGTTGGCTGGCCGTTAATTGGGGGCCGATTGTGGGCCCGTTTTCCGGCTGCTCCCAGGCCCACCCGTGGTACCCGCCCAACGACCTGAAAATCCTGCCCTATGACCCTATGGTCCCCACTGGCACCCTGTAAAATTACTACAGTCACCCTGTGATGTTAAGCCATTGTGCATTATGTGATACAACGTCCATGCGCTTAGCACAGTGACAGAGCCAAGCTTCACCAATCCACAGAGACCAATTTGGCATGACCCAGAGCGTTCATTTCAACCAGGCTATGAGTTAAAGTGCTTAAGTATCTCAACCAGAACTGGCTTGAAGCAACCATTAAAGTAAACTTCGGAGTGAAATTTCTCATTTAATTAAAACTTGGAGAGAAAGACTGTTTTTCTCCAAAATTAACCAGCTGATAAAATCTCAGGAATCTTTCATTCCACGGCTTCCTGTAATTTGTTGGTGAGCCAATCATTCCTGAGATGAATAAACATCCTTTCTCTTTCCCATTTTGATTGAAATATTCCATCCCTCCCTCTCTAAATTTATCTTCCCCTGAATGTTGGGATTCACTCCAATGGGTGATGTCCCCGTCTCTCGTCTCTGGTTAGGCCACAACTAGAGTGTTGCTTCCCACTCTGATTGCTATGCTTTAGGAAGGATGTGAAGATCCTTGAGAGGGTGCAGAAGAGACTTACCAGGCTGGTTCCCTGGATGAAGACATATAGCTCCAAGGTTGGAGAAGCTGAGGCTGTTATCCTTGAAGCAAAGGAGGTTGAGGGGAGATCTGATAGAGGTGTTCATGATTATGACAGGTTTAGATAAGGTAGACAAAGAAAAGTTGTTCCTATTGCAACTGTTGCAACTGTACAAGGCATTGGTGAGACCGCATCTGGAGTACTGTGAACAGTTTTGGTCCCCTTACTTGAGAAAGGATGTAGTTGCATTGGAGGCGGTTCAGAGGAGGTTCACTAGATTGATTCCAGAGATGTGGGGCTTGTCTTATGAGGAGAGATTGAGCAGTTTAGGCCTATTCTCGCTGGAGTTTAGAAGGATGAGAGGAGATCTAATTGAGGTATATAAGATGCTAAAAGGGATGGATAAAGTAGACATGGAGTGGATGTTTCCCCCTCTGGGGCATTCTAGAACAAGAGGCCATAGTTTTAGACTAAGGGGTGGTAGATTTAAATCAGAAATGAGGAGGAATTACTTTTCTCAAAGGGTCGTGAATCTGTGGAATTCACTACCTCAGAGAGCAGTGAATGCCGGGACGCTGAGTAAATTTAAGGAAGAGATAGATAGATTTTTAATTAGTAACGGGTTGAAAGGTTACGGGGAGAGGACAGGAAATTGGAGTTGAGGCCTAAATGAGATCAGCCACGATTGTAATGAATGGCGGGGCAGGCTCGAGGGACTGAATTGCCTACTCCTGCTCCTAGTTCTTATGTTCTTGTTGTTTTGTTATGTTCTTATTGGCTGATGGTACAAGGATAAGGGGGATCAGATTTAAGGTTCTGGGCAAGAGATACAAGGGGAATGAGAGGAGGAATTTTTTTACGTGTGGTATTGACCTGGAACTCGTTGCCTACAAGGGTGGCAGAAGCAGAGACGATCAATGATTTCAGAAGGGAATTGGATACGCACTTGAGGAAAATAAACTTGGAGGGCTACAGGGAGAGAGTGGGGAAAAGGGACTGACTGGATTGCTCTACAGAGAGCCAGCATGGGTTCGTTGGGCTGAATGTCCTCCTTCAGTGTCATGTGGCTCTACATCTCTCAGACAGTATGAGCTTGAAAGTAAAGTGAATTTGAGAGCGAGCATGAGCAGACTACCTGAGGCTGTGGAAGAATTTGCAGCCAAGCTCGATGTTTACATGCACACACTGGGCAGGGTTTCACAGCCCTTCCCACCGGCGGGATTTTCCATTCCCACCGAAGGCAATGGAGTTTTGAACAGCCCCACACCCACCACCACGGGGATGTAAAATCCTGCCCATTTTCTTCCAGGGAGGCACCTGGATAATTTTCCTTACTATGGCCGGAATTCTCCCATGCCCCCCGCCGGCAAAATCAATGGCGAGTGGGGGTGGGGGGGTGGGGGGGGGGGGGGGGGGGTGGCGGGGGGTGGCGGTGGGGGGGGGCGGGTGGCAGGAGGAGAGAATTCGACGGGAAGCCCAAAAATCAGTTTCACTCCTGTGTGAATTTTCAGCAGGATCATCTGATGCTGCCTGCCACAATGGATGGGGAATCCCGCTAGAGGCCATCCCGTTCATAGGATGCAAATGAAGACCCGACCAGAATTACACACCACCCCCCCCCCTCACCCGATTCTCCGTGGGAAGCCACGCCAGTCCAGGACACGTCTGGGCAGGCACGAAATGCCGGAGTCGGGATTTACCGGGAGGGCCTTGCTCAGATTGCGGACGTCCGCGGAGAGGAAGGTGCTGGAGGCCTGGAGCTACCAGGCCCTGGAGGAACACGCGGCATCGCTTGATGGGTGGACTCTCATGCGCATGGCTCCGCCGCGAAGCAGCTCACGGAAGGTCAGAGGTCTCCACGCAGCAGCTTTGATTTCACTGAGTCCTCAGGCCTAGTTCAGAACTTCACGAACTTCGCCATGGGCTCACACCATTTTCCATGGATTTGGGCGACGGCTCAGCCCTGCTTTGGAACTTTCCGGACTTCGCCATGCGCTGGTAAGGATGCAGCAAGGGGAGTGTGGGAAAAAGAGGAAGGTTAAGGTGTGAGTGGGAGAGGAAGGCCAGTGAGGAATGGTGAGGATGATGGTGTAGGGGGCGGGGAGCGGGGGTGGGAAGGGGAAGGTTGCCATGGGGGTTGAGGCTAGGTGGGGAATGGTGTTCGGAGGAGGGAAGGTGTCCAGGCGGGGAGGAGGGAGAATAGGGGGAGGAGGGAGTTTGGAGGAGGGAAGGTGTAATGGGGAAGAATGGTGCAAGTGTGGAGGTAGGTGTTAGGAGGGAGGAAGATGTAAGAGAGGGAGTCTGGAGAGAGGAAGGCCTCTGGGAGAAGGAGGCAGTATGAGGGAATGAAGGTGGAGGAAGGAGTAAGGCGCGAGGAAGATGTAAGGGTGGGTTGGAATGTCCAGGTGAACATGCAAGGGAGGATTTGTGGAGTCAATGACTGCCTCTTGACTAGCGAACTGTGGGCCAGCTCCTCCCTCTACAGTGACAGAGGACGAGGTTGAAGGGTTCAAAGGCAAAAAGGATTTGGAGGGAGCAGGCAACCACTGAGAGTCCTGATTGGATGGCCCAGAGGTGTCCCACAGCTGCTCCTCCTCAATTTGGGTACCTAAGGGCCCCAGCCTGACTCCTTGAGGGATGTGGAGGTAGCCTGTTCTCCTCTCATGTTGCCACTGTAGGAACTCACCAATGGCTCCCGCGATGGAGTGTAGGTCTGTGTGAATCTCCGCCTTCTGCTGGACCAGGGTCTCCATGGCGTCTGCCATCCTCCCCACGGAGACTTCCATACATGCACATGTGGGCACCACTACATCAGAGAGCAGGCAGATGGACTCCTCCAACTCACATGCCAATCTGTTGAGTCTTCCAACAGCCCTGTGTGATGTTCCCCGCCTCTTGCTGACTCTTCACCATGAGTCAGAAGGGCCGATTCCAGAGTTTCAACATCTGACTCAGATCTCACAGATGCCATTTCCCCAGCAGTCCTCCGCGAGCCAGGGAGCTCGGCTGAAGCTGCCTCCTCCTGCTGCGGACACGTGACCACCAGATTGTGAGACCCTTCCTAAACTAACACTAGTACCCACCGAGGCGTGTGTTCCTGAGCTGGTGGAGGGTGCAAGTGATGTCTCTACATGTGTGGAGCTCTCCTCTTCTGCTCACTTCTGGCGTATCTCTGGGCTGGGGCTGACGCCTGATAGAGAGTCCTCTCCTCCTCCTCTTCGGGCCTTGGTCTCTTCCTGGAGGCACCTGTAAGCGAGATAGAAGAGTGCAAGTGACCAAATCAGCTGTCTCCAACATGGAGGCACATGTGACCTCAGGTTTGCATTATGTGCATGAATTCTGACTAGGTGGATGCCCAAGGCTGAGTTTCCCATTGCCAATAGCTATGTCCTGCTCCACTCCTGTGAGCTCAGATGCCCTCTCCTCGAATTCTGTCGGAGACCTGAAATTTAGTTGCCTCCCCCACCCCAACCCCCATCGTCCCCCCATTCTCTGTGACGGAGCTTCTCCTGCTCAAAGAAGAGAACATGTTTGAGAGGAGATGCATGTTGCATGGATCGGAGCAACAGAAATTGGTTCATTTATCACACCTCCCCTCGTAAGCTAGCCCACTTTTGTGGCACGTCATCACTGGAGCGATATGGGCACAAGGGTTGTGGACCAGCTTCCTCCAGAGAACTGAGCAAATCCACATTGCAAGGGGGAGGCTCAGGCAGGCGACTGATTTGCAGAGGTTGCTGGTCCCCTCTGCACCTAAGCCATTCTCCCTCTTCTCCCCCACCCAGCCCCCGCCCCCATGTCTGCTGAAGGATGAGGGGGGGGCACAGTGGGCACTTCAGCGCAGCGTGGGTGGACTGAAGTGGGGGCTGTGAGGCTGGACATGCCCTTACCACTGGGCCTTGGACCCTGACATATTGGAGTCTTTGTGGTTTATGCAACCATTTCCAACATGGAGGCACATTTGACCTCAGGTTTGCATTGAGTGGATGAATTCTGACTAGGTGGATGCCCAAGGCTGAGTTTCCCATTGCCAATAGCTACGTCCTGCTCCAGTCCTGCGAGCTCAGATGCCCTCTCCTCGCATTCTGTCAGAGACCTGAGAAATGGTTGCCCCCTGGTGGAGTGAATAAGGTCATTCACCTTCTTCTGGCTCTGTGTTGCCGACCTCTTATGCACCTCCTGGGCACTGACGCGGTATCGGTCACCTGTACCCACGCAGCCTTGGTAACGCTGCTCAGTCTCGTCCTCCCATCAGGCAGGTACAGCACATTCCTGCGACCCTCGACATGGTCCACGAGGACACGCAGGGAGGGGTCACTACATTTCGGAGCTGGGCCGACAGATGACCTAGCAGGCATCTCTCTGTTTCTGGTCTGACATTGTGGATGTCCGGGCGCCTTTTAAATATGGCACCCGGATATGACGGCGGGACACGCGCCGTCAAGCCTGCCCCGCAACGGAAGATGGCGCAAAGCCCCCGGATGCACAATTAATTGCGTTGGGGCCGGATGGTATGACACGATTTCCTGACGACCTCTGCAGCGGGAGACACTCCCCGCCCCCCCACCGTCGCTGCGGGACTTAGTCCCGGGCAGGAGAATTCTGCTCCATAGTTAAGAGGCACAGTGACCAATATGAGCTCTCCTAACACTGCTGAGATCAGCTTCGTTCTCTCAACTGGCAAGAGTGAGATGAGAGATTGGAAAAAAAAAAACGATCAAGCGTTTCAGTCCAATGGTTCTCAAACTCTTTTGGTTGGAGGACCCCTTTTCAAGTGGATTAGTAAGCACAGACACCCCCCCGTCTAAATTATAAAACTGTACATGTTCCACGCTAAGATTTTAAAAATGCTTTTGTGCCGCCCTCAGCGCTCCCCTCTCTACACCCCCTTCTGAGGTGAAAGCCAACCCACTCTGAACCACATTCCACCCCCACCTCCCAGCTCACGCATTCACTTTGTCTTCCAGTTTGAGAACTGACTGTTTCAATCTGCATGCAGGTGACATTTTGTTTTACACAAGATTAAATGTCCAGAATAACTAGGCACTATTCCTTTCAATATTCCCGGTTGCTCATGCGGGCAATGAGCACAATGTCGAGGATGAATTAACTCTTCTTTCTCTCGCGCAGTTGACTGGCAGCCTGCTCTCTCAATTTGGATCTTGGCCTTACAATGTACTTCACAATAGGAAGGTTAATGATATGGAAATGGTTTTTAACATGGCTGCCACTGACTGACTCACATCATCTTCTGGTGTCGACAGCCCAGATCATTGAAAGTCGACCAACTGAGGTAAACAAGGATGCGTTTGAAGTGGGAAACAATTTTGATTAAAGAACAAGCTTGGTAATCACATATCCAAATCAATCTAGACACACTCATATGTTCTGCACCATCGACTAAAACAAACTACAGGTTTAAAGAGCCGGACCTGTAGAAGCTGGAACCTGGTAAATTTTATGTAGGTGCATGCCCAGCATAAAGCCTGGCCTGCTGACAGAGGTTATCAGAATTACAGGCACGCTTGCCATGAAGAAACTCATAGTAAGCAAGCCCAATAGTTCCTTATTTATCCTTCAGGCAGACAAGCATTGTTTGCATTGGACCATGCATTCATGAAGATGCCACACTGGAAAACAGGAGTCTAATTGCAGCTGTGTCAATGGCTTGTGTACGTCTTCTTCCCTATGTACGCCATAGTGCTAAGATCTGTGCTGCAGTCAAGAGAAGCTATGAATAATTCTGAGTGTGTCTCACTTCCCTCCCACACAAGTCCTTACAGCAATAATTGAAGGTGGAGGGACCAGAGTTGTTGATACCACACTGTCTGCTTGCCCTACCCTATACAGTTGCCTTAATAACTGAAGCCTGAGGCAAACTTACATCTCATGAAGGGCTATTTGCATATCGATGCTTTTTGATTCTTTTTTACTGGAGCTAGGAAGATACAATTCAGCTGAAGAGTAGGTTTTAAGACAGAGACATCGATTGGTTTTGGGTGCAATTTATTTATTTTCTCCTGCTACTTCTCAGATTGCCTGTTCTAATTAGGCTTTACTCAAGTGGCCATTTTTTTTTTAAATCAGGAGCCTAAATTGGCTTTCAACTATTAAGGACATAGTCAAGTCCTACCTTGCCTTCTCCTTAAGTCACCGCACTCACTGAATGTCATGTATGGTAATGTGGAAACCCCAGGATGTTTTCTGTCTCTTCACCTTCACTTAGGGCATAAAGACCTATGGAGCCTCGAACTCTGCTTTAATTCTGATCGGCTACCACAGCACAAGTCAGAAATTGGACCTTCCTTGGATCTTCCAGGTCTGAATAGCTCAGTCCCAACTTGGCAGTGGACTTAATCACTGACCCACTTAAGGGAAGGGAACAGGGAAATTCAAGCCAATTGTTTGGTATCTGAACAGCATTTCCTACATCATAACCATGACTACACTTCAGAAGTATTTAATTGGCTGTAAAGTGCTTTGGGACGTCTTGAGTCCATGAAAGGTGCTATATAAATGCAACTCTTTCTTTTCTTTCTTTTGTGGTCGAAATAGTTTGTGATAAATGTCATAACGGATGAGAGCTGATATATTTGTACATGTACTTTGGTTTAATATTAGCACTATCACCTCTGAATCAGAAGGCTATGGGTTTAATCCACACTCTAGAGTTTTGAGCACATAAACTAGGCTATCACTGAGGGAGTGCTGCACTGTCAGAAGTGCTGCTTTTCAGATGAGATGTTAAACTGAGTCACTATCTCCCCCCTCAAGAGAATGTAAAAGATCCCATGGCAAATTTTTGAGGAAGAGCAGGGAAAACCATTGTCAGAGCATCCACAGGCTGCTAATGTCACAGGAAGTAATGCGGGACTACAATGAAGAGGATAATATAACTGAAAAAATTTAACAAGGGAAAAAAATGAAAGGACATCAATGACAGCAAAGTTTTCAAACAGGTCTCTGCTGCATTCACTGGAACTGAATTCCTGATGTCCTGGCCAATATTTATCACAAATCTAACATCATTAAAACATTATCTGTCATAATCTCCTTTCTCTTGTAATGTAGAGAAACATGGCAACCAATTTGTGCACAGCAATGTCCCACAAACATGAGGTCAATGCCGCACCCCTATCAAATTCAAAAGTGCTTCATTGACTGAAAAGCACTTTGGAATGACATAGCGAAAAGCAGCAGATGTATGGGAGTTCAAATTCCCTCTTATACTCTTCTACCTTCAATGTGTTCTTTCTTTTCCCCCTCCCCCTACCTGTTCCAGCCCTCCTTCTCCAGAACCATTTTGAAGTTGGCTGTGCATGAATGGCATTCAGTACCCCATATTGCCCCTCTTTCTTTCGGGAAAGCAGCTGTGATCCACTCGATACCCTGGCTGTGATCCGTAGTTCAACATGTGGAGAAAGATGGAAGTGAATGTCTCAGTATGTGTTAGGAACTGGCTGTTTAATGAGACCTTTCACATCACACAGGAAGCAAACATGAGTGCTCTTGAAACTACCAAGAGCAGCAAACAATGTAAAACCTCACGACAAATTCTATCTATGCTATAATAGGAAATGGTCCAGCAGCATTGACTGGCTGCTTAAACAAAACCCTCTCCTCCTGTTCCCCCTGAAGGTTTTGTGGGTATTTTCCTCTAGTATCCTCCTGCACCTAGAGCAAATCTCTTGTTTATCATTGTGTTCCTCTATGATCGGCTTCTGCTTGAGATATAATTGGAGAGTGAAGAGCTTTGAGTGACCTGATCTCTGCCACCTCTATTCCTGCAGCTTATATCATCCGCTTTTCTAGCTGTGTTTTAATGTGTTAAGTCCCACATTTTTCTTCATTTCCATTCCACCATCAAATGGTAGGATTTTTAACGGGGAGGGTTGAGGCTTCATTGTGGCATTGATCAGCACAATGAGCTTCATCTCTTAGGACCAAGCCAGGTAAGTTGAAACTCAGTATCTTTGCTGGTTGTAAGGTTCCATCTCCAATTGGAATGAACCATCAGCACAAAAATAAACACTCATGATGCTGCACAAAGAGGAACTAAAACTGGTTATCCCACACAAAGAGCACAAATAGATGTTCATTACGAGATAGAAGGATGTATCACTGGGGCAGTTGGCACACTCTTCCAAGGTTAGTGATCAAGACACATGCTACATGTCTGTTCATTATTTTTAGATGGGTTTTAATCCCTTAATTTTAAGCAGGTTAACACCTGCCTAAAAATAGCACAGTAGAATGTTGTAGAGCATTTAAAGGGTATGCATGTTATCGTTGCTTTTTGGAAAGTGTAACTCATTGTTGGGGGTGGTTTCACTCAACATCTAACCAATGTTACACATTCTCGACAAAAGCAAAATATTGCAGATGCTAGAAATCTGAAATAAAAACAGATAACTCTGTTTCTTTCTCCACAGATGCTGTCAGACCTGCTGAGATTTCCTAGCATTTCCTGTTTTTAACTACACATTCTTGATGTTGGCACTGAGAATCCAAAATGAAAACAGGTCCAATATCCCCCTCCTCAATTAGTTGGGTTAAACCAAGGTTCCATCTCCCCGCTTGGGTGGATGTGAAAAATCCCATGGTGCTATTTTGAAGAAAAACACGGGAGTTTTCCCTGGTGTCCTGGTCAGCATTTAGTAGCCTTAAAAGTGATTGTTTTTACCCTTTTCAATGTTATGATGAGGTTCTACCCCGGTGAGAGTAACCAATTCATGATTAGATTTCTGAGCTTTACCACTGCTGCCTCACAGTGCCAGAGACCCGGGTTTGATTCTGACCTCAGGTGTCTGTCTGCGTTGAGTTTGCACATTCTCCCCGTGTCTGCATGGGTTCCCACCGGGTGGTCTGGTTTCCTCCCACTGTCCAAAGATGTGCTGGTTAGGTGGATTGGCTACGGTAAATTGACCCCCAGTGCATGTGTATGAGTGTGGGCCCTGTGATGACCTGGGTGTACCCTGCCCACCGCCATTGCCTGTCGGGATAGGCCTCAACTCCCCATGACCCAGTTCTGGAAAAGTTTTAGTCCTTCCCAAATTCAGGTTCAAAAACATCAGTGGCAATCAACTGCGAGCCAATCAGTGCTTTGCCGGGTCATTGGCTAACACAGAATGTTAACAATCAGATGCTTCAAGTTTAATCAAGAAAATAATTTTGAAAGGAACAGATGTATGATTTAAGTAATAAATGTGCAAACTGTCTTCACAAAGTATAATGCTAAATGAATCTGGCATACTTCATTAAAAAAGAAAGATTAGTCTTACTGAAACACCCAAACTCACCCATTTCATCCTCAGGTCAAAGCTATTCACATACTTGAAGTGGAGTGACTGTTGTTATGGAGGGAATCACAGCAACCAATTCATTTCATGTAGAATACCATGAACAGTAAGGAGATGAATCACCATTGAACCTGCTTTTGGTTGAGGGAGGAATGTTGGCTGGGACTTTGGGAGAAATTCTTTTAATGCTGCCATGGGAAGTTTAACATTCTGAATGGGCCAATTTTAATTTCCATTAACATTAATTGTATGCAAAGTGGGCAGACAATCTGATTGCATCCGTTTCCCATTGGGCGGATTAGGTCAAAATTACCCCCAGTAACTCAACACCTCCAGGGAAAAAGAAAATTTGAAGGATGGGAGGTGGGTGTGGGAGGGTTAGGAAGTGGGAGAGCCAGTGTTTGTCTAATGGAGAACAGGAACTTTCAACATGGTGCAAAATGATTTTATGTTCAAGTGACTTTATTTTTTAGCAATTCCTGTCACTGTATTATGCGTTATAACTTGACTTAGCTCAGATAAGGAATGTTGATTGCCTCTCAATCCCAAAATGATATAGACAAGCTATGATTCACAATAATCGCATCAGTCAGGGTTCTTATTTTGCCCCTTTGTCCAATGATTTTTCCATTAGAGTTTAGAAAATTGAGAGATGATCTTATTGAAACATAAAATATCCTGAGCGACTTAATAGGGTGGATGACAAAAGGATGTTTCCCTTTGTGGGAGAGACTAGAGCTAGGGGACACAGTTTAAAAATAAGGGGTCTCCCATTTAAGATGGAGATGAGGAGAATTTCTTTCTTTTAGATTCTGTCCAATTCTCTTCCCCAAGGAGCAATGGAGGCTGGGGCATTGAATATATTCAAGGCAGGGTTAGACAGATTGTCAATCGGCAAGAGAGTAAGGGGTCTATCTGTCTATCTCAACCTTGAATATACTTGAATATATAAGGAAAACACGCCCCCAATTTTTAAAATTCATTCACGGTATGTGAGCTTCCCTGGCTGGGCCAGCAGTTATCACCCATCCTTAGTTGTCCTTGAGAAAGTGGTGGTGAGCTGCCCTCTTGAACTGCTGCAGTCCATGTAGCGTAGGTACACCCACAGTGCTGTTAGGAAGAGAGTTCCAGGACTTTGACCCAACGACAGTGAAGGAATGGCAATATATTTCCAAGTCAGGATGGTGAGTGACTTAGAGGGGAACTTGCAGGTTGTGGCATTCCCATCTTTCTGCTGCCCTTATCCTTCTAGGTGGCAGTGGTTGTGGGTTTGCAAGGCACTGTCGAAGGAGCCTTGGTAAATTCCTGCAGTGCACCTTGTAGATGGCACACACTGCTGCTACTGTGCGTCAGTGTTGGAGGGAGTGAATGTTTGAGGATGCCAATCAAGCGGACTATTTTGTCCTGGACGGTGTCCAGCTTCTTCAGTGTTGTAGGAGCTGCACTCATCCGGACAAGTGGAGAGTATTCCATCACATTCCTGATTTGTGCCTTGTAGATGATGGACAGGGTT
This sequence comes from Carcharodon carcharias, assembly GCF_017639515.1. Lineage (NCBI taxonomy): Eukaryota > Metazoa > Chordata > Chondrichthyes > Lamniformes > Lamnidae > Carcharodon > Carcharodon carcharias. Next base: position 32,158,036 of record NC_054492.1, on the reverse strand, counting down.
TGGGGAGTCAGGAGGCAAATTATTCATCGCCCGATTCCTAGCTTCTGACCTGCTCTTGTAGCCACAGTATTTATATGGCTTCAGTTTCTGTTCAATGGTAACTCCCGGGATGTTGATAGTGAGGGATTCAGCGATGGTAATGCCATTGAACATCAAGGGGCGATGGTTGGATTCACTCTTGTTGGAGATGATCATTGCCTGACACTTGTGTGGCGCAGATATTACTTGCCACTTGTCAGTCCAAGCCTGAATATTGTCTGGGTCTTGCTGCATTTAGACATGGACTGCTTCAATATCTCTCTCCAGGCCAAAGCCAATTGTAATGTGGCACCGTCATCTCGCTGAGATCAGCTAACTCAGCACAGAGCAGGGAAGGAACCTGCAAGATAGTTTCCTGACTTCCATCCACCACCCTGACAGGAGGTTCACTCCCCCTGACAGGAGTCTTGCCCACCAAGAATACAGTTTGGAAATTCTATCATGCTGTACATGATGCTCTGGCAGTATGTGCTAGAATCTAGTCGATGAATTTCCCCGCAGGGAGTCAAAGCCAAAGAAATTATCCTTATGGAGCTCCCCTTGTTGGTATGGCCCTGTACAACACCACATGGTCCAAGCATTCAAAACCAGGTTGTTTACATACAAGAACACATTAACTGGGAATGTTGCAACAGTGAATTCAATAAATCTAACAATAATCGTGAAGGCAGCAGGATTGTTGTGGTTGACTAATGCCCTACCATCCCTACATGGTATAGCCTACATGAGACTGCAGTGTCACAATAACAACTTGCATTTATGTAGCATCTTTAACATAGTCAAATGTCCCAAGGCACTGCAAAGGGGTCAAGCAAATTTTGATGCCAAGCCACATGAAGAGATAATAGGCCAGGTGACAAAATGCTTGGTCAAAATGGTGAGCTTTAAAAAGCAACATAGAGTTGGAGAAGCTAAGATGTTTAGGGGGGAAATTTCGGAACTTAGACAGCTGGACTCCCAGCTACCAACAGTGAAGCAATAAAAATCAGGATGCGCGAGAGCGAGAATTGGAGGAGGGCAGGGATCTTGGAACATTGTAGGAGAAGGTTACAGAGAAGGGGAGGGTCAAGGAAATGGAAGGAATTTGAAAACGAGGATGAGAGTTCTAAAATCAAGGAATTGCTAGACTGAGAGCCAATGTAGGTACGTATGGACCGGGATGATGGCTGAATGGGATACAGGCAACAGAGATCTCTTAATGCCCTTAGGGTATTGAGGATGGCCAATCAATAGCTCACATGCCAACAAGAAATTAAAGAAAGTCTTGCATTTATAATACAGTAACATTTGCATAATTCATAACTGCTGTCTCGCTTTCTTTCTTTTCCCAAAGCAACACTATTTTCTCTCTCCTTTTTCTTTCCATATCTAGAAATGTTCGCATTTTTAAGATGCCTTCAAGAGAATGAGAATGTCTAATGGTTGATAAATTACACAGCCCATGAAATTAATCCAGTTATCAGCAGCTCTTTTGATGAATCAGTTAACGTTACCCATGTAATCAGATGATGACAGCAGGCAGCCTGAGATTCCCCACGCTGGTATCCCCCAGGAGAGCAGGATTTGCAACACAGAAAAGAAAGAAGTAAACCTGAAGGTTGCAGTGAACTTCTCCCCTCCCCCTTCCTCCTCCCCACAAGAGAACATAACACAACAAAAGGGAAGACACTCTAGGTCAGATCAATGGATGGGCGGCAATCATATATTAATTATTAGCAGATTAACCTCCTTGAAGGTGACAGCTGGCAATGATGGCTTAACCTTTGTTGCAGAACAACTTGTCTATGTACAGGGAAATTGGGCTTGTGAAAACTGCCAGCCACTGTCACCTTTAATAAGAGATTGTACTAAACAGCTATAAAACACTTTCGACAAAACCACTGGGAATAAAATGACTACCAGAAACACCTAGTGCCGATATGAACTTTAATATAATGTCAGTGCAGTAGTTGGCACCAGTAGAGGCTAGGATGCCGACTGATATCAGATAATAAGTTAAAATAATGGTGGTAATTAATTTGTGGCTTTTGAGGTGAAAGCCTTTGGCAGTGGGCAATAGTGTTCCTGTTGAAAGGCACCCAGTGCCCACAACAGGTACTCGAAGACCAGGTCCAGCTGCAGTGATAAAAGGTTCCAGCACTCCCAGGCAAAATCCTCAAGCTCCCTCACAGCACTGTGGGAGCACCTTCACTACAGCGGTTCAAGAAAGCAGTCTCTCTCCCACCTTCTCGAGGGCAACTAGGAATGGTCAGTAAATATCGGCCTTGCTGGTGATGCCAACTTCCTGAGAAGGAATTTTTAAAACTCTATATCACCACCAGCCAGGTACAAGATCAAAGGTTTTGGGCTGGGTTTTACGCTGCCCACTGGCAGGTTTGAAGTTGGAGGGTTGGGGGTTATGTAAAATCCAACAGGTGGCCTACCAGCTACCTACCCGTTCACCTCTACCTCCCCTGCAATTTTATTTAGAGGCAAAGCCCACTTCAGGGCCGCATTCCACCATTGTCAGGGTTTAATGTTGGCAGGAGAGGCCCACACCAAGTGACCAGCCCGACAGGTTTCCCTCCAGGTTCCTTGTCAACGGGAAGACTGGACCCCGTCGAGGGCCCCTCAAGGTTATCACCACCCCCCAAGGTTTCCCTTCACCACCCCCCAACATAGCCTCTGAAACCCCGGCTCCACCCCCCTCCCTCACCAGGGCCTGTCAGTTGGCACCTGTCGAGACTCCCAAATACTTACAACATGACCCAGCCTCCTCAAGCCCCAGGGTGTGGTACCAGCAGTGGCCACCACTCTAAGGCAGGACTTCCTGTCCCTAAAGGGCAGGAATTCCGCTCCCAGCCCAAAGCAGCCAACCAGGGCAGCCATTCTTCACCTGAGTGTGCTTCCTCCTGACTTCTTTAAGGCTGGGTGGACAGGGACCACGGCACCTCATAAAGTCCAGCCCACACTGTCAGAGGAAGAATCTAAATGGAGGGAAAGTAAAGGTAACTTATATGGATTAATGGGAGAAGCTGAGGGTGTTTTCCTTGGAGAACAGATAGCTGAGAAGAGATTAGATAAAGGCGTTCAAAATCATGAGGGGCTTGGACAGAGTGGATAGGGGAGAAACCGTTCTCACTGGTGGAAGGATCGAGAACCAGAGGACATAAATTTAAGGTGATTAGCAATAGAAGAAATGGCAACATGAGGAAAGTGTTTCTTAAGCTGTGAATGGTTAGGATTTGGAATACACTGTCTGAAAGTGTAGTGGAGGAAAATTCAATTGTGGCTTTCAAAAGAGAACCTCACACCAATGGAGTGCATTGCCTCAATGGGTGTTGAAGCGGACAATGGGTGTTGAAAGGAATTGGATGTATATTTGGAAAGGAAACATTTGCAGGGCTATGGGGGAAAGGCAGGGGAGTGGGACTAATTGGATAGCTCTTTCAAAAAGCCAGCACAGACACAATGGGCTAATGGTCCCCTTCTGTGCTGTGATCCCATGACTCTTCAATTCACTGAAATTAGTTTCTTTGAACACAAGAACAGCATTGTCCTGTGCTTGGGTACTGGGAGGTTTCCTCCATCAATGACAATCTTGCTTGATGATTTTGTTAAACCTATTTTCTAGTCTTACGGTAAGTCTTGTGTTAAAGATGACAGTGGTTGGGAGCTTTCACAAACCCAACTTTCCTGCATGGGCCTAATTTGTTGTGCAACAAAGACATGAGGAGTGTAGAGAGAATTGTGACTTTCCCCACTCCTCTCCTCCCAGTACCCTCCAACGCCCATTTACTTTCCTTTTCTGGTACAGAAAGGGTGTATCTTTCTGAGGTTGCAGCTGAGGCATGTTTTTGTGACAGAATAGCTTTATTCTGTATCTCACTTTCTCCTGCTCTTGAGTTTGGAGGGTTTGATGCTGACATTGGGCACTGCGATTGAGAAAATATCCCATTCCCCAGGAATATCATCCCTCACCTTGATGATCGTAAGAATTCACCAAAAAAATCATAATGATGATGGGTTGCTATTGTCACAGCAAGGACAGACAACAGTCATGATTGCAACATATTGCAGTGCACTTAACAGAGAAAAGACACCTCCAGAGAATTTCCTGCTGAAATCTTTGCAAAATCTCTGCTCAAGCTCACTTTTGCTTTGCTCCTACTATGCCACAACGACCATCATTTATTCTGTGATGTTACGGTGGGAGACAACAGCAATCATTGTTTCTACAGTTACCAATGTGAGGTGCATACAGAACACCTGGTATGCTGCGGCTGCCAGTTGCAGAATACTTGATACCTGGCCAAGATTGTGCTTGGCCCATTGCTGGCTCTGCCTCCCTAAGATTTGCATCCAATGTGTTAGTAATAAATAGGGGGTGGTACTTTGAAGCATAAGTGAGGCAGCATCCATTGTGAAATGGCTTTTTAGAGGGAACAAGCATCATTTAGAATGCCTTCTGTAGAAACCCTTTGAATTGTGGAAGCTCAATAAGCCTAAAGAGACAGGTGGATGTTTAATTGAGAGGAACAGATGGAAAGCCATTGCGTCAAAGAAGTAAGCATCATTAACTCACTGCAAAATAGCACTGAAATACCCTTCTGGGGACTGTGGCTGTGCAGTTGACCTTCGCCTCTGGGACCTAGGTTCACAGCAAGCCCAGATGGGTGCGTTAAAAGTGTCTTCAAGGGTTATTTGTGAAATGGGTTTTGAGCAGGATCAATCAAGTGCCTTGTGCCAAAGAGCAAAACTGCCCCAAATTCTGAATTAATTGACATATAGAGGGACCGTAGATTGGTTAGTGTGGGTGGTGGGAGTTGTAGCAGTGCAAAAGGGTTTCTTTCTCTACATTTAGCTGTACTGTACATGTCGTAGGAGTATTTGACAGCGCAGCACTCACTCATGCAAATCAAAATATCTCCTAAAGCCTTTGAGGGGTTTTGATGTGTCAAGGCACTATATAAATGCAAGTTTTATTTATTTAATTCACTGAATCTTCCAAAGTGTCTTTCTGCTATATTGCAACATGGACGCCAGACAAACACATTACTGACAATACGATTGTATTATGGGCTAATAATGGGAAAACTAAGGCAAATAAGACTGGTGCTGAGTAGGCATTTTGATGTCAAGGTCACCAATATGAATGGGTCATTCTATATAAGTTGATAAGAGAATTTTAAAGGAAGATTTCTATCAAATCAGGGTGTCCTGTTATCATAGTTCAGGTGTTGGGAGAGGAAAGTGGTGATGCATGTAATCAGAAGGTTGACCTTCATTAAATTAACTAAAATCTGACCATTATAGGCCCTGACAAGTATCCACCTAATTGAATAACACCTTAAAATGGCTCCAAGTGACAGAATTAATCACCTTGGCTGGTCACTAATAATTCTATTCCCTGAGATGGGATTTGTCTTGCTAAATTAAATGTATAAAAAGGTCACCTATTTTATACCCATGTCAGAATGCTTCAGAAAAAAAGAATATTAAAGAAAGTGTAAGACAGTTGGACGCAGGCTCTCTAGAACAAAGAGGGTTTTATGAGTGAGAATTTGAAGGTTAAGACAGGTGATTTTTTAAAAAATAAATTTGATAGCAACAAACTTATAAAATGCATTGCAAGTAACAGCTCAAATCTCTGAATATAAAGCAAGCAAATAACCCCATAACAATTAACAGAATTTAACTGTGAGGTTAGTTAAACTAGAGCTAAAAGATGACTGAAGTAGACAATGACAAGCAGACAGCAACTACAGGCATCCCAGAAGTGAAGCTGAGGACTCCAGTTGAAGTTCTAAATCTACTAAACAAGTAAGGCTGTGCATTTGCATGTATATCATAAAGAATAGCCTGAATAACACCAGTTAAAAGCTTAGATGGGGCGTAGAGATGCATTAGCTAACGCTTGTTTTATTTGGCACATTCATGATAACACAACTAATATCATCAGAAGGTCATGCCTTGAGAAGTGCATAAAATACGGGTAGATATTATGAATTGAAAGCTTATCAATGATACATTGAACAAAACTGCAATTGTAACCTTGCTAAGCCACTTGCTAATCTTGAACATTGAACCTGTAAGCAGAGAAAATTCAGCTACTGCTTTAATACTATGAAACACTTAAGCTATATTTTGCCTGGAATGATATTAGACAGTCAATTCATAATATCTACCCAATTATTTTTTGCACTTCTCGATGCCTAACCTTCTGATGATGTTAGTCATGTTATCGTGAATGCACTGAATAAAACAAGTGTTAGTTAATACATCTCTACTCCCCATTTTGCCTTTACCTAAAAATGAGCATTTAATCACTTCATTCGATGTTGCACTACATTCACCAGAATTTTGCCTGGGATGAAACATTTAAGTTATGAAGAGAGGTTGGATAGACTTGGGTTGTTTTCGTTGGAGCAGAGAATACTGAGGGGCGACCTGATCGAGGTGTACAAGATTATGAGGGGCATGGACAGGTTGGATAGGGAGCAGCTGTTCCCCTTAGTTGAAGAGTCAGTCACAAGGGGGCATAAGTTCAAGGTGAGGGGCAGGAGGTTTAGGGGAGGATGTGAGGAAAAACTTTTTTACCCAGAGGGTGGTGATGGTCTGGAATGCGCTGCCTGGGAAGGTGGTGAAGGCAGGTTGCCTCACATCCTTTAAAAAGCACCTGGATGAGCACTTGGCACATCATAACATTCAAGGCTATGGGCCAAGTGCTGGTAAATGGGATTAGGTAGGTAGGCCAGGTGTTTCTCACGTGTTGATGCAGACACAACGGGCCGAAAGGCCTCTTCTGCACTGCATGATTCTGTGATTCTGTGATACATCTTCTCTGTGATATGCCAGTACTAGGAGATACTGCATTGCTGGTGACACCAATCTTCAAATAAAATGGGAAAGACCTCACTCTGCCTATTTAGGTGACATACTGGATCCCACCCCACTATGTGAAGAAGAGCAGTGGGTTCCTTCAGTGCCCTGACCAATATTTAGCCTTCAAACATTGGTGTCAAAACAGGCCGTGCTACTTTTGCTTACACAACAACAGTGATTGCCTTTAAAAATAATTTATCAGCTGTGAAAAACTTTGAGATGTCCCAAAGAAGAGAAAGGTATGTTGTAAATGCAAAAACCTTCTTTACTTTCTTAAGGCTTGCAGACCAACTATGGCCCTCACAAGTTCCTGCTGTGCCCCTTTTCAAGACACGATGGTGCATTTTTACCATTGTAACTGTACCCACTCTCTTCCAGTGCTGGCTCTGATCCTGCTCCCATCCAGGCTCATGGTTTCAGCCATTGTTTTCTTGAAAACAATGAGAGAAAAAATTATGCTTTGGGTATAATGAGAATTAAAGTGCTGGTGGCTGTCAACCTGCCTGGGGTTGGTTTGACTGCTGCGAATTAGAATTCTAGTCAACGAGTGCCTTTTTGTCTTTTGTGTCTTTTGTTAAATTCATTGCACACTTATGCTCTGTTGAATGGCAAGGGATATAATTCCTCACCTTGTTTCCTGATGTAATGTTGAATAATCCATTCCAATACAGCTGAGCACAAAATCATTAGCAAATTAAATTAAAAAGGCAGACTTGATGAGAGAGCAGTCTTGCCTAGATGACAGTGAAAGTTGGAGTTTGTGCTATGGTCGTGCTATGAACCCAATGGTTCAATTTTACATGTCTAGTGGGAGAATTGAATCTCTCAAATTATAGCCTGATCTCAGCAAAAATCAGTGTTACAAGCATTATAGCCCATAGTGAGAATGAGGAATCCAGTGTTGTACTTCTAAGATCTGGTGAGCATCATAAGAACATACGGACATAAAAAATAAGAAGAGTAGACCATTTGTCCTCTCGAGCCTCCTCCGTCATTCAATAAGATCATGGCTGATCTTCTTGTGTTCTGATTTCCACATTCCCATCTAACCTCAATAATCTTTGATTCCCTTGCCTATCAAGAATCTATCTACCTCTGCCTTAAAAATAATCAATGACACATAGCTGCAATGTTATAGCCCCATTGACTAGCAGGAGAGCTGGGTCTCTAGTGTTGTAACTCTGTTTCCCATTCTGATAATCAGGGGTCCAGTGTTATAGCCCTAAATCCTGCTGAGAGAATTTGGGTTTACAGTGATTCAGCCGTTTCTGCCAGTGAGATAAACAATGCTCTAATATATGGTCCGAGTGAGAGCACTGGGGCTCTTGTTATACCTTTGCTGAATTTGTTTTGACCCAGCACTTGGTTTTCTGGTAGAGAAGTTTCCACCATAGTTAGGAAAGGAACATGGCAGAGTGAGTGTGCCCATGTTGTCTATGCAAGAATGGTCCTCAAATAATTCATTGTTAGTAATTAAGGACCCTGGTAAAACAGTTAATGACAAGGAAGATGAATCCTATTCCCTCCTTCCTTCTTTAGCCCATGGACAGGAAAGCCATTGATAGTCCCTCAACCACTTTTTCAGCTCTGGCCAACTCTGGTGTTTACCTTCAGAATTTTCTGGCCTTCAGAAAAGCGTCAGACCATTTTCCATAGGTTTCCTCGCAGACTGGTAACCAAGTCTGGCAGAGTTTCAGCCCATCAGAGAATATGTTCATGTTGTGGGCATGAAAATACACTTTATTGCATGGCCTGGTATCTGGTAAAGTGCCATCATTGCCCTGTTTTATATTCTTTCAAACCAAGAGGGTAAATCTTCTGACAGGTCTTTGCTATGCTGAAGCTTTGTGTCTTCCATTTTTTCTAGTTCTTTCTGAAAGTTTTGACTCAAACCAAGGTATGTTCTATGGGTACTAGCCAGTTTACCGACTCACCAAAATAGATATATCATAAGTGTAGGAGATCACATGCCAGCCTTATCCTGATGCCTCTCACACTTGTATTTTTCAGCAAGCTGTCACAAGATAGTGATCAACACGAGATAGTGACCAACACAAGATAGTGATCAACACGAGATAGTGACTAACACAAGATCGTGACCAACATGAGATAGTGACTAACACGAGATAGTGATCAACACGAGATAGTGATCAACACGAGATAGAGATCAACATGAGGTAGTGACCAACACGGGCTAGTGATCAACACGAGATAATGACCAACACGAGATAGTGATCAACACGAGATAGTGACTAACACAAGATAGTGATCAACACGAGATAGTGATCAACACGAGATAGTGATCAACATGAGGTAGTGAGCAACACGAGGTAGTGACCAACACGAGATAGTGACCAAGACGAGATAGTGATCAAAACGAGGTAGTGATCAACACGAGATAGTGATCAACATGAGGTAGTGACCAACACGAGATAGTGATCAACACGAGGTAGTGATCAACACGAGATAATGACCAACATGAGATAGTGATCAACACGAGATAGTGATCAAAACGAGAGAGTGATCAACACGAGGTAGTGATCAACACGAGATAATGACCAACATGAGATAGTGATCAACATGAGATAGTGACTAACACAAGATAGTGATCAACACGAGATAGTGATCAACACGAGATAGTGATCAACACGAGGTAGTGACTAACACGAGATGGTGACTAACACGAGATAGTGACCAACACAAGATAGTGATCAACACAAGGTAGTGACCAACATGAGATAGTGATCAACATAAGGTAGTGACCAACAGGCGTTGGTGACCAACATGAGATAGTGATCAACACGAGATAGTGACTAACACAAGATAGTGATCAACACGAGATAGTGATCAACACGAGATAGTGATCAACATGAGGTAGTGACCAACACGAGGTAGTGACCAACATGAGGTAGTGACCAACACGAGATATTGATCAACATGATGTAGTGACCAACACGAGATGGTGACTAACACGAGATAGTGACCAACACAAGATAGTGATCAACACAAGGTAGTGACCAACACGAGATAGTGATCAACATAAGGCAGTGACCAACAGGAGATGGTGACCAACACGAGATAGTGACCAACACGAGATAGTGATCAGGAAGATGAATCTTATTCCCTTCTTCCTTCTTTAGCCTATGGACAGAAAAGCCAATGATAGTGCCTCAATCAGCTTTCCAGCTCTGGCCAACTCTGGTGTTTACCTTCAGGGTTTTCTGGCCTTCAGAAAAGTGTCAGACCATTTTCCGCGGGTTTCCTCTCAGACTGGTAACCAAGTCCGACAGATTTTCAGCCCGCCAGAGAAGATGTTCATGTTGTGGGCATGAAAAGACAATTTATTGCATGGCCTGGTATCTAGTAAAGTGCCATCATCAGTAACAGAACATTATTGGCAAAGCCAATTTCTTTTTTGGGCATGTTCTTTCCTTTCACCTGCTCCTCTCTTGAAGCCGTTGATCTTTGCTGAGGTCTAGACATTCCAGACATGAGCAACAGACATTCTCTTCAACATTTTTCCAAATGCCACGTCTTTCTATGTGAGTCTGAGCAGCTAATAGAGAAAAATTGGTCAATGGCGTTGGAAGAGGTAGGCCAGTCATATGTAAAGCTGACCGTTATATTAGACGTTTATAATTAGTTAGCAAAGGGCAAAAAAAAATCTGCCAGGCTCCCATTGTTTACTCATGGTACAGCATTCTGTTTGTAAATGGAAGTGGCTGCTATCTGCATCTTAGACACATCTGCACCCAACTCTGGGGAAATGTATTGTGCCAATTGTGTGCAACCGTAGAATCACAGGCTACTTATCACTGACTGCACTTCAAAAATACTTTGGCTGTAAAGCGCTTGGGACGTCCTGAGGCTGTGATAGGCGCTATATAAATGCAAGACTTTCTCTTTCTTGCAGGGCGAATGCGTCCCCAAAATGGAACAGGTTCGAGGGGCTGAATGGCCTACTTTTGTTCCTGTGTTCCTGAATGCCAACGGCTGGCTACCACCCACCCACCCCCAAATCAGGACACACACACACATTAAATAAGGGACTCTATGCAATTCTGTCCTAACCGGCTGGGCACAGGCATCATCAGCCCAGTCGCGGCAACTCAAGATTTCATTTAGAAAATTCATAGCTGACGGAATCCATCGACGATGGGAGTTGGTATCGATACATTGATGATATTATTTTCATGTTGCGAAGGCATAGTGTACTCCCATGGCTCAATTTACGAATCGCCTCCTCAAAACAAAAAGTCTCGTTGAAGTTTTTTTTTAGAGAGAGCTTGGTTTCAGATTGACGAATTTAATTAAAAGTGGAAACGCAGCTAAATAGAGGCGGGAATTTTGTGTGTGCTCCTCCGGTTTGTGTCCTGCTCTCACTCCATCTGCCTGGGCTCGAATTACATGTTTCTCTGCTGTGGTTGGGAAGCTGTTATTTTTCTCTTCCCATGTCCCTTTCTCCCCATTCATGACATATATTGTGGTCTTAGATCAAATGAATTGCATTCCCCGTGTGTGTTGCAGTTTTTTATTTGCCCTGTCCCTCTCCCGCTCTGCATTTTAACAAAGCTCTTAACACGTGGATGTTGTTGAAAGTCTGTCCATCGCTCTCCTTCGTTCCACTGCCGTTTCTTCATCTCGGGCTGTGTGCAAACCACCCCCAACTCCCCCCACCCACCCCCACCAAGCGAAGCTAGGACCCGATGGGCTCAATGTTGGCCAGAAAAGGGACGATCGCGTCTGCACAAGCCTTTTAACAAACAGAGAGAGAGAGAGAGAAAGCGAGAGAAAATTGAAATAAAGGGGCAAAAAAAAATCTCATAAGCCAGCTTCCCTTTCCCAGCCCAGGGGTTTTGAGCAAGGAGGAGAGAGAACCAGGAGCTGTCATCACACCCACCCGGACAACAGTTACATGCAGCAGCCAAGGTAAGCAAAGGGACAGAGGGACTGGAAGTTCACTATCAGCCGGAGTTATGAAAATAACATTAGCATCGTGCAGCATGGCTTTAATTTCTATAAATACTGCAGTCTAGCAATACTGATTACAGAACCGGTCTGATCGCTGTCTGCCGTCCCAGGCAAGATACATTTCGGTATCTTCCCGTGAATTTAAGACTATCTGTCAATCAGTTTTGAGTGTGTATATAATTATCTCCAAGCTTCTTTCTTTTTAAAGATCGCGGTTTCTAGCTTAATCTTCTGTGTGCATTTTTTTTTTGGGGGGGGGGGGGGTTGCTTGCGTTCATTTCTCTCTTTTTTGCATTTTCTATGAATTTCTCCTGCCTTTCCCAAGGATTACAAGTGGTCTTTCATTAATCGAAATGTGGCCTAATTTGAAATTATTTGAACGGGAGACTTGCAAATCCATTACACGCTGTTAGCAACAGATACGAATGTTGCATTTTTGAAACTTGGAGCAGGGGCATTTTCTGGCGGGTTATCAATTTGTAGCAAGGCGACTGAATGTTACATTTAATTTAATTTTTGCTCCTCGTATTTGTAAAATTAGACGTTAAAGCGTAATTTAAAAAAAAGAAAATTACAGACGCCAAACTTTGATTATTATGTGGATTGGCGGAGATGACATTTGTAAATCATCCTGCGGCTGTATGATTATCAACAGTAGAATAAGGCGATCAAGTTGTGTTGTGTTTGGGAGGAATATTTGTGGTTTGCTAGTTGCATATTAAAGGGGTGGTTATGTTTTGATTGCCGCCTGTGTTATAATTGCTGGAGTGATCCGATGTAAATTGCTTTGCGAATGGTTCCTGCTTTTTTTCTTTCTCTCTCTCTCTCTCCCTCTTCCACCATCCCTGTTTCTTAGGACAGAAATTAAATGAGCAGATTGACACATTCAGTGGAAAGTGTATCCAAACCAGTCCTGTATTTATGTCCCTCTCAGAGACAAACAGCGACACCTTACGGGATGGTCAAGAATGAGGAGCCCGGGGGGGGGGTGCTCAAAATACTTTAATTCTCGCCCCCCCCCCCCCACCCCACTGTTTTAAAAAAGTAGTACCCCAAATGTTTGTCGGCTGCTTTTTTTGTGTGTGCATTTTTTTTCCTGTCAGTCCAACCACAGAGCAGCCTCTGCAGCTGAAAGCGGGTCATTGCTGTTTAAGATGTTTCCGACACATGTAAATAATTCGCATTTGCCCTTTTGGGTGAAAATCAATTTGTAGAGAATTTAAATCGGAGACCATTTCAAGTTCTCATCTGCAAATCCAACCTGGGTGCTTTTAATTCCCTCGGGCCTGTCACACTGAGCAGCTGGAGGACAATTAGGGAACTATGTGCTGCACAGTTCACGCAGGTCTGCACCATTCATCGAGAGGTTTGAGCGATTAAGCGAATTTTCGGCGATTAATCAAATACATGTCGAAGGAGAAGAATCAGCAATATCAAAACAGCTGAGTAAGGGGGGAATCGACGAAGCTGGAGCTTTCCTGGGCAGATTGCTTGGCTGTACGCATGCACATCTTATACTCTTAAAGTACTTTTATAAATTAGTTGACATGTTAAACAAATTCTCCAAACTGGAATGCATGCGCAGAGGAAAATTGAATCGTTAAAATTTGATCTGATAATTATATTAATTCTTATTTAAATAATGAATCACATTATTTCGTCATTGCATTGATTTTTTCCCCCATATATACTGCACCTAATGTTGGTTTCTTTTATTGAACAATATAAGAGGGAGCCTCTTATGAGCTGACTACAGACACCATTGCATTTCAGTATTTTTGGACCATTATTATTATGTTTTGCAATTAGCCCAAAAGATGTGCAGATCCATTTGAGGGAGCAGTCTTTACATTGTTTGACACTTCCCTTATTCAGTCTGTGTTAAGAGCGTAACATAGTAACTAATGAATCCAATAAGGATTTTAGGAGAAACTTCTTTACCCAGGTAGCAGTTAGAATGTAGAACCTCCAACCACTTGAAGTAATGGATGTGAAAAGCACAGACGCGTTTAAGGCGAAGCTTGGTAACTATATGAGGGTCCAAGGAATAAAAGGATATTTCAGCTGGGTTAGATGGAATACGGTGGGAGGAGGTTTGTGAGAAGTATAAACACCAGCATGGATTAGTGGGGCCTATTGGCCTGTTTCCATGCTGTAGATTCTATGTAATTCTACACAAATCCCCTGCCTATCTCTGTGTAGACAGTGTCTTCATTTCAAAAGTACTCAATGGCTGTGATATGTTTTGGGATTTCATGAAGTTGTGAAAGGCATGATATAAATACAAGTCTTTCTTTTTGTGTTCTTTCTAGAAAGTGGAATTTTAGAAGTTTCCACCTAGCTGACAGCAGCATGGGACCATGTTTCCATGACTTGTTAATCTGGTGCCATGAACTCTGAACTATGTTATGAACTATGACATCTCCCAATGTGTTAAATTTGGTGCCCAAGTCACAGTTATGTTGTGACGCAAATGCAGCATTGCATGGGGCAGGTCACAATGTCCATGCATCAACTGCAGCCAAGTCAGGTGGACAGAGTCATAGAAATTGTCCATGATCCCTTTGAATACTCAAACAGGCTCAAGGGGCTGAATGGCCTACTCCTTTTCCTATGTTCCTATGTAGTGCATGCGTGACACGGTGAATGCCATTATTACAGCAAATTACATTCCTGAGTATTTTCATTCCTTCCACACCCTAGATATTTTTCAGTTTCATATTTTACATCACTCTAATTCATGAATTCCAATTCCCAATAACTTTGTGAGTGCTTTCATTAGCCTTCATATTTCAGGTCAACTCTTGTAGTGAAAAGATAACAAACAGAATGAGTCCACAAATAATTTTCAATACCAGAATTATCCTATGCCTCCACCGGATTTCTCTGTCTTTCTCGATAAGCAGTTGACTTCATTTTAGATTAAAGTTATTAAATTTAATAATTAGAATTAACAAAAGATGAACAAGCAACTAAATAGCAGTAAGATAATGCATTCTATCTACCTCCTTGAAAGGCATAATGTAAATGTTAACTATTCTTTATAAGTCATTTCTATACAAGTAGTTTTTTTCTCTTGTATTTCCTACCACTCCAAAGCTGTGATAAACCAAAACTGAACCTCTTAGCAGTTCCAAACCAACTCTCTGATTCAACAGTTACAACTCCTTAAATATTCTCACTGAATTTGAATAACTGTCAACCACATTGAAAAACACCTGACTGTCATAGACACAACTACACAAATGACACAGTTTGTGCTTGTTCAAAGTGAGCTTGTCCCTCCCTCACATTTTTGCAGACAGCTTAAAAAAATCTTTCAATGTTTGTATTGAATTAAACTTGAGGCAAAATGTTGTGGCTTTTCCTTTTCAAATTCCGTATGTCTGAATTAGAATTTTCCAAACATGAAAGAAGCTAGAACTGCTTCAGTTTTTTTTGTCAAATTGTGCATGGCACAAGTGTGGTTCTGTTGTTTATGATTTTGGCAGCAGCCTGCACAGGGTCTGTAACCCTGCATCACTGTATAAACTTCAAAACATCCTACATGCTGGTCTTCTGACTGAGTCCTAGATTCAGATACAGTTTAAAATGACTTGTGATCTCTCAACTGACTTGCACCAAGTCCCATTCACCCATCACTTCTGTGCTCACTGACCTATATTGGCTCCTGGTCTGGCATTGCCTTAATTTTAAAATTATTATCCTTATTTTCAAATCCCTCTATCCTCTATATTTCTGTAACCTCCTTCAGCTCTACAACCCTCCGAGATCTTTATGCTTCTCCAATTCTGTCCTCTTGCACATCCTCAATTTTCATCACTCAACACTTGGCATCCATGCTTTCAGCTGCCTAAACTCTGGAATTCTCTCCCTAAACCACTTCTCCTCTCCCTCTTTCATTACACTTCTTAAAGCTAACCTCTTTGATCAAGCTTTTGGTCACCTGTCAGAATATCTCCTATGTGGCTCAGTATCAACTTTTTGATTTAGAGGATGTTTTGCTATGTTAAAGGCACTGTATAAATGCAAGTTGCTGTTGTTGTTGAAAGAAGTTCCCAGTCTCCATATCTTTGTATATCTGAACATTGGAGAGGAAGAATCCTCTTCAGTTTTCATAGTTTGCTTTCTCGCTATACAACAGTGATACACTGCCAGCATCAATCAGATGCCTCAGGATCTCCCTCTTGTCTGGATTCTCCAAGGCTGAGCGTTTAGACCGCTGATATAGACTGGTACTGTAGTTCTCACATTAATGGACCTCCCCTGACATCAGGAAGAAGTGCTCAGCTCAGAAAATGAAATACATGGGGGTAGCCTTTAGATAACCTGTCCTTGTATCCTCCTTCTAGATGTACCTATGTCATCATTGTTGCTTATTCCACCCACATTTAATCAGGTCAAATTCAGAAGATTGACAAACTTACCACTTTGAGAACTGTTTCCAATGTAAACACGTGACGATGGACATGCCCCAACTCACCTGTGTGGCCCCATAGTTACAGCAAATGAGTTCTATTAGAAGATGTATGAGAAATATGTGAGGGATGCATAAATGAAAAGTTGATTAACTAGGCCACTGTTGTTTAGAATATCTATAAATGACTTGGACATAGGAACAGAACCAAATGTCTCTGAGTTTGCAGATGATAGAAGAGTGAATCTGGATAGACTGGAATTGGGCTGAAGAGCAGCAAATGCCATTTAATATGGACAAATGCAGAGTCAGTGATAAGGCTTTCTGGGTCCCAGCTTTCCAAAGCTGGTGGATACATCCTTCAGGGTCACGAAAGAGAAAAAAACTGAAGTGCTTGCCATATTTCACATCTGGAGAGTCCAGCTCCAGACTTACTTCCTCTAAAAAAAATTGTTTATGTAAAAGGCATTCAGTGGAACATCCTGGGAACCTAAGGAACTTCCAGCAATGTGCATTGATGTTACAATGAGCTATATAACAAAATGCTTGCAAAGATCAGATTGTGTTTCTCCTACGTTGCAACGATGACTTCACTTCGAAGGTACCTCATTGGCTATAAAGTATTGTAAGATATCCTGAGACCTTTCTTTACAGACTATGATCAAGGGGTATTTTTATTCTTCTGATTTTCTCTCAATTTCTCCCCTTCTGGTTTGGAAAGGAATTGATTCTCCTACGTTGCTGTTCTGAGGTTGAGATTAAGACACATTGTTGAAGTGAAGTTGAAGGAGCTTTAATCTCTCTACTATACTGTACCTAAATTGGGAAGCTTAACATTACTAATGTAAAGAATGTCACACCAATGTAATAGGAGGAACTCTTTGAAGAATGCCAAATTTCTCAAGTGAACAGGAAGCAGAAAGTTTGTTGGATTTGCTGAGTGTCTAACCAACTCACGGTGAATTGAATCACCGATTAACCAACAACAGCTGCTGTCTGGAGGAGATTTGTTCCCAGATGTAATTCCTATCTCTTATATCATTCCCCACCCCAACTCAACTTTTCCCCATTTCTCTCCTGAAAGGACTCACTCATTCCTAGAGTAAAGTTTGCCAAATGGTCAATCTATGTGCCAACCTAGACACTGGCAACCTGCTCAATTGCAGAAGGTAGGGGAGCCAAGTCCATCCCTGACCTCATCTAAAACACCACATGCACACTCCTTCCAGGAGGTGTCATCTGTCATGAGTGGAAAGACTAGCTGATTGTTTTTCCTTCTCCTTAGCCCAGAGGCACCAGGGGCAAATGCTGTGCACCTTTTACTGCAGGTATGTTACAGAGCTGGCTGTCAAAGAAGCAGGTGCTCGGACCTGGTGATTTGCAGTGGTGGCAATAACAGGCAAACAGTTGGCATGCTCCAACTCATCGTCTGCACAGATGTTTTAAAGTTGTGATTCTTGACTTCAGTTCTGGGTGTTGGAGTTTCTCCATATAGCTGGGCGGAATATCCTGACAGCTCATAGATTGATTTGGTGATGGTGTCATCGTGGCTTAATCTTTCTGAAGGGAGGAAACTGACAAGGTACAGGATTCGTCCAGGGAGTTGGGGAGAGAGTAGTGGTTAAGCAGAACCAGCAAATACTGGGAAGAGGGACCAAGGAGTAAGCTAGAATGAGAGTGCATGCTGAGATGTAAAGCTGGAGACCATTATTGTGGGAAGCAAAGAGGGAATAGGAAAGTCTGAGAGACAATCTACTGATAGTGACCTACACTTCCCTCGCGTTCAATCTCTAGTATTTCTTTCCCTTGTTAAATCTCTGTGATGATATTCCTCAAAGAAAGAGTGACTGCATTTGCTTTCCTTATTTCCTTCTTAGCCCTTGATGGTGCAGAATAGGCAGATACCATTGTCCTACCAACATGAACACATAAATTAGGCTGACACTTTAGTGCAGTAATGAAGGAGTATTGTGTTGCTGGAGGCTGCATTTTGGAAGAGACGTTAAACTGAAGCTCTGCTTGCCTGCCCCCACATGGAATTAAAAGATACCATGGAACCCTTTGAAAAACAATGTCTTGGTCAACATTCCTCCTGCAACCAGCACCAGCATAAACAAACACTATGGCCTTTTATTCAGTTTACTCTATGTGTGAACTTGCTGTGTGCAAATTGGTTGCCTCATAAGTGACTGCATTCCAAAAGTAGGCTGCGAGTTTTAAGACATCCTTAGGATGTGATAGGTGCCATGTAACTGAAAGTTCTCCTCACTTGGGGGAACCTCACTTGCGATATCATATTCGGGGGGCAAGAGGAAACAAGAGAAGCAATGCAAGTTGGCCTGTTCTAGCATTCACAGTTTTTAATTGAATACCCCCATAGCTTTGATAGAGAGCTTTCATAATATTTTTGAAGGGTGGTATAACCCAGGCTCTAAATTTGCCTTGTGTTCTCCGTTAAAAGAAAACACTTGCAAATCCTGCAGCTGGGTGAGCTATAATTAGATTAATAAAAAGAGAGCGGAATATATTGCTATCATTTAGCAGTTCGCGACAGTCAATGAGGTGATGTAGTTTGACTTTTTGAACCATGGCTATGTTTCTAATGTGACATGATTCCTCAGGCTTGCCACTGAAAATCTCACACCCGTGATACATCCAGTTTTTGACAGCTCTTGTACGTGTGACCTCCTCCAGCCCGACGACTCTCCGAGATCTCTGCACTCCACCAATTCTGGCATCTTGTGCATCTCTGATCTTCTCCACTACACTATTGGCAGCCATGCCCTCAGCTGCCTATGCCCTAAGCTCTGGATGTCCCTTCCTAAACTCTCCACCTTCCTGAACTCCTTCAAGACATTCCTTAAAATCTATCTTTTTGGCCAAACTACTCTACTTTAATAAACCCCTGATCTAATATCTCCTCATGTTGCTCAGTGTTAAAGTTTGTCTAATGGAACTCCAATGAAACCCCTTAGAATGTTGTACTATGTGAAAAACACTGTATAAATGTGAGTTGTTATGTAAGTTTGTGTGCATTCTGTAGATGGAATCACAGCATTTTCTGGCCTACTCACATTGATACAATACCATAGCAAATTGACCATCAAACACATACTAAAAAGGAGGGACAGTGTAGCCCACCCACCTCCATATCGCAGCCGAACAAAAGCAAATCCAATTTGCTGAAGGACTGGGCTTATAGAATTATTTTGCCAGTATTGGCACAGCGCAAGCGGGTGTCTGGTCTGGTGCCAGCATCAGCCGTTTGATCTCCCCTTGATCTTGTGCCACCTTTATTTGTGCTGCACACTTTCACAATTGGGTTTTAACAGATTCCAGGATTGCAATGATGTTGGTTCTGTAACCTCAAACCAGTTCTGCATGTAAAACAGCCAGAGCCACCCAAAATACTGTACCACTCTTTTGTCTCCCCAGCCCAGGTGTCTGCCCTTTAGTTTTGAATGAGAATTGGCTAGATGACTACTGCTTTATTTAATTTAAACAGCCTTCTACAGCTACATTCTTTTATCTCAGTTTCAGCTGTGGTTAGCACTCTCGCCTCTGAGTCAGGAAGTTGTGGGTTCAAATCCCGCTCTGGGGGCTTGAGAACAGCATGAAGGCAGACACTCCAGTGCAGGTACTGCAACGCTGCACTTTCGGAGATACTGTCTTTTGGTAGGGACATTTACCCAAGGCCCCAGCCGCTCCGTCAGTCTGTCTGAAAGATCCCAGGGCTCGAATCAAAGAAAAGCAAGAATATTCATCATGGTGTGCTGGCCAATATTTATGCAATATCACTAAAACAGATTATCAGTCATTATCACATTACTGTTTGTGAGGCCTTGCTGTGCACAAATTAGCTGCAGCTCTTGCTGTATTACAGCAATAACTACACTTCCAAAGTACTGTATCCTCTGTCAAGTGCTTTGGGATGCTAAGGTCATGAAATGTGCTATATAAATGTAAATATTTCTATTTAGCTAAGATCTCTTTGATGATAATAACTCTTTGTTTCCTTGTCCTTTTCCCCTTTCTCCCTTGCTCCCCACATGTGCTGCATTACAGTCCCCTGAGCCCTAGTTGCCATGGTGCCTATTCATTGTGTGAGACTAGACAGGAAGTACCTGTGAACTTTTCAATCTGATCTACCCATACTCGGTAGGGCACTAGAATTGGCCTGGGCATCCCCGGGCCAAGGAGTACAAAAGTCAGCCAGGTTCTCCTCTCCTGGTCGCTACCCAGTGATTGGACATCAGGCAAGATCAAGCTGGGCAGTGATGCTCCCATGGCGGAATATCCCACTGTCACCCGACTCACAGCTGGGCACTGGGCAAGGTTTCCGTGGGCTAGCGGCATCCATGGAACTGAGTCCTGGCAGAACCAGTGGCTGCACAGCAGAAGAAGAGATTCCGGACTGAATGAGCTGTCGAATGTGAATAATGACATTTCAGGTCTTTAAAACTCCACTTTGGCTTCCAAAAAAAAAGTTACGGGAAAAAAAAATGAGAACCCCCCCCCCCCCTCCCCACCCGATAAAACTTGAAGCTGTAGAACGATATGGCTCTATTCTCACTGGATTAGCATATTTATGCCCACATCTCCAATTTTCTTTCATCTAGTTTGAAACCACATTAAATATACTGAAAGCATCCACCAAGCTAATGTGAGATTTCAGGGGTGGGGTGTGGAACCTTTTTAGGGAACAATAACGATTTCTATAACTTGGCCTTCAAAAAAATGTCAACTCCTGTCACTTTAACTGCTTGACTCCGTGATTCTTACAGCACCCGCCCCCCCCCCCTTCCTACCGCCCCCCCTTAATGGGTGCCTCTGATGTCTTTGAGGGTTGATGGGCTCAGGCGTTGTACTGAGGCAGCTCAGTTCAGCAAGGGTCCAGGTTCTCTTTCTGGTCTGCGTTAACTCAGCTGCCGCTCTCTCTCTCTCTCTCTCTGCCCCACTCAGGCTGTCACTCTGCCTGAAACCAGTCCACTGGTAGATGAGTGCAGACACCCTGTTGTATTGTGTTTACGCAGTGGAACTTTAGAGCTGCAATGCAGATTTCACCATCGCTGCTGGAACCAGGGTCCCCGGGAGTTGTAGGATACCTAAGCGCTCATTCATTTTCCTAATAGCTAACAGGCTTCAGTCCATGTGATGTTAAGTGCCGTGACTCCTAGTCACATCCTGTACTTGCACCATGAAATACTTATTTTTTTTTAAAGTCAAAGGGCCAAAATAGAAAAAAGAATTCCTTGAAAATACAATTTAAGGGAATTAAATTGATTCTCCAGTCCTGAGTGCAATGCTGCTACCCTGCTCTTCCTAAATCAAACGATCCTGCTCTTGCCAGAACTATGGCCAGACTGCAATACTTGTTTTCTTTCTCTCTGTCTGTAATTCTTTGTCTGTCCATCTCTCATTCTTTCGCTCTGATTCTCTCTCACAGTACTCTCTCCTCTCCCTCTCTCTCTTGAGTCTTTTCCATCTGCCTCTGGATCTCTATCTCAGGCTATTTCCCTGATACAGTTTTGAATTTCTATCTTTCACGCCCTGTTTATCTCCTCTCTCTCTTTCTGCTTCGCGTTCTCTATAGGAATAATCCGGCTCTTTTAAAACCTGTCAGCTCCTCTCTGTTTCTGGCAATTTCACTGTTTTTATTTCTCTCTGGCTATTTCTTTATCTGACTAACTGACTCTCTCTCTCTCTCTCTCTGGCTGGTGATTTCTCTCTGTTTGTTGGCTCGCCGCTGACTGGAGGCGGAGTCAGCCTGAATGCACCAGCCTTATTCGCTTAGACGAAAGGGAGGGGGAATGTTCCTGGTCACGGCTGATTGATGGGGTTGTGGCGTTCTCGGCCGTCTGTTTCTCTTTCCTTGGCGTGTGTGCTTCTGATTTCTTCATTTTTCTGCCTCTCTCACTCAGGGCGAGCAGAGTTGGAGAGTTGGAGTTCTACAGGATCCCAGTGTGGGCTGGATGGATGGGAATGGGGAGGAGAGGCGACCCATTAGATCATCAAGCCCTTCGAATCCTGATCATCGTCCTGTGCCTCCCAGCAGGTAAAGCAAAGACATTCCAACGCACAAAGGGAACTTGGAAAGTCTCAGACTATATGTTTTTTTTTTAAAGTTTGCCTCTTGCGTGGGCTGAGCTCAGAATGGGTCCAGATTTCAGATACAGGCAAACAATCCTTCAGACAGTTTATTCTTTTAAGCCGGGATTTGATTTTTGCCACAAGAAGTAATTTAAACCGCATTTGCAAAGTATTTTTTTTAAAAATTAAGGCTCTTCAAATTCCAGCAGGATAAAATAGACTCACGCATCCAAGGGAAAGTTCATAGGGAGGTTTTGGAGCGTTGCTTGAAGTTGTTGACTCCCTTCAAAGGAAGAAGTTGATCTTCGGCGGGGGTGGGGGTTAAAAAAGAATTTAAAAGTTTTTCTTTGTGGCTGAGGCGGGTTAATCGGACCGAGGGAGTAAAATCAAATCCAACATTTCTGGCGTCATAAAGTTAGCGATGCTCCTGCAGAAAGCTGCTTTCCAACCCGAGATTAAAGCTTGAGTTTGGATACAATCCGTCCCACTAAACTCAATTCTCGAGTGCTTTCTTTTCGCTCAGTGTGTGAGGGTCTTACAAAAGGGTCTACAGAAAAACTCTTGTTTTGTTGGGGGATGGGTAGCGAATGGCAACTTCCAAAAAAAAAGACTTCACCAGAAACTTTTCTGAAACAGATCCCCAACCACCCCCTCCCCCCCCACTTTATAAAATCCAATGTGTAGAAACCCTAACTCCTTGAGAGAGTCCGTGACGCTTTTTAAAGTACAAAAAAAAAGCCGATGTTATGTAAACGGATTGTTCTAATGTTTTCAATGTGTATTTGCGACCCTGGACAGTCTCTCAATACTGCTTTAGCATCGCCCTAAACTTGTATTGAAGAGAGTTTCTGCATCCCAATCCTAACTTTAAAAAAAATGGGAGTGGAAATGACCAATCTGGTTTGGTAAACGCATCAGAAATCCGTTCATTCTTTAACGTGATTAAACGCCCAGAGGGGTTTACATTACCATGAATGCGACTAATTGGTCATTAGATGGGCCAAGATAGAATTTAGGTCGCTCCCTCAATTCTCTTCAACAGCAAAAATCAAATAACAAATATTACCGCCGCCATTCATTGCCCTGCATCTGCCAGAACATTGTTTAATGCTTTCGGAAACTGAATATAAGCTACAGCAAAACTTCCTCCCAGACAGGAGATCATAAATTAGTTCAAATGCAACTTCCAGGGTCAATGTAGAAAGAAATGCAGCTCTGTATAGAAATCAGTCTGCACTTGTTACTGCCGCTTACAGAAGGCACCATCGCTCCAGATTGCATTTGGATGCACCTTTTGACAGGGTGTTTACAGTTCCTAAGCGTTTATTTTTTTTATTTTTAAAAAAAAAAGAAAAGAAAATTGTTTAAAATATTCACAAAGCTACTACTGTTAGCAGTCGAGGAAATTGTAAATTTTCACTGAAGCAGTTTGAACTATGTCGATAGTGGCCTGATGCAGGAAATGCGATGGTAATTGCTGTGATTAGGTTTGGGGGGGGGGGGGGGGGGTGGGGGGTAGGGAGAGAGCAATGATTTTGTGTTTGTATATGATCTATCTGTGCATATCTTACTGTGTATTGTGTCTATTCAGAGCCTTGCCTCACGTTTCAAATTCATGAATATGCCTCTTTTCAAATCTTTTCTTTAAATCCTTCTCTCTCTTGAAGTTCCTTTGTGGGAAAATCTGACTGGTTTCGTTGAAGGCTTTTGTAGTGTAAATTGAATGGCCCACAGATTGCCCATTCCCTCATTGTGAGAGGAAAGTAGCAACTGATTTGCATATTGTTATAAATTTTGATTTTTAAAAGGGTAATTTTGTATTGTTGTCACTGATATTGAGATTAGCCATTTATTTAAAGTCACAACCTTTATTGATAATATGTGGGATTTTTTTTATTTAAACCATGGTAATATTCCTTTAAATTTACTGAGGGAAGAATACATTAGACAACAATTGTTCATTCAAGGAGAATTGCTTCAGAACTGATTGCTGCTTTGAAACCTCTTTTCATTTGTTATTTTTAAATATGAACTACAATGCTATAATTTGCGGGGGGAAGTATATCAGTGTTACATGAGTGGTGTTTGCATGTTTTGACTGCCATCAAAATAATATAGCTCTGTCCTGGCTCCATCGCAGTGACATTACCCTTCAGTGTACGGCCCGGTGTAATACAGACCACACAGTCTACTGTCTGACTCGAGGTTTGTGTTGATGTTAACAGAGCAATTGGGGTGCCACAATTGATTTCAGTGCTCCCGCCTCAGTAGTGGGTTGAGGAAGGTGATGGGTAGAAATCGGTTAGGGTTCCTGGTACAGATTGTATTCCAGAATCCCATAGCATCAGGTGCAGACATTGACTTAGTTGTGAAGCCCCTGTTGTTGAATAACCTGGCAACACCTAGGCTCACATACATGAAGAACATCTATTTAGATGAAGCACCAGAGGGCAATTGACTTCTACAGACATATACCAAGGGGAGGGAGAAGTAAGAACAGAAGAAATAGGAGCAGGAGTAGACCACACATTCCATCAAACTTGCTCTGTGATTCAGTACAATCATGGCTGATCTTGGGCTTCAACTCCATTTCCCCTCCTGCTTCTCATATCCTTTAATTCCCCGAGAAATCAAAAATCTGTCTATCCAGCCTTAACTGTATTCCAGTGATGGAATAATTAACAAAGGACTCTCAAAGTAAGTTTATGCTAGTGATCTATTTCTGAAATGTGACTTTCTCTCAAAACTTAACCCTAAAGCCTATCGTGCAGGGATCAAAAGGATTAACCTCAAAAAGCAGCACTCACTGGCATGTTAAACAGAACTTACTAATTTCAGAAGCATGCCCCTTCTAAGATTTGTTTCATATAAAAGATAATTGCCATTAAAAATGCATTGGTTGGTTCCAATATTGTCACCAGTGGATTTAATTTAAGAAATTAAATATGAATCATTATCTTTCTTTCCATAAGTCAGTTCGGATAATCAAGACATTATTAATATTAATTAAGGAATTGTAGCTTCAATGTCTTACTCTGCGTCAGAAGATTTAAGCAAGCATGATTTTTGCCTGTAGCTGAGGATAACTAAATATGTTAATGTTTGACCAGATGTTGAAGTCATGTTTACTCCCACTGCTTCAGCAGTAGCTTTAGCACCTGCTGTGGTGCAGAGTGATATAGAACAGGATAGCCCCAGGTTCGATCCCTGTGCTGGGTCAGCTGATTGCAGCTTTGGTGGTGAGGCTGCAAATGGTCTGAGCTAGAGAGGAGGAAAAAGTCAGCCAGGGCTCCCTACCGCTGTTTTTATACCCTGACCCACAGTAGAAATACCTGTGCAACTGGGCATTCAGTGAGGGCAGGTTTTACTTGGCTGTGATTCCCTCCATGGCAAAATAAACAGTCACCACTGAAGGATTAAGTAGTCCTTTGCTGGAGGCACAGAAAAGTACCCATTGAACCCCACCCCAGTAAGAGGTGCCCCCTTTAGGGAGGAGTGAGAAAAATTGGAGAAGGCGACACCTTTAAAAAGATGCTTTTAATAATTATCCTTTTAATTTCTCACCCAGAAATCGATTTTTTTTTCTCTGTTTCCATCATTTCATGTCAGACACTATTCACTGACCCAGCTGCTTCTCCCAATTATGTTTCATAATCAGCTCCTGGAGGTGGATTAAAACAGCAGCATTGATGCCATCCCATTTTGTTTTGCATTCGAGAAAGCTTTTTCACTCACAACCTGCTGCTAACAACCCAGGATTAGGAACCATGTATGAGACTCGCTATGGAGATGTACACTGGGTAGCTCAGTACCTGTCAGAAATCTGTTGTCTTCCTCTCTGCTGTTCGTGCCTTACACTATTCGCATGATGCTTGCTCTCTCCAAATCAATGGCATCATTCTCTGAAAGAGTTGCGTCCCTGGAGTGTAAAATCCAGGAATCTGTCCCAAATCCACCTTATTAACATCAGGACGTTCCAGGTCTTGAAGCTGCAACTAAGGGGTGATTTTTGAAATGGCAACTCGTGCGCATACTTGCCAGGTTACAGTAATGCAGGTGCCCTCCTGACACTTGGGGGGTACCTCACCTGGATACTGATCAATGGTGGGATTTTCTGGTTGATTATTCTCCTCGCTCCCTCCTCAGCCTATTTAGTAGGAAGGGGGTGGGTGTTGAAGGCAGTTTCAGCATTTCGGCTGCAACTGAACTAAAAGCAGGGATTAACCCTGGGACCTGCCTGCTCTGTGTAGCTTAGTACCTCACTGGGCAGTAGGGGAACTCCATGTGAATGGCTTATTAGAAGAACTGCTAAGGGCACAGAAAGACCTTTATTGCTGAGGAATACAATTTGCTTTCATACTAAACCTTGTAGAGTTTTCCCAAATTGTTGACATAAATCTATTATATTGCATAATACAGGTCATCAGCTACAGATCAGTTCTTGATAAACCTACTTTAATCACTTCACAGCCGTTAATCTCACAGTGCGCATACCAACTCAGAACTCCATCTGCGGATTCAGATGACAGTTATAAGATGCATCCGCCTTGCGCTGTGATTTGTGATGTCGCCTGAATCCCTTGAATTAGATTGTTGTGTCCTAATCACTCCCAGGTATCCATTTATTTGAGATGTAGCTTTCAAACTGAGAGACTAAGTGGTCAGGACCTATAGAGCAGGCCACCACCGGGATTGGAAAGATGAGAAGAGAATCATAAGAATGATGCAGCACAGAAGGAGGCCATTCGGCCCATGGTGTCTGTGCTAGCACTTTGAAAGACCAATCCAGTTAGTCCCACTCCACTGCTCCTTCCCCATAGCCCTGCCAAATTTTCTTCTTCAGTTATTTATCCAATTCTCCTTCAACATTGCTATTGAACTTACTTCCAGATCATAATAACTTGCTGCGTAAATTTTTAATTTTCCTTACCTCCCCTCACTTTTCTTGGCCAATTATCTCTCCTGTCAACGGAACCAGCTTCTCCTTATTTACTCTACCAAAACCCTTTCGAATTTTGAACACTTGTTTTTGAGAGCAGGTCAGGGAACTGAAGTTGTGGTTAGGTGACAATGAGATTGTAGTTCTATAAG
Source organism: Carcharodon carcharias (assembly GCF_017639515.1). Taxonomy (NCBI): domain Eukaryota; kingdom Metazoa; phylum Chordata; class Chondrichthyes; order Lamniformes; family Lamnidae; genus Carcharodon; species Carcharodon carcharias. The sequence continues at coordinate 32,130,564 of NC_054492.1, read as the reverse complement.
CCTTAAAAGAGAGAGAGAACACAGAGGGAGACACAGTTTGGAGATCCTTCAAGAAAATGCCTTGCAGTCAGAGTGAAGGAAACAAGTGTAGGACAGAAATGCAATGTCTCCTCTCAATGGCTTAATATCACCATACATTTACCAGCAAAACATTGACGTAATGTTCACTGCCATTGTGATATTGAGATAGTAACAAACCCCCAGTCATTGCTCTGTGAAAATGGTGAAGACTCTGCTGTGATTAGCACTTAGACCCCTGAGCTCTCTGTCTCGACTAAAGATAAATGAGGCTCTTTCCAGTGAAAAAGGTGATGCAGGGAGGAAGAGAAAGAAATAACAGGCCCATCTCCTGGTCTCTGCTTGTTATCTGGTGTGGGTAACATTGAATTTGGGGATTATGTCATGGGAGTGGGTGGGGGGATGGGGGGGTGGGGGGGCGGTGGGTGGTGTGTGGATATGTTGGCATGGAGGAGGGCAGCAAAAGCTCAATGTTGCCATTTCAGTAAAGTGCGACATAGCATATGGAACCTTCATACTGTTGCCACTTGAGCTGTGACATACAGCCAGGCGTACAGTTAGTGAGTCTGTCCTTCCAAATGCAGTTGGGTGCCTGGAGAGAGCATTTTGTCTGCATAACGCTATGGAAACACAAATCTGTCACAGACGGTGGGAGAGATTGAAGGAATGAATTAAGAACATCGCACAAGTAATGAACACACCCAACCTTAAGATGTTATGCCCAGAGTTGGACCTTTGGTGTAATGTGTTGATACCAAAATATTTAACACAAGGAGCAAGTCACCGATCAAGAGTCAGTAATATTGGCTGCAGAACCCAATAACAGCATGAAGGAAAAGTCAATTGATTGCTGGTAAAATTATCGAAATACAGTAAAATCTTTATTATCTGGCATACGGGGGAGTTAGGGTGGGTGGGTGGGTAATGGGTGGTGACGGTTAATCTTAAATGCCGGTTAATGGAGAGTTCCATTTCAAAATGGAATACAATGTTATGCTTTTAGCATTAACTAACACGCAAGTACTCAAAAAGTTTTACTTCCAATCTTCAACAGTGCATTAAAGTAAAGTGTAAAATCATACAGTATATAGGTATGAGTTCTGGATAACCTTGTAATTGCTTCTGGCTGGTAAAGTGCCGATTCATATTAATCAACGTCAGAAATTCTGGTTAGAGAATTCAGGTTGGTAGAGCACTGTATAAACACACAGTTTACTGTACCTGATATTTTGCGAGAATGGGGTTTGGGATTTGGCGCTGTGAAGTCCAGACAGCCAAACCATTGGCTTCCACATTAACTCGCAGTCCCATTTAAAAAGTTACAAATTGCTTCGAATAGCGAATCCAGATTCACTGCCCAGTGGTCTCCCAGAATGAAAACAAGTATCTAACGAGGAGTAGCTCTGAAGAAGGGTCATAAGGACTCGAAACGTCAACTCTGTCTCTCTCTCCACAGATGCTGTCGGACCTGCTGAGTCTTTCCAGCATTTTCTGTTGTGTCTAACAAGGAGTGCCCGGAGGGGAGGAATGGGGCACAAAATCGGGAAGTAAAAGTTAACAATGTCTCTGTTCTTTGCCTGCAGTCAGCTGCCAGTGCAGGATTCTGAAGTGTAATTCCGAGTACCTAACCGCCACCTCTGGACTACACGTGGGTGCTGAAGAATCGTTGGAGTTTTGCATCGCACTCCGAGCCTATTCCCAGTGCACCCGAAAGACAGCGCGTGCCTGCCGAGGGGATCTGGCTTATCACTCTGCAGTTCACGGCATCGAGGATCTCATGAGCCAACACAACTGCTCCAAGGTGGGGCCCACGCACGCCCCCCCACGCACACAGCCAACCTCCCTTGACTGCATGGTGCACTCGGATGCTCCCGAGGTCTGTAACTATGAGAAGAGTCTGCAGCAGCACACGCCGCCCCCTAACTACACGCACTGTGGCCTGTTCGGGGACCCGCACCTCCGGACGTTCACCGACGACTTCCAAACGTGCAAGGTCCGCGGGGCCTGGCCGCTCATCGACAACAACTACCTGTTCGTCCAAGTCACCAATGTCGCTGTCGTCCAAGGGTCAAGCGCTACTGCCACGAGTAAGGTGAGCACATTGACGGGCGCGAAACGGTAAACTCTCTGTACAGGATGAAGACAACCTTGGCTATCTTTGAATTTACAGATAAGCAATTCGAGATTGTAGTTTCAGATTGAAGTCTGCTTACATACTTCAGTAAATGAATGGCCCTTGTTTGTATTAACCCTGATAGGGTTATGTTACATTTACACAAACCAGCATAGCCTCCTTATGCAATCTTCCGAACGTGGATGAAGGGTCACTGAAAGGTGCCATGGTCTCAAGTGATCACAATCGGCCCTATCTCTACCGCAGACCTCGGTGGAGTTTGTGTTGTGGAGTATATTCAAGGCGGAGATAGACAGATTTTTAACCAGTAAGGGAATCAAGGATTATGGAGAAAAGACAGGAAAGTGGAGTTGAGGATTATCAGACCAGCCATGATCTCATTATATGGCAGAGCAGACTCGAGGGGCCTGTTTCTGCTCCTACGTCTTATGGTCTATTAACACCACAACTGAATTTCATTTTGAGTGGAACACTAAAGGACAACCTTTTCAAGTGATCCACAGAGTGGGTATATGTTTCCCCCAGGGACAACGCTGAAGCAGTTTTGAGCCCAGCCAACATGTGGTAAAGCTCCAAGCCGCCTGGGTCTGAGATGAGGGCAGCGTGTTAAACCCTGCGGTGGTCTGGGTGAGGGGAGGGGAGAAATCTAGTCAGACTGCCCAGATTTCAACCCTGCACGATAACCTCTGCTAGAAAAGCCTCATAGAATGGACATGAATTGTGAAAGAAAGGCGAGAAGACAGACCTGTATTTATATAGCACCTTTGGTAAGAACGTAAGAAATAGGAACAGGAGTAGGCCATTAGGCCCTTCGAGTCTGTTCTACCATTCAGCTAGATCACGGCTGATCTTCCATCTTAACTCCACCTTTCCGCTGTTCTCCATATCCCTTAATTCCTAAAATTTTAGTGCCCAAAAATCTGTTGACCTCTGACTCAAAAACATCCAACGACTGAGCACCCCTTGCCTCTGTGGTGGAGAATTCCAAAGATTCCCAACCCTTCACCACCTAAGAATGTCTCCAGTGCTTATCAGCCAATGAGGTACATTTTTGAAGTGCCATCACTGTTGTAGCACAGGAAACATGGCGGCCAATTTGTGCACTGCAAGCTCCCACAAACCATCGCGTGGTAATGAGCTGATCATCTGTTCTCATGTTGGAGGGATAAATGCTGCCAGCACACCAAGGAAGTACCTCCTCTGCTTTTGTGCGCACATGACAGATCCTGGGTGAGATACCCCCCTTGGTTGAATATCCTGTCACTGCTCAGCCGAGTATCGACATATGTATAATAATCATTTGGACAATTTACCAACACCCCTGAAGCTGCTGCGTTATGTGTGTCAGCAGCTTCGGGGGAAGAAAGTGGGAGTGCAGGGGTCTGTTTTGTGTTAAACCATTAGGTGTGTGATGTGGATTATTTGCTTTCGAGAATGCGGTGTTGCCTGCTTTGCAGATGGAATCCTGCTTCGCTCTCGCGGTGTCTGTGAGGTACTACAGGTGCCACTTGGCAAACCTGCCGACACCTTTGGATCAAGTGAAACGAGACTGGGAGTTCGTCAATCAGCCTGCTACCACACGTTAGCTGGGAGCTGTGTGATTGTACTTGTTTGGCCTGTGATGTTCTGTAAGGGGATTGGGGAGGGCGGGAATGGATTTAAAACATAAAACTACAAAAATCCTTGGAGACAGTAATAGGAGTTTCCTCCATATTAACTATCCTGCTTCACTCTGATTCACTTTAAACAGTTGAAGCCTTCATGAAAATTGTCTAGGAATTGAATTTGAGATAAGGGGAAAGACTTCTTCAAGGGGAATGATTTTTTAATCGTTGTGTCACCTACAAATGATGTGCTGACCAGTTGTATTTTTGCATTTTGTGTTTGAACCTGTGTTTTTCAATTGTCTTGTAAAATTTTTGACATGTTCCACTTTGAAAATGTTCAGCTCCTTCAAGCAGGAGGCCATAAGGATATAAGTAGCTCCTGACTTACCGGTGATCTCAGTGTAGCAGTTCATGCACGCTCTAAACTTGTGCAATCAGCTCTATTCATCAGTGGCACTGTGAGCTGGCAGCCTATATGTTAATGGTAGTGTGAGATGGAGAATGTGCTTTAGTGTGCCAACTTGCCCAGTATCGAGGCGATAATCACTCAAAACCAGCTCCACTGGGCATGACATGTAGTTCGTAAGCCTGACGCCAGACTCCTGAAACAACTGCTTTACTCGGCCACAGCAGGAGATTCCAAGGAAGACAATGGAAACGCTTTAAGGAATTCCTGGAAGCACCCCTGAAGAAGTCAATTATCCCGGTCGACTTGTGGGAATCTCTGGCTTGTGACCGACCAAAATGGGGAAGGCTTGTTGGGGAATGCGCAGAAAACTTCAAAAGACTTTGTCCGAATATGCAGAGAAAATGTCGAGGCAGTGCACAACCTTCCAAACAACACATCCACCCAACCATTCAGGCACCACCTGCCCCCATTGTGGCAGAATCGGCAGATCGTGCATTGGACTAAACAGCCATCTCCCAACCCATCCAACCAGAATGGAAGCAAGTCATCCTCGATCCGAAGGGACTGCCTGAGAAGAGGAAGAGGAATGATAATGTCGGTGTGAGGCGGAGTGTGTGTGAGGCGGAGTGTGTGTGAGGCGGAGTGTGTGTGAGGCGGAGTGTGTGTGAGGCGGAGTGTGTGTGAGGCGGAGTGTGTGTGAGGCGGAGTGTGTGTGAGGCGGAGTGTGTGTGAGGTGGTGTGTGTGAGAGGTGGAGTGTATGAGGCGGAGTGTGTGAGGCAAAGTGTGTGTGAGGCGGAGTGTGTGAGGCGGAGTGTGTGAGGGGGAGTGTGTGTGAGGGTCGGTGTGAGGCGAAGTGTGTGAGGCGGAGTGTGTGTGAGGCGGAGTGTGTGTGAGGCGGAGTGTGTGTGAGGCGGAGTGTGTGTGAGGCGGAGTGTGTGTGAGGCGGAGTGTGTGTGAGGCGGAGTGTGTGTGAGGCGGAGTGTGTGTTGGGGGGTTAACGTGAGGTGGAGTGTGTGAGGCGGAGTGTGTGTGAGGCGGAGTGTGTGTGAGGCGGAGTGTGTGTGAGGCGGAGTGTGTGAGGCGGAGTGTGTGTTGGGGGGTTAACGCGAGGCGGAGTGTGTGAGGCGGAGTGTGTGTTGGGGGGTTAATGCGAGGCGGAGTGTGTGAGGCGGAGTGTGTGAGGCAGAGTGTGTGTTGGGGGTTAACTCGAGGCGGAGTGTGTGAGGCGGAGTGTGCGAGGCGGAGTGTGTGTGAGGTGGAGTGTGTGAGGCGGAGTGTGTGTTGGGGGGTTAACGCGAGGCGGAGTGTGTGTGAGGCGGAGTGTGTGTTGGGGGGTTAACGTGAGGTGGAGTGTGTGAGGCGGAGTGTGTGAGGAGGAGTGTGTGTTGGGGGGTTAACGCGAGGCGGAGTGTGTGAGGCGGAGTGTGTGAGGCGGAGTGCGTGTTGGGAGGTTAACGTGAGGCGGAGTGTGTGTGGGGGGGTTAACGCGAGGCGGAGTGTGTGTGAGGCGGAGTGTGTGTGAGGCGGAGTGTGTGTGAGGCGGAGTGTGTGTGAGGCGGAGTGTGTGTGAGGCGGAGTGTGTGTGAGGCGGAGTGTGTGAGGCGGAGTGCGTGTTGGGAGGTTAACGTGAGGCGGAGTGTGTGTGGGGGGGTTAACGCGAGGTGGAGTGTGTGAGAGGTGGAGTGTGTGTGAGGCGGAGTGTGTGAGGCGGAGTGTGTGAGGCAGAGTGTGTGAGGCGGAGTGTGTGTTGGGAGGTTAACGTGAGGCGGAGTGTGTGAGGGGGGTTAACGCGAGGCGGAGTGTGTGTGAGGTGGAGTGTGTGTGAGGCGGAGTGTGTGTTGGGGGGTTAACGTGAGGCGGAGTGTGTGTGGGGTCAGTGCGGGCAGAGTGTGTGTGTGTGTGTATATAGTGTGAATTGGAGTGGTGCATGTTCATGGCTGTACGCTACTCAATTGTAAAGTAGAGGTCTTTTCACTTCCTCTTCTTTGGCAATCTCCGGCTTGTGCAGAGTGATAGCTCGCTGGCTTTTGCCTGCACTTTAGTACCTTAGGTGAGCCCAGGTGGTTAGTGGGCACAGGCTATAACAGGTATCTTTATTGATCCCCAAAATCTGCCTCTCCCAGCTGCAATACACACATCGAGCAGGGACAACAGTCAGGAATGGGAACCCTAGTTGACTGGCCCCTCACTTTTATATTGCAACAGTGATTACAGTTCATTGGCTGTAAAGTGCTTCTGTCCCGAGGTCATGAAGGGTGCTATATAAATGCAGGTTTTTTATTCATCAGCCTAATGACACTGAAACCGAAATGGAATTAGCGCATGGAAGACCTTGACTGAAACCCATTTTAAAACGACGGGTGCATTGGCAGATTTACAAAGAGGCAGCTGGCATCATTTTTAAAAAGTATCTCATTGTGGCACCACCTCCCACCTTCCCCGTACCCCTAACCCTGGTCCCAACTTGTCCTGCCTGGCGTTAGGTGAGCTGGATTTGCAGGCTGTGCCACGTACTCATTCTACACTGCACCTTGACAACTGCATTTTTGACTTTCATCCAAAAATGATTACAGTGAGGACACGGTGACTGAACCTGCCTGTGTTTTCACGCTCGATGTGTGATGAGATCTGTTTGGGACCTGACAGCCCAGAGAATGGTTGATGTTGCAGTTATGCTATTGAAAGGCTCCAACTCATCCAAAAGTAGACAACCTGTTAATGTAATTTAATAGATGAGAATGCTTTTCTTTTTCCTTGCTTGCTGGGTGTTACTAAATAGGCAGCTAATTCCAGAAATTCAGCCCGGCGTGATATTTATTTTCCGCTTGGTTTCTCTGCCCTGTGTCTGATTTTGGAATCCCTAAAAATGACAATTGTACGAAATGGAAACGTATTTTTGGTTGGAATTCACTTTACTATCACCGCCCCACACAACCCCCCTCTCCCCCACCCCCACCATAGTGAATGCACCACCCAGTGTGGCATCGACCAGTACTGATGAGGAACGATCTATCCTATTTTCTGCTGAACTAGCTGACTCAAGAGGGTCAGGAGGAGTGAAGAACGGGGTCTCAGCACTGGTGGGCAGGGAGGGAGGGATGGATGGATGGATGGATGGGGTGGGGCGCAAAATTGGCCGGGGGACGGACTTGCTATCTGGTGACTTCTGCCAGAACGGGTGAGGACATTGTCCGAGGGATTGTCCAATAAGGGGATTGAGGAGACTCGGGAGTTTAGAAGAATGAGGGGTAATCTCATTGAAGCATATAAAATTCTCTCAGAGTTCGACAGGACGTTTTCCCTGGCAGAGGGAACACAGTCTCAGAATAAGGAGCAGGCCAGTTAAGTCTGAGATGAGGAGGAATTTCTTCACTCAGAGGGTGGTGAAACTTTGGAATTATCTTCCCCAGAGAGCTGCAGAAGCTCAGTCATTGAGTATGTCCGAGTCTGAGATCGATAGATTTCTAGATTTTAAAGTCATCAAGGGATATGAGGATTAGTGCTGGAAAATGGCTCTAAGGTGGAAGATCAGCCATAATCTCGTTGACAAAAACAAAAACAGAATTACCTGGAAAAACTCAGCAGGTCTGGCAGCATCGGCGGAGAAGAAAAGAGTTGACGTTTCGAGTCCTCATGACCCTTCGACAGAACTAGTTCTGTCGAAGGGTCGTGAGGACTCGAAACGTCAACTCTTTTCTTCTCTGCCGATGCTGCCAGACCTGCTGAGTTTTTCCAGGTAATTCTGTTTTTGTTTTTGTTTTGGATTTCCAGCATCCGCAGTTTTTTTGTTTTTATCATAATCTCGTTGAATGGCAGAGCAGGCTCGAGGGGCCAAATGGCCTACTCCTGCTCCTATTTCCTATGTTCCTGTGTTCCTGACAGAACTAAATCGTGTCTTCATTTTGTTTTGCCTTCCTTCATGCGTTGTGAACATTGTTGGCAAACCCAACATTTATTGCCTGTCCCTAAGTCTCTTGAGAAGGAGGTGGTGAGCCTTTGTGAATTGTTGCAGTCTGTGTAGTTGAATAGCTTTGGGGAGAGGAGCTGATGAAAGCTGGCAGGAAGGAAGAGAAGAAAGTCCTACTTGTGTAGCCGAGCCGAGCTTAACAATCTGACCGGCACCAAAAAAAATATCAGGAGCTAAAAGAGTTAAATCATGAGGCCAAGTTGCATTGACCAGCCATGTATTCCCTTGAATATAGAAGATTGAGGAGTAATCTAATTGAGGTGTTTAAGATGATGAAAGGAATTGATAGGGCAATTAGAGAAACACAATTTCGTTTGGTTGGGGGAATCCAGGGCACAGAACATAATCTTACAGCGAGACCCAGGCTGTTCAGAGGCGATGTCAGGAAGCACTTCACGCAAAAGCTAGTGGCAATCTGGAACCCAAGAGCTCTTAAAATGTTCAAAACTGACATGGATATATTTTTGTTAGGCAAGGGAGTTAAGAGTTACAGATGAAGGCGGGTAGATGAAGTTAAAGTATATATCAACCATGAACTAATTGATTGGCGGAACAGACTCAAGGGACTGAATGGCCTCCTCTGAGGCTTTGTTAGCACCTCACCTGGATTGTGCAGTGCACCAAAGTGGAAGGTGGGGGAGGCGAAGAGCTTCCATTCGGCTAATGGCGCTGGACAGCAGGGTTCCTTGTCCAGCGGCTCTTGTTGGTGCCAGTCCCTCGAGGGAATGCTGCACTGTGGAACGATGGGATGTGTACGGGGAGTTCCTGTTTAGATTAGCGAGGGGCCCTGCCACACCTGTTGCGGATTCTGGGGATAGTCCTGCTTCCCATTATAAGTCCTTCTGTCCCTCAGCTCGAGAAGAGAGGAGAACAGCGACTCCCTCCATCGTCCACTATCAAGTTCAAAGCCACATGGAGCAACAAGGCAGCTGAAGGCCACAGGTTGAGGGAGATGGGTTACAAAATGGCCCCGGGCCACCTTGCGAGCACAGTGTCTGTAGTGTAATATTGTCCTTACTTCTACGCATTTCCACACAAACTCTTTCTGTGAAGCAAACAAAAATTACATTACCTTCCCTAAAGGAAGGTTTGTAGTGTGATTGTCAGTTTAATTTTGGTCTCCTGTTTTAACAGAACAGAAGCTCCCATGTTTATCAGGTGATGTCCAGTGACAAGGGTGACCAAATGTCCCTCGTTTTACAGGATTATCCCACAATTGAGGCCACTGTCCTGTGTCTGGGGTTGCATGCATCCATGATGGTGTTTTTCATGTAATTTGTGCCTTTAAATCTTGCACTTACTCCAGCTCGGGCATTGCCCCCCCCCCACCCCGAGTCCTTGCTCTCACAGCCCTAGCAGCACCCCCCAACCCCCCACCCTGCTCCCACAGCTGTGGCTGTGCCTCCCCACAACCCCCCATCCTCCCCACTCTGATGGACCCCCCCATGCTATAGTGTCTCTTATTTTTCTGAGAGTTTGTCAACCTGAACCCAGTGTGACATCCAGCATTTTGACCTCCCTCTCTCTCCTTATTACATGCTTAGATGGGAGTCCAATTCACTCACACATTCTCCAACTGCATCCTGAGTGAATACTGCCTCAACTCTCTTGATTTGTAACTGTAGTGTTTGATGGTTTGATTGATCTGTGTTTGATTGTGTTGGTTTGTTCACTGATCCATATTCAGTGTACTCGATTGCTTAAGCCTGTGGGTGGGGGTAGAGAACGAAGGTAACGGACACCTTTCAGAAGGTTTCCAAATCTGGGCTGAGACCATGTGTGTATAAATCCTGTAATTGCTGGGATATTGTAAGGTACTGCAAACAAACCTGTTGTAGATTTAGAATCGTTTCACATCTGCATTGCTGAGATAAATCCAATATACACAGCAAACCAGTGAACACTTGTCATTCTTAACACTGAGGATATCTTCCAGTCGAATCCAAACCCAAACACCTTTTCTCTTTCACCCTCCTTCACAACCTTTCTCGTCTTTAGATTGTTGAGTTCCCTGGAGACTCAGAACTTTTCTTCCGTCTACCTGTCCACTATCGTGCACCCTGCTCTGCTTTCCTGCTTCATCACTGTATTCCAATCAAGGCTTGTTGCTCTGTTTCCTACTTTAACTTGGGGTCCAACTTCCAATCCCGTATCTTAATTTTACACAAATAGCGGCTCACGATGGCTCTCCACATAATTTATGTCAGAAGATAGACAGTACATCTGCGGAAACTGTCTTCTCTCTTCCTGGACCTTAAAACAGCATGATCCCCAATCTTTCCTGACTTCTTACCACCGTTAGTCTTTTAAAACCCAAGCATTGCATCATTAAATCACGAATTTCTCATTTATCTAATCTTTTTGCTTTCGCCAATCTTGGTAATGGGACCTGAGTCCCTTTTTCTCAGCAAAACATTGCAAAGCAAGAACTAGTTAGGCAATGCTGCCACCTATCTATCAAAAGAGTAATTAAACATCCAGTTCATTTTTGTGTCCAACTGGGATCACAGTATTTTTTCTCCTTCAGTCTAAATCATGAGAGTAATAATCAAGAGAGGAAAATTAGCAGTTAGAGAATTAATACTGAATAACGTTTCTGGAAAAGGGGCAGAGGTTGAATGATTTCTTTCCTTCCAGCCTGGAGATTTCAAAATAAGAATTTTGAGAATTCTTACCAATTTCCCACAGTTTCCCAAGAATTTTTAGAATCAGTATCATTCTTAGTATTTTAATTTTTTTGGGTTTCATTTTTTAAAAAGTGATCCATTATCCTATTGAATTCAGCTCCTATTTGAAGATAGACGCCTGTGCAGCAGCTGGTAACCTGACTCATTGGGGGCCATCAGGACAATATTCAGAATAACTAGTTGGTGAAGAATAGCACAGAAGCTCACGTTGCTGGTAGTAAATTTTCCTGAGATGTACAGGAAGATGTCAGTGAAGAGGTTGAAACAACTCTCAATGCCAACATTGCTTTTACTGAGTCTTACATTTATTTACAGAGTTAAACGTTACAAGCATAGACCTCCTAACTCAATCACACCACAATTTCAGTAAGCGTCTCTTTATAGGTGCTCAAGAGAATCCCCAAATAATGCCCACCTGCTGCATACAATTAAACACAATTAATCTATAAATTAATCAGAAAGTTAGATTCCAGACTCGGAGCAGTGTTGGCTTTGAGAGCTGATTCAGCCTCTTCGTTGGCATCTTCCTGTACATCTCAGGAAAATTTACCACTGGCAATGTGGGAGCCAGAGTCTCGTTGTTTGCTGTATCTTGTGCCCAGTTGCTGTGAGAGTGTTCACTCCTGACCCAAGCCCTATCATGGTAAGTTCAACCAAGAAAATGCTGCCCCTCGGGCAAATAATGATATCTGACCCAAGTTGAGTCAGCAAGCCTTTGGAAGTACAGGTCTAAGTGCCAAGTTGGGTCTGCCAGAGGCTGCTTTCCCTTGCTTCACAAACTGTTCAACGTACCACTGAGGGGCGCAAAACCTTTGTTCCAACTCCTCATCATTAGCTAGGTCTCCATAAGTTACTACTTATTCATCCCAACTATATCCAATATGGTAAGCAAATCATATCCAAAATCCGAAAATATCCAAATATCAACACACAATTGTACCCTGGAGTTTCGGATAAAAGATTCTTGACGTATATTGAGTGGAGTGACTACAAACGGAAGGGCCGTTCTCTATCCTCAACATCCCACAGACAGCAGTAGGATAGAGGATGAGTTAACCTGCTTTTTGTTGGTGGTTAAAGGGAGGAATGTTGGCCAGGACGAATCTTCTTTTGAGTAAGGCCATAGGATTTGTTTTTAACATTCACTAGAATTTAATTTAATGCCTCTGCTCAAGGGCATCACCTGTGATAGTGCAGAGCTCCTTCAGGACTGCATGACTAGATTAACAGCCTAGATGGGGAGTTGGTGGAATAGTGGTAATGTTGTTGGAGTGGTCCTGTGGAGGTCCAGTCTAATGCTTTGTGGACACAGCTTTGAATCCCACCTTGGTAGCTAGTGGAATTTGAATTAAATTAATCCGGAATTTAAAAATGTTGGTATCAGTGATGATGACCATGAAACCATTGTCGATTGTCATAAAAACCCATCTGGTTCGCAAATGTCCTTTTCTGCTGTCCTTACCCGGTCTGGCCTACCTGTGACTCCAGATCCACAGCAATGTGGTTGACTCTTAACTGCCCCCTGAAAGCAAGCCACTCAGTTCAAGGGCAATTAGGGATGGGCAACAAATGCCGGTCTTGCCAGTGACACCCACTTCCCATGAGAGAAGGAAAAAAACTGCTTGAGTGGGACATGAAATCACACAATTTCACACCTTTTGATCCAGTGTTGGATCAATGTTGGAAATCCTGCTGATTTCGCTGATAATAGCATGTTTTCCAGCTTTTGGGAGATTTGGGATCGATTGACAGTCTGGTTTGAGGCATCCTGAGGGGCGTTGGTGAACCAGTTGAGTTTTTACAATAGTCCAGCAATTTTATAGTTATTTTAATGGGGCCAGGTTTGATTAATTCAAATTGCAGTTTGCTGTGGTAGAATCTGAACTCTCAACTGTTCAGGAGCAAAGTATTTTTTTTTGAGCGTTGCTGTGTTAAATTGGATGAGGCACTGACCATTGTCTTTTCGTCTCCCCAGCTTACGGTCATCTTCAAGAACTTCCAGGAGTGTGTTGATCAGAAAGTCTACCAAGCGGAGACAGATGACCTCCCAGCCGCCTTTGTTGATGGTTCAAGAAATGGCGGCGAGAAGCACGGAGCCAACAGCCTGAGGGTGACAGAGAAAGTTGCCGGGCAGCACATTGAGATCCAGGCCAAGTACATCGGGACCACCATCGTGGTGCGGCAGGTGGGCCGCTACTTAACCTTTGCAGTGCGGATGCCAGAGGAGGTCATGAACTCCTTTGAGGACAACCAGGGACTCCAGCTGTGCTTGAAGGGCTGCCCTACCAACGAGCGAATGGACTGGCGCCTCCCTCAGCTGGTTAAAGCAGGGAGCGGCCGCCCACCGTCACGGGCCAGAGCCCCCCACGAGGCCTTCACCCATGAAGCCGCGACTGCCAAGTGCAGGGAGAAGCTGCCCGTGGATGACCTATACTTCCGGTCGTGCGTTTTTGACCTCCTGACCACAGGAGATGTGAATTTTACGCTCGCAGCCTATTACGCCTTGGAAGATGTCAAGAACTTGCACTCGAACAAAGACAAGTTTCATATTTATCAGAGGACAGCTGATCCCCCACCAGGGAACTCTGCCCCTGGGCAACCCAGCCTCAAGGCTCTTGCCATCAAACACTTACTGCTTATCTGCTGGCTGTGGTGCTACCTGACACATCTATAGCCACCTTTATGTGACTTTTTCAAACAGTTGATATAGGTCTGTCCTGTTTTTTGGTTTGATTCGCCGATAACTACCTATCTCGTACCTCGTTTGTGCTCATTCATAAATTATTTCTTTTTCTGAACCCCCCCCCCCCACCCCCCCACATTTCTTCACTCACGCTGTCTGGTGTTAGACGGATATCTGTCGTCAAAGGTGACATCCCATTTATGGTCATGGTTACGTGTTTGTGATGGTTTGTAGAGCATTCAGAAAACTGTGCCAAGCTACCACCCGCATGCAATATTGGTGTAAACCACAGGGGCCTGTGTGGCCATTACTGATTCCCTCTCTTCCCAACCCCGACAAGCCGGAAATGAGATCTGCAGGTCCTGACCCTTGTCGTGATTTTGTCCTCCCCTTTTGTTTCAGGCTGAACAGAAAAGAAAACCCAGTGTGAGGCCACAGGTTCCCTTTTGCACTTTACTCAGTAACTGGCACAAGCTGTTAGCATGAATGGAATCCCTGCTGCCTCCCACTGGCTAATTCCTTACGAGGAAAGAATGGGCAAAAGGTAGATCCTTTCATTCCCAGAATACTAAACCCAGTAAAGGCTTTGGAGTTTCAGATCACGCTGCATCGAATCCATCTACTGTCAGATTGTGTGCATTGGCAGGGGGGGTTGCTCCTGCTACTGTTTGTTGCCTCTCCCCCAGCACCCACAGATTTTCACTCCTTGTGGGATTATGGGCACCAAACCAGTGGCCATTCTCTCTTGGTGAGCCTGGCGAATGTTAACAGGCCATTTTACAGACGGGGGCATTACAGCCGCCTGATCTCACAATGGCTTCAGTCCCGTGTCCACACTACCACCGGCAGCGAGCTGGAGCCATCCCTTCCCGATCTGTTATCCCCTCTCCAACCCAGGGGGTGCTGAGGCCAGACCCTTAGATGAAAGCAGCCTTGGTGTGGGGCCTTGCCCAGTGGTTTCATTCAGCACCGCTCAAAGACGAATGGTGGGACCGGGCCTTTGGCGTCATGTGTGTTCCCATGTGCAAAGCAGGTGCGCTCAAAAATTACAGGCATACCATACACTAGAGTGTTGTGGAACTGGGCATCTGATCCCCCTGGTTAACGACAGTGTTGTGCACTTTGAATCTGCCTCCCAGCATCTGACCTCTCGCATGGCGTTTGATGCCCCCATTATCTTGTGCCCACTGCATTGCTTCCTGGCTTTCCCACCTGTTGCACTGGCGCCGAGTTTGCTGCGTTCGCACTTCAGGTGGACTTGGTTGGTCTCATCCGTTTGCCGTTGCTCAGGAGCCCCGAACACATACCCCCCGCCAGCGGTGGAAGCGCCTCACTGGCAGGCTCTGGCTGCCCAGAGTTAGAGGAAAGATGGCAGGCTGGGCACAGCAGGGGCTGACCACAGTCGCTTATTCTAATCAACAGCCCGCCAGGATCTGCCCCTCCCCAAGGCGGACGGTCTGAGAGAGGTGGGGGTTACCCCCTTGCACCGGATCTGACATAGATTCATCGACAGGATTCACTGAATGTGCCTGAGTTTGAAATTGCCTCTGTTTCACTCCGATTTCCATTGCGGGGGTTTATTTTAGCCCATTCACCACCCCTCCTGTCCCTTTCCCCCATCCACTGAACGCACCCTCGTTAGCAAGCTGCTCTTGATTATCCAAGGCCGTGCTGTCCCAGAATCCGGCAGGATTTCTGTTTGCCTCCAGAGTTAAGCGTTAAAGGGGTACACATTGCACATAACAGGCTAAGCAAGGAAGAGAAATCTTGCACAGTATTGAAGCGGCATAGGTCAAAATCTCCTCCCTCTGAGGCCCCCATTGGTAGATGCACTGCCCAGTGTGCTGATGAGCTGGAGAGACCTAAGGTTCAATTCTCAGGTCTGGGCCGAGGAAGCTGTTTCAGCAGCAGAGCTGTTATGGAATTCTCCTGAACGCCTCGGGTGAAGCGGAGGGAGATCAAACCAAGGTTTCTGCTCCTCTTGCGTTCCTGGAGAGAAGGGTGGGTCTGTGTGCGCCCAGCAGCAGGGGGGGATCCCATCAGATTGGGCTTGTGGGGCTGCTCTTGTGAACTTGTACATGGATTAGCTTTCCAAACCCACGTAGATGTGACACTAGACGAGCTGATCCTCAGATGGCTAGGAAATGAGTTTAAGATAGGAACACATTTTATAGCAGTATATAAAAGTAGATTCACATTTTGCTTAAAAAATCAGCTTTATTATTTATACTGAGGATTGTGCTCCTGGTTTCTGAATGATGCACAACACTTGGTCTTCAAGGAAACAAACAGACAAGATGGAATAATTGAGATAGATCAAAATGAACATTTGGCAATTCTGCAACATTGAAGTAAACTTGTTTGAAAGGACTGCAGCAAGTTAACATTATACGAAAAGCACAAATGTCTTTGGGTGGAAGGGAGCGGGTCAGTGGCTCCAGAGAGCATTTTGGGATTAATTTCTGCAGGCACCCTTCTGTATAACTCTTTAATATGAGTATTGCATACACTTGTAGATTGTAGTTTTAAAAGTATTTGATAGAAATGAAGGTAGAAAACAGCAAACTGTGCCTTTGACCCCCCCCCCCCCCCACTCCTTGGTTTATAAGATCCATTGTATGGCAAGAAATATTGCCATGACGACACTGTTAACGGCGATTGATACAGCGCTTTGAGAAATGTCCACTGGGCTTTGATTCTCCCTCTGTCCCCCTCATAATGTGAATTTGGGGGAAGAGGTTGAGAAGATTCTCCTGAGGCTACCTGAATAGCATTGGAGGCAGATCCAGCCTGAGGAATCAAGTTAAGAAATTGGATCGTTATAACAGGCCTTAGAGCCCAGGATTCACCATCAGGGTCCCTCCCATCGTAAAATTAAACTGCTGAAGAGTTTGTGGTCTGACTTTGCACATTTTTATTTAGGTTGACATTGAGTGCTGACATCCCTGCCCCTCCCCCATCCCCTCAGTTGTTCCCCCACCCCCTTTCATCTATCTTTTGCTCGTCCTCTGTAGCTTTTATATCCTGGGTACTGGTTTCTCTGAAGGGCACTAACAGCTCCCTAGTGCTTTGCCAGAGCAGCTGCTCTTCAAAGGTGAGGTTAGACATCAAGTGTAAACTGGTTGCCTTTAACCCAGTCCTACACCCACTTATAAACCACGCTGCCCCCCACCCCCCCCCCAAAAACCCCCTCCAATTGCACAGATAGTTTGAGCATAGATCACTAGATGGCGATCAGGAGCTGGAACTGTGGCTGATCCTGTTATATGTGCCTCCCTGACCCACGCTGAGACCGGAAAAAAAAAGGTCACTTTTAATTGAAGGAAAGCGGGCTTTAACAGCGCCCGCTTTATCAAAACGTAAAGTTATAGGCCAAATCAGAGAGAGAGATAAACGTGAAACGCACAACAACATTTGCAAGCTTAAAGCAGAACAGCCCAGAAATCCACTGACAACAGTAATTAATCAGACACCAACTAAAATGATTTCCCCCCCGCTCCCCGCCCCCCAATGGCCCGATGGCACTTTATCTGGAACGCAGTGTGTACTGGTGTGACCTCTTGGTGTGGAACTCACTGCATGGCATGGTGTTGCTACGACAGTGTAAATACAGTGTTGTATATGGTTGGGTGTAATTTATCTTTGATATAATATATGGAGACTCATGGTGAACATTTGTGACTGTACATATGGAGTAATGTAATATTTCGTTAAATATTGATGTCTGAAATTTTAACCCCAGAAGATATGTTTACCTGTTAACGTGCTTTGGTTGTGTTATGTTGGTGAAAAGAAAAGGATTTGCGAAAGCGGGCCTTTAAGTTTTCTTTAGAATTAAAGGGGGCCTTGTCAGCATCGACCGTGAGGGAGAACATCTTCACTATGGTGACGCCTATGTGCAACAGTCTTTATCCCAGCACGGACTGCTCTGTTTTCAAGGCTGAACATAGCCCCACGGGGAAGCAGCATGAGATCTCTTTGTCCCCCCACACCACCACCACCCCCCCGCCCCTTGCTTGTCCGTTTGCTGACGTCGCCCCTTTAAGAGATTTATAGGAATGGCACTTTATTTCAGTTGTGATGTGATGATTTTTACAGTGACTGTGGTTCTGCTTTGTTTGAATCGTTGAGACTGTAGTACAAGGGGCACCACAATGCCCCAGGCATGTGATAATTGGTGTTTCCATGAAAAAAAATACTTTTTGGGAAAGTGAAACGAACAACTCCACTCTTTCTTTCTGTAGAAATTCAGCAGGACCATCCTGCATGTACATACTGTAAATTATTTATTATTGAAAAACCACGAGTAAAATTTTTGACTTAAGAATTTCAACAATTCAGCTCGTCAGCTGTGTGGTTTTTGTGCCGGTTAGGATGAGTGATGCTCGGTGCTGAGGAGTAGAAGATTTCCATTTTAAGCAGTCAGTGTTAGCATCGAGCACACTCGGCTCAGGTACAGAGTGAGCTCCCTCAACGCTGCTCTCCCAAGCTGGGGTACAGCACACTTTAGATGCAAAGTAAAGCTCCCTTGACACTGTCCCACTAAGTACAGCGCATTGTTACTCTACTGTGCTCCAACGACATTTCTCAAATCTCAGCTCGGCTCCCCTCGCATTACACCAGCTGGTCCTGTGGCCACTCCGAATGACTGTCGATTAGGGGTACGGTTGTCATAGTAACTGGCTTGGGGCAGTCCAGACTCCCATTTTGGCCCTCAAGCTGGCTATTGGCAGTGGGGTTGGGGTGGAGATCGCCTGTTTCCCTCCCAGCTCTGGACCTTATGCTTCACCTAATGGAAAAAAAGTGTTTGCTTCTCGGGATGTGAGCATTGCTGAAAGTCTGTAATTTATTGGCCATTCCTAGTTACCCTGGAGAAGGTGGTGGTGAGCCACCTTCTTGAACTGCTGCTGTCCATGTGGTGAAGGTACTCTCAGTGCCGATTGGTTCAAAATTCTGGAACTCCTGGCCTATGATAATAAAGGAAGAGTAATATATTTCCAAGTCAGGATGGTGTGTGACTTGGGAGGTGACATGGGAGCTGATGGTGTTCCCATGCACTTGTCCTTCCAGGTGAAGGTAGTCACAGCTGAGAAGAAATTTATCTAATGCCTTGAACAAAATGAAATATCCTGAATTATATCACAAATAAGTGCGAAGAGAACAAAGGCCAGGCCAGGGTGACATTAGGTGCCTGAGGATTTTGTCAAAGAGATGCGTTTTCAAGACATCTTCACGTTTGGAGAAGGAAGTGGAAAGATTGAGGGAGAATATTCCAGACAGTAGGATTGAAGCTGCTGAAGGGTGTCCCAGCAATGGGAGGAGGGGCAAGAGGGGACATAGGAACAGAACATTCAGGAGGGGATGTGGAAACTCCAAAGAAAAGGAGGAACACAAGACAGGAAAGGATTCTGAATATTGTCATTGGAGGGCAGGCAATTGATTCAAATTGGAAAGGACAGGATGATCGATGAGCAGGATGGGTTACAGGCACAGGGCAAGTCGGAGTTTATGGAACTTGGAGGGTGGGAGACTTGAGTCTGGAAGTGACAAAAACAAGCACAAGAGTCCCATCAGTACTGGGATTCTGGAGGGAAATTATGCAATGGATGGAAACGAGTGGTCTAGGTGATAGGATGTGGGGTTGAGGAACACAATTTGGGAATCAAACAAGATTGTCAACCAACCTAGACAATGATCGGGAGATAGGGTATTAATACTAGGCCGTTGAAGACAATGGTCCAAATGGCCTCTCTCTGTTCTGTAATGACTGGCAGTTGGTATCAGGTAATTCAGTTGGTGCCCCTCCATCTTGAGGGGAAGAAGTGGGCATACCAAGAGATGGCAAATGTGGGGGATTTGGTGGGATCAAAGACAGTGAAGGCAGAGATAGGAGGAGCTGTTAAGCAGGCCAATAGGGGGGCAGACATGAAGGACAACAAAATTGGGCATTTGAGAGTGAGGTTGCGAAGGAAGTTGAGTCTTTTGAACGGATGGACAGTAAGGATAGAGTCAAGCTGCACCATCCCAAAAAGAAGCTGCTTGGTAGTGTGGAGGATGACTGTGAGACTGCACAACGATAAGGGCCTAAAATATTGTGTTTAGTAAAAGGAACAATGATTGGATTTTGCAGTCAGAGGCAAATGAACTAGAGCACCCATTCATTCAACTGACACTCGTCCACAGACTTTCTGTGGGATTTTGCACTGGAACTTGCTATGATTGGAAAGTTATTTTCAGCTCAGTGTCCTCTATACAGAATCAGAGGACCTATGGGAACACGGCTAGTGACTCCTTGACCAATCAGACTAAAACAATGAGGCAGGCAGAGACTGAACCAGGAATTGTCAGAGTATTTAATGTTAAGTCATATACAGAAAGTGAAATAAAAAGAGAAAGATAGGAATGAGGGAGAGAAAAAGACAACGAAAAAATAAAAAGCAGTAACTTTATTAAAATCACCAACAATAGTTGAAGGAATGAAACTCCACATTTGTAAAAATTAATTTTCAATGCCAGAGAGTTCACTTGGCAGTAATTAAGACTTATTGTGCTGTTAAAAACTTTACTTACAATGGAATGGACAAGCTTTCTAGTAAACTTAATCTGGATTTATGAAGTTCGTACAGCAACATCATGGCTCCCCACGTATCTCAGTAGAGTTACCATACAGTGCAGTTTGTGGACAAGGAAGGAAACTCAAAACAGAAAATTTCTGATTTCCACATTTAACTGTACACCTGTAGTCACAAGAAGTTGCTATCCAATCTGCTCCATAATAATTGAGAGCTGTTAGCTCACAATTATTACTACCACAAAATCCTGTCCATTATAGATCAGTGATACAGCTTGGTGGGTTGGGGGAGGTGTACCACACCATTCTATTTTCACTGCCTACTGTCATCCAATCACTCCTGACATGTGTGAGGGAGGGGAAAGACACAAGGGTTACATCTAAAAGTCTTCACATTCCATGCCCATATCTGGTTAGGTCACAGCTACTTTAAGTAATCTTCCTGGTAGAATTGAGGAAAGGTATGACCCATCCACAATAATGAAAGGCACCTGAGCTTGAAGTGACCTGTTTAACTAGGAAAGGACAGCGGCTGTCTTTACCCATACTGGTCTATATTTAACAAAAGTTTTTCAGCAAAGATGAATGCTTTGGGCAATTAACAATGGGCGATAAACGCTGGCCTTGGCAGCAACATTCAGATCCCATGAAAAAAATTAGAGGACCAAAAGATCCAAGTCCATGATAGAGCCTGATGTCTGGATAAAGTGTATTGAAGACTACAGTGGGTCCTCTCTCTCAATGGAAGTGCAGGAACAGAACATGGTGAGATTATGAAAGGATTTTCTGCTGTCGAAAGTACACTTGAGGCGGTGTATTTTTAGATCACTAACTTGATCCCTGATACTGTAGCCATCTCAGCCACCAGTTTGATTGATGGGGTAGTATTTATAGAACCCATTGCTCAGGGTGTAAATAGCACCAAGAATTATGCTGAGCCTGTGGCCCTGAAACTAGAGGCTTCTATTTCACTGGCACAGAAACAACTGTATAACAGGGAATTGGAAAGAACCACACAATCAACAGGCACTTCAACTATGTAAACCTGCTCTTCATTTTAAACTTTTCCTTGGATTGAGTTCTTCACTCAATGTTCTTATGTATCAGTTGTGGCTCGCTGGGTAGAACTCTTCTCCCCGCCCCTCCACCAGAAGGTTGTGATTTTGAGTCCCTCTGCATGAGTCTCGCACACATAATGCACTCCGACACTTAAAGTGCAGTGTCGAGGGAATGCTGCACTGTCGGAGGTGCCTTCTTTCAGATGAAATGTTAAAGCAAAGACCTGAAGGAGAAGTTAGAAAAAAATCCCACAGCACTATTTCAAAGAACAGCAGTGGAATTCTACCTGGTGTCCTGTCCAATATTTATCCCTCAACCAATATCCCATATTATCTGGGCATCATCACATTGCTTTGTGCAAATTTGCTGCTGCATTGCCCACAACTTTCATGGCTGTAAAGCACTTTGACATGCTGAAACGTGAAAGGCACGAAAAAAAGCAAGTTTTTTTTTTGTTATTTAATTGGAGCCTTTTATTGTTCTACTCCTTCTTTACTGAGGATGTTGACTCTTCGGGAATTGGGGGGAGGTACAGTTCTATCTGCGTCAAGGTACTCAAAAGCAGCTCACTCAAAACCCAGGAGGATATTAGATCTTGTGACCAGATTTTGTGGGAATCCATCCTGCTCTGCTCCGACATCCACATTTTCAGGCTGGCTCCTTTCGTGAGCAGTCAACTCACCACCACCTTCTCAAAGGCAACTAGGGATGGGCAATAAAAATGCTGGCCCAGCCAGCGAAGCCCACATCCTGTGAATGAATTTTTAAAAAAAGCACCCCTTTGGTGGCTTCTTTCTCTAATTAAAGCAATAACGACTTCAATTGATGTAAAGCCTTTAATGCAATAAAATGGCCCAAACCGCTGCACAGGAGAAATTATTAAACAAAACCTAACATTGAGGGGCAAGGGGAGATATCAATTGACCAAAAGCTTGGTCAAATTGGTAGCTTTTAAGGAGGCTCTAATGAGAGGGAGAAGGGTAAAGGGAATTGGAATTCCAGCACATAGGACTCAGGCAGCCGAGGGCACAATGACCAATGGAGGAACGATTTAAATGGATGCACAAGAGGCCAGAATTAGAGGACACAGATACCTGGGAGGGTTGTCAGAGGTGAGAGAGATTTGGAGGCAGTAACCCAAGGTCAGTCATAACATGTCTATGATGTCCTGGCTCAGATCAGTTAAGTCAGAACTGGTCAGCAATCAAACCTGGCACCTTTTCCCTCTGGGAGTCTAGCCACTCAGAATATTGTGGGAATCCGTGGAATCCACTTCTCATGAGATTTGCAGCTGTCAACTTATGCCTCTAAACTGAGAAACAAACTTTCCTTTCTATCACACTCTGCAAAGTTTGCCTCGTAAAGCCTGAAATGCGATCTTCCTGTGACTATGATACCTTGGCTATTTTAATGTATGCATCATTCTGTAGAACCAAGCTTAAATTTGCTGTGCTCGATGTGTCTGGGCTGCCACATAACGTGAGGCAATTCTGCCCTCTGCTGTTCAGCATGTGACATCTGGCAAAAATGGTGCCCATATGCTATTATCCAATGGAGGGAACGTGGTATTAACTCCTGATTCTTCCTCTCTTTCTCTCCTTGCCCAGCATCTGCACTCAACATTCTAGCAAGAGTTCTGGAGCGTGATTGAATTCTGCACATTAAACACAGTTTTACCTCTTAGCAGTAAACTCCCAAACCTCAGTAAAATCAGTGCAATTAGAGGTGTGGTGCTTCCACCGAAGTATCTGAGAGGAAAATTTCGACCATTCAGTCCCCACAAGTAACTTTGCCGGTTTGGGGATGGGGTTGAGAATGACAAGGTTGATTATTGAAGCCCTCCTCAATCCCGCTGCTTTATTCAATGCATTAACCTCATGATTCTCCATCAGTGCCACTCCTTCTGTCCAGCTCAGAGAGATAGCTCTAGCAGGGTTCCATTCTTATCCAATTGCAGCCAGAGCAGCAGCCATCATCGTTCTTTCCCTAATTTCACACTGTCACCTCTGGCTCCATCAAGAATCTATCATTTACCACCCACCACCCCAACTACCTCTATTATCGACATTTAATTCCAGCTTCTTGTGCTCCTACTCCTTAACCGACAATGTTGTTCTCATTGAGTATTCCCTCTCTAAATCTTCTACCTTTTTTTTTCAAAATTAATCTCCGATTTGGGATTACCTCTCAATCTCATTCCCTGGATTGGCATCAGTTTTCCATGCCTTTTGTTAAGCATTGTGGAGCAGTCATTATAATGGAAGGGATTCATCACCTCCCAGTGACAACTAGGAATGTGCAACTGATGCAGCATTTAAACCTTCACCCGCCATAAACAGCTCGCCTAAAATTGGATCCTGGTCCAACACCACCTCAATTTTAAGAATTTTCACCCTCATTTTCAAATCTCTCCATGGCCTCAATCCTCCCTTCCTCTGTAACCTTCTCCAGCTTAACAACCCTCTTAAGATCACCATGCCCCTCCAATTCTGAGCTCTTGAACATCCCCACATTTAATCGCTTCATCATTCGTGGCTGTGCTTTCAGATGCCTATGCCCTAAAGTCTGGAATTCCCTTCCTAAATCTCTTCATGTCTCTCTCATCTTTTAAGAAACTCCTTTGGAATCTACCTCTTTGTTCAAGCTTTTAGTCATCATGTGGCTTGGTATCAAATTTTGTTTGGTAGCGTAGCTGTGAAGTGCCCCAGACTGTTAAAGGCGCTAAATAAATGTAAGTTGTTGATGTCAGCATTATCCCATAAATTGAAGTCCCACCAATTCACACACTCCATGTTAAAACATAGCAAAACTGACAACTCTACAATAATAATTAAACAGCAAATTGTTAAGGTGTAGGAAAATTTAATACGTACTATAAACAAAGTATTTACACCAAAATGCACTAACAGTGGCCTTTTCACAAATATAAATTAATATTTACTTTATTTTTAAAGTCATTTTAAAAAGTCCACAAGTTTTACAGAAACTCTGTACCGACCCTCTTAGCAAAACAAAAATTATGTGGGACTGTTGGCAGCGTATTTCCTTTTATCTTCTTCCATCACTGACATCCTCTTCATCGTTGCTGTCTCTAGAATTTGAGGCAAGAGCCATTTAAAAAAGATCTTTTAAAAAAAAAATTAAAATCGGGGAATATATTTTTGCTACAGCTTCACCGCATCTGATGCATGGAGGCAATATTTGGAAAGGTGACAGCAGCCTGTTACTCATGTGGGAGATCTGAAGAAATCAAGGCCAGGAGGCTAGAGAAATACAACAAAACTCTGCCCTACAGAATGTCTTGGAATTTTTCAGCAATAAAAATTATTAGAAGTTAGTTGCACTTGTGTGCTCGTGCGTGTATCTGTCATACCAAAGCACGGTATGGCTCTCAACAACTCATGACAATGGCACTGAGAGAAGGCTAACAAAATTCAGCTGAGGTTTGCCATTGAGTTTTCCTCATCACTGATGAGTTTTCTTCAGAAGCAGCTCCACAAGTGCTTTTACTCCTGGTCCTTGTTGGCATGAACCGGCATGAATGCCCACTGTTCACTGTTACAAGTCCCTTGGTAGAAAAGCTTTATTCACAAACTGCTCAGCAAGGTAGGGGGGGCGGGGGGCCATGAATTTTTTTCCCCTGTGCACCAGACCACTGGGAGCATCTTCATCTCTGCCACTTAGAAGGTTCATCACACACCCATGATTTCGTACAACTTGCCCAGTGCCGCCAGCCACGTTTTTGTTGGCTATTGTAACCTTAGATTTTCACAGAGTCCTAAATGTAAACCTCAACTCTCGTCAGGTCCTTGACCCACAATTCTTGCATTGAAAAAAGGGAGAAATCAGCACAATTATAGAAGTGCCTTTTGGATCATTATAAACCAAGCCAACATGTAACAAATACACTCTTCCCAACTCTTATTCTTTATGTATGAAGCTCTATCTAGATTCAGAATGTTGGCTCTCACAAACCTGGACTATTCTGAACTAATATTGACCCTAGGCAACAGTGGCGCATATATAAAGGCTCAGCATAGTTGCTCTTCCCGTGTCTCTGGATTCACCATTCATAGCCTGCTTGATGGTAAGATATTGCCTGAGCTAGGATTCAGTGCTGTTTTGTCATCTCCAGTAAAATGTGGGAATTATATCAGGAGAGAGCATTAGTCTAGCTTCTATACAGAAAGCAGAATGACCCAGTTAATGGAACTGTTCACCAGCTCCACCCCACCCCCAAGTGTCTCTTTTCAAACCTCCTCTTCCTGTGGTGAAGTGCCCAACCCAGAGTGACACAATTAAAATCAGGAGCTCACTGTTAAGGATTGAGGTCACAAACTCATGTCTTGTCACACTCAGTTAGCGTGCTCCAGGCCTGAGAATGGTCCTGAAACAAGACCTTCAGGGGGCCTGTGGCCTTCAGCAGTAAATTGTTGAGTGACACACCGGTCCATATGCACAGCACATTTTAGCATTAGGTACGGTACAGCAAAGTGACAGAACTGTACAATTAAATCAGCAACATGTCCACACTGCCGTGTTGAAGGGATGTGACATTATGAAATGGGTCAGTCTGTAACTGAGATGGAGAAATACTGGGGGCTTTGAGAGAGCTGGGGTTTCCACTGGACTTGTCACCTGGGCAAAACAGTGGAGAAGGGAAAGACAGAGAACTGAGTTTAAATAACAGGTTACACAGAGACCAATGAACAGATCAGTTCTCTATGAGCACACCATTCAGAAGGGGAGACAATTCCTTCAGCCTTCCTGTGCCCCAAAATCAGTATTTCGTTGAGTTTTTGAAATTGCTCATTTAATAATTCAAACAACCAGGGGGGAAAACACCATAACAAGTCCACTGTGAAGTCAAATGCCTTCTGGTTCAGTATACCAGACATATAGAGGGCTGCACCATTAAAAAACTGTGAATGTTTTTTTTAATGTATTTGTTCATGGGATGCAGACGTCGCTGGCAAGGACAACATTTATTGCCCATCCCTAATTGCCCTCGAGAAAATGGTGGCGAGCTGCCAACTTGAACCACTGTTGCTTAACTCCTGTCAAGACTGCCCAATCAGGTTGCCTCTTCCGTACCAGGGGCAATCCCTCATTAGCAGATTCCGTGAACCGTAAAGTGAGTTCACACTGAGTGTTAACGTTGTGCAGTGGAGGCTGATGCGCAGCCCCCTTCCCCCACAAACTGACCCCTTTATTCGAGGAGCAAGTAGCAACTGCGACACTTGCTGTCATGTTCAACGCAGAACCCTACCTTTGGGGCCAAAGACTGTTGAAGGACTGGCTGGAACTTTGGCAAACATGAGCCATACAATTGTCCATATTCAGTTTTTAAAAAAATTAAATTCTGTGGGAATTTTAAATTATGATTTAATTCAAGTCATATCTGCAGAGGAGGCATTTCATTGTTTACAGTGCGATTTGGGGAGATCCAGTTTCATGCACCTTAAGTTTGCACATTTTATTCAATCTTTGATTACTCAGGTCTGAGTAATTTGTTCCTGTTATTTGGTATCACAAATAATGCAGCTTTGGAGGAGAGACAAGGGAACATGAAGCACATTGAATATCACCAAGTGCAGTTGAAAATATGTTTGTGGAAGCAAGATTCCAGAGCCTGTTCAGTGCATCAATATATGGGTGAGTTAATAAACACGGATTGGAAATCAGTTTTTTTAAATAAACCAAGTTCTTGGGAACTGCAAAAAGGGATTTTTAAAAATATGATAAATTTAGTTGGGCTGATCTAAGTAGAATGCCCACAGCCATGATCTGGGCAAGAGAGTTGGTTGGTGACTGGGTGCATGTGTGCCTAGGCACAAACGTGCACGCTGCGTGAGTGCATGCATAGGTGGGTGTGGATGCGTATGCAGGTGAGCGCAGCTGGATTGAAAAAGGGAGGGGAGGGTGGAAGGTGTGTCAGGGAGATGAAGGGCCACATTCTCCACAACTTGAAACACTGAAAGGAACACCACTCCGGATACCCTTCAGCCAGCTCTGCGTCCAACAACTCTGAGAGATGCTGAAACCCAAACACTGATGATCGGCTGCCTTTACACCTATGGCACAGTCATCTGGAGACCTTTTCTCTGGTAAAACAGAGCCTAGCTTCCCACTCCGGTTAAGCATTCCTCCCTCTTTCTCCACTATTTTAGATTTTTTTTTAAACGTACAAACTATCACTCCCCATCCCCACCCAGCTCATCAAACATAGGCTGGAACAAGGTTATAAAAAAATAGGTCATTTTACTTGAGGGTTGACCGATCCACAATATCCAAGGTTGAAGGAAGCTTTGGGCAGGCAAGGCGAGGGGAAGCAAACAGAACAAAGTGCTTACATTGTGACCAAGTGCGACACATAGCTTCTAAAATGCAGATCGTGAAGACTGGCCGTTAGAATCAAGATACTGATATTTTCTTTCGTAATTCTTGTGTTTGTAAAGTCCTAATACTTTTGCTGCAAAATGACAACACTATATTCTAAAGACAGATTCCAGGAATTGGAACAAGGCGCATTTGTACTGAACACAAAGTGCTAATCCCCTGACCATTCTGCTTTACCGTTCCGTCCCTTCTAGTCAGACACTAAACACGCGTCTATGGAAGAATTTCAGACAATCCCATTTCCCTTTTTTTTTGGTATTTCTTGGGCAAGTTACGGTAGTGCTAGAAGACAGGGTAACATGTCCAGCTACCCCCATCTCTGCCTCAACACTGGTACCGCTCTCTATATATTAGCATGGAACTGCAAATTAGTTCCTCTGCTGAATTTGGAACACTATTTAGAAAAAGAATTGACCTGCCCAACACTACTCAGCACAGAGAGAGTATTCATCACGCACATTTAGGATAAAACATAGAAATATTTTGGCAGAGACCATGAACAGACAAAGCTGACAGGAGATATGACATCTTTTGCGAATTGCACTCTCTGCTGACCTCCTACTTGGGACAGTCCTTTAACACGTCATCAAAATTACTGGCTGCAAAGCAGCTGCCATCATCTTCCAAAAGCCCAATCTTTTCCCTTCCCTCTCTGACCAACGAGGTTTTCAGAACGAACACGTATGCACGAATTTGATCTCCGTGCCGACGCCATCTTCATTTTAAAGAAAGGTTCAAAATTGCGAGCGTTCGTGTCCAAGCAGCAGAAATCTCCCCTCATTCTTTCTCTCTAATTTGTTTCACATTCATTGTGCAAACGACATCACAGCGCAGTCGTTCAACTTTTCGTGTGTGGTGAGAATAGGGAAAGTGTGGGTTTTTTTTTAAATTTATAAAATGGAGAACTGTAGAGCAGTTTCCCATTTTCCTCAGAGTGGACTCTACGTTTTCCTTACGTTCCAGTTATAGTCAGGAGTATTCTTGTGTTCCAGTGAGCGGTCCAGAGGGGACCTATGCTCAAGAGGGGATTTCGAATCATGTGGCGATTTCTGAGAGAGCGGTGAACGATGGTCTGCTGTGGGTGCCTTGTGCTCCATCGGCTTTTCAAGGTGAAAGGGTCTATAGTGTTCAGAAGGTCCCTGGCTGTGGTAGGCCCCAGGGGGTCTGTGATCGGGCAATCTCCGGAAGTCTGGTTGGTGCCCCAAACTGCGGTGGTCCTGAGGTCTAAACTCGTCTGACCTGCGTCGTTTCAGATCCTGGTGACGCCTGGAAGGAAACAAAGGAAGGTTTAAATGACTGAAGCTGATTTGTCCAAAATTGTTCCAAGTGTGTTCATAAAGATAGCTGTCATATTCTAGACTGTCACAGAAGGGAGAGGAATGCTGCTGACGCCCTAAAAATGATATTTCAGAGGCTGCAGCAAACGTGCAGACAGAAAGACTAATGAGGAAGCGCTGGAAATGGCTGAAGAAGAGGAAATTAGTGCATAATATCAAAGAGAGAAAGCTATAATGCTTCGGTCACATCATTAGAGCAGACGGTAGACAGAGACACGTACTGGAGGGGGAGGTCGAGAGAAGACGTAGGATAGGGAAGCTGAGGAGAAAATGGATGACGGATGTAATGGGCTGGATACAGCTGAGGCATGTGGAATGTGTAAGGGCAGCACAGGCCAGAGAGAGGTGAAGATTCACAACAGTCAACCTTCCCAGAAGATGACTCCAACAATCGAATGAAATGAATGTGCAGGAGCAAAGGAGAATGGCAAACACGGTAAAATATTATTCAAATAAGGAGAGAGAAGTAATTCAAGTCATTACTGATCAGTTAGTTTAACATCCGTGGCAGTGACCTAGAACAGTAACTATACTCTGAATAATAGGAGGCCCAGTGCTGTGGAACAGCAGAGGGATTAGTGAATATAAATTCACAGGATGTTAAAGAACTGTAGAAAAAGTGAATGAGATTCTAGGTTTAACTCAAGGGCTGTAGAATATAAAAGTGAGGAGGATAATGGCGAGTCTGTATCAAGCTTTAAGACTTGTTAGAATGCTTTGTGGGACTATTAAGTGCCACACCATCAGATGTATACTGAGGCTTTAGGTACAGTTTAGCACAGATTCACTAGGTTGCTGGCTGGTATGAGGAAATACAAATATAAAGAAGGATTTGAAAAATTGGAGCCTTTTTGTTACAACTAAGGTGCTTGAAATTATGAATGAATGGGCACAAAACAGATAAAATCAATCTGAATTACGTAGATAACCTTGGCTGGCAGAGTTTGCATTGTCAAAGGTATCAGTGCCTGGTTCAAATAGTAAAGCTTTTGAGTTGTTTTTTCCCCCCATTTATCATGCCATCATATTGTGACACTATCTCAAAGTCACAAATAGTTACTTTGCTTTGACAAGTCTCACCAAAGTCGCAGCTGCTACTGAGTAAGCAACAAATGAAAGGCACCTGTCATAGTAATCCCGGTGACCTCTGTGGTCTCGCTCGTTGCCATACTGGTTGTATGGTCTCTTGCGGTGAATGTTATTTGGCCGATAATTGCCAGAGTTCCTGTGGGGATCTCCGCGCGGCCTCCGGTCCCCAAAGTGATGGTCCTTATATCTGTGTTGGTCATATGGGTGATGCCGGTCAGGTCCCCACTGCTGGTTATTGTTACTGTAGTTGTACATCCGATCTCTCTGTCGGTCTCCCCGATCTACACAGAGGAGGGACAAGAAAATTCTCACCTCAGTAGAAGCAATTTGGTAGATCTCATTAACCCGGTGATGCTCACATGACAGCCCCTAGGCTACTTTGGCTCCACACCTTCCCCCTCACCTGTGACAGACCTGCTGCTCCCTGTCCAGGAAATCAAGTAGAGTCCGAGGCAGCATGGTGACCAGGTCAGGATTCAGTGTTGCTTCCTCTCCTTCTCATGCTTTCAGAATCACAGAATCATTACAGCAAAGAAAAAGGCCCTTCGGCCCATTCCGTCTCTGCCAGTCAAACAAGTACCTCACTATTCTAATCCCATATTCCAGCACTAGGCCCATAGTCTTGTATGCTGTGGCATTGCAAGTACACGTCCAAATACTTCTTAAATGTTATGAGGGTTTCTGCCTCCACCACCCTTTCAGGCAGTGAGTTCCAGATTCCCACCACCCACCGGGTGAAAATATTCTTCCTCAAATCCCCTCTAAACCTCCTGCCCCTTACCTTAAATCTATGCCTCCTGGTTACTGATCCCTCCACCAAGGGGAAAAGTTCTTTCCTGTCTACCCTATCTATGCCTCTCAATTTTATACACCTCAATCATGTCCCCCCTCAATCTCCTCTGCTCCAGAGAAAATAACCCCAGTCTATCCAATCTCACCTCATAACTAAAACTCTCCAGCCCAGGCAACATACTGGTAAATCTCCTCTGCACTCTCTCTAGTGCAATCATATCCTTCCTATAATGCGGATTCCAGAACTGCACGCAATACTCTAGCTGTGGCCTAACCAGCGTTTTATACAGTTCCAGCATAACCTCCCTGCTCTTATATTCTATGCCTCGGCTAATAAGGCAATTATCTCATATGCCTTCCCCATCATCTGCGCTGGCTCTCTGAAGGAACAATTTACCTAGAGCCGCTCCCCTGCTTCCTCCCCATAATCCTGATATCAATCCGAATCCCTCTTCAATGCCTCAATTGAACCCGCCTCCACCACACACTCAGCACGTCTTGTGCCATCACTGTCTGTGCTCTCCTGCAGGCTTATGGGTGAAACCACAGATCCTGCACCAAAAAAAGATATTCATGTTTGAAGAACTGTTTAAATAGGAAACGGTTTGAACTTTTGTCTCCACAATTGGCCGTTTAATACCAAAAAAGGTACAGGGCTTTCCAGTGAGAGAAAGCAATGGAAAGACATCACATGGAAAATGATACCCCAGCTTCCACACAGCAAGCGAAAAGGACCCAATAAAAATCAAATGTTTTGTTTTTCCTCTGTTTTTGAGGAAGCTGATAAAAGGCCTCCAACATTGCAGCAAGTCTAGGCTGATGCTGGCTGAATAGGATGCACACAAGACTGGAGCTGTGCGTATGGAGGAGTATGTTGCCAGAGCACCACTGATCCCTACCTGAATTGTTGAAAGGCCGCTTGTTGAGCTGATTATAGGGCTCCCGGTGATGGCCATGCATTTGCTGCTGATGATGGGGTGGAAGTAGATGAGGAGCATGGGGCCCATGCTGTGCATGTGACTGAGAATTCATGGAATCCCGACTTGAACCCGAGGGCTCCGGTTTAAACTGACGTTTGCTCTCGGAATTATTCTCCTTCTTCTTCTGTTCCTCCTAAACAAAGTGGCATTTTGAAGAAGAACATCAGAGCTGCATAAGCTCAGTGAGGAAGAAATAATTTGTTTCCCCTTTCTCAACCTGACATTGCCCCATCTCCTGCAGAAAAAGTTGAATTGATCTGGCAGAAAGCTTTGTGAGCACCCTCTATCATGCCTCGGTAGCTGACCTGCATGTATTACTCCACCCCAGTGGGTGCTGATGGACTATTTGACTCTGTCGGGCATCACAATGAAGCCTGATCCCACTTTTACCCGGCGACCATATGTCATTATTAGGAAGGGGAAAACACGGCCAATTCTTCACTTATGAGATAAAGGGCACTGAACTAACTGCTGCGTCCATGAAAGCTGCCTTGGGTGAAATCAGCTAAATCGACAAAAACTAAAGACAGACTTTTCCATTCAGTCTCATCGAAAGCACTACAGTCTCTCTAAAGTACATTCACCTGCATTTCTTGTTAAGTACACCGGCTCTTAAAAGCCACTTCAATGCTTGCCCAATGCTGACACAGTTATCTGTAATGAGAGCTTTATATTTCACTCCAGTACCTGTCCTGAACAGTAAAAGAGAAGAATTCCGGTGCACCAAATCCAAATATGAGAGATTCTACTATTCCTAAAATTCCTAGTCTCCCCACATCCCAAGTCGGCTCAACTCCTCTTGACGGTGGTGGGGGGGGGGGGGCGCGGGGGAAGGGAGGGCAGGACTACGCACCTCAATATCATTCCTAACTAGTACTGTTCTCAGGAAGCCCATGGGATTCATGTAGAGGAAGGGCAAGTGAATGTGAGATTAACTGGGATATCATTACCTCTTCCTGGGATCGCCTCTTCTGTGCTAGCTTGTACAGTTTGTGCAATTTTCTGGCATCAAATTCAGTGAACTTGGAGACAAAAATCCAGAGATTTCTGTGGGAAAAGCAGGAAAATATTTTAGTAAAATAAATTGTGCCACTTCCTGGGTTTAGAATGGGCTTGCATTATATTTAAATGGAGAGCCGGAGGTGAACGACTGAGGTCCTCTGTGCAGATCCCCAGGAAGACTAAGAGTAGGAGAAAAGATTAAAAATACAAGCTCAAGTTTGGGTTTTAAAAGGCTGTCAAATGGGGGCTGATTTTGCTCTCGAGCTGAGCAGGCAGATAGAGCTTTGGTTTAACATGCCTAAAATAATCGGTAGCAGGATTAAAGGGGTTGATTAAAGGAGAATCTTTCCACTGAGTGGGACTGGAACTCTTGGCCTGGATGGGTGAAACCCTTATTCCATTTAAAAGGTACTTGGATATGTACTTGAACTACAATGCTACATACCAAGGAAGTGGGATTACGCTGGCTAGCTCTTTTTCAACCAGCACAGAAATGTTGGGCCCAAAGCACCTCCTCTGTGGCTTAAATTTCTAAGATTCTATAACTCCATCTGAAAGGCAGTAACTCTTGACAACGTAGCAGTCCTTCAAAACTGCACTGGACTCTTAGCAGAGATTACAAGCTACAATTGGGCTTGAACTCATGATATTCCTTTTAACGTAAGTAACCTATCCCCTGCTCTCTGTGCAACAGGTAACTTACAGTTATTCACTGACAAGACTAGAATTTTTACACTTGAGATTACACAGAATCACTATCTGGAGATTTGCAATCAGAAAACATGCAGCAATCCACAAATCTATTTAAATACAGAGCCAAGGTCTCGTTTATAATAACATGCACATTTTTGCCCAACTTTTAGACCACAAAAGTTGAGCAAATCTCACTCTAAATAAGTGAGGCTTGACAGGTCAAGGGGTGATTTTAAAAACACAGGCATTAAAGCGTACCTTCTCCAGATCTTGACATGCTCAGAGTCTGTGTATGCTTTAAGGCACTCACTAATTCGGTCACCAATCTTCAGCAGGCAGCTGCGGGTGTGCTGGAGCTGCTCCTTCTCAGACAGCCCATCTTCTGGCTTGTCCAGCTGCTTCAGAGCTTTCTTCACCGGCCTCATTCGTTCCTTGCACTGGTGGAGAAAGGTTGAAGAATATTCCTTCAAAGATGCTTCATGGAAGTGGAGGCACCATTCAGTCATACAAGTTTAAAACCAACCACCTCAAAACCTCACTGTACCCCTGTTCTCTTGGAAGTTCTGACTCAAACGGTACCTCACTAAAGTGGCCATCGTTCATTCAGCATGAGATGTAACTGTATGAAGGAGTTATCTCATGGAGTTGAGCTCCATCTCGGTCTTACACTCTGATATGCTCACTTCCCAGCCAAGGCTGTTGGATGTTAAGTGGACACAAATCCTTTTCTTGACAGTTGATTTATTTACAGAATACAACATTACATGTCTGCCTTCTACTGACTAACCCAGTGTCCCAGCAGCCTCTCTTTATAAGTGCTCTAAGTGCTTAATTGAGGAGGTCTTGTGACACAGTGGGTGGCATCCCTACCTCTGGGCCAGAAGCTCCAGGTTCAAGTCCCATTTCAGGACTCAATAGCCAAGGAAGGTGCATTTGTAATGTGGCCAAACAGGATGAACGTCAGCCTGTAACTCCTTCCAATACACCTGATGGCAGGCAGTAAGGGCAGGAGAGTTTCCTGGTCAACCATACTGCAGAAGGCACTAGCAAACCACTGCAGTCGTTTGCCAAGCATAATCATGGACCAAACTAATAGAAGTCCATGGTCACCAACACCCTCTAAGGGCATTGCACCTGGAGGAGGAGGAGGAGGAAGTAATTAATTAAACAATGCCTTTCACTTTTGTATCTTAATATAATTAACATTGCATTAATACTGGATAGGGATCAGGAACAGGAATCCTAGCAGATTTCTTCTTAGTCTAGGGCACTAAAACCAACCACAGCTACCTGGGAGTGTCCAATGGGATAGTGCAGGAGTTTAACTCCGCATTTAACATGAGCTGACAAGTGTTTGATGTGACAGTGCAGAGGGAGCTTTAAGCTGTATCTAACCTGAGATTTGTCAGAATGAAAGATGTGTTAACATCAAAGAAACTGAATCTCAGGAAAAGAATGCTGAGGTGCTACATTTTTTCATCTATGTTATATGCCTCAGAGACATGAACAACAAAGAGACTATTGATAAGCCGAATGCATTTGAAATTTGGACACAAAGGAGGATATTCTGCATATCCTACACAGACAGAAAGACAAATGAGGCAGTGCTGGAAATAGCTGGAGAAAAGAGGAAATTAATGCATAACCATCAATGACAGAAAGATCCAAAACTTCAATCACATCATTAGAGCAGACAGCGGACAGACAATTTTTGGAGGACACGATCAACAGAAAACACATGAGAGGAAAGCACAGGAGAAAATGGATAACAGATATAATGGACTGGATGCAATTAAACTACGCAGAATGTGGTAAAGGGAGCACAGGGCAGACAGAAGCGGAGATTCATGGCAGTCCATCTTCTGGAAAGATGACACCACCAACATGTCAACAAACCTAAACTGACAGAGCTTAATGACTCAGGTCTAGGTGTTCCATTCACTATCATTAATCTTCCTCATTATTAATCAGCGCAACATTCATAAAATCCCCAATGTTTCCAGGTTAATTCACGTAACTCAGTTTATTCTTGCTTCCCTTCTTCAAAGATAACTTTAAAATAGTAACAAATATCTCTTGCATACAGCTTCTCCCTTCATTCTGCTATAGTTACTTACAATGCTGAATGTTTCCTGGTCCAACTCATCCTCGCCCTCCTCTCCAATCGGCACTGGGTCATTGCCTGCTGTAATATGGACTGGACCCTTGGACACAGACTTCCGAATCCTGTCCTTAGCATCAGACTTAATCTGCTTAGAAGACAAGGTGAGAAAATACTGCTCAAAAAGTGAAGCCTTTTATCTAAGCTAACACAAAGCAAAATAGTGTGGATGCTGGAACTCTGCATTAAGAAGAAATGCTGGAAACACACAGGTCAGGCAGCATCTGTGGAGAGGGAAACAGTGTTAACATTTCAGTTCAAGTGGAAGTTCATTAATCTGAAGGGTTGACTATTTTACTCTTCACAGATGCTGCCTAATTTTCTGTGTTTCTCCAGCATTTTCAGTTTTTATCCAAGCCAACAATACAGAAAAGTAGGAACAGGCAGTGATTCCAGAGAATAAGTCTGTGTGTGTCAGAGGTTTGATGAGTTAAGAGTCCACCCTCCTTCAAGCTGACCAAAAATGCTGGTCTAGAACCCTTTCTCCAAAGAGGCCATGTCCTCTAAATTCAATCTCTGTACAGAAGTATCTGTGGATCCCCTTTACATGTCAGAAAGATGCCAATGAGGCAAATTTCTGTCAAGATAGTCCAGCAGTTAGGTTTTCAGAGCTATTAGTTTGACTGTTTTGTATTCTCTTCCAAACCACTCCCACTTCCAGCAGGGGAGGCAGCGGCGTAGTAGTATTGTCACTAGATTGGTAATCCAGAGACCAAGGGCAATGCTCTGGGGACCTGGGTTTCAAATCCCACCACAGCAGATGGTGGAATTTGAGTTCAGTAAAAATCTGGAATTAAAAGTCTAATGATGACCATGAAACCATTGTCGATTGTTGTAAAAACCCATCTGGTTCACTAACGTCCTTTAGGGAAGGAAATCTGCTGTTGACTCTTAAATGCTCTCAAGGGCAATGGGATGGGCAATAAATGCTGGCCCAGCAAAAGAAACAACACAAACAGGGATCGATAAAGCAGCGTCTGCGGTATTCAGACAACAACTTACGATGTACAAATAGCACCTTTAACATATTAAAATGTCCCAAGGCCCCTCAAAGGAGTATTGTTAAAAAAACAAAACGAGACCGAGCCACAAAAGGAGATATTAAGGCAGGTGATCAAAAGTTTGATCAAAGAGTTAAGTTTTTAAGGAGTGCCTTAAAGGAGGTAGAGAGGTATAGGGAGGGAATTCCAGAGTTCAGGGGCCAGGCAACTGAAGGCTTAGCCGCCAATGGTGGAGCATTTAAAACTGGCCAGAATCAGAGGAGTGCAGATATCTCGGAGACCTTACATCACAACAGTGACTAAACTTAAAAGTACCTCATTGGCTGTAATGCACACTGGAGAGTTTTGAGCTTGTGAAGGGTGCTCTATAAATAAACGTCTTTGATCTGTTGGCACAAGCCAACGTCTCTCAGTACCTTGTCCTTCTTTGTCTTGGTCTTTTTTTTCCCTTTCTGCCCATCTTTCTCCTTCTTGGGATCACCCTTCTCCTTGTTTTCCTTGTTGTCTTTCTTCTTCAGCTTCTTCTTCACAGGAGCTCGGTCCAAGCCACCGTCCTACGAGGAGAGGAAAGCACCCGATCCTTAAAAATCAAACTTTAAGAGGTAGTTAAGAACACTGCCCTGATGTTTGGTAGCCAACATCGTCACAGCTTCATTTATAGAGTCACAACTGCACAGGGGGCGGCCATTCAGCCCATCAATTCCACACTGGCTCTCTGTAGAGAAATTAATTTAGTCCATTAACCGCCCGCTCTGTCCCTGTAGGCTTGCACATTTATTTCCTTCAACTGCTCATCCAATTTCCATTTGAAATGATTAATCATCTCTGCATCCACCACATATGTAGACAGTGGGTTCCAGGAGAAGTTCTTTTTTAATTCAGCGAGTAAATATAATTTGGAAGGCAGTGCCAGCAAGAAAGGAGCCGATTCAAAAATAACTTTTAAAAGGAACTGAATGAACACCTTGACAGAATTTCAGAGCTATGGGGTAAGAGCAAGAGGAATGGGCCTAACTAATAGAATAAATATAATCTTTAAAAAATTAAATAATAATAATGAACAAAATCTGGAGTATAAATCTAGTCCCAGTAATGGCAACCATGCAAACTATGATCGATTGTCGTAAAAACTCACCTGGTTTGCCAATGTCCTGTCGGGAAGGAAATCAGCCATCCTTACCTGGCCTGGCCTATATGCGACACCTGAACCACAGCAATATGGCTGACTCTTAACTGCTCTGAAATGGCCAAGCAAGCCAGTCAGTTCAAGGGCAATTAGGGCTGGGCAACAAATGCTAGCCTTGCCAGCGACACCCAATCCCATAAAAAAATTTTTTAAAAAACCGGATAACTCTTTCTAATAATTGGCACAGGCTTGATGAGCCAAATGGTTGCCTTCTGTGCTGTATAATTCAATAATATTGGACCAGAAGTAGAATGCTGTGCCCATTCATGCCTAATCTACTTAAAATAAGATAGCAAGGCAGTGGATTAGGCTTGAAGGAGGCACAGTGAAGAGAATTCTTGATTTAACATCACCGAACTAAAGATCACTGGGTCTAAATCCTGGAAATCGTTAAGTAACAACACTGTAGGAACGCTTTCACCGTAAGGAATGCTAGGTTCAACAAGGCAGCGCCTTCTTTAGGGTAATAATACTGACCCTGTTAGCAACGCCCATATCCTGAGAATGAAGTTTAAAAAAAAATCAATTTGCAATGCAAAGAAGGTACAGTCTTGGAAATACTGAAGAGAACTAACTGCATGGATTCAGAAGGGAGGAGTGTGGGCTTTGTATAACATCAGTACAGGAGGAGTAGTAGTGACTGAAAGGCAAATGTCACACAAGTTAATATTTTCAGTGGCGGTAACACCCAAATAGGGGATCAGTGCGGAATGGAAATCAATAATAGACTAACTCGACTTGGACTCTGGAAGGAATGGGGTCAATGAGCTGAACGGCCAATTCTCATTCAATTTTCCTGCATATCTGCTTCACAAAACAGGAAGGTAAAACTGTTCATTGGTCTTGGAGAAACACAGGTTGGTAAATCACCATGATAAAATTTTCTAGCTACATCTTTCTCACCAGTCAACTTCAAGAGGAAGCCTCCGTATAAGCACAGAAACCCCACAACTCACCTTCATCTCTCCATCCTCCTCGGAAGCATTGTCTGAAAGCCGAGGGGACGTAATGTCATTGCTGCTTTCGTCCTTCAGTCTGGGTGCCTTATTCTCTTTCTTCACTCTCGGTTTCCTTTTCTTTGGTTTTGTCTATTTGTGAAGAAAGTAACTTTTTAAAATACTGGAGGCAAAAGTGTGAGTAAGTTTCCACAGGGAGCTTTCTGACTGCCTGTTAAGTCAATGTGTAAAATTAACACCCAAAAATAACCATACTAATTTCTGCTTCAGGGCAGAAACCCTCTCTGATGCATTTTACATGTGTGCATCATCTTGGCTTAATTGGCAGCAGAGTCATGTTTCGGCAAGGAGATTGTGGGTTTAAGCTCCACTCCACAACGGATGCAAGAAACTAGGTTGACACTTCACTGCAGTACTGAGGGACTGCTATATGATTGCAAGTGTCAGACTTCGAACATAGACGTTAAATCAAAGCCCTCATCATCATCTACCAATGTTTCGGTGAATGTTGTTAATCCTTTGGCACTATTTGAAAGACCAAGGAATTAGCCCAATGACCTCCCAATATCCACTAATCCCCCAAAGAAGATTAATTGACTAATCTCTTTTGTGTTTGTGGGATCTTGTGTGTTTGCAAACACATCAGCCAGTGCACTTCAAAGAAATACATACGAAGCCCTCTGAGATGTTTGAGGTAATGACGAGGTCCCATATAAATGTAGGTCTTATTTTTCTTCATAAACTCTGTACAGGGAGGGTAACCTACATAAAATTTACATCACAGAAACAGACTATTTTCCCCACCAGGTCTATGCTGGTGTTTATGCTCCACACAAACCTCCTTCCACAGTGCAGCATGTCTTTCTATCCCTTGCCCCCTCATGTACTTATCTAGCTTCCCCCCGCAACCCCCAGGTAAATGCATCTATACTATTTGCCTCATCTACACCATGTGGTAGTGAATCTGTACATTCAGGGAACTTAAACACTCTCTTTTTCAAGTGCTGTTTCACATCTATTTAACTAACCTCCTCTTCCTGCTTCAAAGCATCCTTCTTGATCATGTCTTTCTTCAGAAGCTTAATCAGATAATCAGCTCGCGACTGGAGGTGCTTGGCTTGTGGTTTTCTGTCAGGATCATCTGGGAGAATCTGAAGGAATTACAACACCCAAGATGTTCAGTCAGTTACAACTCAAACTACAGGACAAAGATATGCCAATAAAAATAATCTTTGCAGTTTTTTTTAAAGAATATCAAGTGTTCCAAGCTCTGCACCTATGGGCATTTTAATTCCAGTTTAGATATTATTCAGCTCCCATGGCCACTAGTTTTCAACTCTGAGTATGGCTCCCAGGTAAATGGACCAAGATATCACAATAGCAATATAGTATTTAATTTACAAGTACCCAGTGTCTTTCAAACATTCTAGCAAATGAAATCTTCGGTCTTTTGAAAGTTTACATGTAGTTCGACAGCAGTCTCACTGAGAAGGGGTAGTGGGCTTTGCACCCTCACCACTGATTTCCAAACAAAACTATGCTCCCGTGGGAAGGCAGTGAGTGGAAAATCAGAGGCTTGGGCAGGGGAGGTCTGTTAACAGTTCATATCCCAACGCCCCCAAATACTTTTCTCATTACTTTGTGCTTATTTGGAGGGGATGTTAATGCTGGGGAGTGGAACACTTGCCCATTTCAGTTATCCAATTATCAACATCAAGCATTCCCCAAGATAGTTACAACACAGGTTAGATGCTGAGAAAAGCTCCTCCAACCCTATGACAAAAATGAAGACACACTTCCAGTGCAGCATGGTTCCACTTTCCATGCCAGCCATCTTGAGGCTTCTGTGGACAGCGGTGCCAACTGGGTGCTGTTGGTTCATGTTGAGTTTGGTCAAATTTATTTCACACAGGACCCTAGAAGCCAGCAAATAGGAGACTACCCAAAACCCCCAAATCAGCCTGAGCAGATTCTGCATTGTATTCCAGAGGTAAAAATCCAGTGTTAAACCCCTACATCATCTGGAGGCTGATAAAACTACCTTAAAGGGGGAGATGCCGTGTAGGAACAGATGTTTAATTAGTTCCCTTTCCAATTAAGTCTGGATGCAAAGCAAGCTGTAGAATTATTAAATGGAACATGGAATGGCCTACCTTATTGGTAAGCTGTAGATCTGGGTCCATTTTTATCTGCTCCCAGTTGCTATAGCCACACTCATAGATCCCTATCAGCAAATTGGAATCCTCCTCCACACCCCAATCTGTATCGAAATGCACAGCCTTCGCGTGGCAGGGTAAACGGTACCTACACAGCAGGAACAGCATGTAAATCACTGCACTTCTCAGAGATAAAATCTAAATTGACCTCGGGTATGCAATGCCCATTTAAATGTGTCACAAGCTAACAGGTCATTTCAGGCTGTGGGCCGTCCATCTCTGTAAGAACACTTAATCAATGCATGAAACAGATTATGAGAAGACAGTTAAAAATATCCATTAACAGAAAACTGAGGGCAAAGTTGACCACTCTCTTTCCTCATCCCATTCCAAAAGGCACAGATTCCTTGCTGGGATGTAGTTCCGTAGGCGCCAGCTACCTTCTGGCACCTCAACCACCCGTGTAGAAGCCTCAAAATTTAAACGTTCACACGGTGTTCTGGCTACAGGGTAGTGTCACAGCTGATCCCAAACCTATGCTCACCCAGCTTCTACATAATTTTACCCTAAAGTGGGGGTGGGTGCTCACTATATAGCTGGCAGCAATGGGAACACTGCATTATTCCCAATCCCTCAATCCCAGGGGCACAGTGGCCAACTCTACTAACAAACAATGCCTTGAGATCAGCAATGTCAGCACATACTGGCTATCAAAAGATAGCAGTTGCCAAATTAACACTGGGCACATTAGCCTGCTTCAATCTATTTTATACAATAAAATACAGTAACATTTCTATTCTCTCACACTTATTTGCCATACAGTGTCACCCTCAGAATTCCGTGAGACATTTAAAAAAAAAGAGTCAATTGGGATCTACAAAGAAACTTGCTGGGAGCAGGAAATAGCAAACCCAAATATCTGGAGCACCTTAATTGCTCTCACAAGTCAGAATTTTAAACGTGTGCGCAATTAAACTCTGAATAACCGCAGCCAGTGCTTATTTAACAGGGGTTAGTCACCATGGCTTTAAAGAGATATGAGTTTCACCTCAGCAGAACAATGCATTGTACACCACATGTGTAATGCTTCTACCTTTATTACATCAAAATATACTGACATTTAACGTCATAGAAAATCCACTAACAGAAAAATAAATGCCTCAATTATCTCAGGACCGCAAATGATCAAACTCACTTTTTTCTTTCCTCAGGGTCGATGGGAATGGCTTTATGCAAAGCCTCAAACTCGTCTTCATGAATGAGAATCGATTTGACATTGACCTGGACACCAGAAACCTTGATAGTTGGTCCCCTCTTTTTTCCAGGACCTTTTCCTGCAGCATAATGAGGCCGAAGTACAGAGTATGAGCAGCAGTTTGAGAAACTGACAACAGCCCATGTGGCTCCCCTCCCAAGCCCATTGATTATGCTATTGAAATAAACTGTTTTGGATACAGTCTCTCGATTTACCTGGAGACTATTAAAAACTATGCATATCGTGTGAATGTTCTGCAAGCATCTTTCGTAATTTCCAAAATATTTTAATGCATGCTTTGACTCACAAAGAGCTAGTTCAAAAGTAAACTGCAAAAAATTCCACATAAATAGAGTGAGCCATGCTACCAAATAATAAGCGTGCTGGTCACAGTTAGGATCCGTATGTAGGAAATGGTTAAGCTTGGATAACTCAAAATGAGCAAAATGCAATATGGTGAACGCCTCAGGATGGCTAAGGTTAAGGACAAACTGGCTCAAAAATGTAACAATAAGTTCAGTGAGCAAACAGGCTACAACGACCTGCAAACAAGGGAACCAAAACCATCCAGAACAGATAGAGTCAGAATAAGAGAAGCGAAGACAACAGCTGAGATGCAGTCAGACACAATTATATTCAGCTAGGCTTCTTTGCTGATCTGTATAAATATGAATGATTTGTAACACATATTCAGTCCCAAAGCTGCGAATTGCCATGACAAGTATAATTTGCATGTCCCCAATGGGGCTTATACTTGAGTATACAGACATATAGCTTGCCTGTAGTCTGTGTGGTATTAAGTATCAAGAAATAGCTAGATTATTAACCTTATGATAATTAGGGTAGTTTTGTCCACATGGAACTGACCAAACTTACTTTATGCAGGACCCCTATAGCTGTTGACCCTCATCACTCATGAGGGATGCATGACATGTTGAGAATTCAGAAGTAAAGCTGGATGAAGGCAGGAAACTTTCAACATTTTCTACACCGCCCCCCCCCAACACACCTCCTGAATTTTGCTGAGATCTGCTTTTCAGTGGGACCCCCCCCAACGTGGTTCCTCAGCCTATGCATCAATGTTCCTGTGAATCACAGAAGCTGGAACGTGGGAGCAGCGAGCAGACTAAAACATACAGAACAGGCAATGAGAGCTCAGGGTCCAGTACTCACCCTCCAGCCCAGGGTTTTCTTTTAGCTGCTCTTCGAATTCCTTGAGGGCCATCACACAGCCGTTATGTATGAGTTCACCCAATCGCTGGAGGTCTGCAATGGACTTGTCTACCAGCTCTGCATCACGAGCAATGCCCTCGAGCCTTGAAAAAGACAAAAACCAAATTTCATTTTTCTTCAACATCGCTAAATTATACTAAAATACGATATATTAACATGCTTTTAAAAAAAATTAGAATGTCCACTCCAGCAATGTCTCAATGGACATACAGGTCAGTACACACCTGAGCTACACAGATGAGGAAGCTACTCGGGTTAATTCATGGTCTGCACTGAGTTAGCAAATTTCAGTCAGAGCAGTGGTTGCATCGCTACAGTTGACCTCAGTGCCACAGAAAAGTTGCAGCCCAGAAAGAGGCCATTCAGCCCATCATGTCTGTGCCAGCCAATAGAAAAAAAAAAATAAAAAAAAAAACTAGCTGCCTATTTTAATCCCACTTTCCAGCACCTGGTTACAGCGCCTTGCAGGTTACAGCACTTTAGGTGCAGATCCAGGATCCTTTTAAAAATGAGTTGAGGGTTTCTGCCTTCACCACCAAACCAGGCAGTGAATTCCAAACACCTACCACCCTCTGGATGGAGAGGCTTTCTCCCTCACCACACCCCCCCCCCCACCCCCCCCACCCCACCAAGTAACTGACCTCTCTGCTAGGGGGAACAGGGCTGCCCTAACTAATCTATCTAGGCCCCTCATGTTTTTTATCCCCGCCCAGTAACAAAGCTTTGCATTAGGCCTTTAATATTATACGTTAGTTTTCCATCCATTTTTCTCCGTCTCTCCTGAAGGAGGGGAAACAGGACATCCTGCCTATCAAGGCCTCTCGTAATCTTGTACACCTTAATGAGGTCATCCCTCAGCCTCCTTAGTTCCCAGGAAAAGAACCCCAGCCTTTCCAATCTTTCCTCATAGCTGCAATTTTCAAGCCCCAGCAATATTTTGGCAAATCTTCTCTGTACTCTCTCCAGAGCAATTATGTCCTTCCTGTAACGATGCCCCTCTCAGTCAAACACCGCCGACGCACTCAG
Source organism: Carcharodon carcharias (assembly GCF_017639515.1). Classification (NCBI taxonomy): domain Eukaryota; kingdom Metazoa; phylum Chordata; class Chondrichthyes; order Lamniformes; family Lamnidae; genus Carcharodon; species Carcharodon carcharias. The sequence continues at coordinate 32,086,162 of NC_054492.1, read as the reverse complement.
GTCTGGACTCACGCAGGTAATAGCTACAGGGATGGGGTATGAGGAGGCAGCTGCTTCGCACAGGATTCTTACCCTCAGCAAGCAGCCGAGTCCTTCAGGAGAGACAGGGAGGAAAATGGATGGAAAACTAATGGATAATATTAAAGGCCTAATGCCAAGCTCTGTTGCTGGGCAGAGAGCATGAGGGAGGGAGGAAAACGTGGGGCAGGATTTTCCCATCGTCGGGCGGGCCCTGAAGCGGCCGTGAAAAGGACCACCGCCCGCGATCGGGCCCCGACTGCGATTTCATGCCGGCTGGCCAATTCGCGGCCAGTCAGTGTGAAAGGCACTCTGAAACGCTCAGTGCTGCTGGGGTGGGGGCAGAAGTCTGCGCATGCACGTGGGAGTGTGCGCTGACAGCTCCCTGAGGCCACAGGGAGCTGATGATTTGGACAAAGGAAAATGAAGGTTTAATAAGTGATATAAACACGTCCCCACGTGCGACTCAGTCACAAGTTTAAAATGAAGTGGAAAATTTTTTGGGGGGGCCTTGTGCTTACCATTGGAAACTGTGGATGAGGCTTCGCAAAAAATGTGAAGGCCGCCTGGCCTTTTCACCCACCCGCCAACCGAATGGCTGAGCGGGCAGCAAAAAAATACAACTTAATTAATACTTTAAGGGCCTCGATAGGGCCTCTTAACTGTCAGTGAGGGCGCTGCTGACTCTCGCACGCGCCCACCGGTTGATAGGTCGCAAGAGTGCGCGATGATGTTGGGACGCTCGCCCAAATCATTGCGCGAGATTTTATGCCTGATTGGGTCAGGCACATGCCCACCTGACGGACGTAAAATCCTGCCCATGAGATAATTAAGGTACCGGACTACACAGAATGGAGCCTTACCTTTCAAGAGGAGCGCCAAACTTCTTATAGCTCTTGATAAATCTGCAAAAGAGTAAGAAGTGAAATAGAATTAACTTCCTTCAAATCTCTTTATTTTTCCTGATTTCCTAATACTAATCAAGCACTTTCCAAATCTCCGGATCTATTAAATTCAAACAGGAACATGTGGTAAGCGTAGCAGGGCAGCTATCCCTGGCCTCGCCCACTGCAACAACACCACCTACCTCCTGATTTCGGCATCTGTGAAGCCATCCACCATGTCTCTCCGGACTGTCCGTGGACGGCCTCTCCGCTTCGGTCGCTTCTCCTCGTCATCGCTTTCCTCCGTTTCGCTCTCTGACCCTGATGATCTCTGCCGCCTTCGTCGTGATCCAGCATCTGAATCGCTGCCATTTGCCTGAGCCTAAAACCATCAGTAGTGTTACGTTAGACAGGAGCTGCTTTTTCTCCTTTCCCTTTCTGAAGGTGTCGACTTCCTCATCAAGTTTCAACGTCAGAGGCATCCCTTCAGTACCGCACGCTCAAGTGAATATTCTTCACTTCTGAGTGATAAAGCTCTTCAACCCCAGAGATGGCATGAGGAAGACTGATTGTCTTCACACAGCATGTACAAATGTAGAGTTGCAAAAGGAATTGTGGAGCCCTGATCAGAAATGGGAAAATGGTCCAACTTACTCCACCGCAATCAAAAGGGTGTTGCAGCCAATCCCAACTCCAATACAACTGGGCATCTACCACTGCAGCACAGGCTGTGGGCTGAATATGGGGCCTAAGTGGCTGCAGGATGCAGAGGAAGAGTCTTCACCCCTGAGGTTAACAGGGGGCATACTGGAAATGTCACTGGACTAGTAATCCAGAAGCCCAGGCTAATGTTCTGGGTACAAGGATTCAAATCCCACTACAACAGCTGGTGGAATTTAAATTAAAAATTGAAAAGCCAGTCTCAGTAATGGTGACCATAAAACCATTGTCAATTGTTGTAAAAACCCATCTGGTTCACTAATGTCCTATAGGGAAGGAAATCTGCCATCCTTACCTGGTCTGGCCATGCTGTGACTCCAGACCCACACCAAGTGGTTGACTATTAACTGCCCTCTGCAATGGTCAGTTCAAGGGCAATTAGGGATGGGCAACCAATGCTGGCCTTGCCAGCGACACCTGCATCCCATGAAAGAATAAAGAACCATATCCAGTTTCACTTTCAGATATGAGAAAGAGAGGCCAGCCCATGGCAGAGAAATTAAACTACTACCTTGTGTCTGTCTTCACAGAGGAAGTTACAAAATACCTCCCAGGAATACTAGAGAACAAAGGGACTAGAGGGAATGAGGAACTGAAAAAAATCAGTATTAATAAAAAAGTAGCACTGGAGAAATTAACGGCACAGAAAGTCGATAAATCCCCTGGACCTGAACTACACCCGAGTGTTGAAAGAGGTGGCTATAGTGGATGCACTGGTGGTCAAGTTTCAAAATTCTACAGATTCTGGAGCGGTGCCTACAGTTTGGAAGGAAACAAATGTAACCCCATTATTTAAGAAAGGAGAGAGAGAGAAAACGGTGAACTACAGGCCTGTTAGCCTGATATCAGCAGCAGGGAAAATACTAGAATCTATTATAAAGGATGTGATAACTGAGCACTTAGAAAGTAATGGAAGGATTGGCCAGACTCAAGATGGATTTATGAAAAGGAAATCATGCTTGGACAAACCTGTTGAGTTTTTTGAAGGGAGAACTAGCAGAACAGATAAGGGGGAACCCAGTGGATGTGGTGTATTTGGTTTCTCAGAAGTCTTTCGATAAAATCCCACAAAGGTGGTTAGTCAACAAAATTAGAGCACATGAGATTGGGGGTAATATACTGGCATGAATTGAGAATTGGTTAATGGACAGACAACAGAGAGTAGGAATAAATGGGTCACTGGCAGGCTATGACTAGTGGGGTACCTCAAAGATCAGTGCTTAGGCCCCAGCTATTCACAATTTATATCAATGCTTTGGATGCGGGACCAAATATAATATTTCCAAGTTTGCTGACGACACAAAACTAGGTGGGAATGTGAGTTGTGAGGAGGAAGCAGAGAGGCTTCAAGGGGATTTAGGCAGGCTAAATGAGCAGGCAAGAACATGGTAGATGGAACGTAATGTGGAAAAATGTGAAGGTATCCACTTTGGTAGGAAAAACAGAAAAGGTGAGAGATTGAGAAGTGTTGATATCCAAAGGGACCCGAGTGTCCTTGTTCATAAGTCACTGAAACATGCAGGTGCAGCAAGCAACTAAGACGACAAATGGTATGTTGGCCTTTATTGCAAGAGGATTTGAGTACAGGAGTAAAAGAGCTTGCTGCAATTGTATACAACCTTGGTGAGATCGCACCTGGAGTATTGTGTATAATTCTGGTCTCCTTACCCAAGGAAGGGTATACTTGCCATAGAAGGAGTGCAATGAAGGCTCATCAGACTAACCCCTGGGATGACGGGATTGTCCTGTGATGAGAAACTGGGCTATATTCTCTAAGGATGAAAGGTGAACTCATTGAAACATACAAAATTCTTACAGGAATCAACCGGGTAGATGAAGGAAGATTTTTTTCCTTTGGTTTTGTGGGATGGTGGGGTCTATAACCTGGGGCCATAGTCTCAGAATAAGAGATAGGTCATTTAGGACGGAGTTGAGGAGGAATTTCTTCATTCAGAGGGAGGTGAATCTTTGGAATTCTCTACCCAGTGGGTTATGGAGGCTCAGTCATTGAGTATATTCAAGACAGAGAGTAACAGACTTCTAGATAATAAAGATATCAAGGGATATGTAGATAGTGTGGAAAAATGGCATTGAAGTAGAAGATCGGCCATGATCTAGTCGAATGGCAGAACAGGCTCGAGGGGCTGAATGGACTACTACTCTTATTTCCTATTGATATGAAACATTGTAACCTCCCAACTCAATCTCAGCAGTTTCAGTGTCTCTTTATATGTGCTCAAGTGAAAGCCCTTCACCTGTATACAGCTAAACGCAATAAGTACACAATGATCATGAGGGAAGAAAATACTCCATCATGGGCTGCAACTCTCTTCCCAGCTGTTCCAATTTGCCTCAAATTTCTAATTAGCATTGACTCTACACTTACATTCCACATGGGCGACTATCAAGGCGAAAGGAAAAAGGAGAAACACCAAACAGGTTTCAATCCTCTTATTCTAAAGAATGAAACACACCTGACACACACTTCCTCTTCCCCGATGGACACACTTTACCTTTTTAGTTGAACTTCTGCTCCTTGGAAGCATGTAAATTTCTTCCAGTTCTTTCTGCCGTGCCTCCTCTTCAATCTTTTTCCATTGCTCCTCTGGGATGATATCATCCCATTCCTTAATCTGCTTCTCATCCACTTCGGGTTCGTTCTCCTCCATTGTGGTGAAGTTCGCCACCTGAAGTGAGAGATTTGAAACAGCGAGGTCATACTTTTCAGTCAACACGGGCAAGAGTTCCCGCCCCGTCACAACGTGGTGCCACCTCGTTTAAGCGTGCCCACATGAAGGAGGCAGCCTGCTCATGACAGATTGAAGGCAGGAAACATCTATTAAACTCCTCAATGTGCAACATCAATACACCATTCCAACGAGTTCACAGTACATCACCAATCGTACCTTGAACTGCGACAGCAGTTCATCTGTTGGACTCACAGACTGTTCATTCTCTCGTGTTTCTGCGAGGCGCAGGATCTCTTCAATATCCATTTCCTGAAAGTGGAGATGTATTTTTTACTAGCCAACTACTGATTTATTGAGTTACAACAGCATGTGTTGAAAATAACCTCCCATCCATCTCTGAAGACATTGACTGGGGATTTTACAGATGCTAGGCACTTGGTCACAGCCATTTTCATCTATGCGACTGGACGATGAGTTTCAGCAAGGTGGAACTTGGTCCTGTTCTTCCCCCAAGTCTACTAAACATGCACTTTCTTGAGTCAATGGATAGCAACCAGGAACAGGAACTCTGACCTGCAATCACCCGCACCCCCCACCCAGGCCCAGGGGTACAGGGACCAACTGTAGCACCTTTACCACCTCCCCAAGTGACAGCCTAAGTCAGCACAATCTCAGACCAAACCTGGGGTCAACCCGGTTTGAATGGCTCCATGCTACACGAGGCAGTGCAACATTGCCAACTGAACCATGGAAGAAACTTCAAATAAACCCAAACCTTGTTGAAATGGCCCAGTAACAATTATATAATTTTGAGCACAGGAGGCCACTTGACCCATCGCATCTGTGTTTTTCAAGGAGCTATTCACTTAATCCCACTACCTGCTCTTTCCCCATAACCCTGCCTAATTTCCCTAATTATTTATCCAATTCCCTTTTAAACTTACTATTGAATCTGGCTCCACCGCCCTTTCAGGCAGAGTTCCAGACCATCATAATTCAAAAAGAGTTCTGATTGCCTCTCTGGTTCTTTTGTCAATTATCTTAAATCTGTGTCCACTGCTTACTAACCTTCCTGCCAGTGGAAACAGCTTTTCCTTATTTGCTCGATCAAAACCATTTGTACAATTTGCAGCATCTCTAATTAGTACGCCAAAATGCACATCTGTTTATTCTCTAATGTGAAAATAAATGCCCATTTCATTTTTGTTAGATGTTAATAAAAGAAATAACAACATCAAAAATAAATGTTAAAGCTCCAGAATTCTTGAAGTTGTTTTTCAATAACTGGGAACACTGAGTGAGTCTAGATCTCTGCAGTACCTGTGGCTCAGACTCCTCGCCCTCCGGCTCTTTGAAGAGTTCCTCGGCTCCAAACTTTAAGATTGCTGTAAGTTCTTCCTTGTTGAACGGCGTCGAGCTAAAAACATAATCATTAGTCATCTCAATGATCAGAGCTAGGTCTATTCTGTATGGTACGATCATTGCATTAACAGGCAGTCACTTTGAGAAGCCTGAGGAGTTCATCTAAAATGCATGGACTTTCCTGAAAGCGGTGGCTCCCTGCCTAGGAATGGTTCCTGAGAAGCTGGGCTCCCTCCAGCATCTCAGTCAAGGGAACATTATATACATAATACAAGACTTACAAGCAGGAGCAGGAGTAGGCCATTCGACCCCTCGAGCCTACTCTGCCATGCAATGAGATCATGGCTGGCCTGATTGTGGCCTCAATTCCACTTTCCTGTCTACCCCCTATACCCGGGTTCGGCGGTGGGGGGGGGGGGGTCTTATGGACAATGGTCCAGATCTGGCCCGTTGCTCGGTTTCATTCAGCCTGCAGCAAGATTTCTAAAAATACAGACCTATGACAGTAGCACCTTCACAATAGCTTTTTTCATCATCGTTACGAATTTGCTTTGGAGAAAAGCTTCAGCTAAATTACTATAATAATATTTAACAATATAATATCCAAATTCAGCCATCACATTAAAACACGGATGAGTTGAACGTTTCTGTATTCTCTCTAAAAAAAAATTAAGTTAATTTTTGTGCCTGTGTGGCCCGCGACTGATTTCATCTATGTGTCAATGACCTGTAATAAGAAAAAGGTTCCCCAGCCCTGCCCTGTACCCTTTGATTCCCTTCTCAATCAAGAATCTAACTAACTCTGCCTTGAAAACATTCAATGACCTTGCCTCCACAACTCTCTGGGAAAGAGAGTCCCACAGACTCATGCTCCTCTGAGAGATAGTTATGAAAAGCCTTTTCAACTACAGGGGACAGCACTGGTAATACCAATTCCAACCCCAATTCTTTCTGTACTTGGATGTCCATGCCTTCATTTTCCAGCTTGGGGGGGTCACCGAACTGTCAGCTGGCACAGGAGCCCTGGACATTTCTGCCTTTCCCCAACACTAATTCGTTGAAGCCAATTGTAAAGCCTCCTCTGTGGTCTTAGCTGAGTGAGGCAAATGCAGCATGAACCAAAGAATCAACCCGGGACCTTCACGGTCTCTCTGGCCATACCGCCACTTGCAGCTCTGTTTGGATGAGGGCCATCAGCACCTGCAGCAAAGTTTTAATGGTGGCGTGAGGCAGGAAGGGAGATGAAAAGAGGGAAAATAAGGAGCATTAAAGCTGACGTTGCTTACTGCGAAGGACGAGCAGAGCTGTCCAGCACTGTCCGCCCCGTAGTATCCATCCTCTGGATCACGAGATGATCTAGGACCATCTTTTTTTTGGCACGTTCAATGATGTCCTCTTCCACAGTCCCTTTTGTAACCAGGCGGTAAATATTAACCTGAAATACCAAAATTGAAATTGTGTAAACTAGTCAAAGCTGTAGACAGCATTGATATTCATAGTTTAACAGCCTCTGTGGGTAAGGGGGGAATAAAGCAGTCAGAAGTCCAGCTCTTGGTTACCATCCAGTGTAGGAAGTGAGAGTTTGCCCATGTGTGTTTGAGCTTACATTGTCTCTTTTAACAAATAATTTATTTCCATTTTGCCTCTTTTTGATAAGACTCCTTTCCAGAAAATCCCGACCCTTGCTTGTATCAGGTCTGTGGACAACATTTGATCTCTAGTGCTTGGTTACTCTTTGCATACTAGATGGTGACCGGCGGCAATTAAACCTGAAAAAGCTGGAAATACTCAGCATGTCTGACAGCATCTGTGGAGAGAGAAACATAATTAATGTTTCAGAGTTATGAAGAAAGGTCTTTAACCCGAAACACTTTTTTTTTTCTCTCCACAGATGCTGCCGGACATGCTGAGTTATTTTCTGTTTTTCAGATTTCCAGCATCCTGCAGTATCTTGGCTTTTGTTTTGGTGTTTGGCCACATGCTGTTTGGTCATGCTGAACCCAATCTTGGTCTTGACAACTGTATACACAAATGTGGTGCAGGTCTGTGTGCAGGCACAGATAGCAGGGGCCACTGTGAGGTAATTAAGGGCAGGGACCCTCCTGATCTTCCTCCTCCATAACCCAGGGGCACTGAGGTCAATTCAGGTGCCCATATGAAAAAAAACCCAACTATTTCAGCGCAGTTCAGGGATTGAATGGACGATCGATTAGTCTTCACGACCTCAATAACACGCTGGGTAGTATTTTAACACATTAATCATGGGGAAATATTTACAAGTTAAACTTCGTTTCATGAATATAAAATAAAGCATAAATTAAAGCAAGAAATATTCAAATGTAATAAGCTGAAAACCAAGTCAACATGTAAATCGCTACAAGATAATTATTCCTCAACTGGATCTTAGCAACTCCACTCCAACCCCAAGAGACTGTTTGAACATGGGGTTGGGCAGGATAGGCCCATCTCTTTTCTTTCCCCCCTCCTTTTCACATGCTCATTCCAATAAACCCCAACTATACTCCTGCATCTCCCTTTGTAATAGCCCACTGAGTAGGAATAAGGAACAAGGAAGACAGAAAGATAAAAGTTAGGAGCTGGAAATGTTAAGAAATAAATATATTCCCTTCACAATGAAACACTTGTGCAAAGGGTCCAGAGAGGGGGTGTCTTACAGCAATAGGTTTCTTTGGTCCAAGGAGGTTACCCTGGTTCATGTCTGTCCCCAAATCAGGTCAGGCATAATAGTGATGTTTAAGGGTTGGAGAGTTACCCCAAGTCCCAATGATTAAAGATGGGAATTTTAATCTAAAGAGATAATAAGACAAAGCAAATCCACAATATTATCTTTTTCTTCATTACTTTAAACTGGAGTAAAATAGTTGGGTCAAGAAGCTTGTGAACCAAACAATGCAAGAAAAGTGGTTCAATTGCCAATATACACAGTAGAAGCAGCCGTCACTCCAATCTCCCTTCCCACCCCAAGCCCAGCATACAAACTGACCTGCTTCTTCTGGCCTATCCTATGAGCTCGAGCCTGAGCCTGCAAGTCGTTCTGAGGATTCCAGTCAGAGTCAAAGATAATCACAGTGTCAGCTGAGGCCAGGTTAATCCCAAGTCCCCCTGCTCTCGTAGAGAGGAGGAAGCAGAAGTCCTGAAGACAGAGATGGACAACAAATCAAAAACTATCCACACAGAGGATTTTTTTTTAAACAGAACATGGTATGATAATCTGAAATACACAGCAGAAAAGGGTAGTAGAATACAACTGAGTAGTACCTTCCAAAAGGAAACTGGATAAGTGCTTGAAGACGGTAAATTTGCAGGGCTTTGGGGGACAGCAGGGGTATGGAACTAATTGGACAACTCTTTCCAATTGTGGCACAGGTTCAATGGGCTGAATAGCCGCCTTCAGTGCTGCATCATTCTATGAATTTACAAGTCCGAGGGCTCATCATGCTTGGCATTTTCTTCTCCTGAGAATTGGGCTGAAGGGCTAAGGCCTGTAGTGCTGAATACCACTCGGGTTGAAAAGCAGGAGGCGAAGTGGGAAAGTGTGAATCAGCGGTGCCCAGCTATAAACCCTACAGGAGGTGGGCAAAACTGGGCACCTCCCCTGAGAAATTCACAAATTTGAGGAAGTTGGGAAAGAATACATCAGATCAGGGATTGAAGAGGTAACCCTCTGGTCTGTGTGGCCTCAGTAACACATAGGGTTAGGATGCAGGAAAGAGGAAGGAGTGTGGGTGCTTCTCAAAGATCATAAAAGGAACAAGGGAGGAAATTTGAGATGAACAATGGACTCCATTGTTGCTAAAAGAGAGACAAGGGCAGAATTTAAATAAAATAATTCAATATCAGTTTAGATTTTTTTTAAGTGCCTTTCAGGAAGAAAAACACTTGAGCAAATGAAAGAAGCAACTTCTAAGGCAGGAAGCCAGTTGTGTAGTGCAAGTGCCATGCGTATGTCCTGCAATGTGAGGCTGTGCCAGGCTGACCGATAGCAAATCAACCCTCCTGACTCAAATTTCCTTCCTGTGAATTCTTGACTCAAAGCAAGAACTGCATGTACTGTTCTCCCTGTCAACCATACCCATACAGGACTAAGCACAAGCAAACATCACTGAAAAATACTGCTGGCAACTCATCCCATTCCTTCAGTCCATGCAGTGAAGTCCCTGCTGAAAAATATCTGATCAAGAACAGCTAGTGAAACAAAAAAATTAAGAGAAGATAAGTGCTAATCTGTGCGACAGATGTGATATTAAGACCTGGCCTTGTGCATGTGTGTTATAAATGATAGATAAAACAGGGGCAGAGGGGAGTTAAGATGACCAGCCAAGAACGAAAGATTTGGAGAAGGATTCAGCCTCAAACTGGGATGAAACAAGCAAAGCTTTAGTGAGCAATCTCAGGAAGAGTGAGGGATTACTGATCTAGCCCAGAATAAGGGGGTTACTACACAATCTCAGAATGAGCAAGGGTTTACTTAACAATTCAAGGATGAGTCATGGTTTACCGAACATTCCCAGGGTGAATGAGGGTTTATGAAACAAACCCAGAATAACCAAATACACAATTTTTAAGTGGTGTCATTTATTTATTTTAAAAAGATTCGTAGATCTGGTACTGCCAGAGGTTTAAATCAATACTTCCTTACCTCAGATCCTTCTGCGTTGAAGTGGTCCAAAGCCTGCTTTCTTAATTCCCCTTTTATAGACCCATCTAAACGCTGCAACAGGACAAAACAGAAACATCTTAAACGTATGTTTAAAGATCAGCCGTAAATTCTGAAGTGCAGATTTCTCATCTATTTTTATTCTGTTACTTGGTCCAAAAATAATCCTGCTTTAAGGGACTCTGCTTAGTCAACAGCTACTGAAGAGTGTGCGTCATTGAGCAACCTCACAGAGACGAGTTGCCAGACCAGTCACATAGATACCAACCAAATTTGGCTGACAATATAGCTTTGCTGTCTACAAGTAACATTCGTGCCATACAAGTGCCATGCAATGGCCATCTCCAACAAGAGAGAGTCTAACCACCACCTCATGACATTCAATGGCACTACCATCGCTAAATCTCCCACTATCAACATCCTGGGGGTTATCATTGACCAGGAACTGAACTGGGCTAGCCATATAAATACTGTGGCTACAAGAGCAGGTCAGAAGCTATGAATTCTATGGCGACTAACTCACCTACTGACTCCCCAAAGCCTGTCTACCATTTATAAAGGCACAAGTCAGAAGTGTGATGGAATACTCCCCACTTGCCTGAATGAATGCAGCTTCAACAACACTCAAGAAGCTTGAGACCAACCAGGACAAAGCAGCTCATTTGATTGACACTCCTTCCACAAACATTCACTCCCTCCACTATTAACAAATAGTAGCAGCAGTGTGTATCATCTACAAGATACCAGAAATTCACCACGGCTCCTTAGGCAGCACCTTCCAAATCCACAGCTGCTACCATCTAGAAGGACAAGGGCAGCAGACACATGGGAACACCACCACCTGAAAGTTCCCCTCTAAGTCACTCATCATCCTGGCTTGGAAATATATCGTCGTTCCTTCGCTGTCGCTGGGTCGGAATCCTAGAACTCGCTCCCAAACAGCACTGTGGGTGTACCTACACCACATGGACTGCAGTGGTTTGAGAAGGCAGCTCACCACCACCTTCTCAAGGGCAAGTGGGGATGGGCAATAAATGCTGGTCTAGCCAGCGATCCCCCAATCCGTAAGTGAATAATAAAAAAGATATTCTCCTTAAACCTGCAGCCATAAGCTTTACCATTAAAGTGACACCGGGAAGAGAGAACTGTGTGGTTGGGTGGGCTCATCTTTGACTTTTTGCCTGAGACCCAAGTTCAAATGAGCCCAGACTGATAGGATATAAGCCTTCTCTACAAAAGTTCAAGATGGAATGAGTTTCAGCAGCTTAATCCACCTCCCAGTGCACATGACCCTCAGAGTCAGGACAGCTCTGTGTTAACAAGTGAGAAAATAAGAAAGCAACAGGTAAATGGTATTTAATCAGTGTTTGCTTTGGACTTGAATTTAAAAAACTCAACTGTGTCCCACAAGAGCACCACCAGTGGATCTCCTGTTGCTTGTCAGCAAGTCAGGGTGAAAAGCAAATTTATATCAGAAAACACTAATGATGCTGTAGGTATAGAGAGGGGAGCCTGCAACTTCAAGGGTGCAGCTACAGGCGTGACAGTATCAGAGTTTGCTGATGTCCAAGCACGGACCCTGCACCATACAGAACAAATTTGGTGCATTATATTTGTGGGAGATTCCTGTGTGCAATTTGTGCAATAATGTTTTCTACGTTACAATGGTCACTACACTTCAAAAGAACTTCAGTGCTTGGCAAGCACTTTGGAGACATCCAGAGGTATAAATGTCAATTCTATCTTCTTATCGAAGTCTATGCTTCCAGGATACCTGGCTTGCCAAATGGAAAAATGTCTCAATTGTAATAAAGATCTTCTGATATACACCTGAAGCACATTAACATGACATTGTTGAGGGAGCTTCCGACTCTTGATAGGTACCTGGTGTGATTGGTTCTGACATGGGGGTTGATGGGGGTCTCTGGTTCTGGCTGGAGAGCTAGCGGCAGTGCCAGGTCATCTCTTTTGGGGAAGGCCCTCTGCATCATGTTCCACTCAGGCACTTGGCAAGCCAGCAGTAGGCCTTCGCCTATGATCAAGGACCCTGGGGGGGTGTGGAAGTCCCGTCTACTGTGCACTGCCAGCAGTAGGACATAAATGCAGGCTAGCACTACTATTCAAAGTTAAAAAAGATAATGTAAACCAGGAATTGGCAGTTCAATGAGACCAAACCTGGCTTTTAAAAATCTGTGGATTGGAGGAGAATGAGCAGAATTAGGGAACTGGAGTTTCAGAGTACCGAAACATACCAATTAGGAAGAGTAGACCACTCGGCCCCTAAAGCCTGCTCTGCCATTCAACAAGCTGTACTGAACTGCAGCGCTACCGGAGAGGTGATACCTGCTGCCGGTACAACACCAATCCAAGGCCGAGGACTGTCACGGGATCCCAGGCCAGAGGTGTGATGTCGGGATGTGGCGGGGGGGGGCTTTGGCAGCAAGGGCAGCTCTCAACAGGAACCTCCCCATCCCAATGCCAGGTCCCTTGAACAGACACTGAATGCCTTTGAATGAGGGATCACCCCAGGGAGCTTGCGAACTCCGTATGGGTTAGCTTGTCGGGCTCCATTCACAGTGACTCCCCTGCCAGTGGTGGCAGGTTGAGCCCCTTAAGTGGGCACTTCAGGGCTTCAATTGGCAGTGGGGGCAGGAAAGCTGTCCACTGGCTTTCCTACCACAGCTTTACCGGAATGCAGGCAGGAAATGGGTGGGATCCTCAGTTATCACTCTCGTATCTGATTAAATGTCTCCCCCGCCACCAAACCTGCCACATGAGAGAGCGCAAGGCTCCATCCTAGGTGTGTAAAACAAAGTGCTCCATTACCCAATGACAACATCCCTCATCTTAACAAGCCATGAAGAGCAATCAGTAGTGAATTGCAAATAGAAAAAAATCTGGAGAAGTTCTATTGGCCAAAGATAATACAAGCCTAACTCGTCTGTCAAACTCTGAATTGCTCAATATCTTGTTCACATTCCATAATTCTCCGTCAAGCTCACCTGGAATGGATAGTGTTTAATGGTCAAGTATTCAGCAAGGATATCCAACATTCGGACCATCTGAGAGAAGATAAGCACTCGGTTTCCTCTCTCTCGAAGCCTGGACATCAGCTTATCCAGCAGAATCAGCTTGCCACTGCTCTTGATCAGGTTCTGCAATAAATTGAAGCAGGAAAAAAATGCCTGGTGTTGAGAAACTGATAAATTTGTCCCACGCTTTAATATTTTTCCTATTACCCATTTAATACAGGGATGGGGGAAGTGGGGCAGATGATTGCATAGGTGCTGAGTGCAGCCCAACTGTAAATATATAAAAATTACAAAGAACAAGTTTATGAATTTGATACATTCAAGTGTTATGGAGAACGTTTTCACCCCAACTACAGAAAAACAGAAGGCTATTGATCCCCACCAGCCTGTTCTGCCATTCAATTGTATCACAGTTGATTCCCATCTTAATTCCACCTATCTGTCCTAATTGCAGTAAGTGATATTTATAGAAATCTAAAAAAATTCATGTGGCCACATTTGCAGATATCCAGTCATGACAGTATATATCAGTTCCACTGTATTTTATACAACCATCATAAACTGAATATGTTTGATTGTCTTTATTGAGAAGAATATAAATGTAGGCTAGCACTACTATTCAAAGCTAAAAAGATCATGTAAACCAGGAATTGGCAGTTCAATGAGACCAAACCTGGCTTTTAAAAGTCTGTGGATTGGAGAAGAATGAAGAGAATTAGGGAACTGGAGTTTCAGAGTACTGAAACATACCAATTAGGGAGAGTAGACCACTCGGCCCCTCGAGCCTGCTCCGCCATTCAACGTGATCACGGTTGATCTGATTGTAACTTCAGTCCGCATTCTCGCCGACCCCCGATGACCTTTCACCCCCTTGCTCATCAAGAATCTATCTAGCTCTGCCTTAAAAAATGTTCAAAGACTTTGCTTCCAACGTCTTCTGAGGAAGAGAGTTCCAAAGACTCACTACCCTCAGAAAACATTTTTCCTCATGTCTTAAATGAGTGACTCCTTATTTTTAAACAGTGACCCCCTAGAAAACCAGGAAAGAATGAGGTGGAGCAGATGATGCTGCAGTGTGTCCTGATTTGCATTAGGGGATTACACAGGTAAGAGGAAACTGGAGAAGGACAAGAATAATTAGAAATGTGAGGGGGATGTGGTATTTCTAAAGCACCTTTCACAACCTCAGGGCGTCCCAAAGCGTTTTGCAGACAACAAAATACTTTTGAAGTGCAGTCATTGTTGTAATGTAGGAAATATAGCATCCAATTTGAACATCGCAAACCCCCACAAACAGCAATATGATAATGACTAGATAATCTGTTTTATTATGTTGATTAAGGAGCAAACATTGGCCAGGACACTGGGAGGAACTCCCCAAACTCTTGTTCAAAACAGTGCCAATACCTCCACCTTATAGACGGCAGGGAGCCTTTGTTTAAGCAAAGGTGACACCTCCAAAAGTACGGCACTCCCTCAGTACTGCCTGGAGTGTACACCTGGATTTTTTCTGCTCAAGTGCTATTAACTAAACCATGGCAGACACATTTACCTTAGTCATGTTCATAAATTAGAGACAGAACCGTCTTGCTGGAGTGGGGGGGGCGGGGGGAGAGAGCTGGCTGGATACTAGTGATGAGAAGGAGGAAGTGTGAGATAAAAGTATGTGGACTGGACAGAAAACAAGAATGGAAAAAACAATTTCAGTGAAAGAAATATGACATTTATTGTGGTTGACGGTACCTCCAGGTGAGTGATAACCAGGAGGGCTGAGGGTAAATTCAATGATAATGTAATAAGCAACATTGCCTGTGCTTAGGTTCACTTTTCTGAGACACCCATATTTAAAAGGTATTGTGTGTGATTCAATACATTGGGAACAAAGATTTCTGAAAAAAAAAGGTTCATCCACCTGCAACACTTCCTGGCTTGTCAGGTTCTCATTCTCCTCACACGGTTTGACCAAGTAACAGTGATTGCAGCATTTCTTCAGCTCCATCATGATGTTGAGGAAGCTCGATGAAGACCCCCTGGTTCCCTTGGTGAGCGCTTTGTAATTTCGTGTCAATATCCACCTATATCGAGACAGATCATGAGTACTCAGCACTCAGCCCTGATTTAACAGCAGCATTAGTACCCCAATACCACACACGGTAGCCTCGCCATAACCAACATAGTTACAAGGAAAGAAAGGACCAACTGATGCAACGAGTCCACTCCATCCAGAGCTCATGCATGATTAATCTGTCATGGGCTCTTCCTCACCTTCTGGATACCTTCCCCTATCTACCAGGGAAAAAAAAAAATCAAGCAATTCCGTTACCCTCAACCCTACTTCCAGCAGAAATAGATACAGCTCCCCCTTTTTTATTCATTCATGGGGCATAGGCGTTGCTGGCTAGGCCAGCATTTATTGCCCATCACTAATGGCCCTTGAGGTGGTGATGAAGCACTGCCTTCTTGAACTGTAGTAGTCCATGTGGTGTAGGTACACCCACAGTGCTGTTGGTATACCCACTGCGGTTAGGGAGGGAGTTCCAGGATTTTGACCCAGTGACAGTGAAGGGACAGAGATGTATTTCCAAGTCATTATGGTGAGTGGCTTGGAGGGGAACTTCCAGGTGGTGGTGCTCCCATGTATTTGCTGCCCTTGCTCTTCTAGATGGTAGTGGTCGTGGGTTTGGAAGGTGCCGTCTAACGAGTCTTGGTGAGTTCCTGCAGTGCATCTTGTAAATGGTAACCACTGCTGCCACTGTGCGTTGGTGGTGGAGGGAGTATATGTTTGTGGATGGGGTGCCAATCAAGCAGGCTGCTTTGTCCTGGATGGTGTCAAGCTTCTTGAGTGTTGTTGGAGCTGCACTCATCCAGGCAAGTGGAGAGTATTCCATTACACTCCTGACTTGTGCCTCCTAGATGGTGGAAAGGCTTTGGGGAGTCAGGTGGTGAGTTAGTTGCTGCTGAATTCCTAGCCTCTGACCTGTTCTCGTAGCCAGAATATTTATGTGGCTAGTCCAATTCAGTTTCTGGTCAATGGTAACACTCAGGATGCTGAAAGTGGGGATTCAGTGATGGTAATGCCATCGAATGTCATGGGGCGATGGTTAGATTCTCTCTTGTTGGAGATGGTCATTGCCTGGCACTTGTATGGTGCAAATGTTATTTGCCACTTGTCAGCCCAAGCCTGGATATTGTCAGGGTCATACTGCATTTGGACATGGACTGCTTCAGTGTCTGAGTAGTCTTGAATTGTGCTGAACATTGTGCAATCATCAGCGAACATCTCCCCCCTTCTCAACTTATGATGGAAGGAACATCACTGATGAAGCAGCTGAAGGATGGTTGGGCCGAGGACACTACCCTGAGGAACTCTTGCAGTCATGTCCTGGAGCTGAGATGACTGACCTCCAACAACTACAAACATCTTCCTTTGTGCTAGGTATGACTCCAACCAGCTGAGACTTTTCTTCCTGATTCCTATTGACCCGTTTTTCTAGTGCTCCTTGATGCCACACTTGGGTCAAATGCTGCCCTGATGTCAAGGGCAGTCACTCTCACGTCACCCCAGGAGTTCTGTTCTTTTGTCCATGTTTGAATCAAGGCTGTAATGAAGCCAGGAGCTGAGTGACCCTGGTGGAACCCAAACTGAGCAATGAACAGGTTATTGCTAAACAAGTGCCGCTTGATAGCAACGAAGATGACTCATTCCATCACATTACTGATGATTGAGAGTAGACTGGTGGGCAGTTGTTGGCTGTTCGATTTGTCCTGCTTTTTGTGTACAGGATGTACCTGGACAATTTTCCACATAACCGGGTAGATGCCAGTGTTGTAGCTATTCTGGAACAAGTCGGCTAGGGGTGCAGTAAGTTCTGGAGTACGTCTTCAGTGCTATTACCAGAATATTGTCAGAGCCCATAGCCTTTGCAGTATCTAGGGCCTTTAGCCATTTCTTGACATCACATGGAGTGAATCAAATTGATTGAAGACTGGCATCAGTGATGCTGGGTCATCCACTTGGCATTCTGGCTGAAGATTGTCGCAAATGCCTTATCATTTATACTGATGTGTTGATCAAACCATGATCAAGCTAATGGGAATCGCAGGCTTATGCACTGTCAAACACCATACCTACGATTCCACACATGGTGCAGGGTTTCCTTCCCTAAAGGACATTGGTGAACAGATGTCTTTTTTATTGAATCCAAATTTCACCATCTGCCTTGGTGGGATTCGAACCCGGGCATTACCCTGGTTCAGCGACAATACCACTATGCCACCACCACCCCTTTTAACCTATTAACTTATCTTTTAAGACATCACATACATCCACTATCTTGTGTAATTGCTCATCTCACTCAACACTGAATTTTGTACTCATGTCCTGGTTAAATGGTTTTCCATTCCTGCAGTCACCCCTGGTATCTCCTTGGCCCCTGCCTATTTCTCATCTACATGCTCCCACTCAGTGATGGTATTCAAAACTACGGCATCAGTTTCTACATGCATGCTACAGCTCTACATCACTTTTACTTCTCTGATCCCTCCATGACCTCCAATCGGTCAGACCGCTTCTTCCACATCCAGTACTGGATGAACAGAAATTTCCTCCAATTGATTACTGGAAAGACAGTAACCACTGCATTTTGTCCTGGTCACAAACGTCATTCTTTCGCTACAGATTCCTTTCCCTGGCAATTGTCTAAGCGTGAACAAGACTTTTCACAGCCTTGGTGTTATATTTGATAGAGATGAGCTTTAGATCACATACCTGCACCACAATTCAGGTGCCTATTCCTGCCTCCATAGCATCGCCCAGCTCTGCCCCTGCTGTAGCTAATCTGCTGCTGAAACCATCATTCACGCCTTTGTTACCTCCCGACTTGACTATTCCAATCACTGTTGGATGGTCTCAATAGGTCAATCCTTTACAACCTTAATTGAAGCCATTCAAAATTCCGCTGCCGATGTCCTGTCTCAAATTTTGCCCTGCTCAATCATCTCCCCAGGTCAGATGACCTCATCCTAATACCTCAAGAACCCATGAAATAGGAGGAGTAGACCACATGGTCTACTGTCAAGCCTGCTCCACCATTCAATATGATCATGACTCATCATGGATTTCAACTCCACTTTCCTGCCCACTCCACATATCTCTTGATTCCGAGAGATCAAAAATCTGTCTATCCGAGCCTTAAATGCATTCAATGATGGAGCGTCCACAACCCTCTGGATTAGAGAATTTCAAAGATCCACAATCCTTTGAGTGAAGTAATTCCTCCTCATCTCAGTCCCTAAATTTCTTATTTTCTTGATAATGTTCATGTAAAGCACCTTGGGAAGTTTTAACTTAAAGATGCTTTCTGTTCTTCCAATTAAATGAACTTAAGACTCTCGAGCCTCTGTTTATATTACAGGCCCGAGGTTTGGAACTACTGTGGTCAGTCTTCTCCAAGCACCTCTTGATACATTTATTCTTTTGCAAGGTGATAGAAACTAGACAAGGTGCAGGTTATATTGTAGACAAATTTATATTGATCACAAGTACTCTTCCCCATGCACTCACAAGGTGCTGGCCTGTTTGAATCTTGTTCACCAATTTAGTGATGCTGATGGCTGTGTTGGGATCTCAACCAATGTGCTTTGGGTAGAATTCGAAGAGAGCACAGCGCAAAACTGTCATGACAAAGCCGTGACCAGTACCTGAATCATCAAGAATAAGAGCCAAACACAGAGCCGCAGCATCACAAATACAAAGTTTTCTGGCTTAAAGATTTGCTATTGTAATGACATTGAGGCCATATAAGAACATAAGAAAAGGGAGCAGTAGACCATTCAGCCCCTTGAGCTTGCTCTGCCTTTCAATAAGATAATGGCTGATCTGATCGTGGCCTCAACTCCACTTCCCTACCTGCCCCCCATAATCCTCGACACCCTTATGGATTAAGAATCAGACAATGACCCAGCCTGCACTGCTCTCTGGGGTAGGGAACTCCAAAGATTAACGACAATGTTTCATCAACCTCCTTCACAACTCGAGGTTGCAAAAATGCAGATTGTTGCAGTGTAATTAAGGTGACAGTTTAGGAGAGGACATCCTGTTCATTATCCGGTTCCTGTCCTCCATATACTAATGATTGCAGGAGTAGAATCCAGATGCTTATTAAATGATTTAGTAATCAATTTTATTTTGGATGAATGACAGGTCATAGACTCAATTTTGAGGCTAGAAAAAAATTGCCAAAATATCATTACACTGATGCCTCATTGGGTAGCACCAGGAAGTTATAATCGCTGCTCTCTGCCGACTTAGCTGGTCTCAATGCTAAATGTCAGGGCGGGGGAGCAAAATCAGCTAGTTATTCCACTCTAGGGTATGGTTAAAAGATGAATCAAGATCTGGCTTATCTGTGATGTCCTCCAGGGTAAAATAGCTCTCAAGCATTTACTGCCTACGCTCAAATCAGCAGAATGGGCAATATAAAGAAGTGTCCAACATGTGGAAACTGCAAAAATTAGCAGGGAAGAGTAGAGGGATGAAAAAAAGACAAAATTCATTTTACGAGACCATCATCAAACCCTGGACTTCCACCTATTTGGGATCTCCTCAACTATTCCCACATCATCAGCTGAGCTCTTACTTGTAATACTGCTTCTGTGAGGCTGACATTTCCACTCTTAGGATCTGTTCAACTTTGGCAGGAAGTGATTTTTCAACGTCCTTCTTTACTCTGCGTAACAGGAAGGGCTCCAACACCCTGTGGAGACTTTGGAAACCATTTTCTCTTCCTTTCCCATGTTCCTCTTCAAAGTCCTCCCAGGAATCAAACCTAGAGAAAGAAAATTCAGATGCCAACCGCATGTCTTAATGCAGAAAGAAATATGTCCTCACAAAGCACTGTCAACCATGCAGCATGCCTTCAGTGCTACACTTCAGAATCAGCCCACATTCTGAGGTGCATGTCCTAGGGCTTAACGAATCACTGAATCCCAGGAGGAGGCCATTTGGCCCATCATGCCTGTGCCAGCTCTGTGACAGAACTATCCAATTAATCCCACTCCCCATTCCCTTTCTCTGTAACCCTGCAAACTTTCCCAGAGAATGCACAATGAAGGGCATTGGGATGTAATCTGTATCCCAGGGTTGCTCATCATCTGTTCTGCTTACGCCGTGCACTAGGCCAAGTTATTTAGGCTTGATACAAACGTTATTAACAACACATCCAATTACATCTGGCTAAAGGAGTAAGAAATCTGTATAACTTCACACTCCTGACTGCTATTGAGCAACATCAGCTACAAAGTACAGATGAGAGCATGAATGAATTTGGTCATTAAAATTCCTGATACTATTCACTGTATAGGTGCATATAGGAAGGATACTGCATGTAGCAGGTGAAGAAGGGCAGCCTGTACCTGTGGAACAGTTCTCAGTGTCAATGTGGTTAGGCTAATGGGGATAGGCAGGGGTGTTTGCAGAGGTGGGAGGTTAACTAAGCCTAGTTGCAAGCCTTAATCTAAGAGTATATTTGTTTCTACTTAAGAGTTTGGCTTACTTTTCAGGCATAATGAAGTGCAGGAGTGACCAGAGCTCTTTCAGGGAGTTCTGCAGCGGTGTCCCTGTTATCAGAAGCCGATGGTTGGATCTGAAGTCAATCAGAGTCCGGTACAAGAGGGAGTCATCATTCTTCAATCGATGAGCTTCGTCCACTCCCAGGAAAGCCCAGTTTATACTCCCCAAAACATTCTGACAGGGAAGAAAAACAGTCTTAGTAACTATTGATGAGGGAAGTTTCAGCACAAATGGAAGCTATTCAGCGAATGGGATCTGTGCCTCTACCCGCTCTGTGGTAGAGCTTTCCATTCTAACCTCAGTACTTTGCTCTTTCCCTATAACCTTTGATGATTTTCTTCTTCCAGCATGTATCTAATTCTTGCTTAAAGCTTACGACCAACTCAGCTTCAACAGCCATTTGTGGTAAAACATTCCATAAATTTCATAAATCTTTGAGTGAAAATATTCTTTTCAACCTCTCCCTCTGTGCCAATTCTGAAATTATCCCCCTTGGTTACCAATTCAGTTTCTTCGCAAAGTCGTCAAATTCCCAGTCACTGTCTGTGGGTTTATTACCTTATCTTTCAGCAGAATTTCGTATGTTGTTATCAGTACGTTAAACTTCAGCCTCTTTGTCTCAGGATGTAACCAGTCATATTCCCGGATCTATAATAGAAAGTTTTAATTAGCTCTGTGCCTCAGGTTAACATTCACTAATGGTCATGCAATGATATTTATCAATAGGCCCAGAGTCCTAGTCCTTGTGCGAGTGTGCCCACTAACCAAATACTTGTTGTACAAGCACACAATAGGGAATGCCCTTCAGCCATTGGTAGGCCTTACAACCTCAGGCTCTACCCGCTCGATGGAAAAAGCCCTTAATCACTCAAATGATTAAGGCAGGGAGTAACTGAACCACCGAGAACTGAAAGATCCCATGTCTGTTATCTGATCTCAGCAAAGCAATCAGAAAGCAACGTTACAATTTTTCTCAAAACTCCTGGTTGGGGGGGCAGGGAAAAACTGGCTGGCTCATACTCCCAAATCCTGATCACTATCCAGTGAGAGGAGATAACAGGGAGGGTAAAATGGCATTTGACTGTGCTGTCTTCATTTTAGAATAGTTGCTTAGGAGTGTAATAACATTTAGACAATTATCCTATTGTGAACATAGTAATCCATAGAATCACATTCCAAACTGGTAACTGAATAACATCCAGATTGCATGGAGACGTAGCTGAGCTGGAGTACTAAAAGGCACAATGAGCCCCCTGATCTGCAGGAGAAAAACAAATCGTGTTTGCAATAAGGCTTTTGAGAGATGACACCACCCAAGACATCGGCCAGTCTCTCAGATGCTGATTAACCTGCAGGGTATTTTCCGCATTTGACACAATTTCCAATTCCCACTGTTCCCGGATCTCCGCCAAGCGTTTGTCAGCAAGGTACCACACTAACCGTATTGCGGCTCATGACATCGCCAATATAGACAACCACATTCATGTTGGGCTCCCAGATGTCGAACTCTCGCTGCCAGGAGGTGAGGGTGGACAGCGGGACAACCAGTAGAAAGGGACCATAGAGCTGATGCTGATTGAACAAGTTTGAGAGGAATGAGATGGTTTGGATTGTTTTACCCAAACCCATTTCGTCAGCCAGAATCACACTGTTACACCTGGGAGGGGGAGGGGAAGGGCAGTGTAAAGAGACAAAATGCAAACAGTGAACTTCCTGAGCCAAAGAAAGTGTGACAACAGTCAAGAAATTAACTATTTAAACACCAAAAGTATTTACACACCAACTTGCAAGTATATAACTGCTTTGCCATAACAAAACATTCCAAGATGCTTCACATGGGGCATTAAAAAACAAAATGTGACATCGAGGCACATAAGATGATATATGGGCAGGTGAGTCACAGTCATTTACGGCACAGTAAGGGGCTAGTCAGACCATCATGTCCAAAATCTTGGTCAAAGAGATTTTAAAGTATGTCTTAAAGGAGAAAGTGAGGCAAAGAGGTGGAGAAGTTTAGGGAGAGAACTGTAGATTAGGGCGCAGGCAGCTGAAGGCATGGGCACCAATAGTGAATTGATTAAAACTGGGGATGCTCAGAGGCCAGAATTGGAGGAGCACAGATATTTCAGAGGGCTGTGGGACTGGAAGTTTAAAAGATTGGGGTGCGGGGGGTGCGCGCGGGTGTATGCATGAGGAGTTTTGAAAACTAGGATGAGAATTTTAAAATCAAGGAATTTTAAAATCAAGGTGTTGCTTAGCTGGGAGTGATAGGTGAATGGGATTTGGTTTGAATTAGGTCATGAGCAGCAGAGCTTTGGATGGTCTCACGATTATGGAGGGTAGACTGTGAGGGGCAAGCCAGGAACACACTGGAAGAGTCATATCTGTGCTTTTGTTACCAGACAAGGGTTTCAGCATGAAATGAAGGGGCAAAGTCAAGTAACGTATTGGGCGGAAATAGGTGGTCTTAGCGGCAGCCCAGAGATGTGGTTGAAGGCACATCTCTAGTCAAATATGGCTCAGAGGTTGCTAACAGCCTAATGCAGTTACTAGGCAGAGGGATGAAGCTGGTGGTGAGCGAGCAGAATTGATGGTGGGTCCGAAGACAATGGCTTCAATCTTACCAATATTTAATTGGAGGAAATTTCTGATCACCCCATTACTGGATGTAAGACAAGCAGCCTGACAAGTTAGAGATGATGGAGGGGGCAACAGAGTTAACTGTGAGGTAAAACTCAAGTGCTGTCAGCATACATGAGGAAAATTATGTTGTGTTTTTGGATGGTATTGCTGACGGTTAGCACGTAGATGAGAAAGGGGAGGACCACCAAGTATAGATCTTTGGGGGACACCAGATGGAATTGCACAGGAATGGAAAGAAAAGACACTGATGGCCATTTTCCGGCTACAATTAAATAGCTAAGAATGGAAGCAGGTGAGTGCAGTCCCACCCAACTGGACAATGGTGGAGAATTTAATCATGAACTCTTTATTGCAGTAGTTTCAATTAAGTAAACAACTTTATCTTTTTTTAAAATCCCAATGAATCACAAACTAATTGCCTCTTTTAATCAACCTGTTTTGTTTTTAAAATGCGTGTGGAAGGGCTGTAAGAGAAGGGTAACAACTCTCACAGATGGACTTAACACACTCTTCTGGAGTTGCTTCACCCAGCTCTGACCTGCGACTCCAAGTAGCTGTTAGGCAAGTGACAATGGCCACGCCCTAGTGAAACGCTTCGAGACGTCAGAACCAGGTGAAGGTCTCCTATCCTTGGCGACTTGGGCATTTGTCTACGCCGGGAAGGCAAAGATGGATTCCGGCAGGCAAGCAGAGGAGACCCTTGTAGGTCCAACCATCCTGAAGACAGTTCAGCACTGTTTATGTGGAATGATTAGAGCTCGACAAGACACAGAAGACGCACTTCAGGTCATGCACTGCATTCAGATCTATCTCCAGCCATTTAAAGTTGTCTTGCCACTGGACTAAAGTAGGTCAGGACAAGAAAGTGAGGCCGATGATACAACAGCTCTCCATCACTATAATCTAATTCACGTGTAAATGTTCATCATCTTACTCTCATCATCCGTTTTCAAAATAAGGCTGGTTGTGAAAAATAGCAATACGCCTAGTTTCCACCGCACTGGGTTTGAATTCCACCAAGTCCTTGCCACAGGGGATGAGAGTTTGAGAATTATCTGTTATCATCAAAACACCATTTTTCATCTCCTGAAGCAGCTGACTCTTGGTGGGATCCACAGGTCTCTTGTACCTCACCCTCAAAGTGGTCATTTTCTATGTGTATGCCAATTAATGAGTATTGATGACCTACGACCATAGGAGGCATGACAACTGATGCCCATCCTGTCCGCAACCAAAGTCCATGCATTTTCCAGCTGGGCTCACTGGACAATGATCGTGGATACCTCATCCCCTCCTTAACCCAAGGACATCAGTTGGCCAGCTGTAAACCCTGAAGTGTTGCCCAGCTGAAATAAATTCAATCCAATTCGTTGCAAACACATGAATTATATCCAAATCCATACTTGCACCAGGAGTGAGCGAGCCAGTTCAGGCCCTCAAGTTGGTAATCCCTCAATTCCAAGCCGTCACTGCCAATGTAGGAAGGCTGCTTTTTCATGGCAACGAACCTAGGTCTCTGTTTCAGCACCTGGAAAAGATGAATTGAATTTCCATTTATTTCTTAATACATGAACAAGCAAGGTCCCTTGTGAATAGGCAGAAAATACAAAACAGTCAGTGAATGGATCATTTGATAGACTTGCACAGCAAACGAAGCATATACCCGTGGGATATCTGACTTGCCTCAAGGCAAATACCTTGTCAACACAAAAATAAGTACCGTACCACTCATGCTTTTGTAATTATTTTGGCAGGCACACAAAAACAGTGTAATAAAGAGCAGGGGAATCAAACATTTGGAACTATTACTTCAGTGAGCAAGTGGTAAATCTAGGCTCCCTAGGGAGAAGGTGAAAGGCAGGATAAGATTTTGGGATACAATACAGGAATAACATGAAACATAACATATGGTAAGTGTAGTAAGAACAGGTAGGTTTAGATCTATGTCTCCCAAAGTGGGCTTTCCTCACCTTGTGTCAAGGACTGCTGTAAACTAATTGATAGAGATTGATCACCATGATTAGTCAACAACCCTGCTGTTATTTTATCATGTGACAACGAGGCTGGCAGGAGGTGAGTTAGACCAGAAAATATGACATTTTCCTACATTCTTAACTATTTATATTGGGAAAGAAAAGGCTGAAGACAGATATGTAAGATGAATTAGAGCTTTGATAAAGTGAATGGGGCAATTCTCCTCTGGTTGGCAAAGAGTTATCAATTAGAAATTGTCAGAGTGAGGGAAGGGGTTAGGAGAAATCTCTTCACAGTTATTACTGCACAGAGAGCTTTGTCTCAGGGAGTAGATGAGGCATTGATGATTGTATCCTTTAAGGTACAGTAGATAAAATATTTGAAGCAGAACATACAAGGCTATGCAAAGAGTGCAGGATAAAGAGGATAGTGTTGGACTGATCTAGAAGACCTACACAGATACAATGGGTTGAATATCTATCTTTCTGAGGTGTAATTTGCTGCTTCTCTAAGGACACTCTATCGCCAAGGACACTTACTGATTAAGCAACAATTAACCAAACTAGATACAAAGCTGTGGTGTACTGGGAAGTGCCATCAGCTCAACTGATGGTCAAGGAAGCTCTCAGCCTGCGCTAGCAGATTTTAGCCAGTGTTGATGGGAGAGATTCTACTGAAAGTTTCAGTGTTTCTGGATGAAGGAGGGATAAATTCAGCCGATGTTCAATTGCTACTAAATGACCCCTCCCACCTCAAATGTGCCTATGTGGACTTTGGGGGTAGAGCTCTGTGGTGATGCCTCTGTGTCTACTGAAAGGCACCATTCTGTGGATACTTATTCACCTGGCACCTGTGCAACAAGTCAATGGCATCAAGAAAGGAGTGAAGAAAATTACTAAAAAGCTGTTACAATGCACTTCATCAGAAATACCACAAGTTACATTTCCATTTTCTGAATCAAAGAACCATCTATTTACATCTAGCGTCACAAAGCTGATTCTAACCCTCATTTTCTTGTATGTTCACCCACTACTTAGCATCAATATGTAATTCCACTCCGCTAAAACAGGGTGAGGTGTGGAAATACATTAATAACAATCCACGTCATTTCAAGCTGGATACATTAGATAGCTCAGAAAATAGCTCAGAACTGGTGCAATATTGCACAGCAACTGGGAAACAAATCGTGTAAAAGTGCGTCACTATCAACACAATTGCAATACTAGGGGTAAACCAATCTGTAACACGCACACCTCTTAGGCAGACAGGTGCATGTTCACCCACCAATGGGAACTTAAGTAAGTAATCTGGTCTGACACACCAATGAAGCACTGAGGGGGTGCTGCACTGTCAAAGGTGCCAGGCTATGTTATTTGGATGATATGTGAACTGATTCATCATCTGATGGAGGTAAAAGATCCTGTAGCACTTTTTCCAAAACAAACCTGTGGAGTTCTCCAGCTAATATGGAATAACAGGAGAACAGAAAATGCTGGAAATACTTAACAGGCTGGGCAGCATCTGTGGAGAGGGAAACAGTGTTAATGTTTCAGGTCAACGGCCTGTAATCAACTTGCTCAATCTTCCCAGCATTTTCTGTTTTTATTTTAGATTTTCAGCATCTGCCATATTCTGCTTCTGCATCAGAAGTCTCCAGTTATCCTGTCCAACATTTAATGTGTAACTGGTCATACATCTTGTTATGCTTACAGGGACTTGCTATGTGCAAATCAGCTACTACATGTGCCAAAGTAACAGAAGCTGATAAAGTAATTAATTGATTGATGAGCATCCAACAATTGAGAGAAGTACTTCCTAAACGGCTTTAGATTCATTTCCACTTCACCAGCAAAAGCCTCCCCTTGTGACAGTTACATTGCTTTTGGGGAAGTGGCAACGTTAAACTGGGCAAAGTGCATTCAGATCTTGGATTTTATCCTTCTAATGCTGAACATCCAGTGTGCAAATGAATCATGCAAAGCAGGTACTCCCTGCCTCGCCTCTGGTTTGTACTGAGTTTGCCGACCTCAACCAAGACAGCAGTTGAGGCGTGACAACTGATCAAGTCTCGAAGGCTCTGAGCGAGAGAAAGGAAAGTCAGAAAGAAAAGACAGATGTTTTCACTCCCAATGGGTATCCAGTAATTCCAGCTGAAAGCTGCCAGTATATATAGACTCTGGATGAGAACTTGACGGGGTGCAGTTGTGCTTCCCAACAGAGTCAAATGGCCTGATCCAACACACCATCTACGTTCATGCAAGGGAATGTGTTATTTGGCTGGAGTGGAATAAGGGCGTTTGCGGCTCCAACATCCATATTCAAGAATCAACGCCTGGAAAGGAGCTGGGAGTAGAGTTTGGGGAGACTGTGGTTAATAATGTGTCCTACGTTTGCACTAATTAAAAATCCCACTTGCTCTTCCATCTCATCTCAAACAGCGAACATACAACTTGAGTGAAAACCAGCCAAGTTTTTAAGTGTAATGTATTTGAAAAAAAAAAATCACATTTAACACAAACGTGGTACCTTCGCATATGACAATCACCTTGCAGTCTTTCGAGGGAATAGTTTTGGAATTGTGGCGGTTATGGAAGGCATCAATGCACGCCTGGAACTTTCTGGAAATAAGCGCTCCATCCTCCCAGCTGCAGTCCACGTATGGCAAACCCATCCACTTACACAGGTAGTCGGGCTGGCCAGAGGATGATGTTTTGTGGCTGGAATGTGCTATAGCATAAGGGGCAAATATGAGTCACTACCTCAGTGCTAACATGCACCTTACTGTAAACAGCTACCAATTTTTAAAAAAATGCATTATCTAGTTGTGGACATTGCTGGCAAGGCCAGCATTTACTGCCCATCTTTAGTTGCACTGATACAACTGTCCGGCTTGCTAGGCTACTGCAGAGGATAGGTTAAAAGCCAACTACGTTGGTGTGGACTGGAGTCACATCTAGGCCAGGTAAGGGTGCAGGTTTCCATCCCTAAAATGCATCAGTGAACCAGTTGCCATTTTTTAAACTTGTTAATCAGACAGTTTCAAGGTCACTTTTACAAACACCAGCATCTTAATTTCATGTATTTTAAACAAAATTCAAATTCACTAACTGGCACAGTGGGATTTAAGCTCATGTTGTCTCGATTATTTGCGCAGGCCTGTGCAATGACTAGTCCTGGAATGTAACTGATATAATATGAAGCATTGCGTTCATTTTCCCCAGTGCTAAGTAGTTTAATTCTCTGCTCGGTGTGGTGCATAGCCTTACAGATCATCGCCATGTCTACAGTATTAGCATGGATAAGTGACAATTGTTTATTAATTGTGATTAGTTGTAGGCAGATGGGCATCAACTGGGGATTCACTGTGCCCCTATATATATATATATATATATATATATAGGCACAGACTGGAAGTGTGGTTGTTGGGTTAGGAGGCTCTTGCTTGTAATCTGTAATTGCGTAAATAAATGCTTGCAGAAGTGTGTAAAGATGGGCTCTTGTTACATCCTTCACCAGCTGGCTTTCTGGAATATAACAGTAAGGGAGGGAATACTAGTGAACCAGGATCTCTCTGCCAATTGCCATCTAGTCACCCTCTGCTGGAAAGTGCACATCAACCTCAGCTATGATGCTTCCTCTCCCCGGTCATATACGGACTGCTGACTTTGAAGGTCCAGCTTCACTCATGCAGTGTGACCACCTGGGCAAGTTAATAGGGAATCTTGAAATGGAATACCATGCAATGTTTAATATTGTGATGCACAGAACAGCAGTCAAGAGCATCTCAGGTGGTCGCCAAGCTGAAGGGCACACGTCCCTGCCCCAGGTCTGATACCAGGGCATTAATGGAAGAAAATGCTGAACTTAAAATGAAAACTAATACATCCCTGGCTGATAGCCAACACGTCTGTATGCTTAGATATTAATGTTGTTAAAAAGGTTCTCTTTAAATAATGTAAAATCAATTTACATTCTTCTTTACCCAAAGAGTGGTTAGAACGTGGATTTTTACCAAATGGAGCAGTTGAAGTGAGTTGATATATCTAGCTTCACTTTAAAGGTGGCTGAGTCCACGAAGGAGAAATAAATAGCAGGCTGGCTAGAATGGTCTGTTTCTTTGCCACAAAGGACTGAGTTTAATGCTATGCTTTTGTCAGTATGTAACTAAAACAAGCTTAAGCCACTGAGTGCTAGTGAGGTTTCTAAACACATGATTCAATAATGCGGTATGCATATTTTTTGGAATATTATTTCTTCTTCTGACTTGCAAAATGCTCTCGGTTAGTGTTTATAAATAGAGATCTTCACACCCTACGTGTAGTCTAAAGCAGTGCCTCACAATGTCAGCATACCTTTGTCATGTATAGAAATTGGTCTCTGAACTGTCAAACTGTCTTACACAGTGAATAATCCCAGATGCCAACGTGAGCCAGATACAAAGGACTGAAAGAGTGTACATGTCATGCACCCAGCATGGAATTATTAAGAGACACAGGAATTGAGACAGAGAAACCATCAATGGGATATGGTTTACATCCAAAGAGTTTCAGAAAATACTTACATGGGAATTCAGTGTGACTGGATGAAGATTTACTGGTCTTCATAGCTGAGGAGAAAATAAATTGTTATTCGGTACAGGCTGACTCAACACACTTAAAGCTTCGTTCAACAGACAGTCAAATTAATTCAGAAAACTTGAAGGTAATTGTTACATCACTGGTGTTCACTATTTTTAGAATGGTTTTGAAAAACATTTTAATACAACTAATGAGGTATTCTTAGAAAAGGAATTATTTGGAATAGCAATCCCTTGTTCCATTCATAAATTACTTCTACATAGACAGCATGCACTGACAGCAGGAGTGCTTGTTTTACTCATGACAACTATTATGAAAAGGCGGTAGCCTCCAAGTCTTTGCCAACATACGTAGCTCAAATCTTTTTGGGTTCAGCGGCCAGAAGAAGGTTGAAGTCCTAATAAAACAGCGGCTCTATTCATTCAATGAGGGTGGATACTGTAAAATGCACAGCATACTCAGGAGTCAAGATCTGTAATTAAGGGCCGATTGCCCCAGTCTTGGCCGCCGTGTAAAACAACCTAGTAGACGTCAACAAATGAGACCTCCACATATGCCCTGGGAAGATAGATTGGTACCAGGGATGAGGGACTTCAGTTACGTGCACTGGCAGGAGAAGCTGGGACTGTTCTCCTCAGAGCAGAGAAGGCTAAGAACAAATTTAATGGAAGTGTTCAAAATCAGGACAGGTTTTGATAAGTAAGTAAGGAGAAACTATTTCCGAAGGCAGAAGGGTTAGTGACCAGAGGGCACAGATTTAAGGTAACTTATTAAAGAGGTAACATTCGGACATTTTTTTTTGCACAGCGAACTGCTGTGATCTGGAATTCACTGCTGGAAAGGAGGAAGTAGATTTAATGAATTGGACAAATACTTGAAGGGAAAATAAAACTTACAGGGCTATGGGATAAGAACAAGTGATTGGAACTTGCTGGATAGCTCTTGCAAAGAGCTGGCACAGGCACAATGGGCCAAACAGCCTCCTTCTGACAGCAGTGAAATTGCATTTTATTGTTTACAGATATCAGAAATACTGTCACGCCTAACATTATATGCAAAACTCAAAATGAATCAACTTCATGCATAGAAACAGCTATACAGATTATTGGCTTAGAGTGTTTTAAAGAATTTTTTTTTGTATAACAGCACTAACTATGAGTATTCTGTTGGCTACAAAGCTTGGAACTCTTGCCTGGAATCTAATTTCAGTCTTGCCTGGATCACTGGGAAGAGCAGGAACAGGTTGAGTAAATACCACAACACATTATGGTTTGGAAACGTGTAAGTTGGCATGGAACAAACTGGCAAAGAATGGGTGTTCTAACTTAGGTGGTTTGGCAGCTTTAGCTGTGGACCCATTTTGCTGACCTCAGCATGGGAGTGGGGTTGGAGGGTGGGAGTGGGAAAGAGAGAGAGGAAAAATGAAAAGAAATGAGCTACTACAAATGATGTTGGAGAACCATTTAAAGCAGCCTTTAAAGAAGGAAAAAATATTAAAACAATTTAAAAGCAGGTATGTTCCCATCTGTTTAGAAAATCAGAGAGAGAAAACACAATGAACACACAGTTCGAGACAGTGCGTGTTGGGTTTGTCCTGGGATCATTCTGTATTTCCCGCTCTCTGTGCAATCAGCCTCACTGAAAATTTGAAAGGACAAACTTAATGAGCCAATTTCAAATTTGACATAGGTTAATAATCAAAACAAGTTAAATCAGAAACTAAGTTTTCTGGAATCGGCAAATCTTTTGCACCGTGGAGAAGTTAACCTTAAACTGGAGTCCTTGCCCCATCCACCCCTGCCCCATTCCTTGCCTAAAAGCAATTGTGTGTGGTGGGTGCAGCTCCTTGGGCACCTCATTGCCCTGGTAACTAAACACTCATTCTTCAGATGAGCCTATCGATGAGCAAGCAATTTGACTGTGGAGGCATCCCAACCCAATTCATCCGGATCCTCACCCTGGTGCACATGCATTTCTCAGGTCACTGTAGCGCAGCAAGAGGCAATCCTGGCTATTTTTTTTAAACAATTTGTAACCCAGGATGCTGAGGCCAACAGACATTCCTACCGCTTTCCCAGCCAACTTACAAAAGGCAGGAAAGGATTCGGGAACTTTGCATTCTGTACAGTTGTTATACTTATTAAGTCACTGAGAAACTTAACGCCAGTCTCCAACCAGTGGCTCCCTTTCGTCTGCATGACAATTGTAGTCTCAGAGATTAATAAACTGTATTATCCAGGCCACGACTGCATCTCTACATCTCCAGAGAATAACTTGTTTGATGAATTTAAACCACAAAACAGAGAGCTTCTTTTCATATAAAAGATTAGAAGTCCAGATCATTTGTAAATAGCACTTAACTTTTCAAAACCATAAAAAAGACGCTGAGCACAAACTTGGTATAATTGTACTTCCTTTTTGACTTACTTCCAATTTGGGTTATTGAAAAACACTTTCAACAGTCTAATTATTCCTTTTGATATTCAAAAATACCAGCTCATTCCTTACCAATCACTCTCTCTACGATCTGGTATTGCTTATTGAGGTCAAAAGCCATTTCCTGCTGACAGTTGTAATACTCTATATCTTCTGGAGACGCTTTGGCCAGCCTGAAATTAAGAACACAGAATAACTCACAGGCGACCTTCAGGTGTAATAGGATCACAAGTGAGAGGATACCAGAACTGCTTTGATGCTAAGACTTGTTGATGTGACTCTTAATGTTTGTCTCATTTCATTAGCTGGTGAATGGAATCTGATCCAATCTTCAGGCATCAGTACAGACACCCCCCCCCCCCCAAGTACAAGCATCCCAAGTTCACTTGCCCCAATGAAAAACGGTCTCTGATCGGTCAGTATCTGCCTTATTTGCCCTTAAACAAAACAGCTGTCAGACAAACCTTTCAGCTGAAATGTTGGTCATGGAGGTGATTAATTGTTAAGAAGGTTTAAACAAACAACAGTCTAGAACTGCACACGAGTGTTCTCCACCATCAGCTACATTTTCTCCTTTAATAATTAAAACAAACAGTGACTTACAAGCTGGATCTTAGTTGCTGATCTCTCACAAACAGAAAATGACTGCCACTGAAGCATGAATTCACAAGATCCCAGCAAAACTGCTGCCATTCAGATTTCAGCAAAAGGTGAGCCAATGGAATTTTGTACAATGCCCACTTCCACAATGAGAAGGAATCTAGCTCAGTTCTAGACGATGCCCTTCCAAAATCTGGAAGCATCTGTGGAATGCCTTTCATGATGTGGCATCTCAGTTAACCTGGAGACACAGCTAAGGAGACTTTCATCCCATCAGTGTGCAGGTTGAATTCAAATCTGGAACCCAAAGATCAAAGCAAGCTCAGCGAGCCCAGCAACCAGTCCTAAATGACATTTGACTTCAAATCAATGTTAAAGCCATTCTAGGTACACTACAATTTGCGCATCCTTATGTGGCAAAAAAATGGAAGTCTATCTGCTCTGACGATGGAGCTCCACTACACCAGTTGCAGCACAGTTACGATTTAATGAGAGCACCATGCATTACCACTGGTTTACTTCTTCCTCCTTTTTGATGAAGTTCTCTAATTTCTTCAGTCCTTTCACTTTCTGCTGTCTCAACGACTCTTCACTTTCCCAGGTGTTGTGGATATACGACCAGCCCTTCCACTTGATCAGATAATGCACCTCCTTCTCATCCTTCTCCGGATCGAAGTCTGCCCCTGGATTCCCATCAGCCTCTACTGCGTAGACTGTGGTTGGGGCTCCGACAACTGCCAATGGGGGAAAAAAAGAAATGCAGTAAAACCGTTCCAAACCACCATCTCCTCCAAAAGGCTCAACTACTAACCGTGTCATGGTACAGACGTCCCAGTGGTGGTG
This sequence comes from Carcharodon carcharias, assembly GCF_017639515.1. Classification (NCBI taxonomy): domain Eukaryota; kingdom Metazoa; phylum Chordata; class Chondrichthyes; order Lamniformes; family Lamnidae; genus Carcharodon; species Carcharodon carcharias. The sequence goes on along the minus strand of NC_054492.1, from coordinate 32,052,135 downwards.
GTGGGGGATGTGAAGGTATAGGTGAGCATGAGTGAGACCAGGGGATGGGAGTTGGGTCAGGGCAGGTGGGATTGGGAAGGGGTAAGAGAGGAGACAGGAAGATGCACAGGATTTTCCTCCTGCCAATGGCCCAAGTGATGCTAGTTTGTATAAAAACAGTACATGTAACCATACACAGCAAGTCAATCAACATCTGAAAGACTAGGTTAATGATTTCAGTGGACACTTGACCTGCACTGATTTATCATGCAAACTAATAATCTCTCTTTCTACAGCCTATTACTTATTTCTAAATTTTTCAGATTTCCAGCAGTGTTTTTTTTTAATTTATCTCATGCCCTGGAGAAACAGAAATCCTACTTCTATATTCAAGAGATCTTAGCACTTTTCTATTTCCAGTCCAAAGTTTCCATAATCCTCAAGTAGCCAGAAGAGAAACCTGTCATTTCAAAGACATTTTGGATTCAGAAACAGGGGCTTTTTCTTCTGCCAGCTGGGGCGATTAACAGGGAGGGATGGCATATGCCATTCTGCACTCATCTCACCTCCTTTTTTCCAAATGCGGGAGTCAATCACTTTCTCAATGGTTTCGCTGTCATCATTCTCCTCCCGTGCTGGCTCTCCTGTAACTTCGATGAGATCATCTGAATCAGTCTCAAAATCATCATCTTCTTTATAACTGAAAACATAATGATAGCCAGATTATGACAAGCCATCCTCTGCCTCCCTTGGGATTGCAAATCAATCCTTTCCAAACCCAGACAGGGGTTGCTGCACAGTTCCCATGGTTATCTCCCCTCGTCGCTGATTTCAGGAAATGGGGAAGGGCAATTACAATTCTCAAACTAGCATGGTGAATAGAATGCTGAGGAATGTGAATGTAGGAACTGAACAAATGTCAAATGAGAGGCCAGCCAATTGTCCAGGCTCAAATCCAAGCATAATGAGGTGTGTCAGTAAGGTCTAGTCGAGAGAAATCCAGAAGGATCCTCAAGACGGCAAGAAGCAAAGACCAGCTGAGGCTCAGACCCAGACTCTGCATCCACCTGGAATAAGAGGAATAAAACTTTGAATCCTTTAAATAGGTTGCTCGCCATGCATGGGATTTGTAAATTTAAAACTTCCTTTCCAGTAATTTTCTTTTATTAACCTTTCTCCCTCAAAAGGTGGATTGATGCATTTCTACCAGGAGGAGCAGCCCTTTAGTGCCGTGCCCAGCTAGCCAATTTTGGACACATCGATTTCACAATTGGAAGGACAAAGCCTTGGAAGATCATAATGACCAACTTCAACCCCAATCTCATCCAAGACAAAAACGGCAGACATGAAATGGTGCAGATAAGGTAGATATGATAAGGTGCTACACAAATATTATTAAAATTTAAAATAGGGTAAGATGCGCATTAATAATACATGGCGACAGTGGCAATGTCACTGGGCTAGTAATCCAAAGACCCAGGTTAATGTTCTGGGCATATGGGTTCAAAATACACCAAGATGGAATTTAAATTCAATTAATAAATCTGGAATATAAAGCTGGACTCAGTTATGGTGCCCATGGCAATGATCACCAATTGTTGTAAAAACCCATCTGGTTCACTAATGCTCTTTAGGGGAGGAAATCTGCCATCCTTACCCAGTCTGGTCTACGTGACTCCAGACACACAGCAATGTGGTTGACTCTTAACTGCCTAAAATGCCTTAACTGCCTAGCAAGCAACTCAGTTTAAGGGCAATGAGGACTGGGCAACAAATGCTGGCCTTGCCAATGATGCCCACGTACCATGAAAGAATTTTTTAAAAATTGCAATAGGAAACTCCTGACACCAGGAAGTCAGAATGATATGCACAATAGAGCCACAGGCTGACAACTACACTAGTATAACAAAGGAAGCACGCTGAACATTTATATACTAGTAATCCACAGTGTAATTACAAGGCTACAGGTTATACAGAAGTTCTAAGCATGTCTGGGACACCCAGGATCTGTGATAAGGATTGCGCCATTGAGGTATATGGGGTTCTCTTGCCCTTGACTTGTCTCGTGTTACCATCTACAAGATGCACTGCAAGAACTCACTGAGGCTCCTTAGACAGCACCTTCTAGATCCACTACCACTGCATCTAGAAGGACAAGGGCAGCAGACACATGGGAACACTACCGCCTGCAAGTTCCCCTTCAAGCCACTCACCATCCTGACTTGGAAATATATTGGCTGTTCCTTCACTGTCGCTAGGTCAAAATCCTGGAACTCCCTCCCTTACAGCACTGTAGGTGTATCTACACCACTGTAGTGTATCTACACCACATGGACTGCAATAGTTCAAGAGACAGCTCACCATCTCCTTCTCAAAGGCAATTAGGAATGGGCAATAAATGCTGGGCTAGCCAGCTACACCCATATCCCATGAATAAAAAAAACAAAAAAATCCATTCCTCATCTATACCTCAGGCAAAATTTGATTTCACAGCACCGATCCCTTAAGATGACAAACTCAGTTCAGAGTAAGGTTTTCAAAGGCTTATAGAAGGACTTTCAGACAAAGTCACAGGCTCCACACTAACCTCACATTTTTTGTCACACACTTGCGTGTCTGTCGTTTGGGAGTGTCGTCATCATCATCATCATCAGAAGAATCCCTTCTCCTTTTCTTTCCCCTCCGAGTTTTCTGTCTTTTAACTTGAGTCCTGGCTGGTGGTCTAGAAAAATTACAACCGTCAATAGGTAAGAAGAGATTTCTAAGCAATGAATACTACTGACAAAGAGACAGTCTACCAGTGGAGTGTGATCTCAGGGTCAATCATGTCCTCCTTTGTTCGCAGGTTGGTCTGTGGTCCCAGCACCAAGTAAAACCAACTTTCTGGACTGCTGGTGGACCCGTCTCTTTAGTGGTGCTGCTGGAAGGTTTCCTTTCCTAAACAAAATCCAACTTCTTTTTTTAAAAAGAGGAATCAAAGAGAGGGTGCTCGATAAAGCATAATTAAAGCCCATGGGATTAAAAAGGGCAGTGAATTTTGTGCTCATGCAATTAGCTATAGGACAGAAAGCAGATAGTACTGGTGACAGGTTGTTTATCAGTCTGAACGAAGTTTACAGGGGGATGCCCCAGAGGTCAGTGTTGGGACCATCGCCTTTGGAGCAGGTGTAGGCCCCTCAAGCCTGCTCCACCAGTCAATGTACACTGATCCCTGGACTGGGGTGTTCAGGATATAATTCTGCAGAGGATAAAACTCAGTAATGCAGTGAACAGTAAAGAGGATAAAAACAGACACCCAGAGGAGGCAGACAGACTGATGAAATGTGTATAGGCACATGGCAGAGAAATTTTTCTTTTTGTTTGTTCTTGGGGTGTGGGTATCGCAGGCAAGGCCAGCATCCCTAAATTGCCTTTCAGGTGGCAGTGGTGAGCTGCCTTCTTGAACCACTGCAGTCCATGTGGTATAGATACGTCCACAATGCTGTTAGGGAAGGAGTTCCAGGATTCTGACCCAGCGACAGTGAAGGAACAGCGACATAATTCCGCGTCGGGAGGTGCTGAGGTAGGAGATCAGCCATGGTCTCATTGAATGGTGGAGCATACTCCTGCTCCTATTTCTTATGTTCTTATGCGAGTGCCTTGGAGGAGAACTTGCAGGTGGAGGACTGAAGTGATTCATTTTAGTAGGATGTATCAGGAGTTGCAATATTAACTGTACAGTATAATTTTAAAAGCGACACAAAAATGGAGAAACTATGGGGTGTATATACCCAAGCCTTTGAAGCCAGCAGAGACAAGTTAAGAAGGTTGTTAAAAAGGCATCACAATCCGGGGTTCAATAGAGGCACAGAGCGCAACAGCAAGCAAGTTAAGTCAAACCTTTATAAAACACTGGTTAGGCCGCAGCTATTGTGGGCACCACATTTTAAGAAGGATGTCAGGGCCTTAGAGGATGCAGAGGTGATTTACTAGAATGGTGCCAGGAATGCAGGACTTCAGTTACGTGGAGATACCAGCAAAACTGAATATTCTTCATACAGCACAGAAGGTTACGTGGAGATTTAATGGAGCTGTTCAAAATCATGACTGATTTTGACAGAGTAAATAAGGAGAAACTGTTTCAGAGGCAGATAGTTTAATAACCAGAGGACATAGGTTATAAGGTGATTGGCAAAAGAACCAGGAGGGAACACAAAGGAAAAAATATGTAGCGAGTTGTGATCTGGAAGGTACTGCCTACAAGGATGGTGGAAGCAGATTCACTAACAGCTTTTAAAAAGGAAACGGATAAATAACTTGAAGGGAGAGAATCTGTAAGGCTAACGAGGAAGAACAGTGGAGTGGGATGAACTGGGTTGCTCTTCCAAAGAGCTGGCACAGGCATTAAGAGCTAAACGGCCTCCTTCCGTAATGGATCGTGCTATGACTCTAAGTGAGAGGGTACAAGACAGGAAGTGTGAGCGAATGGATGAGAGCCCACAGTACTTTGCACCACAACTATTCGAGTTGGTTAAGTAAATGTACAGACCACAAAGTTCCGATGGTTTCAATTTTAAAAATAAATCTAGGATCTGATGTGAGGAAGCCATTTAATGTTAAGTCACCAACAGTTTTAAATTTAATAATGTACAGCAAAGTCAATAGCAATCAAAAGCAACCTAAAGATGAGGGAAGTCTCCAACGACTATTTTCTGTTTAAAAAGACTGGAATTTATAAGAAATGTTTACAAGTGGTTACAAGCTGTGAATTGAAGTACAGCTGTCCTAGAGGAGTTCATAGCAACAAGCACGAAAAAGACACTGCCCCCATCTCACCTCCTGGTAACTGGTCGACGGGCTCTGACTTTTCTTTCAGGTTCACTTTCAGCACTGCTAGCTGCCTCTTCTTCCTCCTCTTCATCCTCCTCCTCCTCCTCTTCCTCCTCTTCCTCTTCTTTTTCCTCCTCTTCCTCCTCCTCTTCATTCTCAGATACTGCATTTTTCCAACTGACACACAAATGGAATCAGACATTTAGTTCGATCGGAGAACAGGCACAATGGTGCAAAGATGATACAACATCAGTTAAAATTAAAAATATCCCAGTCACTATTGTGCCCACCTAGCACGGGAAGGGAGACTACACCCACAGTTTGCAGTTAGCATGACAACACGTTGACATTGACCCCATTCCATTTTTGCTTGGTTCATCATGCAAATTATGATAACAATCTGTTTCACTGCTAATGCAGCAACATGAAAAGAAACATTAAAGGAATAGGAATGAGAAGAAATGCTGGGAAAGCCAAGGCAGGTCAGTCAATGCCTGAGAGAAATGCTTCAATATTTTCCCTCATTTCATATGTTGACTTTGCTGTGTGTTTCTGTAATTTTCTGTCTACATTCCAAATTACCGTCATACTGCACAATTCCTTTAAAATCTCCTCTTGCAGTGAGAAGCCACAGTAGAGCTTTGGGAGGGACAGCATAGAATTGGAAGGTGTAAAAGCATTTTTAATTGGTTCCTGGGGAATTTGAGCCAGCAGTGGTTTGCTTTAACACGCTTAACATCTTGCAACAGCGATAGAAACACATTGCAGACTCTTGGATAAGACAAAAACAAAGGGTTTTAATCTTGCCTAAAGTCATATTGCTGAATTTTACATTCTGTTTGCAAGGAAGAAGAATGGGTCTAAGATTAGTAATTTAAACTTAAATAAGGGCAACTATGTGGGCACAAAAGTTGAGGTGAACTGGGATACTGGGCTACAGGATAGGTCAACAGAGAAGAAGTGGCAGACATTTAAGGGGATATTTCAGAATACTCAGAATAAGTAATTCCTACTATAAAGTAAAATTCTAAGGGGAGGACCCACCTTCCATAGTTAACTAAAGAAGTTAAGGAAAATCTTAAAGAAAAAGCATATAACTGCACAAAAATGAGTAGCAGGTTAGATGATTGGTCAGAGTATAAAGAACAGCAGGGAATGACTAAAAGGTTAAATCAGGATAAAGAAATTAAGAGTACGAGAGGGAGCTAGCTAGAAATGTAAAATCAGAAAGCAAAATTTTCCACTGGTATTTAAAAAGGAAAAATGTAAACTGAATGTTGGTCCTCTGGAGAGTGACAATGAGGAGTGTTAACAGTAGATAGTAAGGGAATAGCAGGTGAAATGAACAAATCAGGTGGTGGAGGGGAAGTTGGTGAAATTACAATCACTAGGGAAGTGGTACTGAGCAAACTGATGGAGCTGTGGGCTGCACAAGTCTCCAGGTCCTGATGGACTTCATCCTAGGGTCTTAAAGGCTGAGGTAGTGGATGCATTGGTGTTAATTTTCCTGAATTCACTAGATTCCAGAAAGGTTCCATCAGACTAAAAAGTAGCAAACATAACCCTTCTATTCAAGAGAGAGGCAGAAAACAGGATACCATAGGCCAGTTAGCTTAACGTGTGTCATGGGAAGTTGTTAGAATTGATCATCAGGAGGTTATAGCTGGGCATTTAGAAAAGCTGATGGTAATCGGGAAGAGCCGACATGGTTTTGTGAAAGGAAAATCATGTTTAATCAATTGATTGAGATTAAAGGAATAACATGCACTGTGGATAAAGGGGAGCCAGTAGACGTACTGTACTTGGATTTCCAGGAGGCATTTGATAAGGTGCCACATCAAGGTAATTTCAGAAAATAAAAGCTCATGGTGTAGGAGTTAACACATTAGCCTGGACAGGCAATTGACTGGCTGGCAGAAAACAGAGTATGCATAAATGGGTCTTTTTCTGATTGGCAAGATGTGACGAGTGGAGCCTCAACTTTTCACAAATTATAGCTATGACTTAGATGAGGGGAGCGAAGGCATGGTAGCTAAATTGCAGATGACACAAAGATAGGTAGGAAAGTATGTTGTGAAGAGGACGTAAGAAGGCTGCAAACAGATACAGATAAGTTGAGTGAGTGGGCAAAAATCTGGCAGATGGAGTATAATGTGGGAAAATGTGAAGTTGTTCACTTTGGCAGGAAAAATAAAAAAGCAGTGTTACTTAAACAGAGAACATCTGCAGAATTTCAAGGTGCTCTAGTGCATGAGTCACTAAAAGTTAGGCCCCAGGTACAGCAAGTAATAAAGAAGGCTAATGGAATGCAATCCCTTATTATGAGAGGAATTGAACATAAAAATAAGGATGTTATGCTTCAGTCATACAGGGCATTGGTCAGACCACATCTTGAATACCATGTGCAGTTTTGGTCTCCTTATTTAAGGAAGGATGTAAATGCGTTGGAGACAGTTCAGAGGTGGTTTACTAGATTGATACCTGGAATGAGCGGTCTTACGAGGAAAGGTTGCACAGACAGAGCTCGTTTCCACTAGAGTTTAGAACAGTGAGAGGACACTTGAATAAAATATAAAAGATCCTGAACAGTCTCGAAAAGGTGGACGTGGAAAGGATGTTTCCTCTTGTGGATGTGCCCAGAACTAGAGGGCACTGTTTTAAAATTAGGGGTCATCCTTTTTAGGACAGAGATGAGGAGAATTTTTTCTCTGAGGGTTGAGACACTTTGGAACACTCTGTCTTAGAAGGCAGGGTTACTGAATATTTTTAAGGCGCAGGTGGATAAATTCTTATTAGGCAAGGGAATCAAAGGTTATCGGGGTAGATGGGAATATGGTGGAATCCAAAACACAAACAGATCAGCCATGATCTTATTGAATGGTGGAGCAGGCTTGAAGGGGCTGAGTGGCCTACTTCTGCTCCTATTTCTTCTGTCCGTATAATGCCTAAGCCAAAATGCCCTTTATTATAGATTGCTCAATGCCAGGAAAATCAGGAAAAATGTCAGCCGGAAGCACAGCCTTTTGCATTTTGCAAAGGGCAGATGATGCACAAGTTTGTATCCAGGACTTGCCATGCTTAGCTCCCAGTATTAAACCAAGGTCATGAGGAAGGTGACAGCCATCCCAGAAACTTGCTTCAATACAGCTCTTAATGCCTGATTCCTGAACAGCAGCTGGGAGCATATCACCTAACCTCTGCTGAATGACAGTGCAAATAGGAAGAAGGAAGCGTTACACTACAACTAACCTCTGCTAAACTGAATCTCAGAGTGGTTGATGGGACAATATATAGGGAGCCTTCTCTCTTCATCTAACCCATCCTGTGCTTGACCTGAAAGCACTTGATGCAGACCCTGGCTGCCTATAATTAAAAATGCCCCATTCTACAGAATCAACAGTCCTTACCAAAATTTACACACACACAAATTAAAAATTAATGCATGACCTAAGCACTCAATGAAATCATATACACTCTACTCAAGACATCAGCATGCACATATCTGAAACACAAAACATAGGGGAGGCAGTGGCATAGTGGTATTGTCATTGGACTGGTATTCCAGAGACCTAGGGTAATACTCTGGGGACCCGAGTTTGAATCCCATCACAGCAGATGGTGAAATTTGACTTTAAAAAAAATTTGGAATTAAAAGTCTGATGATGACCATGAAACCATTGTCGATTGTTTTAATGTCCTTTAGGGAAGGAAATCTGCTGTCCTTACCTGGTCTGACCTACATGTGACTCCAGACCCACAGCAATGTGGTTGACTCTTAAATGCCTGAATGAGGACAATTATGGATGGGCAATAAATGCTGGCCTAGCCAGCAACGCCCACTTCCCATGAACAATTTTTTTTAAAAAAAGACTCACTTTGTGGCTCTTCTTCTCCCTCGTCGCCTTGGAGTCTCATTCTCAGAGTTTTCACTGCTCTGTTTTAAAAGAAAAAGTTTTACATTGAGTCTTTCAGTCCATTCTTCTTCCACTCATATGCACAATCTCCCAAGACCAGCCCCAACTATTGTCTCAGCAAATCTCAAGCACTGCACACGTCAATTAAACAGATTAACTTTTTGCTACCGTCGGGCATGCTTGTAGGGGTGTTGCACCTGTAATACACTGGTCCCTCCCACATCCAATCACCCCTATTCCAGCTAGGTACACTGCCAAACTTGTCCATCAATATTATGTACCAGTTGCAAATTACTGGCTCTTGTTTAACTCTGCTCCATTTTCTTTCCCCTCTCATCACCCACCACCACCACCACCCCCACCCCCCCCCACTTCCCACCATTTCAGGTTTCTACACACTCCAAGCCACTCTGTTGACACATAAGGAGTCTCATTCCAGCAGCACCACTGTTTCCTGATTAACAACACTTCACAGGAATCAGTCACGAATTGGAGCAACATGGTGTGAAGGGGAAGGGAAAACCCAAAGAGGTGAAACAGAGGAAAATCAAATCATGGTGGGGTGGGTGGAGTAAAAGATTTGTTCAGTTCACCTACTACTGGAGAGTATCTTAGGTTAGAAGTTATCCGACTCCACAGTGATCATGTCTCCTTTGAACAATTGCCTTACACATATTGCATATGCTGTGACATTAAAACTTATGACTGAAGTTTTCAGAGATAATTTTGCAGAATTCTGATTGTAAATCCTACCGCTCCCTACAGCTTGTTTTAAAAAAAAATCTTACAATCCAACTCAGTTTTAAGTCAGTCTGTTTGCTTCCAACTCATAAGTTGATAGATTTTTTAAAAAAAAACTTTACCAACAAGCAACTCTCCCCACGATTGGGAATAAACTCTTCAGTCATTGATTCAGGCAGGTCAGGTGAACTTGACATGGGATGAGCCCTCAGAAAATTACTTAAGAATTCGACCAACTACTTCGCTGAAAGGCAGACTGTAAAAGAAGCAGATCTGTGCAGAACGGTAAACTACATAACAGTGACTGCACTTCAAAAGTAATTTGGTGCACAGGAAGCTCTTTGGGATTCCCTGAGGTGCTAAATAAATGCCACAAAGAAAATGAGGCAAGCATTAAACAGATTGGATCCAGAGATCCATGTGTCAATGAGGCAAATTGGCACTTATCAATAAAAGATATTAAAGTTATTAGTGTCCCATACATTTCACAGTGAGGAGGAGCTTCAGAGTAGAACTGTATTACTAAGCATAAGATGTTTCTTGTCTTCCATTAAGTGCTTTCACTCCCTTCCCTTGGACATGTTCCATTTATGACTCACTCAAACAACTAGTCACCCACCAAAGGATGACTTGCATAATGCCTTGAAGGCTGTACTTACTGGAAGAGGGGAGGAGGAGGAGGAGGAGGAGGAGGATTGTAAACTTGCTGGTGGATTAGTATACCTTCAAATGAGAAACCATAGTGAAATCTGTGTTTAATTATCTGATTCAGGAATGATCAACATGGGTTAAGAACCAACTTCAGCTGCTCTTTGTCTCAACACACAAAATAAAGTTCACGATGACAGTTCAATTATCTGTATTACACAATGTCAATTCTATTGTAGAGGCTGGAGGTCTAACGCTTGATCTCCGCCTGTGTTGAGGAAGTGGATCTTAATCAGGGTAATCAAATGGCCTCAGCACCTTCTTCCGCTAAGAAAAAGAGGGAAGATAAGTCAGCCAGGCTTCTAGCAGTCAAAGCACACATGGTCTAACGCTACGCAAGTAATATGGCTGCTCTGGGGATAAATCAGAGGACGCAATGCCAATGCCTGTGAAACAGTTTCCAGCTGCGAAAGGCAGCTACATGAACAGTTGTGGAGGTGATGATGGGAGGGACGGGGCAGGGGGAAAAAGGAAGAAATTCAATCACCTGCCATGGGAAGAATAGGTAGAAACCGAAGCATTAGGGTACAAGTCTAAGGGCACATTATTGCTGTAGTTGCTGACTTAGCATAAAAAATTTACATTGGCATTCTACACCAATAATGTAGCATAATACTTTCATTTGCTACGACATATCAGGAAAAACCCGGACCATTTTAAACATTGCTGCAGGTACAGAACCTTCACAGAAATGTTGGGAATGATTATGTGCTGCCATTATGAAGGTGGTCACTGAATGCTTGGTTTTAAATACTTATTTTCTCCACTACTCACCTCAGGTCCAGCGTTAAGTCGAGCCGGTTCCTGTCTGCTGCGGTTTGACCTCCTAACCCCATAAACATCTGGATATTCTTCCCACATCTGCAATATAAACAGACCATCATAAGGCCTGCACCCTCCCACCACTTTAATTATACTAGAATTTAATAGAAAAATTAAAAACATGCCTTAATTAGAATATTAACAAAACACGGTTTAAAGTAGGATTTTTTAAATTGGTTTTGAGAAACTCCTATTTAAAACTATTTATATCTTCAAGTAAAACAGTTCTACTATGAAAACAAAGGATCAACACCAACTGTGGTGCATACTGATGTGCTTCTGGGATCCGAATAACTTTAAGAAAATCCACAGAATGATACACTGGACAAATTCTTATAATACCAACACCAGTGAGGTATAGGAAAAATTGCCCAAAAGCTATTAAGTTTTAACACTGTGTTTTAAACTCAGAAAATCATTACCATCACGAGTACTTCATTCAGCTATGATACAGCTCAATGTACCCTCTCCATACACAATCCAAGTTTGGGTGATCAAAATTTGTAACTGTATCAGCAGCTGGTCACAGTATAAAACTATCACTCCTGCTGTTACATTTTATTGACAGACTAGCTTGTGATGAGTAGGAAATCACTACTGCATGAAATTTCACAGCTCCTCCACCACTACTTCTCTGAAATCCTAGTGGTGGCACTGGGACATATTACTGATCCAGAAACAAGAGGAGGAAGCTCAACAAGGGTATCCACTCAAAATATTCTTGAGACTATTTCCTGTTTTAAAAACATGCAATCTTAGCTTGGTTATCAGTCAGGCACACATCATTGTTGAACCCCTTTTAGTAACCCTTCTGTCAGGGTCAAAACTTCAGAGAAACCGACTGATTTCATGTTATTAAATGTGAAATGTGGAGAACTGCTAAAGCTTCTCTTCGCATTGCAAATAACAAGAATTTCATACTAGGAAAAGCACACCAGCTGAATGAAAACTCCTCCTTTCACAGATAATCAAAGTCGACATTGCCTGTGATTGCTCATGCCAGCTTTCGGAGGCAGGGGTTTGTATTCCACGCTTGGTGAAGGGTCAAAGGCCAAGTGCAGGCAGCATCAAAATCGAACAGAGTAGACAATGATTGTAGTTGGGTGACACCAAACTTGGGTTTCAATATTAGAAGCAAAGACTGAGCAAACCAGTTCCACTGGAGAAGGAAGAGAATCAACCCATCTTGTTCTCATTAACACTTAACGTGAGTGAAGTGCAACATACACGTATCATAATAACATTGGAAAAAGTCACCAAGACTAAGATGGTACAGTTTCTTTTGAAGAAGATGGTTGAGGTTATTTAGGGGGTGAATCAGACTTTAGAAAGCTCAGCCCCACAAGATGATATTTTTCTACCATCACCAACTTTACAAAGAAGACAAGAGCCGGGCAGAATATTAATTGGTCATTTACCTGTATGCTGTTGGAGAATATTATTGGTATAGAACAACTGTGTTTGAGAATTGCTGAAAAAGGAGACATTTCAAAGCTTTTTGTCTTGCACTCATCAGGACACTATGCAATAATACCAATATAAGGGGCAAAACAACAAATTTATACTGTATGAGCAACAGGTGAAGCTAGCTGTTTCAAGCTGCTACTGTGCAGTAGCAACACAAGTGGCATTCACCATTAACAGGATGCTACCGTCAAGGCAAAAAGACATTCTGCCTATCACATAAATGATTACTGTGGTATACGAATTTCAGTGCTAACGTGATGCCAGGTTTGTCGGCCACACATCCCAAAAACTGGCAGATCATATGAAACAGCGTGTCCCAGCCGCTGTTCACAAAGGGCAAGGTACAGACCATATCCAGCCAGCCAGTGCTTGCAAAACTCAAAATAGTGTCCCACATTTGATGTGATTCCTTGATTGGACAGTATTTGCTAAATAATCCTCAGCTCGCTAAGAATTATGCTGAGAACCAATTTAAGGTGGTCAGCTGGGCTCGTAGTATGACGCATCTGCACGTACTGAAATCTACATATATTAATACACAGGGCCCTGTTCATTGTAGACAGAAAGAACATGTACACACATTGCGCCTGTTTCAGCTAAACAAAATAAGTGACAGCCATTCACTGATGCATTCCTCAGGGCAATGCTTTGACTAATCAAGGTCAAGCTGCCTGGTTTAACTTTCAAGCAATGCTTGGCAGTTAACTGTCAGTCACCAATACTGGGGCATTCTCCATGGCAACGTCTCTATCAGAGTTCATTTGCCCACCAATCAGCACTCTCTTCTCATACAGTATAAATTATGGTTTTTCCCCCTTATTTTGATATTCTCGTGAAGTGTCCTGATGAGTGCAAGATGAAAAACTTCGACATGTCTCTTTTTTCAACAATACTGAAGTTCTGCATTGCCAAATGATTAACTGTGTTTTCCAGTGTTATACTAAAATGCAAAAAAATAACATTTCTTGCATGCCCTAACATGTTTAAGACATTTCAATATAAGGTGGCAGAGATATGCAAGTATTATTTTAAGGGGGCCCTAAAGACTCATAACTGATTCAGCCATTACGCCAGTAAAATTACATTACAAAGGACAGGTATAGAACATGAAATACAAGTTTTATTTTGTCCAGTTCTAAGGTTTGAATCTTGGAGAATTCAACTCAAATTAGCATCCACATAATCAAAAAATGTCTAATTTCACCCACAATGTGGTATCAGAGAGGAGCCCAAACCCGTCCTCTCCCAAATTCCACGTATATGCACTTTCTGGTCCAAATATTGTGTGGCTAATCATAGCACTTCAAACCCGGGAAATTTCTCTGGTCAGACGGGTGCTTTCCTTCCTTCAGGATCGAATCTACTGCTATCAGTGCTCAGCATTCCCAGCACCAAAAGTAATACTAATACTAGTGTGTGCCACGTCACGGCTATACTTACTGAACAAGAAGCAAGTCAGTTCTAACTGGCTTGTTCACGCTACTGAACTTTCGGATGCCATCAGAAGAGAGGACTTGTACAGGAAAAGCTCACAGGTACAGGGAATGCAGGAGGTGCCTGTGAACTTCTGTTAGACAGGGAATCCAACTCTTGATGGGTAGAAAGCATAAAAGGGTCAAAGAAATAGAAAACTGAGATTCTTCCCCCTCTCTGTAGCTCCCAGTAATTAAGGTCTCCATATTTTTATTTGAAGATTGGACAGGCGACTTTGAGGAGGCTGGCCACAGATTTCTGCAACGTAAAGGCCACCATTTGGTTTCTTAAATCAAAGTCCATTTTTCCTATTTTGTTGTGTCCCAAGATGTGACAATAGAGTCATAGAGCTACTGGGATTTTCATCAGTGTTATTGCTATTTCCTAGTTGTTATTGGGATATACCAAACACAGAGGTTCCATACATACAAAGGGGCACTTCTAACCTAGTCTCCTACAGAAGGGTAAAGCATGCTATGAGCTCTGATACTTGAATTACAACAACCATTTATTTTCTAAAAGGTACCTTTTTAACATCAGCTATTCTCTCCTTCTTACTCAAAGGCTTGTCCTTGTTCTCTGTGGCAGCTTGCTGTAACTTGGATCCAGCCGATTCACTTTCCGATTCAGACTGGGATTCCGAAGATTCCGAACTGCTATTGTTAGACTCACTTCCTTGTTCACTTTCCGACTGGCTGCCTGATTCCGATCCTGAGGCAGAGTGGTTGGATTCTTCTGAAGCTGAGTTGCTGTAGAGGTAGAAAACAAAACATGAGCACTGCCAGGTCACTCCTCACTTGTATTCACAGCAGGACCTGGTTCCCATGCACCCCCACCTCTCCCACCCCCCCACCCCCACACACACACACCCCCCACCAAGTACTTATTAAAAAAGGAAAGTTAAAGGCAAAAATAAAAATATAGGTAGCCAGTTGATGAATTTGCAAGCTGTGCAGAGAATAGGTTAATGAAGTAAGACACGCTAACTTGGGAGAGATTCTCAGTTGGCCCTAATAAAACTTTCAAGAAGAGAAAGTACACAGAAAAAAAATGGAAGGCAAATAGAAAGACCGATTGAGATATGCAGATTCACAGTCACGGGGCAGCTCTTATTTTTGTCCATCGGCAACATTACGGGAAAGCAAAAGAATAGGAATCAAGTGAAATGTTGCCAGAGAGGCACAGCAGGAAGAACAGAAAAGCAAAATAATGCAGATGCTGTGTATCTTAAAGAAAAACTGAAAATGCTGAAGTCTCTCAGCAAGCCTGGCAGAATCTGTGGAAACAGAAACCAAGTTAAAATCTTTCGACTATGATCCTTCATCAGAACCGGGGAAAGCTTAAGAAATGTAATAGGTTTTAAGCGATTGAAAGGGGGAGGGTTTGGAAAGCAAGGGGGAAGGTCTGTGATAGGGTGGAAGGCAGGAAAGACTAAATGACCAAAGGGTTTGTGGTGCAGGGTCAAAGGGAGTGAGGTAACGGGACAAATAAAGAATCCAAAGATATGTCCAGGGGTGGTGTGAACAGCAGAATGGTGAACAGTTGACACCTAAAAAAAAATGAAACCAAAACCACCAAAGAGAAAACAAAATGGGGGCAGAGGTTACATTCTGAAATTGTTGAACTCAATGTTGAGTCCAGAAGACTGTAAAAGTGCCTAATCAAAAGATGAGGTGCTTTGCCTCAAGCTTGCATTGGGCTTCAATGGAACAGGGCAGCAGGCCAAGGACAGAGAGGTCAGTGTGAGGTGGTGGTGGTGGAGAATTTAAATAACAGATGCACA
Organism: Carcharodon carcharias; assembly: GCF_017639515.1. NCBI lineage: Eukaryota > Metazoa > Chordata > Chondrichthyes > Lamniformes > Lamnidae > Carcharodon > Carcharodon carcharias. Next base: position 32,036,439 of record NC_054492.1, on the reverse strand, counting down.
GATCACTAGCGGCGCAGGTTAATAAGGCTGTAAAATAGCAAAACAAAGCACTGGATTTCACATCTAGTAGGACAGAATTGAAAACCAGAGATCATCTGTTCAAGTTGTACAGGTCAGGCTTGGAGTACTGCGAGCAGTTCTGGTCTCCATATTATAAAATTGGTAGAGGCAATGGAGAAGGTGCAAAATTTATTTACTAGAACGATATCAGAATGGAGAGATTATAACTATCAGGAAAGATGAAACAAGCTTGGGGCTTTTCCCTAGAAAAGACTGAAAGGTGACCAGATTGGGGTCTTTAAATTTTTGAAATGGTTTGACTTGGTAGATGTAGAGGTAATGTTTCCACTTACAAGCAAGACCAGAACTGGGGGCCACAAATACAAGATGGTCACTAATAAATCCAATAGTGAATTCAGGAGAAAATTCTGTTCAGAGACTGGAAAGTACGTGGAACCTGCTACCAAAATTATAGTTGAGACGAGTAGCATAGATGCATTTAAATGAAAGCTAGATAAACACACCACAGATAAGAGTAGAACGACACGTTGATGGGGTTAGATGAAGAGAGGTGGGAGGTGGTACTTGTGGAACCAAATAATTTGTTTCTGTTGTAAGTACTTGGTAATATATTGGCTGGCTGTGTATCCCCACTAAAAAACGTGCATTCATCTCAACTACCGGGCAGTAATTTAAATTATATTGAAGGTATGAGCAGAGGGGCAAGCAACAAAATGATAGGCTCAAGTAACATCCTGTGCATTTCTGAGACTAGTTTTTACACCAACCTACACAGCAACACAGTAATGGAATGTGAGGCCATGTCCTTTGCCATCTCAAAAAGGTCCTCTGCGCAGTCAAGTCAGAACCTGACTTCAGCGCTTAATCCAGGTTTACACTATAGTACAATGTTGAGGGAGTGCAGGATTGTTGGAGTTGCAGCCCTTCAAGTGCCATTTTAACCCATTGGTTCTTAAACTTTTTAATCTGCTGACTATTTAGGTGGGGCAAAAGACCTGGTCCTACCCTTCCTGCTTTCACTTGCCCCCACAAAAAAATTCATCAGAATTAATGGGATGAATAGCGCAGCTTTTGATCACACACCAATAAGGTGATGTCTGGTTCTAAGCTGTGGGGCTTCAGTACCATGTTCAGATGGTTCATCCTCTTGGTTGTTAGCCCCACAGGTACTGAAAATCCAAACTTGCAGTTTTATTTTGAACAGTAACATAAAGCTTGCTTGTAAAACTATATTGTTGCTGCTCATGCTCATGACAACTCGTGTTGCACATGGGAGCCAGTTTGGTTGTGTGACATCACACAAGTGATGGAGATGAGGGCTCTGACCTGTTCTCTCATCTAGCCTCGCGGTGTTGCAGGTCAGCAATTTGTATCTTGGGTCAAGCCTGCGGTCTGCTTGGAAGACCCTCGCGGATCACACTTTGAGAACCACTGTTTTAAGCCAAACCTCACCCACTTGATCAGCAGCCTAGATGGGATGTTAACTATTCCATGCCACAATGAAAGAAAAATGAGGACGCTTTCTTCAGTGCTGTGACTGCCATTCCTTTCGACCATTGCCACAAAGAACAGATTAGCCATCCCAATCATTCCTGTTTGTGGAATCCTACTATGCACAAAATAGTTGGTAAGATTAGTTGGGGAGAAACTGCCTCCAATGGTGAGATGCTTGGTAACCAGAGGGCACAGATTTCACATGAAGTCTGGGGTTGAGGGTTGAGACTTTATTTTTAAAAAACTTAGTTATGATGACCTGGAATGTACTGAAAAGGGTGATGGAAGCAGATTCAACAATATTTTTCAAAGGGGAATTGGATAGACACTTGAAAGAGATGAAAATTTCAGTTAGAGGGAAAGTGCAAGGGGATGGTGCTGTTCTGGGGCTGTGCTCTGACAAAAGGTCATCAACCTGGCATGTTAAGTCTGCTTTTCTCTCTCCACAGATGTTGTCAGGCTTGCAAAGTACTTCCAACATTTTCGGTTTTTATTTCAGATTTCCAGCATCCACCGCATTTTGCTTTCATGTTAGGGAATCGGACTAATCAAATAGCTCTACCAAAGAGCCAGCACAGGCATGACATGCTGAACATCTCCCTTCTGTGCTCTTAACATTCAGTGTTATTAAACCTGAGCGCTCAGTGCCCTGGAGATGCTGCTACCCACACTCTCAGAACATTTAAAATGCATTCACTGTGGATAAACCACTGCGCATGCACCAAGTTCTGTCTCAAGTGGCGAATTCCAATTGAAGTTGGGCAATAGAAGATAGCTACTGCCTGGGACTGAAATCTGCTACCCACAGTCTGAGACTGTGGCTTTTATAAATGTTCCCTCAACAGAAAAGCTGCACCATCAGATGAAACACCAGAGTAGAGGTAGAAATCTATTTAGTTGATTTACTCATACCTACTGGAACTAGGTGAATCACTCACAAGGTGCGGGGCGAGAGTTCCAGTGGCAGTGTGCGCATACATCCCACACAAATAAAGCTTGATGCATTTCAGATTAAAACAAAGCAGGGAAACTTGACTTGCAACTTAAGGGGGAATGGGTGGAAACCATTTTTCCTGGCCACAGAGTGTATTGCAGGAATAGGATCCAAACCCTGCTATTCAGATGCCACAACTCAATTTACTGATTAAGAGTCTGATTCTCAGGGGGAGGAGTAATTAATGATAATTGAGCAGCACTGAGGTACGCATGTGTCACATTGAAGAATGAACTAAGTGTAAGGACCTGTGCTTAAATATTTTGAGTCGGGCCCCAGAAGACAGAAAATTGTGTCATTATTTTGTTCAAGACAGTGAAGTAATTTTTCAAATGGTAGCAGTGGTGTATGGACATGTAGCTTTATTTCTGATTCAGCAAAATGCTTCTCATCTCTAACACATCGAGGGAGAAGCTTTCCTCTTTGTACAATGAAATCACAAGCAAATCATTTAAATTTTATGTAATGTGCAAACAGAGGCAGGCTATAACTTTTAAGGTCACAACAAGTTCAGCTTGCGCTGGGGGTGGGGGGTGGGGGGGGTGGTCTGAAAAAAAATACCATCCTCCAAAGGCACCTTTTTGTTTGTACTATGAATATAATTGCACAAAGATCATGCCTCTCTTCACTGGTATTTCAGTAGCTCCACTGACTTGGGCCAATATCATTATCAGGCTTTGTCAATTTGCTCCTGATTTTTTTTTCAGTTGTATGGAGTTTCAATCAAATTCAGATTTAAAAAAATATTAGGATTAGAGGAGCAGAGACTGGAGTGCAGTATTGGGCCAGATGGACCTGACAATTATTAGTTTTATAAATATATACATTTATAGATAAAGGCACACAAACTGAATCATTGCTTCAGGCCATACTTTGGGTTTCATTAAAATAACAAATGTTACAACATAATTGCATTAAAACACGCCATCACAAATATAAATGCCACAGCTACAATCCTGCTACAGATTATCACCATAATTAAAATCTAAAAATAACAAATTTACAGTAAATCTTAAGAGCCAAAGTCCAGATTTTGAGGCACTTTTCCCTTCAAATCAAATGCTCATACAGGAATGGAAAATATATGTTCTTTTAAAACAACTTGACCTTCAATTAATGAAAATTAGTAACAATTGGTTCAAATAACCTGGGACAAACAACAGGATAAATCAGCCAGGGTTCCTGCGCTTGCTTACTATTCATATTTCCCCTTGATGCAAAGGAAATGAGGTAGGGGCATGAACTGATACTGAAACAGGTTTCAGTCTAATAAATTAAAATTAGTTAACAGCCATTTATAAAGCACAGAGTAAAAATCAATTGTAAACAATGCAAAGCACAAATCCCAAAATATTTCACTTATACTATGACAAAAGCAAGTGCAGTCTGGTCAAATTCAACCTAAAAGCTCAAAGCCAAATACTGCCGTACAGATGTACCAGTATCTCTGAAATGGTTAAATGTGGAATCCATGTACACAATGTAAACAATATTTCCAAAAATCAATATTTACAGCACAGGAGTTGCTAATCCTTCTACACAAATAATACTGGAATTATTTATCATTCGAGTCTAAAGTAAGTATTCAGAGACATTTTAATTGCATGTAAAAATTTCAATATACGAGAAGCTAGAAATTGATTGTGTACAATTTGAATAACATTGGATTTTTAGTCCTCAGCACAGTGCAAGGCACAACAGAAAATATAGCAGCTCTCAGCCAAAATACCCTCTAGTGACAGGAATATGCACAGCACAACACTGCATGGGGCAGCAGATGCTCGATGCAGCTCTGAACATAATTTACTGCTTTTAGAAAAATAAAATTGTTATTAAAGCACCCAACCTGTGGAGGGGTTAATGGTGCCCTCATAAAACGTAAAGATTTCAATCGACCTCCCAAGAAAAAACGGCTAAACTTGAGCTTCTCTAAAAACTTACTGCCAAAGTGAAATATAAACACTATGGCTATTGTCTGAATAAATTTATAATAAACATTAAAATAAGAATTCATTGAAACTGTAATGTCTTAGACCGTCTCTTATTTGCCCATAAATGCCACCCAATGATAACCCTGATACTGTAGGTCTGGCTGTTTCTTCCAATCACTACAAGATGGCAGCACTGGAACTCAAACTGTTACAGTTCCAGAAAGTTCCCTGGATCTTGGTATTTTGCCAAGTCCGATCGCCATTTTAAAGCATTTTACTTCCACCATTTCAGAACTACACCAGTACCCAATCAAAGGACTGAAGTTCTCCTGCTTCAACCTGTATGGGGTGTGAAAAAAACACTCAAATGACTTGAACACCCAACTCTTTGGCCCAACAAGGAATCCTTGAATCCTCCCACCTAGCCTTTTTATTCCTGTTGTTTTGTCATTTATAAAGATAAGGTTTACTTTGCTCATATAGTAATAACCTAGCTTCTATCAAACCTAACAATCATTTGTGGGAGGAACAAGCTCATTTGGTGATGCTTTTCCTTACAGCCAAGATTAACACTGTATCCAGTGTCCTAGTATTCTTTCCTTCCCCTCTCCAGGGTTCCGACGTTGAGAAGCAACTTTCATCTGGTTTATCAGATGGGTCCTAGCTAATGCCTCATCAGCGAAAAAGAGGCTGATCTCTGCGTGATGGCAGGGTTGGATGTGTTTGTGCCTGTGGAAAAGATGTCCAATGCCTTTGTAGTAATCAGTGGTGTAGAAGAATAATACATTGTGGCTCTTCATCTCTTCAATCTGTTCTTTGCCTCCATGCATAAGACAACCACCAGAGACATGCCTGCAGGCATAAACATGAGGTTTTGTTGAGCGAATCTATTCAATCTCTCCAGACTGCGTGCTCCCACCAAATTAACAGAGGCAGATGACTGTGCCCTAGCTGCCACAACAGGAAGACATCCAGACCACAGCAAACAAAGTCTCGAGTGCTGCCAAAAACTATGCTCTCCAAATCTATCTCCAAGTCCAAGGTTACGTTCCAGCTAATAACAACAGTCACACGCTATGAAGCGACAGACATAACCACCAGTCTCAAAATCAAACTCTACCAGGCCATTGTCCTGACAGCCCTGCTGTGTGGCACATAATCCTGGGTCTGCCATATAGGTGCCATTTCAAAGGTCTGGAATGTTCCACCAAAGACACCTGAGGTTTAGCATGACAGATAAGATCACAAGTAACAAAGTCCTTCATCGTGCTGGGCTCAACAGCATGGAGACCCACCCTCCAGAAAATTCAATTTAGATGGGCAGGCCATGTCTCCTACATGGATGACTGCAGAATCCCCAAGCAGAGCAGATCTTCTATGGACAACTGTCTCGGGGAAAACGACATCAAGGTGGTCTGGACAAACAGTAGAAGGGACACAATAAAAAAAAGAGCCATACAAGCTTCTGCATTGCAGACCACCTCTCCTGGGAAAACACTGCAACTGATCAGTCGACGGAGAGGCAAGGACTAAAATTTGGTTCAGCCTGCTTCGAGGACCATTGACGCTAACTCGCAACATTCAACATGCCCAGAGGAAGGTACAACAGCAGGAGCTCTCCCATACATGACGACGACAACATGAACTGCCAGTTCTATGGACATGCATGTCAACTGTGCATCGGGCTTTTAGCCATGAAAGGACCACAGGAGACAATGAAGTCACTTACAGCTTGGACGAACTTGAATAATGAGGAGTCTAACACCATCCTTTCTTCACCACTCCCGAGAATTCAGATTTGTCTAAATGGCCCCTCTTCATCATCAGTGAAATATAAAACACGTCTACAGCTGGAACCACAGTGACACACATGGGTAGACTACCAAAAAACTAACAAGATTTAAACCAAGGCACCAAGCATTGTCAATATGGAAGTGAGCTGTACAAATCGGAGACCCCAGGTTCAATCTACCTCCATGTTCAGTTAGCAGTACAGACACCACAATTTCCCTCACTACCTCCAGCTTGGGGTGTTGGATGTATAGGGGAAACAAGGGTGGGGGGAAGAAAAAACATCCAATATTCCCATTTCTCATTATTGTCCAGTGAACTCTGCTGCAAAGTCCAAAAAGCATGAACTTTGATTAATAAGATTGGCCTCTATGAAGCCACTAGTGCTGAACAGGGAGCGGACACGCACAACCTAGATTCATGTTAAGCTTGGCCACTGGTTGAATCAGTGTCTTCTGAGGCAGGGTGGAGAAAGTATCAAAATTTCAACAATTATGGAAGATCTAAGTTTTTTTTTTAAAAAAAGGCAATGTAGCATAAGGCCCCAAATTACTGTGCAGCTTGAGAACAGTTCAGTACAAAAATTGAGGGTGTATGTCATACTCATCCAGGGATAACTTATAGAACTTAAAGACAGCAATTTAAATGACCTCCAGAGATGTATGATCACAGCAAACCAAATATTTCCTAATTATAATTAATCATATGCAAAGGTATTTCAGCTTTTTAAATTCTGCCTTTTTGGTGGCACTCTCAAACATATTTTTTTGAAAGTCAAAGCACAATGTGAGACTCCTCCAACAGTCTTTACCACAAACCAGTAGGACCCAGGATCAATCCTCATATTCATACCAGCTGATCTTATACCAACTACTTTGCACATAAATAAAACCAGAGAAAGGAGTCACTAATGACTGCCCACTCAAAAGTAAAGTTGCATACATTAGGGATGGGGTCCAAGGAGCAATAAACAAATTCAAAATTTGTAACTCAGAAATGGGAGCAAATATCCTGCAGTCTGACTGATGCTGCTCTTCCATGTGCAGGGTTGGAGTTGATAATGATGGAATGCTTTAGGCTTCTATCATATTTCACCACAAATCGTTAGAAAACCTCATCATAGTACAAGGGCTGAATTTTTGCTGATAGATATTTTATAGAAACATAAAACTGATGTGGCATTGGAATGGACGTTCAAGTACAGCAAAACCTACAGTTACTTAAAATAGGCTCAATCGCAACTTCTGCCAAAAAGACATTGGCTTACAAGAAGACTCCTCCTGCCACTATTACCATTCAAGGTACTCAGATGGCAGTGAGTGCTGTGTTTTGGAGAACCTCCACAAGCTTACTACACAATTGCTAGCAGAACAACTTGCATTTATGTACCACTGCTAACATCCCAGTTAAACATCCCAAGATGCTTCATCGGAATGGAGTCTGACAAGCCAAAAAACAATTGAAGTACTAGGGCGACACAAGAAGAACATCATCAACCAAAGGGTGATATAAACCAGCAAGGCAGTGCACAAGGGTCAGGACACAGATCAATGTATTGCTTAGATCAAAGTGGTATGGCAGAAATGCTTGTAGGCTAAGGCTGATATGTAAGAACTGGATGGGCTGATGGAACTGAGCATTGTGGCTTGCAAAAAGTTTGCATTTCCATCTTTGTAAGCAGAAATTTTACGAGGACATGGCTATTGCTTTAATCTGCAAGAAAACCCGCTTGCACCTTGCAAGGCTAAGGTTTGAATAATTCTTGTGTCTTATTGTAAATCTCTCTGCCTCCAAAAACGCATGATGATTGATTTAATCCACTCTCTGCTCAACAGAATTATTTCCAACCATCTCGGGTTTCCCAATTTGTATACACAAAAACATCTAAGCACATTTGATGCTTCACTGAAAGCCGATTGCACAATTGTTCAAAAATAGTAAACAATGGAAGACTGGTTAATCACATGAAAGGCCCCCATTAGTTATTGTACATGCCTTTTGACATTTCCTGATTGGTGACTGATGTAGGCCCTCTATTTATTTCAGTCTCTATTATAAATTTTAGTTTGTGCGTAATCCAGAAGGTTTTGTGTTGTTTCCTACATTAAACTGCACACTACTTTGTAGTAATTTGCTGTATTAGAGAGATGTGACTCTCACACCAGCATACTTGTTAAAGGAAATCTTTTTATTTAATTAGAAAATTGAAAATTTGCTGCCCACAAGGCAACACCTCAGAACAAAAATGAACTTTCCATCCAGATTTTAAAATACATAAAAAATAGGGTGAAAGAGCAGAAAGGAAACTGCACATCATGGGCAATCCCAGAATTTGGTAGGAAGAGGCATTACTCATGGTAAACAAGGTTAAAGTCTGTGTAAATGCATGCATTGGGAGAAGTAATGACAAGTCCCACTCGTTCTCCTGCCCCACCCACAGTGGTTGCATCCACTTATTCACTGTTCCCTGCCTTATTCAACCACCAATGATCGCAGAAATTCCACTGTGGATACACTGATAGCTCATAAATCGATTTTCCCATTTACATGATCTCACACTATGAAAGGTTTGAACACTGAAGACATTCTGAAAACTTGAAAGTGTAAATGTAATTCTGAGTGACCATACAATTAATTAAGTGAAAAAATGGAGCGACACTATTTTAATAAGTTACACATAACCAATGACCTCTATGTTGAAGAGACTACTTTGGTTGAGAGGGGAAAAGCATCATTATAAACAGTTAGGGGATTTGGGTACAAATCTAACCCAAATTGATGAAGTCTCCTGCGTGCTGATAGCAACTACCGTAGAATTCCCTACTCACCAGTGTGGAAACACCATCGCAAGTGGCTCATTCTCACATATTCAGGACAACCGGGAGAGCCAGTTACAATCTTGCAAGCATCACCAAATGAAATCAGTTCAGATAAGACTAAATCCAAACCTTTTGGACAGGGGTCAACAGTAAAAACATTACTTTGCAGCTGCACTCAAAAAAAGCCACATAGATTGGATGATATGGGACTTGGAAAATGTCATACTGGGATAGGAAGTGGTGTTCTAAGCCCAGGGAAGGGATACATCATTGGAGAAGCACAGGAAATGTCCAACATCAACCACCTAAAATGGAAAGTTTTCCACTTCCAGGACAAAAAGGCACTTAAAATTCAGGAAAAAAGGCCAATAAAAAAACTGCAAGTTATTTTTCTGTATAGAAGATTTTATATCATGGATAAAGCTACAATTTATACATATCTATTTAACAAAATTTAGTAATAAATGTCATCAGATTCTGTAACTAAATCAGTTCGAATAAAGGATTGATAGATTTTGCAAGGCAAGATTTGGGTGTAGTATCTATTTCCAAACAGTTACAAAGTAACGAGGTCAAGAACATACTGATTATGGCATTTAAATCTCTATTATCGATCAGGTAGTGTGGTTCTTCAAGGACATTTGGAATCATTCTGCCAGGGTGGTCTTCAGAGCTGCTTTAGTACAATCAAAACTGCCAGCTACCCTGAAATGCTGGAAATTTCACAGTATTTACACATGGAGCAGAGAGGCAGTATTTTGTTTGGAGTATTAATCCCACATTTTGTATTGTAAATGCCTTCAGTTGACTGAATTTGACCATTTTTAAGTGAACTCAATTTTCATGATTAAAAGAATTTACAACATTATGCCAGGTCCCTGATATCAAAGTAATGAACACTGGAAATGTCTGTGTGTGGGATTGGGGAAAGAGCGAGAATGTCTTTGATGATGATCGGTTTAGCATCAACTCTGTTCCAGGGCCTTCACCCACAACATTCATTTGCTTTTTGACTTTCAGGTGGCTGATGAGTATTTTGCAGCCCTCATTTTTCTAACTATAGAGCAAAACAATTTGTTTACTGAGGCAAGATGAAGACCAGCCTGGCCACTGCAGCATGTTAGATACAGCAAATAAGTAGAATCCATACAAACACATGACAGATTCAAGCTAAGGATCCCAATGTACAATCCTGCTCCCTTTCATTGCTGCAAGCACAATTTTCAATTGGAATGGATTTTATAGATTTTTATTGAAAGAGTACGGGATAGAGATGAGGAATTTCAGCATAGGAGGAAGGTCACTGTGCCAGTGCTGGTGAAGCTTCACATCAGAGTTCCCTACTCTATTCCTATTTCAACTCGACCCTTGCCACCTAATTTTTTTTTTAACCTGTTTATTTAATCCCCGCAAAATGTTGCTCGAGTTCAGTAGCCACTCTTGGTTACACTATACTATAACCTTTCTAAAACACAGCAGCCAATCTGCCCACTGCCAAGCTCCCACAAAAAGCAAAAAGCAAAGTGACCATCTGTTTCTGTGTTTCTGAAGAGGAATCATATTGGACTCAAAACATTAATTCTGTTTCTCGCTCCACAGATGCTGCCAGACTTGCTGAGATTTTCCAGGGTTTTCTGTTTTTATTTCAGATTTCCAACATCTGCAACATTTTGCTTTCATGTGTTTCTGTGATATTGCTTTGAGAGATAAATATCGACCAGGATATGGAGGATAAAATAGTGCCTTCAGATCTTTTTCATCCCACAAGGGCAAAATAATGAACACTGGAATTGGTGGGGGTGGGGGGGGTGGTGTGTGTGCAGAGATTAAGCCTTTGAAGAACAGGTTAGTTTTAGTTGAAATTTAACAATTCTGATTCAGGATTTCAACCCAAGACATTCACTTGCTCTTTGTCTTTCAGGTGGCTGATGGGCATCTTGTAGCCATCATTTTTCGGTCTGTGAGAACTTCTTAATGCTTCTCTTCTAGTCATGCACATCCCCATGTCAATAAACATATACAATCTATAACTTGCTATGTACAATTACATAAACAATGCCAATTTAAGTATGCTGACAGGGTTAGATGAAGCAGGGTGGGAGGAGAATAGTATGGAACATAACCAATGATATTGCATGCAGCACTGAGGAAGCGCTGCATTGTTGAAACTGGCCTGTTCTGATGAATACTAAAGGCTTCATAGCAGCAGTTGAAGAGCAGAGATGTAACACTGGCCAACATTCCTCCTCCCCACCCCCACCCTCCAACTATCAGGCCAATTCACATTTCTATCTGTGCTATTTGTAGGACCTGCTCTAGTAGCAGCTACCCTTCAAAAATATTTCACTGGCTGAAAAGTAGTTTGGGATGTCCTGAAATTGTGAAAAGCACTTTATAAATGCAAGTTTTTCTTATAACAGTCACTACATAGTGAAGTAATTGCATGAAGCACTTTGAAAGAATATAAGCTTTGGTCAGTTGGTAGCACACTCGCCTCTGAGCCAGAAAGTTGTTGATTCAAGTCTCATTCCAGGACTTGAGCACAAAATCGGGCCTGACATTCCATTGCAGTACAGGTGGTGGGGGGAGAGGTGCCTTTTTTGGGATGAGACATTAAACAGGTGGATGAAAAGATCCAAAGGTACTAGTTTAGCCCCAATATCCTGGAATTATTTATCCCTCAATCAATATCACAAAAACAGATGATCATATTACTGTTTGTGGGAGCTTATGGTGGGCAAATTGGCTGCTGCATTTCCTCCAATACAACAATGACTACACTTCAAAAGTGCCTTAATGGCTGTGAATTGCTTTGGGACATCCTGTAGCTACGAAAGCCCCTATTTAAGAGCACATTCATTTTTTTAAACCCAAAGATCAAAACTTCTGTAAATAATAAAAGACAATCTTATTGCAGTTACAAGATATATTGTTACAAAAGACGGAACATTTTTCTCAAAGGAGGAGGAAACTGGTTGCGGGATTGTCTTAGCTGCAATGACATGGAAAACTTTTACTGATTAGTCTGGGTTTATTCATGGCTGCATGTTTGCTAGAAGGGGTGGGGTGAATTGTTTACCATGATATTTTCTGTCACTTGTATGGAACGGAAGCAGCTGCTTAAACTTGCAGCTTAAAGAGCTGTGTCTATATAAGGACATCAAAAGTACTCAAAAGTTGTGGGCTGTTGCTCCAAATTTTCCTTTGATCCTCCCAGCATAATAAATGCGTTAGCAGAAACATTGACTTGCTCTCCTCCACATCCCCCTTCTAGAAAGCAAGAGTTTGATCTGTTAAATCCAAAAATACAAGTAATTCATCAACAAAATGAAAGTAAAAATGAGACTGCAGGTGCTCCGCTTTAAAATTCAAATCACTTGTGCTCATAAAGTGCTTAAGAGCAACTTCTTGAGGCTGTGTTTAGATGCCGACTGAATGATGGATTTATACTTCACAGCTTCTGGATCCTCATTCCAAAAGAGTAAAACAAGGAGATAGTGAACAATTAGATCCAAGCAACAGCAGCTTTCAACTATGCAATGAACTGACAAGTAGTGTGCAATTGAGAGGCAGGTTTTAGCTGAAAGACTGATTCATTTAATTTTAAGTGTGCCAGCAAAAACTAGAATCAGCGTGGAAAGGATTCATTCCTGCAGTTTATATTTAATGGGATATGCTTTTTAATAGGTCAGAGTAGAGTGGCATATAAGTTAAATGCATCATGTGATCTTCAGTAAATTTCTGTAAATCATAACATAACATTGTTGCAAAATTGTTTTCTCAGCAAAAGCCAATTTTACTAAGAAAAGCAAGAATCTGTGCAAGATCCAGTTGTCCAGGAAGTTGCATCAGTTCTCCAAAGTCTTGCAGTACCTGAATGACCAGCATTTTCCAATGGCTGTGTTGATTAAGCACATATACAGAAGCACGGAAGTCCTATTGCTGGACTAAGTGATCCTGAAATCCAGACTAATAATTTAGAGAATGTGCATTAAATCTTATCCTAGTAATTTGAATTCAGTTTCAAAAAATTGTGGAAATAAAACCAAAAAGCTGCTATCAGTAAACATCATGAAGCTATTGGACTGCTGTAAAAACCCAATTGGTTCACTAACTCTGAAGGAAAAATCTGCCATCCTTCCCTGCTCTAGCCTGTGACTTCCAGCCCCACACAATGTGGTTGACCCTAAGCTGCCCTCTTAAGCAATCTAGCAAGCTTCTCAGTTGTACTGAACCACCTCAGTGGTTTATAGAAAATGTACCACCACCATCTCAGTGCAATAAGGAATAGGATATAAATGCTGGCTCTGCCAGTGATGCCCAAACTCTGAGAATAAGTAAATAAATTGATACGGCAACATAAGCACAGTTTGTGTCAACACTTGTCCAGTAACTGACCCAAAACGGTTTGACCTAGAGGCTTTAATGATACAGTCAGCTCACCATGATTCAGACTGATACAGTACACCGATGATCAGCATAGCCTAACAAGACAACTGGCAACCCCAGTGTACACTGGACAACTTCACAAATTTTGGTAATGTATACTATTCTATATAACTGCATTTCATTGATTTTGACACAGTGATTGTTTTAGAATATTGTTTTCAGAAGATTACAAATAGCTGATAGCACTAATTGGGTACTTAACTGCTGATATTGCGCCACACACACACACTATCCCTTCATGACATGCCAAATTCATCATACAGTACTCTTGGGGGTGGGTGGGTGGAGTGGAGAGGAGATTGTCAACAAAAAAAAGGTGGCATGGTTTGTGGAGCAAATTCCTGAGCTCAGGGCCTAGATAATTGCAGGCACAGCCACCCATAGTGGAATGATTGAAATCAACAATTCACAAGATGCCAGAATTGAAGAACATTGGTCTCGGGGAGGGCAGAGAATGTTAAGAGATAGGGAGGACCAATGTCATGGGGCAATTTGAAAACAAGGATAATTATTTTAAAATAGAGTTGATGCCAGATCTGGGGGCAATGTAGGTCAGCAAGCACAGGGGTGATGAGTGAAAGGAACTTGGTGTGTGCTTTGTTTTATTCTTTCATTGGAGGGGTGTGTCGCTGGCATGGCCAGCATTTGTTGCCCTTCCCTAAATGCCCTCGCGAATGTGGTGGTGAGCTTTCCTGAATGCTGCAGTCCTTGTGGTGTAGGTACACCCAGTATTGTTAGGGAGGGAGTTCTAGGATTTTACCCCTTGGCAGTGAACACTGCCCTAGCCCTTCTAAGTGCTAGAGGTCACAGCTTTGAAAGGTCCTGTCAAGGGAGGCTTATTGAGTTGCTGCAGTGCACCTTGTGTGTTGTACACACTGCTGCCACTCACTGTATGTAGGTGATGGGGGGAGTGATGTTTAAGGCGGAGGCTGGGGTACCAATCAAGAAGATAGCTTTGTCCCAGACGGTGTCGACCTTCTTGACTGCTGTTGGAGCTGCACTCATCCAGGCAAATGAAGAGTATTCCATCGCACTTGTGCCTTGTAGATGGCTTTGAGGAATCAGGTGGTGACTTAATCGCTGAAGAACTCCTAGCTTTTGACCTGTTCTGGTAGCCTTGGCATTTATATGCCTGGTCCCGTTTAATTTCTGATCAATGATAATCCCCCAGGATGTTGATGGTGGGGTATTTAGTGATGGTAACACATTCAATGTCCTGGGGAGGTGGTTAAATTTTCTCCTTTTGGAGATGGTCATTGCCTGACACTTAAGTGGCAACTGACATTTATGCCACACATTAACCCAAGCCCAAATGTTGCTCAGATCTTACTGCATATGGGCATAGAATGCTTCAGTATCTGAGGAATCATGAAAACACAATGTTCAGTACCAGTCTGTGAACATCCCCACTTCTGATGTCCTGATGGAGGGAAGGTCATTGATGAAGCAGCTGAAAATGGTTGAGCCTGGGGCACTACCACACTGACATCCTGAGACTGAAATGATAGGCTGCCAACAACAACCATCTTTATGCTCGGTTTGATTCCAACCAGTAGAGAGATGTTTCCCACCACCTCCCCACCAATTCCCATTGATTTCAATTATGCTAGGGCAGCTTGATGCCACACTCAATCAAACACTGCCTTGATATTGAGGGCAGTCACTCTCACCTCAAGTTCAGCTCTTTTGTCCACATTTAAAATACAGCTGTAATGAGGGCAGGAGCTGAGTGACCCTAGTGGGACCCAAGCTGAGTTTCAGGGAGCAGGTTATTGCTGTGTAAGTGCTGCTCGATAGCACTGCTGACAACACCCATCACTTGATGATCATCTAGAGTAGACTAATGGGATGGTAATTGGTTGGATTTTATTTGTCTTGCTTTTTACGGACAGGACATACCACATTGTCAGGTAGATGCCAGTGTCATAGCTCTACTGGAGCAGCTTGGTGAGGGAGTGCTGCTAGCTCTGGAGCACAAGTCTTCAGTACTACTGCTGGGATGTTGTCAGGGCCCATATCCTATGCTGTATCCAGTGCCTTCAGCTGTTGTTTGATATCACATGGGTGAATCAAATTGGCTGAAGACTGGCATCTGTGATGCAGGGGACCTCAAGGAGGTGGCAAGTTGGATCATCCAGTCAGCGCCTCTGGCTGAAGATAATTGCAAATGTTTCAGCCATGTATTTTTCACCAATGTGCTGGTCTCCCCTATCACTGAGAATCAGTGTATTTGTGGAACATCCTCCTCCAGTTAATTGTTGAATTGTCCACCATCGTTCACGACTGGATATGGAAGGACTCTGCAGAGTTAGGACGTGGGCAACAAAGCTTTAGAAGATCAACATATGGATAAAGCCGGAAATAAATTTTATAAACAAACTGTCAAAAGACGCTGCATATTAATGTACTATTTCCGATTGCACTGACCTCAAAAATTAAAATGTCTAAGTAGCTTCCTGTGAGTACAGCATACTTTTTGTGCAAACTTCTGAACAATTATTTTCATCAGAAACTTTAACATTGATGCAACAGCTAAACACAGATCAGCCACTGTAATTTTCAGTTCCTTTGTTTTTGCACGTGTTCGGTCCCAAAATACCGTTTCACCATCACTACTAATATTAACAGTGATGAAAGATCCTGGTGCCCTCCCAGCCTCAGTGGGTAAATATACCACATATTGTGATACTGACCCAGAGAAACAATATTGAAGGTTTCATCCCAGTCTGTGCTAAGTGATAATACCGACTTGACCAGTCTGGGCATGAAACAGCATTCAAAGGATCCTGCCTTCTGTGTTTTCTCAAGAGAATGCTATGTTTGCCAAGCATATTGGACTCATTAACTGATCTGACCCAGGGTGGCATTAAGGGTGATACAATTTGCTCAGCACCCCTGAAGGAATAGGATATGGGCAGTGCCTCTTCCCCAATCACAATTCAACAACTCCTTCTAGAAGATGCCTGTGTAGAAATAGCAAATGAACCGAAGCAAGCTTGTGCTGTCGAGTGCCCTTACTTAGGTCATATTATGAAGAATGGCCACTTGAGCCAGGTAGCAGGTGACTGATGCTAATGGAACTATATCCAAGAACCTCCAAAGAGAAAAGGTGGAATATAGACAAAAAGGGTACGTTTTACAATTAGGTAAATGCAATTGATGATTCTTTTAAAAAGTGATTGCGCCAAGAGATTTATAAAATGACTAATCCGCCTTCAAATACAACAAATATTTCTTTTCTGGACCTCTAAGTGGACCCTGTTTGCAAGGGGTGGGTTAAATCAATCTATATTCAGATAACAGCTAGTCACAGGAGGAGATCTGTGATCCTAACCAGCTGTCCACCCTGAAGAACCATTATATCAAAGAACACATCTGGATGAATTTGTTCTAATCCTTGAGAGCTCACTTCAGTTAACAACAAAAGGGTTGGTTCTAACATAGGAACTGAACTATGAACAGCCAAGGGCATAATTGAAGCACGGGGTTGTTTCCTGGCGCAAGCTAATCTTTTTTCTTTAAACTGATAAAGAAAGAAGTGCCCTTGGAAAAAAAAAATCCCCCGAAAATATAAAGCAAAATTAGGTCACCAATTCAAGCACTTCTAAAGGACTGCATTTGAATCTAGCGATTATACAGAAAGTAAGATTAAATTTAAACCTTAAAATTAAGATGGGTTTACAAAAAATATTTATAAATGCACATCATACAGGAAAATAGCTGATTAATCCTAGTCACTTTGTTTGCCATGCTGTGTAAGCCTAGCAAGAATTCTCACAGCTAAATACAGCGGCTTGCCTGACGAGGGAGGCTTACACAGGCAGCAGTGACGTCAGTCTAGGGCAGAGCTGTTGAGTGCTCTGCTGCAGGCAGTTCTGTTACTACGCAGAGAGCCAATCACATTCCAGAGCACAACCTTTGAACTCAGCTACATCATCACCAGCTTCCTGTACTTCCTAACTACACTATGCAATGCAGTATGTCTGTCTAGTTATGCAGCGTAAAGCAGAGCCATTTTGTCTCTCTGAAGTTGACTGCAGCTGACTAAAAGCTCAAAAAAGACAGCTACACTCTCCCTCTAAACAATACACCAAAGCCTTCACTTATCACAAAATAGTCTGACACATGCATACAGGTTTCCAGTTAGCCACACAAGTTAATTTACTAATAGAAAACTAACAAAAACCCTTGAAGAAATGTTGAAAACAAGCTCTGTACAAGTGATTTCTACCTTCATAAAATGGCTGCCAAATAACTGACTTGATTCCAATGCAAGAAACACGACTGCACAACTTCTTTGGAATAAATACAGGATCTATCACCAGCCACACATTCCAAGTGAAATACATTACTATGCCGACAATAAAGTAACTCATTGTATAACACTGAATATTTATATTTGGATCAGTTTCTCTGAAATAACAT
The DNA here is from genome assembly GCF_017639515.1 of Carcharodon carcharias. Taxonomy (NCBI): domain Eukaryota; kingdom Metazoa; phylum Chordata; class Chondrichthyes; order Lamniformes; family Lamnidae; genus Carcharodon; species Carcharodon carcharias. The sequence continues at coordinate 32,018,515 of NC_054492.1, read as the reverse complement.
AGTATGCTGCACAACAGAAATTAAACATTCCATTCTCCCTTCACAGATTGCTAGATGCTACCAAATGGAACACAAAAAGCTTGATTTCCATGTACACGTGGAATCTGAGAGAAAAATCGACACTCATTTTTTAAGGAACATTTTAATCATATCCACATAGATCCATCATCCCAGAAGATGCTGCTTTCCCCCCAAATTTTCAACCTGTTCTTGGGCAGGCATTTTATTGGTAAACATTTATTACCAGCGACTTGACTGTAAAAAAAACTATGCATTGTATGTACTTGATTGGTTCTTATTTCCAAAGTATGAATTCAGTTCAAACTGAATGTTTAACTGTATTGTTCAATAGTCCAGTAAAGTACAGTAAATCTATATAAATATCCACACTTTTGTATTTATACATAATGCTTCAGAACTTTCCAATCCATGCAACAGCATATAACTCAAAAAGCATGCACACTGCTGGTTAAGATTAGAATGAGAAATTGGGACTATGAAATCTCAGCACTGGATTACCAGTTACAGTTAAACTCAAATTTCTGTACTGCATGCCCCTCAGAATAAACTGCAGAGGTATGCATTAAAATTGCTTGTAAAACCAAGCTGTTCACTTCAGGAACGTTAATGATCAGCAAAACTGTGTTATAATAAAAATGTTAGGTTTGAAACTACCATTGCAGAATACTCCCAAGTTATTCAATCAACACAACATTCATCTTTGCAATTGTATCTACCTAAGGGATCACAATTTAAAACCCCTACTCCAATTCAGTGACAAGTTATTGTTATATAAAAGCTGGGTCAACAGCTACAGGAGCTTGGCAGGTTACTTTCTTTCACAAATGTGAACCCTGAAAAGCATATGCAAACAGTGCATCTGCAAACCAGAAGGTATTTTTTGCTATGATTATCAGCCCCTCTCAACCTTCTTTCTTTTAAAAATTAAACCATTTTCACAACTGAGCAAAATCTCCAATATGCAGAATGAAAGCCCTGTGGGTGTTGAAGCTGCTAATTCTATCCAAACTACATCTGTATGTTCAAAGGTAATGCAAAGATTTAGTTCCTAGAGTTTTGTTGTTCAGCAATTGAGAAGTTACCATCAATGCTATACACTATAGTGGTGTTTTTCGTTTGAACGTTGCATTTTTTTATTATAAAGATGGAACATAATCTCATTTTACAATTTTTAAACATTCTGCAGACTTACCAGCAATTTTTAAGCATGCATGTATAGGTCAACCTTTTCAAACTTCTCTCTCTCTCAACTAGTGGCCTAGCTGATTTTCCCACCATAACTAAGAAAAATATGAAATGAAATGGTGCAACGTTCCAAAAGTGATTGCAAATTTCTACACTTACCACATATAGCGGCATTAGTGCCATTTTCATTAAACATTCCAAAGGCAGTGAAAATGTTGGCATCTCCATATGATAAATTGCTCGCTGTGACAAATCACCTACCCTAAACAAGCTGAAGATGGCAAATCACAACTTGTTTTGACGTGATGTACTAGTGATGTGTAAATGGTCATTTTCTCAGACTATGTAATGATGACACCAGAACCCAAGGTGTGGCAGGGTAACTTTATTGACACAAAATAATCTTTTAACAAGCTTTGTCTGCAAGAATGAACTCACATCTGTAGCTGTTTGAGTGGCAGAATTAGATGGACACTGGAACTTTTGGTGTTTGGAGGTGAAGGATCAGGTTTGGGACACCAATCACTGTGCCTTACTGGAATGGGCAGATGTTCCCATTCCAGATGTTGGTCCAGCATGGACAACTTCAATGACCTTTCCTTCTCTGTGAAGCAGAGGAACCACAACTAGAAAGAACCTATCTGCCAGTAGTAGATAACGTACTTGGGTAATATCTCAAGGCACCTAACCAGCATCTGGAATGGAATTCAAAGCCCTGCAGATATATGCATGCCCATAGGGGACATGCCAAATTCCATATTACTGGTGGGTTTTTACAACAGGTGGAGTGCATCTTAGCAAAGGATCTGCTTTCCATCCAAAAATCTGTTCCCAACATCAGATAACGCTGAGGTGGATTGGCATCAGTGCTTCATTAGAAGCCACTGTACATCCATTATTCCTAAAGGAACCCACTAAGCAGCAAGCTCCATGTAACTAGAGAAGTATGGGACTTTTGCTCAACAACTAATGGTTACAATTGTTCAAGCCACCAGGTTGATCTTAGTTCAGCAATGAATTGTTCCACACAGTGAAACCAGGCCGAGAGCATACCCAAGATCAATCCTATCGTAACAGAGAATGAAACTTAAACCTCAGGTGACCACCCAAGGGAAAGGTCCACCTGTCCACCTAGACCAAATCCCAGGAAAGGCCATTAGAGATAGTTTCACTGAAATCAGCAAAAATATTAATGCACTCATCTTCAAGAAAAAAAATGAACATTGCATCTTTAGTATAATACACATTTTTTGAAATAAATTAACAGTTGACCACGTCCATCCTTCTGTAAATTCTGTGCAATCTCAGTTAAAATACCCTCAATGCGGTATGTTTATTTCAAAGAAACGAAAATCTTCAAAGATCACATTAAAAAACAGCAAGCAATAAATATTACTTCCATTGTGGAACATCTTTTAAAGATGACACCATATTACAGTGCTTCAATCTTAAATCACATGTCAAAAGCAACTGAAATTCAAATATTGCCAATTGTTAACTATGCTAACTGCTGGAGAATTGATATTTTTAAAGATGATTTTCATTGCACCCATAAATTTACAAGCAAACAAAAAATTCTAAATCCAGGTTAACATTTTTCAATTAAAGCACCATCTATGGCCAGGTGTCTGGTAGGCAATAATATCCATTGACCTGTTAAAAGTTCAACAATTATTAAAAGTTATAGAATCTTTCAATGCAAAGTTTCTACAGTTTAATGCCATCGAGAAATATCTCTTATTTTTGCTGTATGAATGCACCATCTACCCAATGTCATGAAACTAACTGAGATACACGTATATAAAATCTGAAAGGAATGAAGTGTTGCAAAGTAATTAAAACAATTATAATAAAGTTTAAAAGGTGTATTCAAGATAATAAACACCTTCAAGAAAGACAAAAGTATTTCAGGGACACAGGACATAGAAGCATAGTCGAAGCAACCCAGTTATATAGCACATACATTATTATTCCAATACAGGAGATGGGGACAGAAGCATAGTAAACTTTTCACCAAATTGTAATAAAAATTTACAAAATACCCTAAGACATACAGTGAAATGGTATGGTGGTGATAAAAATATAGACGAAGAAGCAACTTTCCAACAGGCACTTCCTAATTTATCTATAAATATGAATTTTTTTTCATTCATGCAACTTTTTGTAGTATATTTACTACAATTTACTTCTATGGGTTTACTATGGACACCAAATCCTCAAATTCTCAAACCCGTCTGCATTGTGAGTAAAATGGTGCATTGCAGCAACAGCAATGACAAGGTCATCTTACTACAGCAACAAGAACGGAAAGAATATATTCGCTATAATATAAAATAAACAATAAAAGTGGACTCGACAGGCTTACATTGTACTTCCACTGCTGAATATAGGCCCAAATGGCATATCATAAGTTGGAGAAACTGCGAGCAAAAAAAAACAGGGTGGGGCTTTTTAGGAATCTCAAGGTCATCGATTAAAGATTGGGTAGAAATTGGAAAAAATAGCTTTAGATATCGAGGATAGGTGAGCATGGTTCTCGAGTAAACAATGTGGACCAAAGCCCCCCTCAAAAAAAAATGGGACATGAAAGTCGAGAGCTCGTACCTGGAAGCATTGCTGCGGTCTGATCCGTCGTCTTCGGGGGTTTTATCCTCGTTAGACATCATTTTGGGATCAGGGAAGGTTCGGGGCTCGGTTTTGTTCTCGGGTGCACGTGGATGTGGGGTTCCCAAGTGCAGATTTGCCCTGTCAAAGTTGCTGGAAGGCAGGCGGTCCGCTGGAGTCAGCTGCTGGCTGGTCGAGTTGGAAAGCCCTGACGCAGCATCGACATTGTTCAAGCACTCAATACCATTGTCGGCCTCCGACAAGGTCTACAGAAAACACACACAACACACACACACGTATATATAATTTTTTTTTGAAAAAAAAATATAAGAGGAGAACAGAAACCGTGACACCAAAACTTAGAACAAAGCTTTGTTTTTCTCTCTAAAAATAGTCACAGAACACAAGTCCAATTTTAATTACGTCATCTCAGACTATCCTAATTTCACACTAAATATCTTATATTTTTTTAAAAAAAAGCTTAAAAAAAAAAGTGTAACGAGAGGTTAAGCACTGATTGTAAACATACCTGTTCCATAAGATCCGCGAGGCTCCGGGCTTCACAGTCACCGCTCCCCGTCGACCAAACTTCGCTAAACCGAAAGCGATTCCTCCTTTTCGCTGCTCTTCAAACCCTCGCCTGAGAATCAAGTCAGTCTCAAAAAGCTGCAATTTTTCATCTCTTTTTTTTCCACCACCACCCACCCCCCCCCCCCCCCCCCCCTTCTCTCTCTCTCTCTCTCTCTCTCTCTCGTTTCTTTTGATCGGTGGTCCACGCGTTATGAGACAGAGAAAAAAAACAAACACACACACAAAAAGTCGTTCAAAAATGGAGGTGCGCCATGTCTGCAAAGCTCAAAAACAACGACATCTGGGATCGGTCCGCTGGCTGGGAAAAAAAAAAGATTTTTTTTAAACCCCCCCCACCTCCCCCCCCAAAAAAAATGAGGGGGAAAAATATATAAATGGGGGTGGGGGGTGTGGAAAAGCGGCCTGGGGAGGGGGAGGAGGAGGAGGAGGAGGGGGGGGTGTAAAGGGGAGTGGGTGTTCTGTTCGCCCCGCTCGGGAGGGACTCCTCTGCCGGGAGTTTTGCGCTGGGTTGGGGCGCAGTCTGGCTGGAGCGACGCGGGTGAAGTTGCGAAAAGTTGCATTAGGTGTACTGGAAGTGCCGTGAATCTCGTCCAGCCGCCGCCGCCATAGGAGCTTCTTCTCAGCTCTGAGGCTCCCTTCCCTCCCTTTGATTGACAGCAACGACGCTGCGAAATAATTGCAACATTTTCCCCGGACTCAGGTGATGGACCAAGTGAAAGACCCACCCCTGCCACACAACAGAGAGGGGGAGGGTGGAAGAGAAGGGGGGGGGGGGAGGGAGAGGGAGAGAGAGAGAAATGGGCTTAAAGGTAGGCTTGCTCTTGGAACAGTTAGCCCCTTTGCACCCCCCAACCTCCCCCTCTCTCTCATGCCCCCTTCCCTCTCTCTCTCATGCCCCCCTTCCCTCTCTCTCTCTCATGCCCCCTCCCTTCCCCCTCTCTCTCTCATGCCCCCTCCCTTCCCCCTCTCTCTCATGCCCTCCCCTTCCCTCTCTCATGCCCTCCCCTTCCCTCTCTCATGCCCCCACCCCTCTCTCTCTCGCCCATTTCCAATTTTGGCCTCCCTCCCTAAGCAAATCTTATTCTTTGTTATGTCTACTTTTCTCTCTTCCCCCCTCCCCTTTCAACAATTAAATGCATCCATGGATAAAAAAATACTTCCTCCTGTGGCCGGAAGTGGCCTTACAAGGATATTTTCTTCATTATATATGGGGGGGATGGAATTTAAATATGGGGGGGGCAACTCCACTTTGACTAATGGTCAGGTCACATGAGCCACCTCCTTCTGAATGATTAGTCATTTCTTCAACTATTTATAATCTATGGCTAAATATTCTCCATTTTACTATCAAGGAGTATTTTAGAAATAATCTAGTCCAGATTTTGGTTGTCTTCCATTTTCTTTTGAGCAGCACAACCCTTAGAAGGTCCTTTTCTCCGTTCTCCCACCCCCAAAACAAAACAAAATGGCCATTTTTCAGAGTTTCTGCTTTTCTTGGAAGTTTCTTAAGCCCAAGGCTTGAATATAAATGCCAGAGTTTGAAGCAAAAACAACTTTATGAATTGCCCATTATTGAATCCAAAATAGTTCAAGACCCCCATGCCTGTACCCAATGGATAGGTTGGGCACTGGGTGCCAGTGTTAAAGCAAATCTCCGACCTGTATAGTCACAGAAAAATCTCAACAACTCAAGTTTTAACTGCAATTACTTCCTCAATGACATTTCATGGTCCACATGGTGCAACTTGTTTGATTGGCATAAAGCAACTAACCCATTTTTCTTCATGCCAGCTGAAGATGTACCATAGAAAGGTTTGCAGAACTGGCTAATAGAAAGATTACTCTTTTATGAGTAAATATGATGGATGCCATAAATGCATAGGTAAGAAAAAGCAATGGGCAAGAGTAGGACAAGAAATAGATGCCATCCACTTGCTACCATGGATGCCTCAAAAGAGGTACCCATTGTTGCAGATGTCCCATTTGGATGGCACAGCAGCTCAATGCTGCCAAGTTTCAGTTTCAATGAGGTAGCAATGTATCAGCTCATCCTTAATCTTCATGAAGACCGTTAGAGGTTTTGTTCATCCAACATTTATAATTATGAAGTTTGTTGGGATAGCTTGTAATGATGGATGTTAAAGGACTGGCCACTCATTTTGTAATTTACATGGAATTAGCAGTGCAAGTCACCATCATTTCCATCACATGAATCCTAATTTGAATGATTTGAACACTGCAAACAATCCTCAGGGTCATCAAGATTTCAATTTAGCTGCAACCAAATGATTATACTTCCATCTTTTGACAATTTTTTCACAAACAAGAGCTAAAGGGACAACAGTTTCCCATTTTCTTCAAAGTCTCCTATTATATAAATTATCAATCATCCTCCCATGAAGAGCATCCTCCACGTGGTGACTGTTGAAAATTGGTGAACAATGTCCAAGATGATTTTGGTCAACTATTCATGAGAAATGTAACTTGTTCTAGCAATACAAGTAAAAACCATGCATAGTTGTGATACAAATATTTTCCTATGGATATAGTCAAGTAGTTTTATACAAAACCACAATTGGCAACAAGTTATTTACAAACAAGAACAAAAGCCATTTTTCAACATATTAAAAACACCATCAGCATAAGTAAATCCAGAAGTCAAGATTGGGCAGACACAATGTTTTCATTTTCTTCCAATGTAGAGATTCTAAGCATATACATTGTGTCATTTACAATAGCTCTGCTTGGAGGTAACAGCAAATCTTATGACATTTTCTTTTAGAGACCAGAATCATGTAGAATCCCCAAATGGTAAACGTGTGCACCAAGACAACCTGGTCAAAGAACAAAGGCTGTTGCACTGAATATAGTCAGCTTTTTTAACAATTCATTCAAATCCACCACGTCAACCACCATCGCAGACAATTTTCAACTCATTACTCAACTCAAAGTTGAACAACATTCCAGCAAGATAGGCTACCAGTTCCTGCACAAGTTACATGTTTCTCCATTACAATGAGAACGCTTCAAAAAAGGTACTTAATTGGCTGTCAAACATTTTGGAACATCCCAAAGTTGTGAAAAACAACCATACAAATCTAAATCCTACTTTGGAGAAATTAATGGTCAACACATTCTTAGCTTCAATCTTCTCTTTCCCTTTTATAATATTCTGCTACATACTTTTTCAAGGGTTTTTGAACAAATCTGACTCCCCTGCTCTGCAGTATGAGTGATGAAGCATTCCCTAAAGACACTCATTTTCAGTATTAATTTGGTCTGATGTAAACAGTTTGATCAGGGTTATTGTTTTTGGCTGTTATATTATAACTGGGATTGCAAAAACCTGGGTAAGCCAGCATCTGTGCAATATTACTTCCATATTATAACAGTTAACTTTGTGACCTCTGAACACATTACTTGTTCAAAACCAGTAATCCTCAAAATTTCAAACCTGCCACAACCATGATGAAAGGCAGTACCTTTTACCCCAAACGGACAGTTCTAAGCTGTTCAGGATTGTACAGATAGTATGCTTTTCTCGGGCTGTATACTATAAATCAGTTGGTTACACTTTTGTAGCATTGCTACAGTGCATAAGTCTCAACAAAATGCCACAGGTTGATGCCTCACTAATTTGTGACAATAGACATCAAAGTGGCAGAATTTAATTTTCAAAAATCCTATAAAATACCTTAGTAAGATTTTGGGGTATTGTTGTCTATGCATAGATTCCTAAAGCCATATCAGAACAGAATGGTTTTCCCCATTAAAAGATGACATCTCATCCAAAATGTAAACAATATTGTTTCTCTCCAATATATATTTCTTCCATTAGGAAGCTAGTAATTGCCACACTGCATATTACTATGGGGTAAATACAACCATGCACAGTACTGCACAAGCCCACAAGCACTTCACTGCACAAGCCAATTCACATGAAAAATGAATCAAATCATCTTCCCTTCTGATTACTACACATCCAAAATTTCATAAGTGAAAAGTAAGCAGCATAGCCCTTAAGAATACCAAAGGTATTTTACTATTCTACATATAGGTTTTTTTTTTTAAAAACCAGCACAGATTCACATTTTGTTCTCAACATTTTCCAGGATATATCCTATAGACACTTAGAAGTCACAAATCTACCAGGGGGTAAAAATAGCTTGAATTGATCCAAGACTGACAATTGAAAATTATAGCTATGTCCAAGTCACATTCAAACAGAGAAGAGAGAATCAAAATCATATAATTCTGGATGTCAGGAACTGTTATGGTTGTTACAGTAGGTTAATCCAACAAAATTCAACTTCAGTACTTAATGACCTACTGAACTCTATGTAAACAGCAATATTCCTGAACTGTTCTTGTACAGTTTCATTTCCTCAGAAGGTATGTTCTATGGTGGCTTTACTATCAAAACTTGGGGATAAAACTTTTAGTTGCTCTAATATAGGAACTGGCCACCAAAAAGGTTGTGGGTAGGCAAAATAACATACATTGTAAAAGTAAACCAATTTTTTTGATTAAAATGAGCTTTGTAGAATCATCTTTGACCAAATATTATCAAAATGGTCATGATTAAGTATTGCTCAGTCATTAGGCTTGTCCTTGGGATGCTGAGATACACAAATAAATTATTGGCTATTCCACACCCAATACTTTCTTTTGCACTAGTTCTGTGAAAAATGTTTTTGAGGTTAAGTAATTTAACGCAACAAGAACAAGGTATACAACCAATTAATGTTGAAAAAAAGTAAGTTTATTTTCAAAATAAATTATACATGAATATGGAGGTCAAAGGATGATACTGAAGCAAAATGAGTACTTTACAATCTGAATTGCTCCAACTATTTTAAGACAATGAAGTTTATTTTTTTTAATATAAGTAGCAATTTAAAATACGGAATTGTAGTGGCATATAGTTAAACTAGTCAATTTAAATCAACTTGATTAAAAGGTGTTTTTCTCAACAGGCGGTTGTGCATCAATTATTTTCACAGCTTGCAATGCTTTTGTAAACATCAACAAAGTCAATTCTCTTGATTCACTTGAGGGATTATTTCTTGGTCTATAGTTGCATAGTTAATAAATTCCAATAACTATGTTATTGGATCAGTCTATCATTTGCCAAATGGCAAAGCATTCGATAGTCCACTTCCTTTATGTCCAAACAGGTCAAAGACAAGGCTGGTGCCATCTTGGTCATATATTGGTGGTCTCCACATGTGAATGTCCTCAGTTGAAAGGTTTCTTTTTAAGAAAGAGAAAATCTTGGTGTTGATATGAAATTGGCATTGCAGGAGCAGAACACTTATTTACACTATACTGGCAACGTCTATCTGACGTCATACTGCATGAGGGACAAGTTCTATATTTCCTTGGTAGTTCAAGGCAAAGATATTTTCTATTCTGACTGAACCTAACATTTTTGTGTTTGCAATCAACGGATCCAAAACATCAGCCATTTATTTTCATAATACTCAAATATTTGAACTCCTTACCTTATATGGTGAAGTCAACACACCACACCTCAGATGATTTTTTTTTACCTCAAGTTATTTCAGACATCTCAATAAGTATATATTTTACGGTATTTAAATTTCATGTCAGAGCAACACTATGAATTGAGAATACGAAACCATTTTTCATTGAAGATAGCCGCATTTCCAGAAAAATGTGGAGTGATCATATATCATATTATGATGCAATGTTCTAAACATATTATGGAAACCACAATTATCTTTGTGTGTTAGTCTATTTTACTTCCGAAAAGAAAAACAGCATTCAAACTAAACAATCAGATTTGAACTCCATCTTAACTTAAACCGATAGTCTCTGTAAAGTCTATGATATATCATACAAATAATATAAACATATACTGTAACATTTTTAGCCTCAACTGTTCAGCAATTCACCAATAGCTGAGCAAAAGAATTCAAACAAGCCAGAGCTCTTCACATTTCGATTCTATTATCCATAAGTTTGATGGATACAGTATTACTAAAGTGACATGTTCACATCTCAATGACCATGTCAGAGTTTAGAAATAGGTAACTTCTGATTGAAAAATACATTGCAAGATTTACTATGGGTCCAATGTACTCTGCCAAAACCTTAATCCATCAGAAATTTACTATCCAACAGCCCCAGTCCACATACTGGTACATTTCCCACACTATTAATGATTGCAAACTGAGGTGAATTTTATCTGTACTGGGCAAATTTGCTCAACAAATATAGCATTCCATGTATGTATTTTTTGGTAGGGAAAGAAAAGAGGAAAAGCAAGAGACAGAAGATTTCCCTTCAGTTTACTTTTTTTTCAGCCCAATCTAAAACACAGGTAGAAAACAGCCCCTCAGAACTGTGCCAATGCTACTGTACATGAGGTGGTACATACATATGGGAAGAATACCACAAGCAAAAGGTATTCAGCTAGATTCTCCCACCTTTCTTGTATGCAAATGTGGCCTTCTTTGTGCTCCCCAACACCAGTACTGCAGGCATCAGGAAATTGGGAGTTGAAAGTCATGGACATGAATCCATTCTTATTGCTCTGCAGAGCTATATACCGATGCTCCAATACATTAACTAACAAATCAGTGGTTCAATGCGCCTTAAATAATTCTCAGAAAATGAATGACGTATGAAATATATTTGTCCTTTTACAATTTCATCTGTTCATGTGCAATGATCTTTGTTCTTTAATCCATTCAAAAACTGAATTCAGAACATTCCTTTATGCCTATTTCTAACATTTTCTACAATTTTTTAAAAATTCTACAGATTTTTAAACCAGTAAGGTCTCCTTGGAGTAAAATGATCCAGTATTTTTGCAGTACTGAAGCAAAAGGTTGACAAACCTAAATGAGAAATCCCACAGTTAATCAGAGTGCCAAACCACTTGCTACTACCTTTGCCAATTCCTATGAAACCAACCATTTTCATTTGAAGTGATCGCAGATTATTGGAAGACTGCTGGAGAGGGTAAAAAGGTACTTAAGCCACAGCTGCTGACTGCATTCCAGGCTGTGCAACACATAATCGGGATGACTAATTATTATTGTCAAGGCTACCCCCAGGAATAGCAATTACTCTGCCTCAACAACTGTCATTATTTGAACCCCAAGATTATAGTGGTTTCAACTGTGATTCCTCCATGTCTATCACATACTGAAAAGAGGCCATTTATATATATTTTTTTAAAGTCTGCACCTGAAAATCAATCAATATTGAACAAAGAATTCATAAGAATTCATTTAACAAAAGTTCCATTTCCTCACCCCTTATAATTCTACCGTTTTATATTTTAAAGGAGAATCTATCTGGCCTTTATACATAACTAATGTATCAGTCTTGATTTTTCTTGCTACCAATTATTGATTCACCTCAATTTTCTTTATTTCTCTCATTCCCTTTAGTTATTTTAAACAATTGAAATAATGATTCCCAACTTAAAATTAGTTAAGTTTCTTTATGCATCTTTTAACATGCTTCTACTTAGATCTTGGGTTATTTGCACCTCCTTATTTAACCACTGAAGTCTTGCACTTTATAAGGGCATGGAGAAAAGACCGGCAAATAGATCTTAGTGGTAGCTCTTTCAGAGACCTGGTGCAAACCAAATGGACCTTTGGTCTCGTGCTTCTCCCTAATCCCTCCCATAATATGATTCACTTCATTTCTTATTTAATTTCCCATTTATTCTTTTCATAGCTACAATATGTACTTGTTTGAAATCCAGTACAACACTAGATTAAACATAAGGACTTTCTATTGAAATACAATATAGTAATCGGCCTGAAGTGCAAGATATTTTAAATAGTAGAAGCGGGTACAAAAGGAAAGCACTGGTATATTTACGTACATGTTAGGCTACTTAGCACAAGGTTTCTGGCCAATTCACAAAAGGGCATTATATCCAAAGAGCTTTCAGGAAACAGGGATGGGAAACTACATTTATGAGAAAGACTCGAGACAATGGGACAAGTTCCACTGGAGAAATGATGACAGAAGATGAGAGGTTTTTAAAATTATGAGCTTTGGTGGAATTAATTAAAATAATCACTTTTTGAGAGTTTGTGATGAGTGGACATGAATTTAATATCAAGAATACATCATTAAACAACATGGAACATGAAATGCGCTATCACAGGAAGTCGTCAAGGCAAAAGACCATTGTTCGTTTTTAGGAAGAATTGAATAATTAGCAAAGATAGATACAGTACAAAGCTATGAAGAGACAGCAGGGTGATGAAATGAGTTTTAGATTTGTTTTGCCAAAGAATAAACACAGGCACAACGGGATGAATAGCTCCTTTCTGTGCTGCAAATTTATCTGACTTTATGGTCAGTCATCTTGTTAACTTATAATAGATAATTCATAGTGTGGTAAGTGTGCAAGAATGTAAAGGAATATACATTTACACAAATTAAGTTAATAGAAATAGAAAATTTACAACAGAGGCCATTCAGCCCATCGTGCCTGTACCGATCACTCAAAGCTATTCGGCTGAATTTGACTTTTCAGCTCTAGGTCCAATGCATAGCCAAGTATTTTTTTCAAATGCAATGACAGCTTCTGCCTCTACTGTTCTTTCAGGCAGCAAGTTCCAGACCCCAACACCCTCTGGGTGAAAAAAATGTTGAATTCTGCCAATTAATAACTTTTGAATTTATAACAGGGGATAAGTGGGTTCTTGCCAAGTGCTTTTGCAGTGTTTCACTTTACTAGGAGTGGTCAATTCCCCCATGAAAGAGCAGTGATGTTGGCTACATTACAGAAATTTTAAAGATATAACAATGGGAAAAGCCTAAAGTACCAGGTAAGCATCACTTTCAAACTATAACAAGCTAAAGTGTATCACTTATACTTGTGATTCAGGAGTTATATTGAGAAATAATGATTGCAAGGTAATGGATTCTGATGAAAAGAGGATTAACCAAGTCATTTGAATTCAAAGGCACATTGACAAGGGAGCGCACATCTACAAGAGAATTCTTTTGAACTTTAGTGCAACACTGCCACACCAATGGAACTGATAATACAACACTGCCAGAGAAACATTCATGCACTAAATCAGATGGTCTCAAATTTCAAGGCTGCTTTGATGATTAATCTGCTCCTAGTCTAAAGCAATGCCTCTTTTAAACCAGACTTTTTAAGGGACAAACTTATTCAATAAGTAAAACTACTACAACACAACATTTACAAGCACTATAATATCATGCTTCCTTTACCAATACTTTGGGGAAACAATTAAGACCATTTCTCAAGTGGATGGAGGATAGGCTGCAGGTTAAAGTGCGACAAAAGAAAGAATGGAGAGTTATGACGCCAAGGATGCAAGAAATCTTTTTTATGAGCCAGGCAAAATGAAAGCACAAGCATGAGGTAGATAAAGTGAACAAAGGAAAGATCAACATAAATTTCAAAATAGGGGCAAAGGTCTAAAAAAGTAAATGGGCTAAAGGAGGTCAGGTCCAGAGAACAGTCTCTGAGGTTTAAATCAATTATCTTATCACAGAAACAGGGTCCAGCTCCTTCTGCATCATAACAGTTCTGTGATTCTGAGAGTCCAGGTACTTCCAAGCAATGCTAGACTGACTGGGAAAGCTATCCCAATATAATAAACAGAGACCTTTCTGATGACGATAATGGGTTGGCATGACCCACATCCACAATGCTTTGAAAATGGTCACTTTTTTTGGAGGGAAAACATGGAGAACTCCAATTTCTTCTATGAATGGCACCAGTTGGTGAAAGGAAATTATCCATTCATGCTCATGTCAGGAAATGGGTGAAGCCAATCCTTTCCAAAATGATACAAAAAGTTGTTGGAAAAACTCAGTAGGTCTGACAGCATCTGTGGAGAGAAAGACAGAGTTAGCATTTCAAGTCCCTATGACTCGATGCTCTAAAGAACTCTGAAGAGTCATTTGGATTCGAAACGCTAACTCTACCTTTCTCTCCATAGATGCTGTCAAACCTGCTGAGTTTTTCCAGTTTTTGTTTCAGATTTCCAGCATCCGCAGTAGTTTGCCCATTCCAAAATGATGTTTGCCAGTGTGGCATGCTAAGCCAAAACAAACAAACCCAGCTAGTGCCACACTGCTGCTATACAGACCATTCTTTAACCCATCACCCTTCTCACTGCCTATCTCATTATGAGATAACACAAGTTTGCCTAGGACAAATTACATAATGGCATCAACTGGACTTACTGCACCAACTGGAGAGGGGAACTGCCAATGAATGCCAAGCAAGAATTTCTAAAGAAGTCTTCAAAAGAGATATACTGAAATCAATTGTTGTAGATGTAGATTGAGAAACCAAGCCAAACCTGATACAAAATTAACATTATGCATGAATGGGAAGCATCTGATGCTCTGGTCTTTCCTATCAGCAATTTTCCACTGTATTTGCTTCAGATTCAAGCATTGCATTAAGATTCCACATTAATAAATCACCATAGCTGAAACCATTTGGAAGCCCTGAAACATTATTCAGCACAGGAAGGTTGAATGCCAGCAACTAAAAAGTTGCAACGTCACATGTATGTGGTAAACAGACACCAAAGAGGATGAAAATAACTCAGGCTAACCACAATATAGGCAAACCTAATTTCAGTCAGCATTGACATACAAAAAGCAAATGCAAACAGGTGTTCTTGCCTCATCACATAGGATGATTTTCCTCATACCCATACTACACAAGCATGAGGTCACATTCTATTACAATTACATTAAATAGCTTAAAATGAATTCAAAATTGTAAATTCTCTCCCCTCCTCACCATGTTGGTCTACTCGAAGTGTGTAGAAGACAACAAGACAAAGTGATATTAGAGAAAAATAAGTGCAAAATAAAAGGCAACAGGAAAAAAAATCCCTAATTCAAATAATACTAATTGACTTCTATTACAGCCAAATTAGTTACCCGTGCAAGTCATAACTTGCCATTAAGGCAGCCTCAAATTGAACATTAAAAAGGTTTAACAAATTTTGCTCAGCTCCTTCAATGTCCCAGTAGTGAAAGTTACCATCCAGAGTAGCACAATCTATACAAATGAACAACTTCTAGCTTTGGTTACAAGTCTATAATGAGTTGGCTGATCTGCTTTAGTCATGCCACTAATGACATTGAGGAGAAGGACAAGATCATCAAGAAGGGCTCCCTCTCCATTCTGATACCCTGGGACCCTTCTGTAAAATGTATTCATGCATATTGCATGGACTGTATCAGGTGAATGGCCTGCCAACATTCACTACATTGACTCATGTATGAAGAATGGCTATTTGGAAAATACCAGAAGACTGTCAGCAGCTTTTCAACCAAAACCTGAGTCAATGGCTTCAGGTGAAAAAAAGGGAAGAATATTCAAGCAGCAAATCTGCTCAATTCATCCATTTTTTAAAAAAGTACTCAGATATGAAAGAGGGCTGGATTGTAATCCGATCATGCAAAAGACCACCAGCAACATGCTTCTGATGTATTCATTTGAGCAGATAAAGGTTCCTTCGAAAGTATTTGCTTCTCTTTTCACAATGTACCCCAAAATCAGACACCACACAGCCATGAATTAGCATGGATCTGGCAAACAGGGATGCAGGATGCTTTGCATACAGATTTCCAAATAAAGACTAGTTGCAAAGATTAAGGGCAAAGAGTAAAGGAGAGAAACAGACAGTAGGACTCAATAGACTTTATTCGATTGCAGTTCTGGTGAGCCCAAGAATCTCCATTAGGACCTTGTTCTCCAAATACACAACTGATTTGACATGCCAAACTATGAGGAGTAATGCAGGAGACTAGGAGGCACAGACAAGTCAGGGAAACAGGTAGATAGACAGAAAGTGCAGTTCAATCTAAATACATTGAAGGTACACATTTTGGGAAGAGATTGTAAATATATACTTAATTGGTATGGTTCTCAATGGAGTAGAGAACAGGGAGGACCAAAGGTACAGATATACAGGTTCTGAAAAATGGAACTGCAGGTAAAAGCAGCCACATAAAATAGAAAATGGGATTTTGGGTTCTGAAATAACAAAGCAAGGAAGTGATAACGAATTCCGTCCAACACACTGATTACTTCAGTTAAAGCATTTTGTCAATCCATTAAGGAAAATAAATTGCAGCCATGAAACATAACAGATCTGTTAGAATGACACCAGGGCTGGCAGAATGTGTAATTAGAATGAGATTCAAAAGACTTGAACATAGAAGGCCACAGGAAAGATCAAACAGAAAAAGTGTTCTAACTTATTCATCCTGTCAAAATTTTATGAAAAAACTATTCCTCATGGTCACTGAATCAGTAAGATGGGGCAAAAAACAAAGATTACTACTAGCAAAGAAACTGGAGCTTCCAAAGGACCTTTTCCCCTCCAACAAGAACTAACAGAATGTGATTGGCCCGGTTGGCACTACTCTTGCCTGAGGTTGTAGGATCAAGATTCAATTTGAGTGCATAATCTAAACTGGCACTCCAGTGCCGTCTCAAGGAAGTGCTGCGCTGCAAGAGGTTTCATCCTTTGGTTAAAATATTAAGCTAAGATTCAGGTGGACGTTAACAATCCTAAGGCATTATTTGAAACCAAAACGAGTTTGCTTGATGTTCGATTCAAGACCACTTACTCACTCAACAGCACTAAGATCAATGACTGGTCATTCATTTCATTGGTATGTGATAGTTTCTGTGCACAAAATGGCTATTGCCATTAGGCATGCATTAGTGACTGCACGTCAAGGCATCGAAAGGCTTCCTTCTGTATCAAACTTTCTACAAGTTTATCAAAGGGAAATCAGGTAACCTGCTCCAGACTTGCACCTGCACCATTTGCTAACATGGTGTGCGGAATTAGCTGTGGGGTATTACTCTCAATTATCCCTCCTATTAAAATCACATGACCTCCTAATTGGGTGATATTCTCTGACAACATGTCCAAAATCCAAAACAGAACTCAGCACAAACGTACAACCTAAAATCTCGAGTGTCACAATGCTCCAATACACCTCACCATCAAATAGTAACATTTGAGCTATCAATTCTATTCAGTTGTCATCTCTAGTGTCAGTGAGTACTGTCCTAGTCCTAAAGGAGAAATTTAGTCAGAAGGGACAAGCCATAGACTTACTTTGTATCAAGGGAATGAAAGCTGCTTCGTGGACTAAAGCATTAACCTTGGTGGAGTGGTAGCACACTCTTCTGGGTCAGAAAGTTGTGAGTTCAACAACTATAGAGACCAGAGAACATAGCCTACAAAACCAATGTCCATTTATATAGCATCCTTAGCATAGTAAAATATCTCCAAGCTCTTCACAGGACATAATCACAAAAAAACTGGAAAATGAGGATGTGAGGATGCACCCTAGCAAAAAGATAGGTTTTAATAAGCAACCTAAACAAGAGAGGTGCAGATGCAAAGAGGTTCGGGGAGGGAAATCCAGAACTTGAAGCATAGGCAACCCAAGGGACAATCAACAATGGTGGGGAGAAAATGTACAGATGCACAAGGGGTCAGAGTTGAAGGAATGCAGAGTTCTTAGAAGCATACAAGGCTGGACAAGGTCACGGAGATAGGGAGGGGAAAGGCCATGGAGGAATTTAAAACACAAGGATGAGAATGTTAAAATTGAGACCGTAGCCAATATATGTCAGTGAACAGATGGGTGATCAGGGTTTGGAGCAAGTTAGGTTATGGACAGCAGAAATTCAGAGAAATTCAATTTTATGGAGGTAAGCCAGGAGAGCACTGAAAAAGTTGAGCCTAGGGGCAACAAAAGCATGAATGAGGATTTCAGCCGACAGGGTGAGGCAGAGATGGGAGACATTATGAAGATAGATGTAGGCTATCTTTGTGTTAGAAAGAATATAGGTTCAGAAGCTCAACTTTACTCAAATACAATGCCGCAGTTGCAAACAGCTTGGTTCAGCCTAAGACAGTGGCCAGGATGGGGGTGGATTCAGTGTCATAAAACAAGAGTTTCTGGGAGTATCTGAGGCAATAGCTTCACTCTTTGCAAAGTTTAATTGCAGGAAATTTTGGCTCATCCACGACTGAATGCCAGACCGTGCAGCTTGGTGACCAAGACAGCAAAGCAGCTGAGTGATAACATGAGGGACAGCTGGTATCATCGACATATACATGGAAATTGACATCATATCTTTGGATGATGCTGCCGAGGAGCAGCACACAGGCGACAAATAGGGGTGAACAAAGGATAGGTCCTTGGGGAAGTCCAGGGGTAACGGTATGGGATAGGAAGAGAAGTAATTGAAGGAGATTTTCTGGCTATGGCTGGATAGGCAAGAGTAAAACCATGCAAGGGCAGTCCCACTCTAGCCAGGAAAGGCAGTGGAGAAGAATGGTGTGATCACCTTCAAAGACTGTTGTCAGACCGAGAAAGATGAGAAGTGATCATGGACCATGATCAGAGGAGAAAATTTGTGACTTTGATCATGCCATTTCAATACTTATAGCAGCAGCTTGCATCTTAGTACAGTATTGAGAGAACATGGCACTGTCAGAGGTGCTTTGTTTCAGATAAGATTTTAACCCAAATCGGTCTCCCCTCTCAAGTAGGAGTAAAGTTGCACTATCTGAAGAATAATTAGTAGAGTTCTCAGTGTCCTGGCCAACATTTATCTATCAAACCAACATCACAGAGAGAATATCTATTTAAATCAGTATTTAATAATTATTTGTGGGACCTTACTGTAAGCAAATTGGCTGCTGTGTTGCCTACATTACAACAGTGGCCAGACTTCAAAACTAATTAATTGGCTACGAAGCTGGTGGGGTGTCCAGAAGTCATGAAAAATCGCAATACGAATGCAAATCCATTCCCTCTTTATCCACTGAGTTTTCTCTTTTGTTTTGGAGATGAAGAGAGAACAAAAACCTCCACTAGGCTTCAACTGGAAGAAACCACCTAAATTTCCTAGATTACTTTAGAAAAACTGTATACCCACTACAAGTAAAATGTAAGTGTATCACCAATACCATGAATACCAAATGCAATCCACCCAGCAACTGGAAAATCCAGCTAATGCTAGAGACCCAAGTTAATCACTACTCGAAGTCAACTATTTATGGAGAAATAAATCATTCCAAATACAGCCTATGTAACCTACAAGTTTCATATTCTTTATTCTTACCCAATGGACAATTAATCCCCCTTTTCCTAAGCAGGCAAAATAGGATACCCTGCTCAATAACATTAGGACATCTTATGATGATATAAAGGCTAATGATTTCAAAATGTGAACCAGACCACTTATATTGTCAATAAAAAGTAAAGTTCACTGCTGTAATTTGCAAAGGAACCAAGATAAACTATCACCTCAAAACCAAGTATGAAACAGCAAAATTTGGAATTGTGAAATTATTTATTTAACCAAGTTCATACATTTTCTACTCAAACAAAATTAAATTTAAAAAGTTTCATCTAGGAAAGCCTAACATGCGAACAATGCAAAATGAAATAAATATTTACATTCACTGTCAAATCATTTAAAAATCACAGCTCCTCATACAACTTTTAAGTCTTTCAACTATTAACCATTTGTAACATTTCAACTTGGGTTTAACAAATTTCAGTCAGCAAAGAAAACCAAAACTTATAATTCCAAAGCCGTCCCAGTAATATTCTCACACCAAAGTCATCACTTGTAACTATAGGAACATCACCATTAAAAGGAAAAATGGAAATAATTTGAACACGTGAAGATGGATGAGAGTCCTTCATGGGGGTTTTTTTTTATATATGGCAACTTCTTGATCTGAGGCACACTTTCTGGAAGGTGCTAAGTGGAGCAAACGAGCTTCCACTGAAGGAGAATGGCAAAACATTCCAGGTCTAAATAGAAGCCAACCTAAACATCATGCTCTTGTGCATGTTCCAACAATCTGTTGGAGAACAGCGCGGGTAGAACATGTTCACAGACAAATGCGCGAAGTGGGCGCACAAAAATAAATAAGGAGGGTGGAGAAAAATCACTTTAGGAAACGATGGGCGGGGGAGGGGGAGAAGGTAGAGAAATCCCTGTTCATTGGTTTCAGAAATATAACTAACTGCCCTCAAAGTATAATCTTAACTTGTCGGCTAATTGTATTAAGGTAACATACCGCAATAGAGAAATGAACCTTTTTCCAACTTCTCTCCCTTTCTGAAGCATCAAATGTTGATGTTGCTTCATGGGCTATGGCTGCCCACTGTGCCTCTCCCAACCTTCAGACACAAGTTCAGGTGGCAGGCTGTAAACAGCATCATGGCCAAAACTAATTTTGTCCACAAACAAGTGCTTTGCAACTGGGCTGACCGAAAACCGATGGAGGAATAGAATTTTGATTTTTCTCCACCTCCCTTGTCATACTGATCAACTGAATCAGGGAGCGACAGACCAGGAATAAAAAAAAGAGATACTTGTTGGTTTAACAGATCAAGATGATCTGCGCCACATGACATCCCCTAGCCGCAAAAGTCACAAACTTCTCTGAAACTGAAAGGTAACAGCTACGCAACAAATAAAACTGCAGTACGTTTATATTCATACACAAAGGAAAGCAATGGGAAATTTGAAATGGTGCATTGTATTATCAACATCTGAAATGCTCAACATGTTACCAATCGAAGGATTATGAGTTCAAAGCTTTACAGTAGAAATTTGATTATTTGATGACTTGACAAATTACAGCAGTGTTGATGTCTCTGGGCTTTACATCCATTTAAAAACAATTAGAATGGACATATTTAAATGAAGTGCTAGATGTATGTGTGGTAATACACGGAGGATGGTATACAGCATTTTAAGTGGAGTCTTCATTAATTTTTAAAAATTCATTCATGGGATGTGGGCTTTGATGGCTAGGCCAGCATTTATTGCCCATCCCTAGTTGCCCTTGACAAGGTGGTGGTGAGCTGTCTTCTTGAATAGCTGCAGTCCATGTGGTGTAGGTACACCCACAATGCGGTTAGGGAAAGATGTCCAGGATTTTGACTCAATGATCATGAAGGAACCGCGATATAGTTCCGTTTCAGGATGGTGAGTGCCTTGGAGGGGAACTTCCAGGTGACGGTGTTCCCACATGTCTGCTGCCCTTGTCCTTTTAGATGGTAATGGTCATGGGTTTGGAAGGTGCTGCTGAAGGCAACTTGGTGAGTTCCTGTAGTGCAGATTGCAGATGTTACACACTGCTGCCACTATATATTGGTGGTGGAGGCAGTGAATATTTGTGGATGGAGTGACAATCAAACAGGCTACTTTGTTCTGGATTGTGTCAAGCTTCTTGGAGTGTTGTTGGAGCTTTTTCTTTTTATTATTCATTCATGGGATAAGGGCTTCACTGGCTGGGCCAATATTTATTGCCCATCCCTAATTGTCCTCGAGAAGGCGGTGGTAAGCTGCCTTCTCGAACCGCTGCAGACCATATGGTGTAGGTACACCCACAGTGCTATTAGGAAGAGAGTTCCAGGATTTTGACCCAGCAACGGTGAAGGAACGGCGATATATTTCCAAGTCAAGGTGGTGAGTGACTTGGAGGGGAACTTCCAGGTGGTGGTGTTCCCATCTAACTGCTGCCCTTGTCCTTCGAAATAGTATTGGTCATGGGTTTGGAAGGTGCTATCGAAGAAGCCTTGGTGAATTCCTGCAGTGCATTTTGTAGATGGTACACACTGCTGCTACTGTGCATCGGTGGTGGAGGGAGTGAATGTTTGTGAATGTGGTGCCAATCAAGCAGGATGCTTTGTCCTGGACGGTGTCAAGCTTCTTGAGTGTTGTGGGAGCTGCACCCATCCAGGCAAGTGGGGATTATTCCATCAAACTCCAAACTTGGGGTATCAGGAAGTGAGTTACTCACTACTTGATTCCTAGCCTCTGGCCTGCTCTTGTAGCCACAGTATTTATAGGCTAGTCCACTTCAGTTTCTGGTCAATAGTAACCTCCAGGATGTTGATGGTGGGCAGGGGGCGGGGGGGAGAATTCAACATTGGTAATGCTGTTGAGAGTCATGGGGCAGTGGTTAGATTCTCTCTTGCTGGAGATGGTCATTGCTTGGCACTTACGTGCCACAAATGTTACTTGCAACAATTACTTGCAATGTTACTTGTCCAGGTCTTGGTACATTTGGACTTGGACTGCTTCAGTATCTGAGGGCTCACGAACGGTGTTGAACATTGCACAATCATCAGCAAATATCCCCACTTGTGACCTTATGATGGAAGAAAGGTCATTGATGAAGCAGCTGAAGATGGCTGGGCCGAGACACTGCCCTGAGGAACTCCTGCAGTGATGTCCTGGAACTGAGATGATTAACCTCTAACAACCACACCCATCTTCCCTTGTGCTAGGTATGACTCAAACCAGCGGAGAGTCGTCCCCCCACCGGTTCCCATCGACTCCAGTTTTGCTATATGTGCCAAACATGCTTTATCAGTGATCATGGTGCGAATTCAAGAGTTTTGTAGCAAGAGATTAATGTGTTATATATCTTGGAATTTTTAGCCAAGTTATGTTCCACTAGACAGATGTTTGAGCTCATAAGATTAGTGTCCAGTGCATCAACTGGAGTGAATTTGAAGGAGTTCTCGATTTCTTTTTTTTTTTAAAAAGAGCCAAGTGCTTGGTGAGTTTTTGCTACAACACGATCACAAATTACATTTTAACATTGTTATATTTACAAATAACAGCTTATCCTAACAGCTTTACAGGAAGACCTCTTTGGCGGAGTCAGTATGAAAGAAGCAACACCTGTCAATTACATTTTTATAAAATGAACAGGAAGGTTAGGCTCAGCCAAAAGTGACAATTAAAAACGGAAACAGTGAACTGCAGATTTGTAATACTGCAAGTAAAGATAATCAATAGAGATGGACAATGAATGTTAAGAGTTCCTTTTATGGGTAGCACATCAATGGTTGTTGCTCCGTTCACCATTGCCACCCCGTCAATTTTGCATCAAACAACCATGTAGAAGAATGAGAACAGGGTAACTTACCAGTCTGTCCCAACTTGGGTTTGCCTCGCGAGTCAAATCTGAAGACAAGTTGAACGGGTCTGCAGACAATGGTGCTAGTACAGATTACTCCAAGGTACTGCATTAGGATATCTCCAATTGTCTCTTCATGCTACAATTCAGAGAAACAAAGAATTAAGCTCTCATTAATCAGACTGTATCACCTTTGATTATATGTAATTATTCACTTTCTAAACATCTTTTGAATTTGTTCTTCCCTTTAACAGAATGCCAAGCATTCTGCTGATAAAATGGCAACCCAAACTGGAATTCTGATAATTATAGAGTACTCATACTTCAAATTATTGGCTTCAAAAGAGGAATTTCACTAATACATTGCCATTTATACCTAAAAAAGTACAATAGATTTCTTTGTCGTTGGAAAACAAAAATGGAAGATCAAAACCTATTAAACTGGATTAACATTAAGGGTGAAGGGTAAAAATAGAAAGTAAGGCAAACTATGACTTGGTAATGCCAAGTTCAGGAACACTGACCAAACAAATATTGATGAGGATGAATGAGAACAGGAGGGAGAAAGTTTGTGACAGAAAAGTAATGAAGGTTGGAGATGAAAGACTGCCTAAACAACATTTTCTGGTATCAAGTTCAGGAATGCCAGGGTTGTTAGAGAAGCTAACTCAGATACAGGAACCATGTTAAAGGCTTAACAGAAAGAAAAATAATTTGCATTTGCATAGCACCTTTAACATCCTTGGAACATCCCAAAGAGTTTTACACCCAAATGAATCAGCTTTTGAATTACAGTCACTGTTAAGAGTCACTGAAAAGCTACATTTGACACAAAAGCAGAAAACTATTTTCTTTGAGCTAACTTTAGCAAAGGAAATAAAAGTTCCATTTGAAATGAAAGGAGGAAGGGCAAAAATGTTGGTAAAGTAGGACTGGAACCATGGGTAGAACCGAAAGCAGGAGAGGGTAACAACTGGCCAGTCCTGCAAGAGATGAAGAAACTCTCTCTGGAGAAAAGGAGGAAAAGATTTTCATGGTCCTACTAAAGGTCATGGAGGTGATTATAATATAGTGTAGTCAACAACTTCACTTGTGGATTGGAGAATGGGTGCACTGAGAACATGCAACATGAAGGAAGTCTGGATAGGGTGGATGCTAAGTGGAGCAATTCATCAACTGGTAGAATGAATAAAGTGAGAGAGAGGCCAAGCTATGGCCTGATGGAAAAGAAAGAGGTGGAAGGTGACAGGTCAACTGCAACAGAATGTGATTTGACAGAAAACCAGATAGTCATGACTGTAGCTTTGGCAAGAGACCATGCAATTTTAAATTTTTTTTAGAATTAGATGGTGCCATATTGTTTCAAAAAATGGTGGATGATTCACTATGTGTCCTAGAACAAAGTCCCAGAAGTATGAAACAAAATTGCTGGAATTGCTATGCTGAAACCATACGTGGATTAGGCCAGGACATTCAAAATTAACTGTTTAAAGATGGCAAGCTCTCTCAGGTATAGGTGGAACAGAATAACTTTTCTAAGGACTATTTATTTCCAAGGACTCTCTCCATTGTTTCAAAACGAGAGCATGGAAAAGACTGTGGCCTTAGCTAAAACATGCTATGCAGTGGGGCACTAAGGTGAAATTAAAATAAATTTTTCACCTTTTACCAAATTATTTCAACTGTAACTTGCATTTATATAGCAGCTTTCATGTGGTAGAACTTATACATCCTCAAGTGAGTCCCGAGACAGCACAATGCCTTAAGAGTGCGAGGACAGTTGCCATTGTTTTTTTCCGGTTGAAGCCTGGAACAAGTGATAGTGGAAAATGTCCTGGAGGCTATCACAAACAGGCTCTCTGTTACCAGTACAGCATGAGAAGCTTTCCGCTTAGCATTAAATTGTTTCAGTATTAGGTTAAACACTGGGGCTGTGAAACATGGCTGGAATAGTGAAATGAATTTGGATGCATTTTAGCCAGAATACACACTGCTCCACCTTATTTATCTTCATTGGTCGTAAACTGGATACGGAATTATTTTAAAAAGTAATCAGGGATTCCAAATAAAATCAGCATGAAATTATGTTTTTTTTTTTAAAAAGTGGACAGCTCTTAATTCCTTGGCTTTTTTCGGAAAAGAGATGCCCCATATTTAACAGCAAGAGATAGTGATGGGTGTGTTAAGCTTGTTGAGGATGTTGTGTCTTAACATATGTAGTCTGCCATGAGTTAGGAAATGGATCAAAATTGACAGTGCCAATTGGAAGGCCAACTGTAGAATACAGTTTGGAAGTGAAGCAGAAGATTTGAGTGTCCTGGTTTATATTTCTCACACAAAACATCAAAAATAGATTAATGGGTTGTCATTTCATCTCAGTTTATGGGACATTATTGTGCACAAAATGGCTGTTGCGTTATCCAACATAACCACTATATTTAGATTTAATAGATGTGAAGCACCATCAAACCTTTCAAAAAAGGTGCTATATCAATACAAGCATTTACTGTGATTTGGTGTCATTCCCGTGAACGTACAGTGAAAATGCAGAGAGAAATTCTGTATCCAAGGAACTAAAGGTAAGGTTGTTTTGAAAGCCAATCCCGGATAAAGGATCCTCATTAAAAAAGAGAAAAAGGCATTCTCACTTACCAGTTCGTGTCCAGTGCGGCCCTGGTACTGAAAGTACACCTTCCCCCGTGGGCCAATGTGTTGTTGTAGTCCTTCCCACTCTGTTGAGCTGAGTGCCAGCAGGTCCGCCACCTGTTTATCTTTACAGTGCACTCGTGCCTCTGCAGTTCCATCCTCCACAATAACACTGCAACAGAACAGTTCCCAGTATTAGTCTAGGTCAGTTCACTGGCCACTGTAAATCACTAATACTCTTCTCCTGGTGCAAATCTGTATACCCAGGAAGAAAATTTAACCAAGAAGCCCAGCAGTAATTGGAATGGGAAAAGTTGAACAGCTTATTCTATTAGGAAGGCCCCACATCCTAGTACAAGCGCCATATGGGTTATCAGGGTTTTGCTAGTGACATAGTGACATAACTCAGCCTTCAATTTCCTCATGATTCTGTTTGTGTATGATCAGCAACTGAAACTGCGTCTTAATTGGTTACTTCAGAAACTTAAGAAAACATACAGCTTCAAGGTTGCAGCACTGAAAAGCAAATTGTTATAGCAGGGACATCAGTTAAATTTGGGGAGGAGGAAGAGAGGTGATGTTTCAGAGATGGAAAGTCAGGAGTTATGCTGAAGGATTGTTAATGCAGTTTAAATCTCAGATTGTGCACTTACAGGTTGAGCTTCAACAGATTTTAGATAGTGGCAGGATCAGGGGTTTGAGCATATAATTTCTTATAGGGGCCAAATAGGACGGCTTCAATTTTACCAACGTTGGGTCATAAAAGAACTGGCACATCCATAACTTATCCATACAGTCAACAGAACACCTCACAATCATGGAATCAAGATTAGTTGTGGGGCAATGAATATGTGCTTTGTTAGCATACACATCAAAGCTGACCCTACGTTGTCACAATGATGTGTCATGCATAATTTGGATTATTATAGCTTCATTAGCAGGTGTAATGCCTTGGATTGTTTTTAAAAAAGAAACAGCTAAAACTGCAAAGACGCTGTTTTAAAATGGCTGAAGTCGCCTGACCTACAAATTGGCCAGGTTTCTAGAAGCCTCTGAACTTGGATTACGAGGGGACATGTCTAGGCAGTTTGCTTGATGGACTTCATACTTGACATTGTTTGAACTTCCTGCAAAACATAAGGGCAGTAGGCCATCAGACTTCCTGACTCCAGAAACAGCCAGAACAAAGGAAGACTTACAGGACTCATTTAAGGGCTCTTTATCTGTTTCAATGGCATTTTGATGGCTTTGACCATGGGAGATCAAAGCCCTTTTGTCAATATCGATTGTTCGCCATTGTGTGCCAATGACAGCAGTTACATGATCTAGAACACCACTTGTGAAAAGCTATGATTATAAGCTTGTCTGTTTGTTACAGCATAAGAGGAGTCTGCTGAAGGCACCAGTAAAATCCAGCTGATGTATCATTTCTCTCGCCCTACTATTCTCAAGTTCAGGGCCCATCTCTGTTACATTTTAGAATACATCACAGTGATAAATAATTTTAAGGAAAAGGAACTTCCAAGTGCCGTAGTATCCACTTTGGAAAAAGATGGATTACAGTTTAAAAGAGCCTGTCTCCAGAAGAAAAACTAGTTTACATCAACCACAATGCCACTGGAATTTCAAGACCAAAGGAACAATAAGAGGTTTTATTTTCCCTTACTCACTTTAACTCTTACCAATGCCACCTTCTCCAACCTGTAATTTGTTCTGTTTTACATGCTAGTTTGTATGCGTATGCATATGTCATGGGATTCAGGACATGTCTTTACGTTATTAAAAAGTCTTTTTTGCCCAAGTGAGTTTTTTAGCAATAAAACTAACTCCTTACTTGTTAATTCAAGAGATCTGGCTGGCTTATTTCTACAAATAGCTTTACTTACAGTCAAGTGCATATTCAAACTCGGTTATAACCAACCTCAGGTATGGAAGACAGGGACTTGATCGTAACAACGTATACAGATAACATCGCAGAGCAGAAAGACTGAAGCCTTGAGTTATACTAGAATTGACTGTGTGGATATGGAGGAAGGAGTGATTACAGAAAATGTGCCACAACATTGGGACAGAGACAAATGGAACCCACAAGAGATCAGTATCTGACCACAAAGAGCAACCAATGGAGTCAGTGTATGGCCAACTGTATCAAAACATACAGTAGGTCCAAAAAGGGATAATGTGCATGATCAGTCACACAGCATGTGCTTGGTGACAGACCAACGTGAAGTCTTGTGAGTGAGGCAGAAACTCGAGTAAAAGAACATAAACAGATTAGACAGGGAAGTGAACATGCAGTCGGGATGTGATATCACATTTCAGAACCAAAGAAGTAAAGGGAGGGTGAAGATGGGTGACAGTGGGAGAACAGATGAGTCAACAATGGGTTTTTGAAGGAAGCTGGGTTTTTTAAAAATGGAAAGAACAATGGCTGAGGGGCAAGCGCCTGACTGTATCAATGATTACCAAGTTGGGAGTAGTGCAGTGCTAAAGATCAAGTCAAGAGAAAATCAAGAGAGCAGGAGGCTGATCCCATGATAGAGTTAACTTTGATGAATGTTGTGAAGGTGATAGGGAGAAGTTATAATGCTCTCAGAAGTGGGGCAGAATTACAAGCTAAACTTCTAATAAAAAATATTCATCTGTAATCTCACTTGGACTCTATACCAGTCCATTAATTTGTAATAACTTATTCCCCACAGTACACAGAAACTTTGGAACAGATACCTGCATGTTCAGGTGATTGGACCGAGTACATTAAAATCCACCACAAAAAACGCAGCAAACTGCTCCAAGGGCTTCCTTTCCCATCCTTGTCATGTTTCAAAAAGTTAATCTTAACAATGCAAACTGCAGCTAGTCAGGAATGGATTCAAACTTTTAATTAAAATGGCAATTTTGCACCAACTTGCACCTTATCCCTTCTCAGGTGCACACTTGCATGCAGCCATGTGCTAATTAGCAGTAAATGCAAAAAATATTTGCGGACTTCTGAAGAAAAGTGCATTTAAATAGTAATAGTTTACAAACAGTATTGCTGCATGCTTGCCAATTCAACAGTTTGTTTCTGACAAGAGTAAATGTTTGCGGTAAAGAAGAGACTGTGTAATATATTACCTTGCAGCAGATTGGTTTAAATATATTTGCTCACTGATAACAACTAATCAAAAAAATTAAATACCCACTGTAAGTGATTTTGTATTGACAAGCCACAGATCAAAAAGGGTTTTCAGAATTACTAAAA
The DNA here is from genome assembly GCF_017639515.1 of Carcharodon carcharias. Classification (NCBI taxonomy): domain Eukaryota; kingdom Metazoa; phylum Chordata; class Chondrichthyes; order Lamniformes; family Lamnidae; genus Carcharodon; species Carcharodon carcharias. Next base: position 31,989,226 of record NC_054492.1, on the reverse strand, counting down.
AACTGAGGTGATTGCCCAATTCCATAGGCAAAGTTGTTGGTGGAGAAGTTATAATGCTCTCTCAGAAGTGGGGCAGAATTACAAGCTAAACTTCTAATAAAAAATATTCATCTGTAATCTCACTTGGACTCTATACCAGTCCATTAATTTGTATTAACTTATTCCCCACAGTACAACTTAAAGAGAAAAATGAGATGATAATAAATCAGAAAAAAGTGATTTATTGATGCAAAGCTTGAGGATTAAAAGCTTTAAAATTGTTAGGGGGAGCAAAAGCTAAGGAGTTCCACAATTTCTAGGTGCTCAAAAAGAGAATGGGCGATATAATAAATCATACAACTCAATATGAATGCAGGGAAGGAGAAGGTTTTAGGGTTAAGTGCTTGCAGCTGTGTCAATTCCTGACAAAAAGCAGCTATCAAGACTGAAGAAGTTAACCATCTCAGACAAGAGGAAAAAATATTGTTTACTTGTCATAATGCAAATAAATGACTTCCAGCTCCTAACTGAAGAAAGATCATGTGGGAAAAGATGCTCCGTAAAGTGAACAGCAAAAGTTTGAAAGGAAATGGGGCAACAAGAAAACATCATTGATATTGTAGTATAAAAATGGATGCCAAAATTCAAGTCCACAGTATGAAGCAACCATTGTTTTCCCAAATCTAAATGCGCCAGTGAAATGAATGTTGTGACCATTTTGTGGTATGGGGTATTCCAACTTGCACATGTTGTCTAATGATCAAGTGCATTAACTTGGAGCAATAAGTTATAGTTAATAGTCATCTATCACTGGGATAAAATAACATAGGAAACATTATGAACTAATACTCTGCCTGTTATTTCATAATAATGAATGTTTCATACTGAAACAACATGTGTAAGAACCTGTAAAAAAAAAAGGATAAGCACGCCCACACAAGACACATTCCAATTTGTAAAACACTGCTGATCTTCTTGGACTTGTTTTGGTGATCACCATAATAAAGTACAGAATGATTCTTGAGGTGATCATTTTGGTTCCTAATCCTTGATGCTTACCTTGCATTAGCACGAAATACACCAACTGCAGACAAACAAGGTCCAGAAATTCTTGTGCACCTGTCCTAACCATAGAAATTAAATAATAACTTGTCATTCCAGTTGCATTTTTGTAAATGTATCTACAAGACTTTACTTTTTGAAAAATAATGCATCTGATCTTTTTGTTGTAGCTACACACACTTTCTAAGATTCATGCTGAACTACAAGAAAGATTTGGATATATTATCTAAATTCATGAAAATGTTGGCTTTTAACTTCACTTTATATTTTGATGCCCCAATGTGTTATTATTTCCAACATAATTTGCTTTGTGATGCAAGTGTTTAGGTACACATGTTGTGTGTCTTTGGATATGCCTTGTGTGTGACATTAAATATTTTCCCCACACTGGAGAGATCATTTGCAGAGAATTACAGTAAAAATATCCCGGCGTGATTTTTTACTCCATCTTGTTATCCAGGAACACATCAAACTGACTTTCTGTGACTGAATTCTATGCAGGATTGCATAGCAATAACTCAGCTTGATCTAGGCACAGGAAGAAAATAGAATCTTCCTAGTATAAGGCAGCTTAACACTTCAGCTGGAAACCCCTTACAAGTTAGTTAACTTGTATTTTCCTTTAAAGATGCTAACAGACCTGTTTTTTATCCTCCCATTTTCTGTTCTACATAACAACTTGGGTTCAAATATGTCTAACTGAGAATCTTGTCATTTCTAACTTAAAATTAAAACATACCTGTTTAAAAATGCTGCTGCAACAACTGCAAACCCACTGGAGTTTCAGCCACTGAATATTAACCACATGGCAGTAAACAATACCCTGTAAGTGATTCTCTCGCCCAGAAATTAAATTTCCAAGATATAGCTGAGGCATGTCTGCAATAGCAGTATTTATGGATAAAGTGGAAGCGGACCTGAAAAAAAGTCCAACAGTTTCAGATGAGACAATGAAACTTAAAGTCACTAATCTCAAATTTAACAGCAACGGTTTAAGAAGGCAGCTCACCACCGCCTTTCTCAAGGGCAACTAGGGATGGGCAATAAAGGCTGGCCCAGCCAGGGAAGCTCACAGCGTGTGAATGAATAAAAAAGACTGCTTAAATGAGATCACCAAATCACAACTGTCAAATAAAAGTAACTGCGATGCTGAATATCTGAAATCAAAATGTTGGAAGTACAAACGGCAAATGGCAAATTTTGTTAGTATTCCTCATGAGAAATGAGGATGAAATGAGCAGGTCCAATACGTCAAAACCTGTCTTTACAGATGGTGACCTTGCGATATTGAATCGCATTGACAAATTTTAATTCTCCATTTAAACGATTAATGACGGAAGTTTCCAAATCAGACAATTCAATTTGAGACACCGATGGGACAAGTTAGCATCCAAAAAGAGACAGTAGAGCTTCACTTTGCCCATTATATTTACAATTTGTTTTCTTCTTGCACAAGACCAAACAGGTGAGCAAACGATATGCTCTCAAGGTTTATTCATTTCCTGACTTAGAGGTTGGAGCGGCAATCTCCATGCAGCTTTTGATGGAACAGATAGCCTCCAATCTGTACCCTACATTCCCAAGCAGCAAGGTTGAGATTAAGAGCGCTCCATGGGCTTCTCATGCATGGATTAATCTGCTCATTTTTAGTGCACCTAAATTAAATGTGATTATAAGTTGTGATAAAATAGCAGCATTAGAAATTTTACACACGGATGTAGAAAAGCATCCACAGGATTTCACCCACGATGCAGGAAACCACAACACCATGTTTTCTCGTAAACAGACGATGTGTCTTAAATTTGTTTTGAAAAATCAAATGCCAGTTTCACCATCGTAGCCCAGATTAGTCATGTTGTACAGCAATGGTCTTGAACCCCAACTTTTTTTTTTTAAAAAAGGTGTTAACAGAATTCTACTTGTTTCCATTGCAACAACCCTACTCCTTGGTACTAAAGCTAATTGCATCAAAAATTTCATTTGAAATTTCACAGAATAGGATAATGGAAACTCACTAGAAGTGAGAACTTCCTGCTGTTCACTCAAGAAGCTTTGCAGACAGTTCATCCTGTTAAGACTTGCATTTCTAAATCCGACTTTGCAATTCATTCTGTTTAAGCCAAGCTCATCTCTAAAGTGGCTTTTTAAACCAACCTTGAATTCGACTTTTTTTTCCAAGAAAACGGGTTGAATTTTCCTCCTCTCAAACTTTTGTTCCCCCCTTCCCCCACCCTGCAATTTATTTTCCTCTCCTTTTTCTTTCTCACGACCACCACATTGACAAAAGTGCAAGAGGAGCAAGACTCCTGACCCAAATTTCCATTTGCTGGCAGTAACAGCCAGATATTTTAACCTTAGTAAAATAAACAGCAGCTCTCTTTGATATTGCCAGTGGTGTGACTCTGTCCCTCTGAACACAGTGTAGCAATGATACTTAGTTGCATCGCTCCTACCTCATTTTTTGAATAGTGCACAGCAAGACATAAGGATTGACAGACAGGGGCCAATGCTTGACTGTGAAGGCACTTTGTTTCTCTATGCTGGGTGTGAGGAACTAGTACAGACCTGTGGGTGTGCGAGGGGAAACTGGGTGAACTTAAGAAACTGAGTCCTTAGAAATTATTGAGGGGCTGAAATTACAAGTCAACATGGAGCCTGAAAAACCCAGGTTAAATTTCTAACAATTCAAAAAGATTTTGTTTCCCATTGTTAGACCAAGTTTAAGGGAACACAATGTGGAAAAAGTAGCTTTTTCTGAAAGTGTTACTAAATTATCTATACTAGATATTGTGAAGTTAAATAGCAACTACCAAGGTTTGTGATACTTTCCCCAATTGGAACAGACTGTACTATGTTTATTCCCTTAGGAAGTCTGCATGAAATGCAAAGTTGAATACTGCTATGGATGTACAGATTCTTCCATTTTAGTACATTGAGCTTTCACACAAGATGAGCAAAGCGAGAATCAAAATACCAACCTTAGAGCCTCCAATGAAGGAATTGCAAGGACAGACACACTGCTCGAGGGTACATATTTGCAGTACACATTGTTGTGCCTGAAAAACAGTTTGGGAAGATTCAACAGAAATGGATTTTTCTGAAACGTTGTCTTAACTCGATTGGATGGCTTCAATTTATTCAATTGGATTTGAGGACGCTTTTAAAAATATTATTGCACACATTTAGCATTGGTGTCAAAAGCAATAAAAATCAAACAAAAACCCATTTTTCAGTAATGAGAGATTCTGGGAATATTCAGCAAGTCAGGCAGCACCTATAGAGAAATGAACAGTGGTAGAACTGAAATGAGGTTAACCTACTTTCTTCTCTCCATAGATGCTGTATTTTCAGCTGAGCATTTCCAACATTTTCCGTTTTGTTTCAGGTCTGCAGTATTTTATGTACATTTTTCTCAGTCATGGGGATTCACCCGAATCCTGCAAAGGCCCCCTTTTGAGAGTTGAATGGCACTGTGATTAAGCACCTCTGAGGCCTGAATCTTAATGCATGCAGGACTGATGAAATGAAAATGTCAACACTGTGATAGCTGCAAGGGTTATCTATGAAATGAATTTGGGTTAAATAAGTGGGAAAATTTATGACAGTTGGGGGATTTTAATGTGGGCAAGTATGGCATCACCCACTTTGGACCCAAGAAAGATGAACTGCAGTGTTTGCTAAATGACAAGGAATTGCAGAAGAGCAAATAGATTTGGAAGTCCAAGCACCTAAGTCATTTAAAGCTTGTAGACTAGCATAAAAACCAAAAAGGCTAATGGAATATCAACCTTTATCTCAAGGTGGGCAGAGGGGAGGATTATGAAAAGGAAGAAGTAATGCTTCAGTTGCATAGAAGCTTGAAGTTCTGCATTCTGTTTTGAGCATCGCACCTCAAGAAGCATATATTGGCTTTGGAGCCAGTACAACAGGGATCCAGAATACCGGAGGTCAGGCAATAAAATTATGACAGGTTGCATAAATTTGGCTTGTATTCCCTTGAGTTTAAAAGAACTGATCTGATTAAGATGTTTAAAATGTTAAAAGGATTCAAAGCTGTAAATAAAGACAAACTATTCCTCTAGTGGGGCATGAATGAGGGGACCTAATTTCAAAATTAGAATTTGCCCATTCAGGAAGCACTTTTTCCACACACGGGGTTGGGGAAAATCTAGAACTTACGCCCTAAAGGTTTGTAAATTGTAGGACAATTGAAATATTCATGACAGAGATTGATAGGTTTTTGTATGGTAATGGTAGCAAAAGGACATGGTGCTAAAGCAAGTAAATGGAGTTGAGGTACAAACCAATCAGGATATAACTGAATGGTGGAGCTGGCTCAAAAGACTGAATGGCTTACTTCTAAATAGAATACTAACCTTGATGTGGTCCTCTCCAAACCATAAAACACCACCATGGCTCCTGGTAAAATTCCAAGGGTGTAAGATAACAGCTTGAGATCCACATAGATGTGCAGAGTTATGGCAGTATTTTGAACGTCTCCAACAAGTAACTTCAAACCCCAATCACCAGGAACAGAAATACCTATAATCAAGCAAGAGGCAAACAAGTTAAACATAACAAAATAAAATCACCAGTCAAGTTGGAATAAACACCTTTTATACTCATCAACTCAGTACTGTTACTAACAGGGAAACACACAAAATGGCTGTCTGGAACAACTCTCCACCCAACAGGTGATCCATTCCTCAGCCTTTGTCAGTGTTTCTATACACAAGAGCAATAACCATTCTCATATTTACACCCTGTTTTCCCACTAATGAAACAAAAAGCCTATTCTCGGCATCTTCCCTGATTATCTCATTCCTAGCTTCAACCAGAGAGAAATGCTGGACGCACATCTGCATCCCATCACTGTGACGCAACATTGCTTCAGTATATCAACCAACTGTTGAACAATCCAATTTTGGCAATACACAGTATGTCTAATAGATTTGATACTGATTGGAATATTACTACATTCTTACCTTGTGTATTTTTATCAGTTATAACAGCTGCAAAATTGTCTCTTCTATTGGGTTCATAGCAGATCCTTTCCAATATGATTCCAGTGAAAGAGACAAGCGATGCTGTGAAACTGCAAAACCATCCAAATATTAGAAGACTAATTCAAGCTCATACAGGCTGTGTTTCTCTAAAACAGGGTGTGTGCTAAACTCTCTTATCTGAAGTTGGCAAAACGTTATGCAAAACTTTCAAAATTTCAAGCGTGAAAATAAAACTCAAAATTCATTTCAGAATAATCCTTTCAGTGCACAGCAACTTCTTAATTTCGAATATAAATAATGCCCAGTCAAAAACATATTAGAAGCGTCTTAAACAGCAGAGCCAACAGGACTGGTTTGTGTTTATTCACTAAGAAGTTTTTTTAAAATATTGGCCAGGAATCCCACTTCTTTTGCTGCCAAGTGATCCTATTCAAAGCGCATATGATACAAGGTTTGATCGGGCACAGGGACAAAGTTGCAATGGTCCACAGTCCAAAAGCCCATCTACACTTGCTGTTTAAACTTACGTGCAATGGATAGCAATTTAGAGACTGGGTTTGTGACTTGTAGAACTGTGGGGCAGGGTATTACAAGGTTGGGGGGGCGGGGGAGGCAGACAGCTTCATAATGTAAAGTCGGCGTGTAGCCAACCCACTCCACACCAGCCCACCCTGTTGCCATTACACTGTGCGGATGGGCTCAATTGGAGCAGTGGGGGACTTCCACCTCTCAACAGGGAGGAACTCCCACCCTCGGGAGCTGCCAGCTAATCCGATTAGCCACCAGCTCCATGAGCGCATCAGCAGGCGTTGTTGGCACAGCAATGAGGAGGAATGCAGCCCAACGGACCCCGGGTTTAATGCATTGTGTAGGTAGGAAGATAGTGGGTGGGGGGGTGTCTATCTTGGGAGACAGCCCCTCAAGATAGAACACCCCCCCCACTTTGAAAATTTTGTTTATAAAAACCGGCTACGTATTATCGTGGTAAATTGGCTTGGTAACAAGCCTGATTGGTCCTCAACAATCTTCTTAAATATGAAGGGTGGGCTACCGCTTTCAGCATGCGCCCACACACCCATTCGATAGGGGTGAGCAGGTAGGTGGTGGGCAGCTGCCATATTCAATGTGCCCCCACACACTCCCTCCTGGCAGGGGCATGTAAAATGCAGTCCGTAGTCTAGCATGAGTCACCAACTTCAGTAGAGGAGACAAAGGAGTAATCAAAGAAAAAGTTCAGCCAGGAAAAGGCAGTTCTCAACATGTAGGAGTGCATTTTGTGCTTACCTATGAGAGAGTATTTCCTGAATAGAATTTATACGAGGTATTTCTGAAGGCAAGTTTTTAAGGTAAGCAGGCAGGTTTATCTGATTTTCGAAAAGCTGAAATCAAAATTTTACCAGTTAAAAAAACCTGATGGGGAACTATATCTCAAAGGCAAAAATATTAACAGAAATAATGACACAAGCTCTATAAACATAAAACAATGAAAATCATGGAACCTTTCTTATCGCCATCAACAATTATAAAGTGAAAGATATTGGCTCTTTTATTTTCAAATATCAAAGCAATATTGTTCCGTTTATTATCTCTCATAGCCAGTCACATTAACTGTGATCTTTAACTATCAAGGTGGATCCCAGAGTACTGTAACAATTCATTATTATATTTTACACATAGCTACACCTTTCTCTTACAAAACCCCCACTTTCCAATGCTCTAGAAATTATTTCTGCAAGCCATTGTTATTTTTGAATGACAAGACTAATGTTGCACGGAAACCCAATTTATCTCTGCTTTTCCTTGATTTCCAAATTACTGACCTACCTGGGATTGGCGTAAACAGGATAGATTGGAAATATATTGAAACTTCCAGTCAGGTTGAACAACAAGGTTGAGCGGACAATTCAAACTCTGCAGAGTCTTCCATGGAACTGAGGAACAACAGCGTCGCTCAAAAACAGATGTGTCCTGGATAATGAAGGGAAAGATTGCAAACATTCCAAACTACTAAGCACAGCAAATATTTTCAGATTTTTAAGTGATAACTGAACATAATTAACTTCCTCAACCATTCACTACTGCAAAATAAGAGTCAGAATACACTATCATAATTCATGCTATTCCTTTGCAGCCAACTAAAATCCAAAGGCAACAGCATGCTAACTTCTAAATTTTGCCACAGGTTAAGACTTTTGTTTTCTATGCTTTAATATTCCTCAAAATAGCAGCTTTTGATTCTCTTACCAGCTGTTTTGGTGTAATCAGTCTGTACACTCCCCCCTGGTTTATCAGATGGTACCACTTCACAGCTTTGTCCATGAAATCCAACAGCACCTGCAATGGCATTGTGAAGAAAATTACATATAACTGGTTCGACTCTCCCAAGTGGGTACAAATATACCAGAGCCAAGATGTTGAGTCAGTTGGTCCAGAGGAGAAATCTGGTTTCAGGAACAGGCATCTAAAATGCTTTTTTTCATATTAACGCAAGCAAAAAGGAAAAAAATCAATGGCAAGAGATCCCCAACAAAACACTGAAATAGTGGGAAGGAACAAAGATCAACACAAGGAAAATTGAACATACAAATATCGAACTGAACTATTCACACATTACTGGTTGTTCAGCAGCACTGACTGCTCTCAAGACTGATGGGAAGAGATCAAAGATGTGCATTACCTGTTTAATAAGCATCCTTCATTATTAAGATGTTCTTATTAAATGCATACGCAATCATGTTTTAGCACCTTCAGAACAACAGGAGAGTAAAACGTGAGAAAACTGGCAACCAAGTGCCATCTGGGTAATCCCATGGAGGGATTTGAAAACAAGGATGAGAATTTTAAAATCAAAGCACTACATTCTTGACCAGGAGCCAATCTAGGTTAGCGAGCATAGGGGCAATATGTGAGAAGGACTTGGGGAAAGTAAAGAGTAAACAATTTAAACAACTTTCATTTGCAATTCATCTATCAAATACATTTATGACTGTAAAAATCACATCTAAAAGAAACGGGCAGCTTCTCAGTTTTGCATCCCTTCCTCACAAAGCATATAGTAGTCAACTACAAGCTATTGCACTTCTCAAAAATTTGATAGAGGCAACCTGCCATTACTTCAATAGTAATTCAATTTCATTATACAGAACTGCATTTTGGCCATCATCAACAGATTTTAGTTATATTTTTCAGTTGCAGTGAGGGAAACAGCAGGGAGGCTGGTGAAAGTGACAGCTAGGGTTAGCTCAGTGAGATTCAGGGAGCAGTTCCTTCCAACACCAGTGACTTTTTGGGAATGTAAAATATTGCACTGGTAAGTAGATGCCAGTGTATATTACAGTAGGACACTGCAATACTTCAAACATATTAATAAGACGAGTATAACCCATTAATAAGAGTATAACCAACACAGTAAAATCATACTGCAAGTTCAACTTGCAGCATAAAACCTTAGGTCCTCTGACTTACTCCAACTGCCGCCATTTACAAGTAAGCTATTTTAAAAATATTATTTACATTACATTAATTCACATTACACTAATTTTCCTTACATTTGCATAAAATTAAATGTTTTGTAAATGTAACAACCATATTAAGTGTTGGCACAGGGGTTTAAAAACTAACTTCAGTAGTGGAAATTAAGCACCCCACTGAGAATAGGTGTAATGGAAAAAATGATCCTGCACCTACACTCAAGAGGTGAACACCAATCTCGGAGAAGGTGCATTGCGCAATTCATAAAATTGACCTTTGCCATGCAAAGATTTTGGAAATCACCCATTGATTTGCCAAATATCAGTCTTTCCCTATATACACCACTAAAGACATGGCACAAGATGACATTTTTCTCTTAACAAATCGCAAGGGTGTGATAACTTTTTTTTTTCAGAAGTGGAACTTGGCAACGACACTAGCATTATTAGGTTATACAATTGGCCATAAAATGTGCTGCGTCTAACATAATTGTTAGTGGGAAATTAAGGTCATAGGTTTTTTTTGAAAATAATGACAATATTCTTCACCTTGTAAGCATTAACAAATGCCATGGTATTCATAACCACAATTTTGGTGCTCTTTGGTGGTTTCAACAATACTGTATATTTGTTTAGCTTCTAACGTCTTCAGATGAGATGGCATTTACTATTTCACAAATCAGGAATTCAGTTTTGGCTACCAACCACAGGAAAGTGTTCAAGAAGCTTAGTTAAACATAAATATGCTCTCTCACACCTTTAACTATGTAAAAGATGTCCTTAGCACACAATGCACCCAACACATTGCACACAGTTCACTAATGTCCTTTAGGGAAGGAAGTCTGCCTTCCTTACCTGGTCTGGCCTACATCTGACTCGAGACCCACAGCAAGTGGCTGACTCTTAAAATGTCCTCTGAACAAGGGTAATTAGGGATGGGAAATAAATGCTGGCCTAGCCAATGATACCCACACCCCATGGGCAAATTAAAAAAAATTAACTTGTAGGAAAAAATGTTTCCCTAGCCACGCAATCACTATTAACCAAGTACGACAGTGGAATACTTGTAAAGAGACACATTGTCAGCCATTTTAAATTGGAAGCTTTTTCCATTTGTCAGAACTCTGTACAAATAGCCCACCAGCTGTAAGTTATGTATATTTTAACTCCTGATATTTTGCTAATATTGCATCCTTAATCAAAATATAGATCAAAAGTAGATTTATACTTTAAAAATTAAGTCACATTTTTAGCTCAAATCCATCTTGAAGGACAAGTGTAACAGTACATTACTACTCTAAGTAATTCCATTATGACCTTTGATGCAACATGAATATATTTTCCTAGGATTACAATTTAGACATTTAAGATCGGTTGTAAAATTCTCATTTACATTAACTGAAAAAGCGCCATTTGGAGAAAGTTATATTTACAAAAATACTAAACGCTCAGCATTAATCCATATATACCATTTCAAAAATATAGTTATGTTACAGAGAGTATACATAATATGAAAAGCTATTCTAAAATAAATCCCATTGCCACCAGATAATAGTGTCTGGAAAAACAAGTTACTCCATTGCTTTCTGGCAACAATGTGCAACAGAAAATGTGCTGAGAGTCATACATCATCATGGTGAAAATGAGAGTCAACTATCTCTACCTCACAGGAAACAGAAAGCACCTTGAACTTCAAGGAGAATTTATCTAGGGACTATCATCTGCAAAACTACCTGTAACAACAAGTCAACAATCTTATTTAAGGTTTCCACGTATTTCTCATTATGAATGTTTAAGAAAAAGTTTTAAGTAACATGTTGAATAGAAATTACGTTCAGAACTGGTGTGTGCCCGTAACTATCTCGGATCTATGCAAGAGACTAAGCAAAAGAACTCTAAATTGGTCTTTCAGTGTACCTAATGTATTATTTTCCCTCCTCACAATTGCAGACCATGAATTAAGACCTCTATGTAAATGTAAGATTCTTGACATTCCCAAGAAAAGTGGTGAGCAAATCCCCAAAACCGCAAACCCATTAAGTATTAAGATACTTTAAACAAAATGATTATGTGCAAAAGCTTTGATAAATTTATATCGGTCACCCCTTGCTGCTCCACTAATGTCCAGAGTTTAATCTCAGCCACCCTCCTCAAATGTGACTCTTAAGACAGCATTAGGTGGAACTTTTTAAACAAGAAAAAAGCTGCATTATTTTTCCAGTAAAATATTGGTTCAAGGTTATTTAACTTTGAAAAGCTCCACTGTAAACAATAATGGCCATTTGCCAGAACAATTTGTATACAATTCAAAGCTTACTGGGAGCAAGTTTTCCCTAACACCAATAAATGCAGAATAATAAGCACTGTGTTTTGCCACCTTTAATTTCCTCGAGATTGCAAGGGTTAATTTTGCACCCTTTTACTGAGGGACCCAAACGAACAATGAAGACACACATTAGGCAAACTGCAGTATTTACCAGAAGCTTAGGAAAAGCAGTTTATAGCACAAATAACTATTTTCAGTATTTTGTGAACCAACCAAAATTATGTTACAGTAGTCTTCCTCCCACACCTATACCTCCCACACCTATACAAGTGAAGGCATGAATTTGCACAAAAATGGCGCTTCCTCAAAGCTCGTCGTCTTTGCTATAAAGACTAGGTGAAGCTGTGCTTACTTCCGGACACCCATAAATTGGCGGGAAATATCACAAGAAACATTTGAAAGTAATTCTCCCAAAGACATAAAAAGATCAAACAAATATTCTGGCCAACACTAATGAGACAGTAATCCTGATCTGCGCACTCAGATCTCAAATTTACCCAGGAAAAATTAAATGCTTTTTTCAACATTTAACAGATAAAGCCCAATTAATACATTTTTAAAAAATACTAAGGGAAATTGGGTCACAAAAATAAGTACAAGTCAAAGTTTAATTCTAATTTGCATTTTCTGTTACAGGTTCGATCTTGAAACAAAATGGTGGTAAACTCAGAAATTAATTTTTAAAAATGACAGAAATAAACAGGCTCAAATAAGGGTTTGTTGATATATCAAACCACAACAATGAAATTCACAAAATTTAAGCCAAAGCAAAAGGGTTTGATGCATTAAGCTACAAATATGCAGATTTGAAATTTGGTCAGTTCACAAAATACTGCAAATGAAAACATATTTCACACAGCTGCAGTTCTGAGTTATTCACTCATGGAAATTTACACTTACTTTTGTAGTGTACTCACTTCAAAATATATTTTAATATTTCAAAATATCAATGTTTCAACAAAAAAGACTGCACTTTTACTGCTGCACAATGACTAGTTTCGGAGTTTAACATTACCCATACTTTCCTCACTCCATTGCAAGTTTACATGATGAAAAGGTAACTTTCAGACCCAGACAATTAATCTACTCAATATAAAAAAACAAGTGGAGTGTTAATCTTTTGAACATAACTTATGTTTGCAGGGATGTTTAATCAATACAATAAACTGAAATCGTGCAACTCTTCCAAAACAAAAGTGAATGCAACAGGAGCATTTGTGTCCAGTTCTTATTGTTTTTATATTTGACTGAGCATATCTCAAGCTTTTGCTTAAAGGGATTCTGAAGTGACTTCATGAAGCTATCAGTATTCATGTTTAGTTAACAATTGCACATTTACACTTATTCCCAGTGTTTAGTGATTCAGAAATTACATGACCAATCCAAACTTGAAAAACACCAAGGGCTCTGGCATACAAGAATGCTATTTTTAATTAACTCTTTTCCGTAATGCTTATTCTGTTTCCATCTTACTATCATAGCGCTTGAATATATCCATGAGACTTAACTGTAAACCAATTTCTCAGTTAAACTGAAGTGTTTAGGTCCAAAATGCAGCCAAAATTTGTAACTTCTCAGGATAGTTTCTGGGAGCGAAAGATGATTGAAACATTTTTACTGTACCTCCAACCAGCAACTTTAATTTTATGAAAAAAAACAATTTACAAGATGGGGATGAAAATGAAATTAATTTTCAGTAATGAAAGAAGTCAAGGATAAATGACATAAGATAGATAAGATGACAAAAAAATGCTCAACTCCCCAAAAAATGCAAGCTTAATGCAAAATTATCACAACAGAACCCATTTAGGGTTGAATTAATCACATGACCTCCTCAGCACAAAGAGTTAACAAAGCCAACACCCAAACAAAGAAAGCTTTTTGATAAGTCATGGGTCACTTCAGATTTACTTGTATTCAGTAAACAACCTAAATCGATCACAACCTAGCCAACACATGTTCACAACTATAACCTTGCAAACTAATACTCTGAAGGTCGTTGCTTATATAAAAATACAGGCATTCCTTTATGACGAATCTTGTGCCACATAGTATAGCCATTAGTGATTTGATCAAGATCATTAGTTTTTTTTTAGAGACTTGATCTTTGTCCACAATTTTTCATTGATATGTTCTGTAAGATCAAAAATTAAATGTGGGGTTTTTTTTAAAAAAAGAGTAACTAAAGGGTTAATGTTGCAGTTTATTTTTGATTTAGGGAATTTATCCAAATAAGGTTTGTAATCGACCACCAGAAGTTTGTGTCAAAATCATTTCCATTTGAGAGAGATTAGGACAGTATGTAACAGTCATAGCTGCTATAATTAGAGAGCTGTAATTGTACTGCATCGCAGCACTAGTTTTCAAGGACAAAGTTCAATTAAAACAGTACTTACTTGTGTACGCTTGTTGTATTCAGAACAAAGAGAGGGGTCTGCTTCCAGCTCAAGCAATCCCTCGATTTTTCCTGCATCTTTCCGCTGTCTGGGTCTTCCCATGGTGACTGCAGAAGCCCGGAAAGCCAGTCCCAGCCCCGTTTTAGCTCTCTGGGTGAAAGCCTCTCCAGAGCCATTAGTATGCTCACAGCCTTCGTTTCTGCCATATTGACAGTTCCTCAGCATCAAGGCATCTTTGTGAGTTATAAGCACCAGCTGGGCAACGCAGCCCGCGCCGCGGGTTCTCCCCTCCCTCTCGCTCGGCCGCGCTGCCCGAGGTCCGGGGCGGGTACCTGTGGTGTCGCCCGGCCGCCTGGGCTCGCCCTGGATGCCCACCGCTCGCCCGCCAGTCCATGATGGGTGTGAACAGACAGTTCTTCCACTTTCACCAACATGGCCTTCTTGCAGCACAACTTCCTCCAGCCGAGGCATTTTGGGAAGGGAAGGGCTGTCTCGGCGCTGATTGGACGTGATGCCGTTGACCTCATCGTTTTTGCATGCCTCACTGCAGCTGCCGCTGCTCGCAGCGCTTGCAGCAGACGACAAACTGGCTGGCAGCGCAGGGCTGAGCAGGGCTGGTCTTGCAGCAGCAGCAGCCCCATGTCTTTTCAGCACTTGCAGGTCACCCACACAGAACTGGGCATAGATCCTGTTAAAACAGCAGATTTTTTTTTATATTAAAAAAAATTATTTTTTTTATTTTTCAATTGGATTCAATTACCAATCAAGTGCACTCACAAAGAGAAGCTACATTTTTGTTTCCGGCTCTTGTTTTTTTTTTTCGCCACCCCCCACCAAACAAAAAGAGCTCACGCAGCTGAGGCTAAAATGGAGCAGCAACAAAAGCGAAGAGAGCTGTAGTCGAAACCCGAGAGTTTCAGTAACCACAAAAACATCTGCTGCAGAGAACTACCCCGCCCTCTAACGCTTCCAGTTCAGACCAATCACATTCCCCAGCAAATCCCCAAGGGTTGATAAATGACGTGCATTGCAGATAATAGCCACTAAATGTGCCCCGGTTCTGAAGCAAACAAGCCGAGGAAGGACGTTTGGACATTTCTCTATGCTGCAGTTATTTTTTTTAATTAAATTTGCGAGGCACCTTAAAAAAGGATTTGTCACTGAAAAAAAATACATTCCAGATTCTAGCCTCAATTACAAAAATATCACCGTTCACCTCTAACTACAACTAAACATTCGCTTTCAGCTCAATCCCTTCCCAAATCCTCTCCCATCATGCCCGACAAAAGACAACAAGCCATGCCACGTCGACAGGCTGTAATGGAAAAATACTGCAGAGCCTCTTAAAGGGAAACTAAATCCTGGACAACTTTGTTTTGCCCAATTCGTGCGGGAGGAGAAAACTTAAGTTTCTCCTCAAGTTCACATCTTATTCCGATTACAATCCTGCTTTAATTTCGCTTTTGCATTAAAAAAAAAACTTCAGCCATACCCATATCAATGTTAAATCTGTAACCGGTTTGACATGTACGTTTTCACCACGGCTTCTGTGCAATGGCTGTGCATGGTCCGTGTAATTATATAACCGGATAAGGCATGCAGTAACGATACTGAACTTTTCAGCACGTTAATTTACATTCAGTAGAAAACTTGTCTTCCTGATTGCAGTTGAAGATTCTCTTTTAAATCAAGTCTTAAACAAACCAAGTCTAGCATTCACACATACATGTAAAATAATCAGATTTGTGGAATTATTCAAATATGATAAACAGATTTCTCTAAACAGTCGTTAATTTTTAACCTCCTAAATTTTTTGCCTCCTCTTCTGAAGGGTAATATTTCAAACAGGGCGAGTTTCTTGCCAGTGTCCCTCAATCAAGTTCATAAAACAAGGTTATCCAGCTATTATTAATTACATTGCTGTTTGTGGCAGTTGTGTGCATTTTGGTCGCTGTGTTTCCTACATTACAACTTCAAAAGTAATGCATTAGCCAAGTGTAAAGGAGGTTATGAAAGGCAGTATATAAATGCAAGTTTTTCTTTCCAAAAGTGTACTTCTACAGTATGTACAGAATAATGTGGGTGCCAACAATTCCCTAAGCACTTGCAGCAGGAACCATTCTATGTGAAAGTGGAAGTGAATTGCAAATCAAAAACAAAAATACCTGTTAAAACTCAGCAGGTCTGGCAGCATCTGTGGAGAGGAGCACAGTTAACGTTGAGTCCACATGACTCTTCAACAGAACTAAGGAAAAATAGAAAAGGGGTGAAATATAAACTGGTTTAAGGTGGGGGGGAAGAGACAAGAAGAGCTGGATTGAGGGCCAGTGACAGGTGGAGATAACCAAAAGATGTCACAGACAAAAGGACAAACAGGTGTTGATGGTGGTGATATTATTTCAAGGAAAGTGCTAATTATGGGTAGAAAGCAGGACGAGCAAGGTACAGATAGCCCGGGGGGGGGGGGGTAAAGGAATCGAAAAAGGCTAAAAGGTGGAGATACATTTAAAAATAATGGAAATAGGTGGGAAAAGAAAAATCTATATAAATTATTGGAAAAAACAAAAAGGAGAGGGAAAATCGGGAAGGGGGTGGGGATGGAGGAGAGAGTTCATGATCTAAAATTGTTGAACTCAATATTCAGTCCGGAAGGCTGTAAAGTGCCTAGTCGGACTGACATGTTCTTCTTCCTTAACCGAGGTTTTCCACCCATGGTGGTTGACAGGGCCCTCAACCGTGTCCGGCCCATCTCCCGCGCATCCGCCCTCACGCCTTCTTCTCCCTCCCAGAAACATGATAGGATCACCCTCGTCCTCACTTATCACCCCACCAGCCTCCGCATTCAAAGGATCATCTCTGCCATTTCTGCCAACTCCAGCATGATGCCACCACCAAACACATCTTCCCTTCACCCCCCCCCGGCGGCATTCTGTAGGGATCGTTCCCTCTGTGACACCCTGGTCCACTCCTCCATCACCCCCTACACCTCAACGCCCTCCCACGGCACATTTCCATGCAACCGCAGAAGATGCAACACCTGCCCCTTTACTTCCCCTCTCCTCACTGTCCAAGGGCCCAAACTCTCATTTCAAATGAAGCAGCATTTCACTTGCACTTCCTTCAACTTAGTCTACTGCATTTGTTGCTCCCAATGTGGTTTCCTCTACATTGGAGAGACCAAACGCAGACTGGGTGACTGCTTTGCAGAACACCTTCGGTCTGTCCGCAAGCATTACCCAGACCTCTCTGTCGCTTGCCATTTCAACACTCCACCCTGCTCTCATGCCCACATGTCCATCCTTAGCTTGCTGCATTGTTCCAGTGAAGATCAACGCAAACTGGAGGAACAGCACCTCATATTCCGACTAGGCACTTTACAGCCTTCCGGACTGAATATTGAGTTCAACAATTTTAGATCTTAAACTCTCTCCTCCATCCCCACCCCCTTCCCGATTTTCCCTCTCCTTTTTGTTTTTTCCAATAATTTATATAGATTTTTCTTTTCCCACCTATTTCCATTACTTTTAAATGTATTTCCATCCATTGTTTTATCTCTACCTTTTAGCCTTTTTCGATTCCTTCACCCCACCCCACCCCCACTAGGGCTATCTGTACCTTGCTCGTCCTGCTTTCTACCCTTAATTAGCACATTCCTTTAGATAATATCACCACCTTCAACACCTCTTTGTCCTTTTGTCTGTGACATCTTTTGGTCATCTCCACATATCACTGGCCCTCTATCCAACTCTTCTTGTCCCACCACCCCTCCCCCAAACCAGCTTATATTTCAGCCCTTTTCTATTTTTCCTTAGTTCTGTTGAAGAGTCATGCGGACTCGAAATGTTAACTGTGCTCCTCTCCACAGATGCTGCCAGACCTGCTGAGTTTTTCCCGATACTTTTGTTTTTGTTTTGGATTTCCAGCATCCGCAGTTTTTTGCTTTTATCTTAGTGAATAGTAAATGTTGCTGGGCTCACAGAGTAGGCTTTTCAAACCTAGAGAACATCAGTGTTGCGCCTAATCCTGAGCTTGTGGCGATCCCCATGTGCACGTCCAAACACAGATAAGTGATCATGCTTACTCAGCTGGAGAGCCAAAGCTGACCACATTTCTCAGCCTAGACATGTTCAGGCCAATTGCACCACCCATCATAGGTGAAATCAGCCAAGTCAGCTGGAAAAAGCTGTCACCAAAACGTCAGTCTTTTTCTTTCAGATGGTGGATCAGATGTGTATTTCCAGTGCTTTCACTAAAACAGACAATGTGGTCATCATCACATTGCTGTTTGTGGAAGACTGCTGTACAAAATTCACTGCTGTATTATACTACATTACAACAGTGAAAGCACTTCAGAAATACTTAATCCACTGTAAAACGTTTTGGGACTCAAGATCATGAAAGGTGTTACATCAATAAAAGTTATTTTATTTTTGCTTTCAGCATATGTGATTTTTTTTCTTTCATGTCAATACCACAGCATCTAGTTAAAAAAGGGAATTATTGTAGACAACGGTATGGCAAAAATCTGATTAGCACCTGTTGTTTGAAACTAGCAGTGTAGACATTGGGGCTTCTTTTAAAATTTTAAACACTGCAACATTTCCATCATCACAAGAATAGGAAATCCCTTAGAGATGAGTTTCTGCAGAAATGTCTCCGTTCCTCCCATTAAACGAGTGACTTCTTCATGGAGTACAGTTCCAATGATGCTGGCGTTCTTCCAGTACCTTGCCCAAAGGCCACCTCTCCATATACTAGCTTTGATAGTGAATATCAAATTATTCACTCTCTGATCAGGTTTCTTCCTCTGCCAAAAGTCACAAGTGACATCCTGTAAGTGACCAGGGTGCACTACCCTCCTCCTCCTCTTGCATGAACTGCCTTTGATACAGTTGACTACATCATTCTCTTCCAACACCTCTTCTCTGTTGCTCAGCTGAGTGGCACTGCCTTCACCTGGTTCCACTCTTACCTATCCTGTTGTAGGCAGAGAATCTCTTGCATTGGCTTCACTTCCCATCCCTACGCTCATTAATTTTGGAGTCTCCAAAAGATATACCTTTGGCACCTTCTATTTCTCAGCAACACGTTGTCCAACAGAGGCATCAGTCATCCGAAAACATATGCATTCACATGTACATACACAGATGATACCCAGCTCTACCTCACCGTCACCTCATTTGACTCCTCTACTGTCTCATGTTGCCAAATTGCTTGTCTGACATTCAGTGCTGGGTGAATCTTAATTTCTTGCAATTAAACATTTGGGAGACTGATCACAACCTTCATTCCCAAAACAGTGATTCTGTCCAGGCCACCAATTCAGTCTGAAAGAGACTATTCAGTACCTCAGCATGCTACTTCACTAATGTTATGGACAGGGGAGGAAAGATAAACTTAACTCTCAATTCCCTTCTCTTACAGTCCATATTAAGTATGTGTTTTTTTGGAAAAGGTAAATGTGTGTGTTTCTTAGTCCCCTTCTGCGTGTGGTCAATTTAAATAATTAGCAGCAGATTTTTGTGGGTTTAAAAATTAAGATTTATTCACACACTCCTCCAGAGTCGGTAAATGCTACATTAATAACTCAACAGTCACGCACACACACTCGAGAAAAAGTACAGTTAAAGAAAATGGTTCATAGTTCATGTTTCTATCTCTTTATGAGAAGACAGTCTTTGAGGGTCTGGTGAAGAAGGAAGTCTTTTCCACTCCTGAATTGCTGTTTAGATGAGTTCAGGTAGCTGGAGTCAGATATCAAAATTATTGTAGGATTCCCTCAAAGAGATGAACGTTCAACAGATCATAAAGTTAGACATTTGTGGCTTTCAAATCAGGAAGTCCAATTTCTTTACATGTGGACTTGGATTTTGGAATTAGGTTGAGAGGCTTTTAAAGACTTTACAGTCCCCAGGTTCTTAAAAGGCAAAAACGGCAGAGCATTTTGCTGCAGCTGCTGTCTCTTTCGGTGCCTTCTGCAGACTGCCCAGGCCTCTCTGGGTCCTTAGATTAAAACTCGTTATCTCCAGCCAGTTTCGGTCACGTAACCAACAGTGCTATTGTCCAACCAGATTGGCTTGGAAGTCCAAAGCCATTACCATACAATAAATGTATGGTGGTCTTTCACACTTAGCTTATGAATAACTGGCCTCATCAGCTGTCTTTTGTTAAATTGCAAACTTGGAGATATAGAGTAAACAATGAACGATGACAACTGTCAATTCCACAGAGGGGTGCTGTATGGATCTGTCCATTCAAAGGGTGAGGCCCCCACCCAGAGTTATTCAATTAGAACTTTCGGGAAGCTGGATATGGTCTGTGTCAAATAAACAAAGGTCACCTAACCCCTTGGTAGCCATCTTAGCACCTTATGGGTGTCCATTTTAAAATATAAAAGACAGCTATTAAAGCTTCCACAGGAACACAGTCCATGTTTGAAGTTATGAATAGGATATGCCTTCATTGGGCATAACAGCAAGCTAAGATTCAGATACCATGTACTTTCCATTACAAAAAAACACCTACTTCCACCCCCATAATAACGTTCAGCTTGAGGTGAAACCATCATCTCTTCTTTTCTTATCTCCAGATTCAACTATACCAATGCTCCTTTGACCAACCATACATCTTCCACTGCTCATAAATAAAAGATCAAATGAATATCCAAATTAGGAGCAGGAGAAGGCCATTCAGCCCCTAGTGCCTGCTCTGCCATTTGATAAGATCATGGCTGATCATATTGTGGCCTCTACTTTCCTGTTTACCCCCCATACGCTTTAGCTCCCTTGTCAGTGAAGAATCTATCAAACTCAGCCTTAAAAAATAAGCAACGACCCTGCCCCCACTGCTCTCTGGGGAAAACAATTCCACAGACTAACAACCCTCTCAGAGAAGAAATTTCTCCTCATTTCAGTCTTAAATGAGAGCCGCTTATTTTGTAATCTATGCCCCATAAGGGCATTTATCATTTCAGCATCCACCCTGTCAAGTTCCCTCAGGACCTTCTATGATTTAATAAGATCACCTTTTATTCTTCTAAACTCCAATGGATACAGGCCCAACCTGTCCAACCATTCCTAATAAGATAACTTCTTCATCCCCAGAATCAATTAGGTGAACTTTCTCTGCACTAATTACACAAAACTCTACTGTCCATATCCTAATCAAGTCCCATTCACACACAGTTCCTGTGCTTGCTGGCCTACATTGGCTTCAGAGTCACCAAGGCATCGATTTTAAAATTCACATCCTCGTATTCAAATCCCTCCAATCGAATCACACTCCCTTTCTCCGCAACTTCCTCCAGCCCTGCAATGTTCTGAGAACTTAGATACTCCTTAAAACCTACGTAGGCTTACAAAGCAAAAAGATATGACAACATTGCAGGGCAGCTATTTAGGTAATGATACCCAGACTGTGACAGGAAGGGTCAGAGTGTACAAACATAAAAAACAGCAAATAGGGTCAAAGGGGGAAAACATGGTAAAAAAACAAAATTAATGGCTTTTTACTGAAATGCACGTGGTATTCGGAACAAATAAATGAATTAACGGCACAAATAGAGGTTAATGGGTATGATTTTATAGCCAATACGGAGGCATGGTTGCAAGGAGTTTAAAACTGGGAACTAAATATTCAGGGACGTGTGACTTTTTGAAAGGACGGGCAGGAAGGAAAGGGTGGTGGGGTAGCTTTGTTAGTACGAGGTGGGATAAGTACAATAGCAATAAATAAGGTTGGATCAGAAGATGTGGAATCCCTATGGGTGGAGGTAAGAAATAACAAGGAGAAGACGACAGAAGTGGGAGTAGTCTAGAGGCCCCCTAACAGTAGCTATGCTGTAGGAGATAATGAGGGCAAGTATAAATGGCAGTATATTAATTATGGGTGACTTTAATCTTCATGTAGATTAGGAAAATCAAATTGGCAGAGAATTCATAAGAGCAAGAATTCTTAAGAGTGTATTTAGGACAGTTTCCTAGAACAATATGTTGTGGATCCAACCAAGGATCAGTCTATTTTGGATCTGGCAATGTGTAATAAGGCAGGTTTAATAAATGATCTCAGAGTATAAGATCCCCTAGGAAATAGTGACCATAACATGGTAGAATTTAGCATTCAGTTTGAGAATGAGAAACTTAGTTCAGAAACAACTGTGCTGAGCTTAAATAAGGGTAATTACAAAGGAATGAGGACAGAGTTGGCTGGACTGGACTGGGAAAGGAGTTCAGCAGAAAAGACAGTTGATAAACAATGGCAAACATTTAAGAAAATAGTTCATGACTCACAACAAAGATATATCCCAGTGAGGAAGAAAGATTCTAGGAAGGAGATAAACCAACCATGGTTAACCAAGGAAGTTAAGGATAGTATCAAAGTGAAAGAAAAAAATACAATGTGGCAAAGATAAGTGGTAAGCCAGAGGATTGAGAAAGTTTTAAAAACAGAAAATGACCAAAAAAAAATGAAGATGGAGAAAACAAACTTTTGAAGATAAACTAACAAGTAATGTAAAAGCAAACAGTATAAGAGCCTCTTTAAATATATAAAAAGGAAGAGAATGAGGCTGGGGAAATAATAGTGGGGAACCAGGAAATGGCAGAGGAGTTTAATAAATACTTTGCATCATCATCACCATAGAAGACACTAGTAGCATTCCAAAAACACTAAATAATCATGGGGCAAAAGTTGGGTTGGGGTGGGGGCGCGGGGGTGGTGGAGGAAATAAATACAATAACTATCACTACAGAAAAAGCACTAGGGAAACTAATGGGTCTAAGTCCGATAAGTCACCTGGACCTGATGGGTTGCATCCTAGGATATTAAAGGAAATAGCTGCAGAGATGGTGGTTGCATTGGTAGTAATCGTCCAAGAATCCTTAGATTCTGGAAAATTCCCAAAGGACTGGAAAACTACCAATGTAACATACTTAGTCAAAAAGGGAGGGAGACAAAAAACAGGTAACTATAGGCCAGTTAGCTTAACATCCGTCATCGGAAAATGTTAGAGTGAATTATAAAGGATGTAATAGCAGAGCATTTAGAAATGAATAACATAATCAAGTAAAGTCAGCATGGCTGCATGAAGGGGAAATCATGTCTGACAAATTTATTAAAATTCAACAAGCAGGATAGATAAAGGGAAACCAGTCGATGTAATATATTTGGATTTCCAAAAGATGTTCGATAAGGTACCACAGATAAGGTTACTTAATAAGATAAGAGCCTATGGTGCTGGGAGTAGTACATTAGCACGGATAGAGGATTGGCTAACTAAAAGACGACAGCAAGTTGGGATATGGAGGGGGAGGGAATTTTCAGGATGGCAACCTGTAACCAGTGGAGTGCCACAGGGATGAGTGCTGGGGCTGCAATTATTTACAATATATATTAATGACTTGGATGAGAGAAATGAATGTGCTATCGCCAAGTTTGTGGATGACACAAAAATGGGTGGGAAGGCAAGTGATGAGGATGACACAAAGTGTCTACAGAGGGATATAGACAGGTTAAGTGAGTGGGCAAAAATTTGGCAGATGGAATATAATGCAGGAAAATGTGAGATTATGTACTTTGGCAGGAAGAATAGAGGGGCTGAATATTACTTAAATGGAGAAAGGCTGAAGAAAGCTGCAGCACAGAGGGATTTGGGGGTCCTTATGCATGAATCCCAAAAAGCTAGCATACAAGTTCAGCAGGTAGTAGGGAGGCAAATGGAATGTTGGCCTTCATTCCAAAGGGAATGGAGTATAAGAATAGGGAAGTCTTGCTAAAACTATACAAGGCACTAGTTAGATCACACCTAGAGTATGGTGAACAGTTTTGGTTCCCTTATCTAAGGAAAGATGTACTAGCATTGGAGGCAGTCCAGAGAAGGTTCACTCAGTTGATCCCAGGTGTGGAGGGATTTTGTATGAGGAGAGGTTGAGTAGGTTGGGTCTGTACTCATTGGAGTTTAGAAGAATGAGAGGTGACCTTATTGAAACATATAAGATTCTTAGGGGTCTTGACAGGGTAGATGCTGAAAGGCTGTTTCCCCTTGTGGGAGAGTCTAGGACCAGAGGGCCATTAGAGTCAGGGGTCGCCCATTTAAGACAGAGATGAGGAATTTCTTCTCTCAGGAAGTTGTTAATCTGTGGGATTCTTTGCCTCAGAGGGCTGTAGAGGCTGGGTCATTAAGTATTTTCAAGACTGAGATAGACAGATTTTTAATCAGAAAGGGAATCAAGGGTTTATGGGGAAAAGGCAGGAAAGTGGAGTTGCGGATTAGTAGATCAGCCAGGATCTCATTGAATGGCAGAGCAGACTCGATGGGCCGAATGGCCTACTTCTGCTCCTATGTCTTAAACTGGATTGGCTTAATTTACTAACCACTTCAGGAGACCTAAGTAAGCAGACAATATATTGCCACAGCTCCTACACAAAAGGGATGGTTCCTGTATTTCAGGTAGTAGTTTGTTTGGCAGTTCCTGAAGCTGATGCTCAGCACACAAAGCTGGATGAAGGGCAGAGATTAAGCTTTTAGCTATTCTCTCTCTCAAAGAAAATATGCTCAGATCAACTATCTCAAGCTATTCCATCAAACCTTCTGCTGATTAGGCCAAGAAAACTGTTGAAAATTCCATTGCATTCGGTTCTAATCACAACTCCTCCAATAATGAAGTTCACACCAGCCTACAACAGGATTCAGATAACACCCAGGCCAACCAATGGCAGGTAATGACCATTCCAAGACCTACAATTAACCAGAGGCTGAACTGGATTAGCAATATTTGTATCATGGCTACTAGATCAGGACAGATGACGGGCACACTGCTGAATGGCTCACACCTGAGCCCTCAACACCTCTCCATCATCTACAAGGGGCTCACAGCAGGAGTTTGGTTGACTCCTCCACTCGCCTAGATAGGTACTTCCACAATTAGATGTTTGAGTCACATAATAAAAAGCAAGTTTGTTTTTTCCCTGCGATTTCAACTTTAAATATGAATTGAAACCAACCACACAAATATATGAATTCAAATCCACAATTTCTTAAATGGTGATTATCAGGACATATATAGTGGCAGATATCATTTCAAGAGTATGGTTCTAAATGAATAAAGATGAAATAAAACAGAGGACTTACTCGATATTTACAGTGTCAGAGGGTTATTGGGAATTTGGACGTATTACAATGAAAGATGGAGAAGTGCTATTGGGATATATGCATCCTTCAATAGTTGAGATATTTTACATCTACCACTGTATAATCTTTATGGAACTGCTTTTAGAATAGCAGGTTTCCTAATATACTTCTCATATTTAAATCAAAAACTGACGCTTCCAGAAGAGTAGCATGAGTAACAGCGGCAGGGTGAAAGATGCTCACAGTCTGCCTTCCTTGTCAAAGGATGCAGTCACACTGCTAGAGGCCATGGCCACTGTTGGGCAAAAAAGCCAGCAACATATGAATGTGCTAAGACAATTTCAACAACATATTTATTTTGAACGCACTGGTTTTTAGAAACTGATTAATTACCATCTTCCTTACGTATTTGGCAGCAGAACTCTGATAGTTAGAGCGGAATTACAAGCGTAGTGTGGCTTCATTAAGCACTTTTTATTTCACTGATTGATAATCTTATACGTACATGAAGCAGAACTTGATGAATGGGTTCTTTGTTGAAGGAAAGGGGAGGAGAGGGAGGAGGAGGAGGGAGAGGAGAGGACAGGGAGGGATGGAGGGCAGACAGATGGATGGATGCTTTACAGTTAACTTATTTCAATACTCACAAACCTCTATTTGAATTCCACAAATCATGAAATCTCTAAATAATAATATCGATCAATCACCAATCTTGGGTAAATTTCAAACTTCATGACCACAGGCTTCTTGACAGGTTTTGCCTATTCTCAGTCCACTTATATTCTTGCTGCTATAGCCTAGTATTCACACAGACACTGGGAACGCAAAATCACACCTAAGTAAATTAAGAGCTTAAAAAATTGACATTAACTTTCTGAACTCATCGAAAGCACTTCACAGCACACTAACCTTGTGTGTTTCTCTTTGATAAATCTAGGATCATCAAGGTGTTTAGAGGATGGGAACTCACTAGATATAAATCGTTCTATAACCAGTTGGTATTTCTGCAGCTGCACCAAACAACCTGAAATAGAAAAAAAATAAATTCTATTTCCAGATAGATTAAGGAGACAGGTAATGCAGGAAATCAATAGAGAAAACACTGAAAATGCACAGGTAATCCAACAGTAACTTGGAGGATGGGAAAGAAGTGATCATATTGATGAAATTGGCAGCTGCATTTTTCCTTAAATGTTGACAGATTTGCTATAGTTTCATATATTTGTACAATTATTTCATGTATATTTTCAATTTATGTTATATCGTGCACATTTCTTGTACTTATTTTATTGTACATGTACGAATAGATCAGTGGAGGGTCCTGGATGGGTGTTGGTGTCGATGAATTGTTGGAGCTTGCGTTCCTTAGCACATCTCCATGCTCACTTCTTTGGGCAGGGGTCCTCTCCCCGTTCAATGGATCCTTTTACCCACCTCCAATATTCTCCCTCCACCTGGACCCCTCCCTCTGGATTCTTACCTTCTCTTGATCTTTTCATTGAGAACTGTCGGCGTGACATTAGTAGTCTCAATTTCTCTGCTCCTCTCACCCATTCTAACCTGTCTCTCTCTGAAATTACTGCACTCCGTTCTCTCAGGTCCAACCTAACATTGTCATCAAAACCGCTGACAAGGGTGGTGCTGTTGTTGCCTGGCGCACTGACCTCCACCTCACGGAGGCTGAGCGTCAACTCGCAGACACTTCCTCTTACCTCTCCCTGGACCATGACCCCACCACTGAACATCAAGCCATTGTTTCCAGGACTGTCACTGACCTCATCTCCTCTGGAGATCTTCCTTCCACAGCTTCCAACCTGATAGTCGCCCAACCTCGGACGGCCCGCTTCTACCTCCTACCCAAAATCCACAAACAGGACTGTCCCGGCAGACCGATCGTGTCAGCCTGTTCCTGCCCCATGGAACTCATTTCTCACTATCTTGACTCCCTTCTCTCTCCCCTTGTCCAGTCCCTTCCCACCTACATCCGTGATTCCTCGGACACCTTACGTCACATCAACAATTTCCAGTTCCCTGGCCCCAATCGCCTCCTCTTCACCATGGATGTCCAATCCCTCTACACCTCCATCCCCCACTGGGATGATCTGATGGCTCTCCGCTTCTTCCTCGAACAGAGGCCCGAACAATCCCCATCCACCACTACTCTCCTCCGTCTGGCTGAACTTGTTCTCACACTGAACAATTTCTCCTTTAACTCCTCTCACTTCCTCCAAATAAAAGGTGTGACTATGGGTACCTGAATGGGCCCCAGCTATGCCTGTCTCTTTATGGGGTATGTGGAACATTCTTTGTTCCAGTCCTACTCTGGCCTCCTCCCACAACTCTTTCCCCGGTACATCGATGATTACTTTGGTGCTGCTTCATGCTCTCGTCGGGACATGGAAAAATTTATTAACTTTGCTTCCAGTCTCCACCTCTCCACCATTTTCACATGGTGCATCTCTGACACTTTCCTTCCCTTCCTTGACCTCTCTGTCTCAATATCTGGTGTTAGACTGTCCACCAATATCCATTACAAGCCTACCCACTCCCACAGCTACCTCGACTACAGCTCCTCACACCCCGCTTCCTGCAAGGACTCCATCCCATTCTTTCAGTTCCTTCGCCTCCATCGCATCTGTTCTGATGATGCCACTTTAAAAAACAGTTCCTGTGACATGTCCTCCTTCTTCCTTAACCGAGGTTTTCCACCCACAGTGGTTGACAGGGCCCTCAACCGTGTCTGGCCCATCTCCCGTGCATCCGCCCTCACGCCTTCTCCTCCCTCCCAGGAACATGATAGGGTCCCCCTTGTCCTCACTTATCATCCCACCAGCCTCTGCATTCAAAGGATCACCCTCCGCCATCTCCAGCATGATGCCACCAAACACATCTTCAGTTCACCCCCCCGGCAGCATTCCATCGGGATCGTTCCCTCCGTGACACCCTGGTCCACTCCTCCATCACCCCCTACTCCTCAACGCCCTCCCACGGCACGTTCCCATGCAACCGCAGAAGATGCAATACCTGCCCCTTTACTTCCCCTCTCCTCACCGTCCAAGGGCCCAAACTCTCCTTTCCAGTGAAGCAGCATTTCACTTGCACTTCCTTCAACTTAGTCCACTGCATTCGTTGCTCCCAATGCGGTTTCCTCTACATTGGAGAGGCCAAACGCAGACTGGGTGACCGCTTTGCAGAACACCTTCGGTCTGTCCGCAAGCATTACCCAGACCTCCCTGTCGCTTGCCATTTCAACACTCCACCTTGCTCTCATGCCCACATGTCTTTCCTTGGCTTGCTGCATTGTTCCAGTGAAGCTCAATGCAAACTGGAGGAACAGCACCTCATCTTCCGACTAGGCACTTCACAGCCTTCCAGACTGAATACTGAGTTCAACAATTTTAGATCTTGAACTCTCTCCCCATCCCCACCCCCTTTCCGTTTCTTCCCCCTCCTTTTTGTTTTTTCCAATAATTTATATAGATTTTTCTTTTCCCACCTACTTCCATTATTTTTAAATGTATTTCCACCCATTGTTTATCTCTACCTTTTAGTATTCCCCCAGCCCCACTAGAGCTATCTGTACCTTGTCTGTCCTGCTTTCTACCCTTAATTAGCACATTCCTTTAGATAATTTCACCACCTTCAACACCTCTTTGTCCTTCTGTCTGTGACATCTTTTGGTTATCTCCACCTATTACTGGCTGCTTGTCCAAACAACCACCCCCCCCTTTTAAACCAGCTTATATTTCACCCCTTTCCTATTTTTACTTAGTTCTGTTGAAGGGTCATGAGGACTCGAAATGTCAACTGTGCTCTCCTCCACCGATGCTGCCAGACCTGCTGAGTTTTTCCAGGTATTTCTGTTTCTGCTTTTGTTTTGAATTTCCAGCATCCGCAGTTTTTTGCTTTTATCTTAGCATGAACGTGATGGTAAACTGAAGCTCTGTATAATCTAGCTTGTCTCTTTACCACCACTGTTCAAGTGTCCCCTGTGGAGCAATGATCTGAATAGGCATATCAAGAAAACTGTAGCTGTTTGTAAACTCCTGATATCTTGAAGGAGGTAATTATATTTGGCTGAAAATTTCTACTCCAGCTCATGAATAGTTATTTTTCTTTCTTCCTTCACTTCTCTTTGAACATTCAATTAAAATGTGCAGATTTATTTATTCTTCATTTCTTTAAATTTAATGTCAAAGTAACATTTATTGTTAAATAACCCGTCACTGTAGTTGTCTAAGTTCTTACCTATATACGAGGTGTCACTAAAAGCAATTTGATTCATTTCATTGGGGTTCTGCACAATACAGTCCAGTGCACCCGATGTATCTAGAAGCTGCAAAGAACCTGTTCTAGAATTTGCCAGGAAGACGCCACTCAGTATCTGGAAACAAATGAAGTTGTCATGAACACTTTGATCACAGAAAGTGATTCATCTTCAAGGACTAAGAACATTCTAGAAGAATTTGTGTTTGCTAAAAGACAGTCCCATAAAAGGCTAAAGCGAGGACTCTGCTGCTATTCCTGGAAAAGCAACATCTTATAAAGAAAAGGTAATGAAGCAGTTTTAAAGAAGCTAGAAACCTCTTGACTCAGGTGGACTGTTACAAAAAGGGATTACATGGTGGTTTATGGCTTTGGGAAAAACCATGCCTGGAAAACTGTTTAAAAGCTTATTTTGATGTTGCTTTGGAGAAAAAGGAGGATCAACTGCTTGTGTAAAGAAGACCACAGCTCCTTACAGTCCAGAGCCAGCCCAGAGCTGGAAATTAATAAAATCTCTCCGAAATTGATCTACATGCTGGAATTGAGTATCTGTAAGTGTTCATGAGTCCACCTGAAAAGCAGTGCCAGAGTCATCAATTGTTTTGCAAAACAGAGCTTAAGAGACCAACCGTATAACTCGGACGCCATTTCAAGGTCACCACCATCTATACTTTTCCATTAGGCCATTGACTTTTGGACAGAATTCCTCTTATTTTTTGGCGGGGGGGTTCTGTGTGTGTGTGTGTGTGTGGGTGTGTGTGTGTGTGAGAGAGAGTGTTAGAGTATTTAGAAAGTGTAATTATTATACTTTCATATTGCATGGTGTATGTTAATAAGCTTTGCCTTTCTACCTGACAAGACTGGTTTTATAATAAACTAATAATTTTGGTGTTTATTGAAGAAACCTGGTCATTCAGTGGTCATTCTGAGATTAACAGGTAAAGCATATATTTGGCCGTATAGCTAGCTGGAAACATTATTTAAATTTTTGTCGTGACATGTGGAGTAATGGGACTAGAGACAGACATTGCACACCTCCCTTCTCGGTCGTAACAATGTAAACACTAGAAAGTTGAGCATTCGTCATTCCACAAGGATTAATTGAAAATTATACTTGACCTTGAGATGGTGGAATGTGCACAAGTCAATTCTATTCTGACCTACTTTCCTTTGAAGTAGTAAAAAGGGATGTTACTACTCCTTTTTAAATGAAGAGTAGTTAACATTCCCTGGATAAAGAAGCACTCCTTGAGTAAGATAACCTGATTAACAGGGAAGGTCTGATTTTGAAAGCTATGTTACCAACAGAATTTTTAGAAGGGACCAATGTCAGCTTGCTACTGGGTGTCCCACAAGAACATCTATGCACCAGTAACACCAAGTAAGAGAAGATTAATCTAATTAGTGTAGTTGAGCCAGATGGTCAAACAGTGGGGGAGGAGTGGGAAGTTATCGCTGCAAAGTATTGCTGAGTCAAGGAATATCAAAGTATTTTTTTTCATTTTCAATGTTCCCACTTGAATTTTAGCGAGGTGGGTTTCTGAGATTTCAGCCTGCTACACTGGAGCCATTTATTCTACTAGGATTTCAACAACATATCATGGCAATGGCCCTGTGAAATTGTAATATTTTGCCTCAAACTGAGGAACTGCATGGCTGAAAAATTACAATTTTGGCCCTTCCACATCTAGATAGAGTATTTTGAGTTGTAGAACACTAGACTGCATCACCTGGAATAACATCTAACACCCTAATGGTGAGCTAAACAGAGAATGGGGTTTGAGCTGGAACTAAAATGCACTCCAGACATCCATGGGATTAAACTAAACTGAAAGAAAATATTGGAAATCGGAAATAAAACAGGAGTAATGTTCCCAAGTTTCAGTTCTACTCAAAATCTCAACCTGTCTGTTCTATTTAGAGATGCTAACAGATCTCTGTGCAATTCCTGGTTCTAACTCCAGATTCCTAACAAATGTTTTTATTCGTTCATGGGATGTGGGTGTCGCTGGCTCAGTCAGCATTTATTGCCCATCCCTAATTGCCCTGTAGAAGGTGATCATGAGCTGTCTTCTTGAACCACTGCAGTCCATGTGGTGTAGACACACCCACAGTCCTGTTAGGGAGGGAGTTCCAGGACTTGGACTCAACGACAGTGAAGGAACCGATATATAGTTCTGTTTCAGGATGGTGAGTGCCTTGGAGGGGAATTACCAGGTGGTCGTGTTCCCACATGTCTGCTGCCCTTGTCCTTTTAGATGGTAGTGGTCATGCGTTTGGAAGGTGCTGTCTATGGAGGCTTGGTGAGTTCCTGAAGTGCATCTTGCAGATGGTACACACTGCTGTTACTGAGCATTGGTGATGGAGGGAGTGAATGTTTGTTGATAGGGTACCAATCAAGTGGGCTGCTTTGTCCTGGATGGTGTCAATCTTCTTGAGAGTTGCTGGTGCTGCACTCATCCTGGGCAAGTACAGAGTATTTCATTACACACCAGACTTGTGCCTTGTAGGTGGTCAACAGGCTTTGGGGAGTAAAGTAGTGAGTTACTCACTGCAGGATTCCTAGCCTCTGACTTGCTCTTGTAGCCACAGTATTTGTATGGTTAGTCCAGTTCAGTTTCTGGTCAAATGTTGATAGTGGGGAATTCAGCGATGATAATGCCATTGAATGTCAAGGGGTGATGGTTGGATTCTCTTGTTGTAGATGGTCATTGTCTGGCGCTTGTGTGGCGTAAATGTTACTTGCCATTTGTCAGCCCAAGCCTGGATACTGTCCAGGTCTTGCTGCATTTGGATATGGACTGCTTCAATATCAGAGTTGTCGTGAATGTGCTGAACACTGTGCAATCATCAGTGAATATTCCACTTCTGATCTTATGATGGAAGGAAGGTCATTGATGAAGCAGCTGAAGATGATTAGGCCAAGGACACTATCCTGAGGAACTCCTGCAGTGGTGTCCTTTAACTGAGGCGATTGACCTCCAACACTACAACCATCTTCCTTGTACTTGGCTAAGGGCACAGCTAGTTCTGGAGCACATGTTTTCAGTGCTATGGCCAGAATGCTGTCAGGGCACATAGACTTTGTACTATCCAGTGCCTTCAGCCATTTCTTGATATCACGTGGAGTGAATCGAATTGGCCGAAGGCTGGCATCACTAATGCTGGGGACTTCCGGCAATCGTACTGAAAACTTGTGGTCCACAATTAGCTGTGCCATCAGCCAAGCTGCTCCCATACAGATACAACATTGACATCTACCCTGCAATGAAGAGTTCAGGAAGGCATGTCAGGAGCAGCACCAGGCATACCTAACAGTGAGGTGTCAACCTGGTGAAACTACAACACAGGATTACTTATGTGCCAAACAGCATAAGCAGCAAGTGATAGGCAGAGCTAAGTGTTTCCACAACCAGCGGATCAGATCTAGGCTCTGCAGTCCTGCCACATCCAGCTGGGAATGGTGATGGACAATTAAACAACTCACTGGAGGAGGAGGCTCCACAAATATCCCTATCCTCAATGAAGGAGGAGCCCAGCACATCAGTGCAAAAGATAAGGCTGAAGCACTTGCTACAATCTTCAGCCAAAAATGCCGAGTGGATGATCCATCTCGGACTCCTCCAGATGTCCCCAGCATCACAGATGCCAGTCTTCAGCCAGTTCGATTCACTCCACGTGATATCAAGAAACGGCTGAAAGCACTGGATACTACAAAGGCTATGGGCTCTGACAATATTCTGGCAATAGTACTGAAGACTTCTGCTCCAGAACTTGCCGCACTCCTGACCAAGTTGTTCCAGTACAGCTACAACATTGGCATCTACCCAGCTATGTGGAAAATTGCCCAGGTATGTCCTGTACACAAAAAGCAGGACAAATCCAACGTGGACAATTACCGTCCCATCAGTCTACTCTCGACCATCAGTAAAGCGATGGAAGACGTTATCAACAGTGCTATCAAGCAGCATTTGCTTAGCAACACCCTGCTCACCAATGCTCAGTTTGGGTTCCACCAGGGCCACTCAGCTCCTGGCCTCATTACAGCCTTGGTTCAAACATGGACAAAAGAGCTTAACTCCCGAGGTGAAGTGAGAGTGACTGCCTTTGACATCGAGGTCACATTTGACCGAGTGTGGCATCAAGAAGCCCTAGCAAAACTGGAGTCAATGGGAATCAGGGAGAACTCTCTGCTGCTTGGAATCTTACATAGCACAAAGGAAGATGGTTGTGGTGGTTGGAGGTCAGTCATCTCAGCTCCAGGACATCACTACAGAAGTTCTTCAGGGTAGTGTCCTAGGCCCAACCATCTTCAGCTGCTTCATCAACGACCTTCCCTCCAATATCAGCCATGATTGAATGGTGGAGCAGACTCGATGGGCTGAATGGCCTAATTTCTGCTCCTATGGTCTTATGATCTAAAAAGGTCAGAAGTGGGGATGTTCACTGATGATTGCACAATGTTCAGCAGCATTTGCGACTCCTCAGATACTGAAGCAGTCCATGTCTAAATGCACCAAGACCTGGACAATATCCAGGCTACAGCTGACAAGTTGCAAGTAACATTCACGCCACACAAGTGTCAGGCAATGACCGTCTCCAACAACGGAGAATCTAACCATTGGACTTGACATTCATTGGCATTACTATCGCTGAATCTCCCACTATCAACATCTTGTGGGATTACCATTGACCAGAAACTGAACTGGACTAACTATATAAATACTGTGGCTACAAAAGCAGGTCAGAGGCTAGGAATCCTGTGGCAAGGAACTTGCCCCCTGATTCCCCAAAGCCTGTCCACCATCTGCAAGGCACAAGTCAGGAGTGTGATGGAATACTCTCCACTTGCCTGGATGAGTGCAGCTCCAACAACACTCAAGATGCATGACACAATCCAGGACAAAGCAGTCCACTTGATTGTCACCCCATCCACAAACATTCACTCCCTCCACCACCGATGCACAGTAGCAGCAGTGTGTACCATCCACAAGATGCACTGCAGGAACTCACCAGGCCTCCTTAGACAGTACATTCCAAACCCACAACCACTTCCATCTAGAATCACAAGGGCAGCAGATACATGGAAACACTACCACCTGGAAGGTCCCCCTCCAAGTCACTCACCATCCTGACTTGGAAATATATTGCTGTTCCTTCACTGTCGCTGGGTCAAAATCCTGGAACTTTCTTCCTAACAGTACTGTGGGTACATCTGCACCACATGGACTGCAACAGTTCAAGAAGCCAGCTCACCACCACCTTCTCGAGGACAATTACGAATGGGTAGTAAATTTTGGCCTAGCCAGTGAAACCCACATACCTTGAATAAATAAAGGATGGGGAAAATTGCCATGTTTTATCCTGTACACAAAAAGCAGGACAAATCCAACCAGCCCACCACCACATCAGTCCACTCTCGATCATCAGCAAAGTGGAAGGTGTTGTCAACAGTGCTATCAAACGGCATTTGCTCAGCAATAACATACTCATTGACGCTCAGTTTGGCTTCCTCCAAGGTCACTCAGCTCCTGAACTCACTACAGCCTCAGAGGAGGCTGAGATGGATCATGCACTCAGCACTTCTAGCTGAAGATGGTTGCAAATGTTTCCGCCTTCTCTTTTGCACTAATATGCTGGGCTCTGCCATCATTAAGCATGGGAATATTTGTGCAGCCGCCTCCTCCAGTTAGTTGTTTAATTGTCCACCATCATTCACAACTGGATGCGGCAGGACTGCAGAGCTTAGATCTGATCCGTTGGTTCTGAGAACGCTTAGCTCTATCAATGGCATGCTGCTTCCGCTGTCTGGCAAGAATGTAGTCCTGTGTTGTAGCTTCACCAGGTTGACACCTTATTTTTAGTTGTACCTGGAGCTGTCCCTGGCTTGCCATCCTGCACTCTTCATTGAACCAGGGTTGATCCCCAGCTAATGGTGGAGTGAGGCATATGCTGGATCAAGAGGTTAAGATTATGGTCGAATACAATTCTGCTGCTGCTGATGACTCTCAACGCCTCTTGGATGCCCAGTTTTGAGTTGCTAGATCTATTCAAAATCTATCTCATATAGCACAGTGGTAGTGCCATATAATTACTTGTGAAGATGGGACTTCATCTCCACAAGGACTGTGCGGTGGTCACTCCTACCAATAAAGTCATAGACAGATGCATCTGTGACAGGTGGATCTGTAAGGATGAGGTCAAGTAGGTATTTCTCTCTTGTTGGTTCCCACACCACCTGCCGCAGACCCAGTCTAGCAGCTACGTCCTTTGTAACTCAGGCAGCTCAGTCAGTAGTGGTGCTACCAAGCCACTCTTGGTAAAGGACACTGAAGTCCCCTATCAGAGTATATTCTGTGCTTTTATCACCCTTGGTGCTTCTTCCAATTGGTGTTCAATATGGAGCAGTACTGATTTATAAGCTGAGGGGCTTGGGTGGCCGCGGTAGGTGGCAATCAGCAGGAGGTTTCCTTGCTGATGTTTGACTCGATGCCATGCGACTTCACAGGGTCTAAAGTCAATGTTGAGGACTCCAATGACAAATCCCTCCCGACTGTATGCCGCTGTGCTGCACCTCTGGTGCATCTGTCCTGCTGGTGGGGCAGGACCTACCCAGGGATGGTATCTGGAACATTGTCTGTTAGGTATGATTCAGTAAGTATGACGATTTCAAGCTCTTTTTTGACTAGCGTGAGGGACAGCTGTCCCAACCTTTATTAATAAAGAAGACTTTGGAGGATCGAGGGGGCTGGGTTTGCCACTTGCCATTTCTGGTGCCTAGGTTGATGCCAGATGGTCCGTCCGGTTTCATTCCTTTTAAGCTTTGTAGTGGTTTGTCACAACTTAGTGGCTTGCTTGGCCATTGCTGTGGGTGTTGAGTCACATCTAGGCCAGACCTGGTAAGGACGGCAGATTTTCTTCCCTAAAGGACATTAGTGAACCAGATGGGTTTTTACATCAACTAACAATGGTTTCATGGTCACCATTACTGAGGCCCACTTTTAATTCCAGATCTTGTTCATTGAATTTAAATTCCACTAACTGCCATGATGGGATTTGAGCCCTTGTCCTCAGAACATTAGCCTGGGCCTCTGGATTACTCAGCCAGTCACATCAGCACTTTGCACCACCTCCTCCACAATTATTATTCAGTTAATAAGAACAGTGTAGATAAATATCTAATAATGTAAACACTTCAAAGACAAGGCACACTGGAATCCTTTTGGAGGTAGTGCCAGAATTTCACGAGGTTGAAGCTCAAACACTTAATTAACCACATCTAATGTTGGGTCCAAAGCACACATTCCAATCTGTGGTATTCTACCTGACATATAAAGGAATTTGAGGGGTAGTTTTATCTTCTGGGGTGGAAGGCTCCCGAAGATAAATTACATGATTTGAAATGAAGTATTACTTTACCTTATGCTCTGAACTGCAGATTTTCAATTGTTGCACTTGGATTGGAATAGTGCAGTCTTCATGCATTATAGTTTGTAGAACATAGACCATACGGCCACAATAAATGTTGTGTATTTGGTCATGTATAATGTCATGATAACAACACTAGTGTTCATTTGGAAATGGAATATCCAAGGCCTCAATAAGGTGGTTTGTTGTAATCTTTCCAAGATTTTGTATTTGTGCTATTGCAATACCCACTTCAAGCATTGGATGGCATTGCACATGAATCAAACACGCCTAGATTTCTGGTGAAACACGCACTACAACAAATTCAATACAGCTCATCACAGAGACACCTTGTGGCAGAATAAATTAGTTCAGCGACTTATACTTCCATCCATTTTCTCTTCTCAAATTAACTCCTTGCTGGTGTAACAATATACAACAGTTTACAAAACCTTGCCCAAGTGACCATTATTTA
Source organism: Carcharodon carcharias (assembly GCF_017639515.1). Taxonomy (NCBI): domain Eukaryota; kingdom Metazoa; phylum Chordata; class Chondrichthyes; order Lamniformes; family Lamnidae; genus Carcharodon; species Carcharodon carcharias. Next base: position 31,951,711 of record NC_054492.1, on the reverse strand, counting down.
CAATCTCTCAAGTGTTAACAGGCTAATCCACCATGTTGTGGTAGTGCATCACCAAACCTATTCATGTCCTCAACCAACATCCAAAACTGGTCATTCTCCTTGTAGCAAAGGAGATTAAGGGGAGATTTGATAGAGGTGTACAGGATTAAGACAAACTGCGATAAGGTAGACAAGGAAAAACTGTTACCATTAGCTGATGGGACAAGGATGAGGGGACGAGGATTTAAAGTCTTGGGTAAGAGATGCAAGGGGAATATGTGAGGAAGACATTTTTTATGCAGTTAATGGGAATAACCTGGAACTCGCCAACCATGAGGCTGGTGGAAGTGGAAACAATCAACGCTTTCAAAAGGCAGGCGGATGGGCACTTGAAGAAAATAAACTTGCAGGGCCTGGGATATTGAGCAGGGAATGGGATTGTTTGGATTGTTCCATGGGAGCTGGCATAGACCTGATGGGCCAAATCATTCTGTTCTGTAAATGTCTTTATGCCTCTGTGTGTCCAAACTTAACAAGAAGGATACCTTGATAGTGCTGATAGAAGTAGGAGCTTTTAAGCTTACTTCCACCCCGTCCTATACCTCTCTACCTCAGGGACACTGAGGCAAACTATAGCACCTTAACCACTGCCCTAGCTGATGTCAGTTAACTTAGCACAGATCCAACATCAAACTTGAGGCTCCTGGTCAGAATGGCTCGGTGCTAGAGCAAACAGTAACTTTCTTGTTCACCAAGCCCCATAGGAGACAACATCAATTTCCAACCAAAAACACTGGGCCTCGTATCAAAAGCATTTTGACCTGTGTTCGATCATGATTGAATTAAATTGTCAAACAAACCACTAAAATCAAGGAAGAAAACAGTTGTAATAATTTTGCAAACTATTAATCAAAGTTACTGGCATTATTTAAGTTGAAAGTAATGTTGTTAACAATAAAGAAGTACCATATGGGGTTGGAAATCTTCAGGCTTTAAAACTTCAAACGACCAAGCAAGCTTACTGTTAAGCTGCTGAGCTATCAAGTGTTTGATTTCAGCATCTGGTAACAAGGAGGACAAGTCAAGAGATCTCCATACTCGTTCCTCAGTGAGAGTTAACAATTCCGATAATGACGGACTCTGACATGGAAAATTTGGTTGTGAGATCTAAAGAAAAACAAGATAAAATTAAAATCAATAGTTGATCAAATCACAAGTGAATGAAAATAGAAGAGCGCAGGTGTGGTTCAGTAGGAGCACTCCTCCCCTTAGTCAGGCGACCAGGGGTTCAAGTCCCACACCAGAGATGAGAGCACAAAGATCTAGGTAGACATTCCAGTGTGGCACTGAGGGAGTGCTGCATTGTCAGAGGTGCCATTTTTAAGATGGGATATTAAACTGAGATCCCATTTGTTCTTTTAGCTAAACGTAAAAGATCACATGATGCTGTTTCGAAAAAGAAAGTGGGGAGTTCTGGTGTGTTAACAAATATTTATCATCCAATAAACATAATTAAAAACAGATTCTGAAGGGTCAGACAGACTCGAAATGTTAACTCTGTTTCTCTCTCCACAGATGCTGCTAGACCTGCTGAGTTTTTCCAGCATTTTCTGTTTTTATTTCAGATTTCCAGCATCCACAGTATTTTGCTTTTACATTAAAACAGATTATCTGGTAATCATCACATTGCTGTTTGTGTGAGCTTGCTGCCTTGTTTCCTACATCACAACAGTGACTGCACTTCATAAAATACTTCATTGGCTGTAAAGTGCTTTGGGGCATCCTGGACTCATGAAAGACACCATATAAATGCAAGTCTTTCTTTAAGAGACAGCAGTGATGTTGGTATTTAATGCTGGCCAGGAGATATGGAGTACTAAGATAACTTAAAAGGCATACAAAAAATTATATTTAGTATAAAGCTGAAAACAAAGGAGGTTAAAAAAGAGCAGATACATTAACTACTTCCAAAAGATACAGCTAATAAATATTACCAGTATTTATATAATGTCTCTAACATTGAAAAATCTCTCAAAGCACTTGAGAGGTACAACAAAAAAAGTCACCAAGCAGAGGAATTATTGGGAGGAGTGACAAAAAAATTGGTCAAAGTGGGTTGAGGCAAAGATTGAAGAGGTTGCAAGGCTTAGGTACAAAATTTCAGAGGAGGGACCTGGCAGGTGAAGGCACATCTGTCGGTGACAAGGTAAAGGAGGACGATGCACAAGAGACCACATGTACAAGTTAATCTCCAGCTTAGTAAATACAATTCATGCAGTATCAGCTCCCTCATCCTCAGTTGATTGACCCAACGTGTAGTTGAACAATACAGACCAGGCAGAACCCAGTTACACTGGCTCAGTAAAAGTATTAAAATTCGTCTTGGCTTCTGCATGTTTGGGAGGAGATAATAACTGGCCAAGGTTCTTGGTTCCAATTCTTAAAGCGTGGAGAGACTGGGCTCAGCTCCAATTCTCCTCTGACAGGACTCACTTGTCTAAGCTCTCTGATTAACAACATTCACATGGGCGAGATATTAAAATACTGCTGAGACCTGTAGAAAAAGAGTTGCTGGAGAAAAGATCTGCAGCACTAAAATATTTTTTTAAAAGAGTAAATATAAATTAAGACATTAAATAAAATGCAATACTTGATGTACAGTAACCTGGCAAAGTTTAATACAGAATTACCTCTTTAAGTGGACAGTGATGCAACTCCGCCAATATCTCCTGGTAGATGTCTCTCATTGGTCTAGCTACTAAATTCCATTTGGTATATTTCAGAATAGAGTTGAAAAACATCCCAGTGACCCCAGTAACAATATCACACTTTAGCACATGCTGCTTTGTGAGGAAGCGAGGACAAAATCTACAATACAGGAGGAAGGAGATGACAGTGACTTCTTATAAAACAAGAGCAGTAAAAGGTTTCTTTTAACTTTCCCCATTTAATAATTGTCCCAACTCTCTACAAAACATATAATTGAAGGAATAGAAAGGTAGTGAAGACAACAGACTTTGTGCTTGCTCTGTGTTTACCAAAAGTGTAACGGTCACAGTTAACTATGAGTGTGATCTGCATTTTATATGCTTAAAAACAGGCATTTCAGAACAACTGTAAAGATAGAGGAGGGAAGCAGAGGAAGATCATTTACAAAGCTAAATAGACATATCAATAGAGCTGCTTTGAATGACCATACAGCAACTTCCTGGATTTATACATACAGGTTGAGCAAAAAGGGATATAAACACATTGGAAAATTAAGATATGTAATTTAAAAAAATACACTTTCACATGTCACGCATGGAGTAATAATCTGCATCAAGGTTCACCCAAAGGTAGGAAAATAAAGATTTGGACTCAATGCCTGAAAGGGCGATAAGAGGCAGAAACCAAAAATAAAAACTTGGAAATGCACTTGGGTTCCATAACCTAAAAGATCAAGAAGATGGGATAGGACTGGATAGCTCTTCTTTTTTTAGCTGGCACATTCACGATGGGCAAAGTGGCCCCTTTATTTCTGTTTCTAACTGCTTTGCAAAGAATGTTTTTGTTTTGAAAAAAAAGCACCTGGCATGTTTGCATTGAAACTATTGATATATTTTTAAATGACATAAAAAGTATATGTTTCATATATTTGGTCCTCTCATCCCAAAAAAGGAGGGAAAATGAAAGTGAGGGTTAAAAAAAGGGCAAATGAAAGCGAGAAAAAAAAGAGTAAGTGAAAGAGGGAGCTGCAAAAGAAAGCATTATCCTGAGTTTATTCTAGATCGCCACTGATGCAGTCAAGCACATAACCTAGAGGGCATCAATGCATTCACATGGTTCATCACTTAATTTGCTCTTTTAATAAAACTGGATGAACTGCTCCCTTGTAACATTACTGCAGTTTAAAATCGCATCCACCAAAGGTATAACAATATTGAAAATACAAAAAAACCACATAAGGCACCCTCCTCTCACTTTACTTATAGAACGATCTGCAAATTATCAACTGGTGCAGTATATTTCAAGTACTTAAATTATTTTAATAAAAGCCTTAACATACTGCTGCATGTCACACTCTAGCCAAATCATATTTTATTAATACAACTCATTGCATCTTCCCTTGCTTTGATCTTCACAGTTGAATTGATTATACAGATCAGAAAGCAACGAGGAAATAATAAAGAAACATGGCAGTCTCTCAAGGTAAAACTTACAGGAAGATAATCTGTACGTCTGTAATTTAATATGTATACATACTATATGCATTCACATTTATATACACATTCAAGCAGATTTACCTTTTTATAAGTGTTTCTACAGTGTGAACCATCCACAAATAATTGGGCAGATCCAGGTTATACTTGAACAACAGACTGATGTATATATTGCCAATGAAAGAGAAGGGCTGATGTTCTGTACTAAGCCTGGAAAATTCTACGACCACCAAAACACTCCTCAGGCAGCAGCAAAGTATGATGTGTGGAAAATGGTCAGATGCCTTCAGGTGCAAGTGGGCATTGTGGATCTACAATGAAAAAGTCCAAGGCTTCATACAGAATGAGAAGCATCAGTGTTTCATTATATATTTACTATTAACTTTTCTGGAGTTTTTCAGCTTTACATTACTATGCATTAACGAATAAAACATATTCTGCGCCCCCAATACCACAGATTTGGAGTTTATCAAAAGCTTTGATATCAATTCTCTCAGATAGGTGCTCTAGGGTTAATTATACTGTAGGTACCGGTATCAATGCCTTAAAGGAAAAAACACAATGCTTTAACATTGTTTGAAAGCCTTATCCCTCTAAATTGCTTTCAACACAGTCATCATCAGACCTGTACAACCAGTATTTTGTCCTTGTGTTATACAGTTTAAAATGTTCCTTTGTTTAAAAAAATATTTGTTCATGAGGTGTAAGCATTGCTGGCTAGGCCAGCATTTATTGTCCATCCCTAGTTACCCTCAAGAAGGTGGTGGTGATGAGTTGCTTTCTTGAACCACTGCAGTTCATATGATGTAGGTACACCCACAGTGCTGTTAGGGAAGGAGTTCCAGGATTTTGACTGAACAAGTGTGCTCATTGCACTTGCATACTGACTTTTAGTGACTCATGAATAAGGACACCCAGGATACCCGCACTTCCTACCCTCTTACCATTTAAGAAATATTCTGCCTTCCTGTTTTTTTCTACCAAAGTGGATAATTTCACATTGATTTACATATATTCCATCTGCCATGTTCTTGCCCATTCACTTAGCCTGCCTAAGTCCTCGCAAAGCCTTCTTGCATACTCTTCACTACTTATGTTCCCACCCAGTTTGGCGTCATCAGCAAATCTGAAAATATTACAAATGGTCAGCACATCCAAATCATTTACATAGATTGTCAACAGCTGTGGACCTAGCACTGATCTTTGCAGTAACCCACTAATAAAAGCCTGCCATCCTGAGAATGATCCATTTATTCCCACTCTCTGCTTTCTGTTTGCTAACCAAATCTCAATCCATACTAGTCAATTTCCCCCAATCCCACTCTAATTTTATTTAGTAACCTCCTGTGTCAAACCTTATCAAAAGCCTTCTGAAAATCCAAATACACCCCATCACTGGTGCTCCTTTACTAATGCTACAAGTAATTTCCTCAAAAAAGTCCAACAAGTTTGTCAAACATGATTTCCCTTTCATAAATCCATGTTGACCCTGCCCCGTTTACCATTCTTTTCTAAATGTCCAGTTATCACATCCTTTATAATGGGTTCTAACATTCCATAAGACCATAAGACATAGGAGCAGAAATTAGGCCATTTGGCCCATCGAGTCTGCTCCGCTATTCAATCATGGCTGATAGGTTTCTCAACACCATTCTCCCACCTTCTGCCCGTAACCTTTGATCCCCTTACCAATCAAGAACCTATCTATCTCGGTCTTAAATAAACTCAATGACCTGGCCTCCACTGCCTTCTGTGGCAATGAATTCCATAGATTCACCACTCTCTGGCTAAAGAAGTTTCTCCTCATCTCTGTTCTAAAAGGTCTCCCCTTTACTCTGAGGCTATGCCCTCGGGTCCTACTCTCTCCTACTAATGGAAACATCTTCCCCACGTCCACTCTATCCAGGCCTTTCAGTATTCTGTAACTTTCAATCAGATCCCCCCCTCATCCTTCTAAACTCCATCGAGTATAGACCCAGAGTCCTCAAACGTTCCTCATATGTTAAGCCTTTCATTCCTGGGATCATTCTCGTGAATCTCCTCTGGACCCTCTCCAGGGCCAGAACATCCTTCCTGAGATACGGAGCCCAAAATTACTCACAATATTCTAAATGTGGTCTGACAGAGCCTTATAAAACCTCAGCAGCACATCCCTGCTTTTATATTCTAGTCCTCTCGAAATAAATGCCAACATTGTGTTTGCCTTCCTAACTATCGACTCAACCTGCAAGTTAACCTTAAGAAAATCCTGGACTAGGACTCCCAAGTCCCTTTGCACTCCAGATTTCTGAATTCTCTCCCCATTTAGAAAATAGTCTATGCCTCTATTCTTCCTACCAAAGTGCATGACCTCACACTTCCCCACGTTGTATTCCATCTGCCACTTCTTTGCTCATTCTCCTAACCTATCCAATCCTTCTGCAACCTCCCCGCCTCCTCAATACTTCCTGTCCTTCCACCTATCTTTGTATCATCTGCAAATTTAGCCAGGATGCCCTCAGTTCCTTCATCTAGATCATTAATGTATAAAGTGAAAAGTTGCGAACCCAACACTGACCCCTGCGGAACTCCACTAGTCACCGGCTGCCATCCTGAGAAGGACCCCCTTATCCCCACTCTCTGCCTCCTGCCAGACAGCCAATCTTCTATCCATGCTCATCCTTCCTAAAGTGTGGTAAAATTTTATTCCATATTCCAATATCCATGTCATGTATTTTTGCAAAATAAGCAGTGGTCCTAGCACTGACCCTTGGGGAACACCACAGTCTATCATCCTCCAGTCTGAGAAATAACCGTTTACCACTCAGTGTTTTCTGTACTTAAGCCAGTTTTTATCCAAGCTGACACTGACTCCTAATTCCATGGGCTTCAATTTTGTTAATCAACCTTTGATGTGGCTGTCAAATGTTTCCTTGAAATCCATATAGACAACATCCACTAGATTGTTTTCATCAACCTTCCCTGTTACATCATCAGTAAATTCAATTAGGTTCATCAAGCACAATGTGCCTTGTACAAATCCGTGCTGGCTCTCCTCAACTAACTCAATCTCTCCGAGTGCCTTTTGATATTTTCCCCCTCGATTATTGTTTCTAAAACCTCACCCACCACTGATATTAAATTAACCAGCCTGTACTTGCTAGGATTGTCCTAACACCCTTTCTCGAACAGCAGTTTCACATTTAACGCTCTCCAATCCTCTGGTACCTCCCTGGGGCCTAGGGAAGATTGGAAGATTATGACAAGGCCTTCTGCTGTTTCCACTTCCTTTAGTATCCTGGCACAAAGGCCATCCGGACCGGGCAACCTATCCACTCTTAACATAGCCAAGCTTTCCGGAATGTCCTGCTTATTAATTTTCCATTACCTCGACCATCTCTGCTTCTACTGATATTTTGTCAGCGCTCTCGTCAGGCTGCCATCCTATTCTTTTATTCTCTATTTACCAGTCTATTTTCCTCTTCACCTCCCCTCTCAACTTATTGTATTTGGCATGGCTCTAGCTGGAAAGCTCACCTGACATGCATCATACATCCTCTTTTTTTGTTCATCATATTCTCTGCCTCACTTGTCATCTAAGGAACCCTGAATTTGGTTTCCCAACTATTTGGCCTTGTTGGAATGAGCTAGTCTGGAGTATGGATCTGCCTATGGCAAAGCGCCATGCACAGACACATTGTTCACCTTCCCAACATCCTGTGTGTGAGATTATATTGTCTGTACTTCTTCATTCTTTCCTATGCTTTACAATTATCCGCCCTTCATTCGCTCTGCCTCCTACAAACTCCAGACTTTCAAAGCCCAAGCTAGGTGTTTCCCAATTGTACTTGCATCATCCTCCTCCTACACTTTGGCTTGTGGATTTCTTGTACAACGTGTCTTGGCCTTTCAATTATCAGAGTGCAAAGAAGATATAATAATGTCTGTTATTGGAAATTATTTTAAACACAGTTTAGTGGTGCCTCTGTGTGTGTGTGTGTGTGTGTGTGTGTTTGTGTGTGTATGTCTATCTTAATTGGATTAAAGACAGCTGGTCTAGAGGCTTTGATGTGTAGAAGAGAAGTAGGTTTGAAATGGTAATTAGATAAACATAGGGAAATAGAAGGTGAGGTGTAAAGGGAGCAATTTGCATTTTTAAATAAATCATTCAAAAGAGTGGGTGAAATATTACACCTAACCAAGTGAAGCTCAGAAACAGTGCGTTTTTTTTTAAGTTTAAAGTGGGTATTATGAAAGGGTTTTACTGTTAGAAGATTTAAACTTTAAAGAAACCTAGTGACAACGAGTATTTGCATTCAATGAGGAAAATATGTATAAAGGAAGAGAAGGCTGTTGATATAAGGAGGAGGGATTCTAAGATCTAAAGCCTCCAGCCGGTAAGCCTCACGTTTGTCTGCCAAGGACCCAGAGCTGAAAGAAACTCATTTTGAATGCGACTGTCCAGAGTGGTGCTCTGCCAGGGGTCTGTTTAAATTTGTGTTGTACTGTTGCCTTACTGGGGGTCTTACTGAGAGTCAGATTAATTAGGGAATTTTTGTAGTTATTATAATAGTAATTTTGTAGGCAGATGCATGTGCTTACAATCTTTCTTGTATTAATAAATTTTTAATTTAGTTTTATAAAAAACCTCAAGACTCAGTGGTCTTACCACTACTGAATTCAAAGCCTCCATTTTGAAACTTACAAATTGCAAAAATTGGTTATTACAGTTGTTTCAAGTTTCCCTCTGGGATTTGAACAACTTAGCCCTTACTTCCCTATTACTGACGTCAAACTAACAGGTCTGTAGTTCTCTGTTCTCCCTCCTCCTCCTTTCTTAAATAGTGGGGTTACATTTGCCACTTTCCAGTCTGCAGGACCTTTCCAGAATCTACAGAATTTTGAAAGATAACCACCAATGCATCAACTATCACTCCTGCCACCGCCTTCAACACTCTGGGTTAAAGCTCATCTGATCCAGGGGATTTATCAACCTTCAATCCAGTTAACTTTTCAAGTACTACCTCTTTACTAATACCAATTTCTTTTAGTTCCTCAGTTTCACAAGTCCCTTGGCCGCCAAGTCTTTCTAGGAGATTTTTATATCTTCATTCGTGAAGTCAGATGCAAAATAACTGTTTCGTTTCATTCCCTGTTCTCCACTATAAATTCCTCTGTCCCCACCTGTAATGGGCCCACATTTGTTCTAGCTAATCTTTTCCTTTTCACATACCTGAAGAAACTTATAAGGTTCGCCTTTATGTCCTCGCTAGTTTGCATTCATGATCTCTTTTCCCTTTCTTAATCAGTTTCTTGGTCCTTTGCAGGGCTCTAAATTGCTCCCAATCCTCAGGCTTACTACTTTTTCTGGCATCCTTATAAGGAACTTCCTTGGATCTAATGCAGTCTTTTAATTTATTTTGTTAATCACAGTTGATTTACGTTTTCCTTTGGATGCTTGTGCCTTAGAGGAATGTATATCCGTTGCATGAAGTATTTCTTTAAATAGTCATTGCCTATCTACCTTCAAAGCTTTTAGTGTATTTTCCCATTCTACCATAACCAAATTGCCTCTCAATTTTCTTTCTTCAGATTCAAGACCCTAATTTCAGAATGAACTATATCGTATTCAACCTTAATGCAAAATTCTATCATATTATGATCACTATTTCCCAAAGGCTCCTTTACAGCAAGGTTATTAATTAGTCCTTTCTCATTACACAACACTAAATCCAAAATAACCCAATCCCTCGTTGGCTCCTCAACGTACTGCTCCAGAAACCCATCTCGTACACGCTCCTCCAGAGCATGAGTGCTGATTTGGTTAACCCAGTCTATGTGTAAACTGAAGTCGCCTATTATTACTGTATTACTCATGTTACATGCATCTCTAATTTCTACCATGCCCAACATTAGCACTACAGTTTGGTGGCCTATAAACAACTCCCACCAAAGTTTGCTGCCCTGTGCTGTTTCTTAGCTCCCCCCCTCAAACTGATTCTACATCTTGATGCTTCGATCTAAGATCTTCTCTTACTAATGTACTGATCTAGTCCATTATTAATGGTGCCACGCCACCTCCTTTTTGTTTTTGCCTATCCCTCCTGAATGCCGAATATCCTTGTATGTTCAGTTCCAAATCTTGGTCACCCTTTAGCCACTTCTCCGTAATGGCAATTACATCATACCCATTTACCTCAATTTGTGCATCCAAATCATCAAACCTTCCTCGAATGCTACGTTCATTCAGATAAGAATGTCTTTAATTCTGCTTTTTGACATTATTCTCTCTTCAGATCCTATTTGATGCTTGCCTATGCCTCACCCATCTTCCATTTTTACTTTGTACTTTTCTTCTTCCTTTTACCAGTTTTCTTCCCTCGAATCGGAGCTCCCTCTTTGGTTCCCACCCCCCTGCCAATCTAGTTTAAACCCTCCCCAACAGCACTAGCAAATCTCCTTGTGAAGATGTTAGTCAAAGTCCTACTATGATGCAGCCCGTCCATCTTATACAGGTCCCACCTGCCCCAGGACTGGCCCCAATGCTTCCAAAATCTGACACCCTCTCTCCTATACCAGTTCTCAGCCACGTGGTCAAATGCTTAATTCTCCTATTTTTATGCTCACCAACATGTGGGGCTGGAAGTAATCCTGAGATTACTGCTTTAGAGGTCCTGCTTTTCAATCTCCTTCCTAGCTCCCTGAAATCTGCTTTCAGAACCACAACCCTCTTCCTACCCAAGTCGTTGGCACCAACATGGACCATGGCTTTTGGCTGTTCACCCTCCCCAGAAGAATGTCCTGCAGCAGCTCAGTGACCCTGGCACCAGGGAAGCAACATACCATTGTGGAGTTACAGCAGTTATATAGCTGGTCCAGTTACACTTCTGATCAATGGTAACCCCAGGATGTTGATGGTAGGGGATTCAGCAATGACAATGCCGTTTAACATCAAGGAGAGATGGTGAGATTCTGTCTTGTTGGAGACAGTCATTGTCTGGCACTTGTGTGGCACAAATGTTACTTGCCACTCATCAGCCTAGGTCTGAATGTTGTCCAGGTCTTGCTGCATGCGGGTATGGACTGCTTCAGTATCTGGAGCTTCGAATAATAACGGACAATATGTAATCATCAGCAAGCAACCCCACTTCTGACCTTACAATGGAGAGAAGATCATTGAAGATGGTTGGGGTTAAGACACTACTCTGAAGAACTCCTGTAGTAATGTCCTAGGGCTGAGATTTTTTTTTTAATTCTTTCATTGGCCTCCAACAACCACATCCACCTTTATTAGTTCTGATTCCAAACAGTGGAGCAGTTTCTCCACTTGCCAGAATTTCAAGTTTGCTCGGGTTCCTGGGTGCCCCACCTGATTTAAAGCTGCCTTGATGTCGAGGGCAGCCACTCTTATTTCACCAAACAAGCATAACTCAAGTTCAGAAGGACAAAATCTGTAATTGCACTGCTGGACATTTTAAATATCACATTAAGAATTTCACATCTCTATTATACTTTACTGAAAACTTAGTGAGAAAAACGACAATGTGACTGTATCAAAATGTCATCTATTATTAAGCTTTACCAGCTTCATAGTGCTAGTAAAGGAGGGAAATAGTCATCTGCTTCATTGATATTAATACTACTTTAAATTTTCAATATCAGGCTGTTAAAACAGGAGAAATGTGCTACTGACTCCTGGTTTAACCTAACTGGTTTACAGCTCTTAACTTAGAGACTTGATTATCATTGATGCTTCTCTCTGGAAGCTCTGGGCTACACCACAAGATGGAGCATTTTGCAGTCTTCAGAAGGATACAAAAGCTTGCAAGATCAGGTCAGCATCAAAGACTTGTGAGCTGATCAACAAAGAGCATCAAGAACATCCGTGGAGAAAATGAACCAGGCTTATTCATAAAATGATAACCTGCTTATTAGTTGACAGTTTTTCAAAGCAGCTTTGTTTAAAGTTATTCCTCTCTAGTAAACAAACAACATAAATAATGTAGAGCTCCAGGTTACTGAATAAATGATAAATAGCACTGTACCACTTAACACTCAAGATTATAAAGAAAGTTAAGAAGTATGGTCCAACGTGAGCAGGTGACTAATCTTTCAGCAGTCCACCACTTTCAACTATCACAAATACAGCACACTTTCTTACAGTCTCACTTATATACGTAAAGGTATTCCTATCAGCTAGGAGGTTTAGTTCAGCATTATCCGAGATAGATGTACAGCCATCCTTCACTCTGTCGATACACATCTTGGACAACCAGCAGATACATTGAAACTACCTCCAGTGCAGGATATCATCAGCTCTCCAGTTTACCTTTCCAGATCAAAGAGGATACAGTCCATTATAAACTGCACGGGGAAGATAGAAGAACTGGAGGGAAAAATACATTTAAAACACCAAATATTTATACCTCCACTTGTGCTCCAGGCCGTAAACCACGTCCACAATTTACTATTTGTTGGTAGGCGACACAAAGACCAAATTTGCCATCCAGCTCATAAAGGCCTGCTGTAATGTTTATTAACTTACTTATCATACCCTAAAGCAAAAAAAAAAGAGAAATTGATAGGCTAGTCAACACTTCACTAACACAATCTTCCCAAGCAATACAGAGCTTTGAATATCCAAGGGACAGGACACGAGTTAACATTTGCAATTTATGACAGTGAAAGCTTCAAACTCTTCACTGAAAGGCAGATCCAACAGTAAAGTTCCATTTTGACCTTTAGTCCCTGGTGTGTTAACTACCATCAGCAGGGGCAGAAATAGGGTGCTGCGAGTACTTCCTTACACAGGAAGCCATGGATAATTCTGGCGAGCAGTCACTCTCACCAGCTGCATCTTCCAGTGGCCAATTTCACAACGGTGCTGAAGGAGCAATGCAAGGAGCTCAATCAGCCACATTCCTGGCTTTGGTGTCGGAAGACCAAAATCAGGCAATATAATTATCTTAAAGAGGAGATTTCACCGCTCCGAGAAAAATGTTTGCTCCCTCCTCTCTATCCATATATGTTTGCACTCTCTTGATTGCAAAATGGTTAACAGGGTTCTCCTAATGCCTCAGATGGGTAAAGCATGTACATCTGAGCCAGACACAACAGTAAAGTTCAATTTTGATCTTTGGTCCCTGGTGTGTTAACTACCATCAGCAGGGGCAGAAGTAGGGTGCCTCTGCACCCATGAATTTTGAAAAACCGGTAGGGCTCTCACTTTGAACAGCTATCTGGCACCCATTGCTGGAAAGTGCCTGTATGGGGAAATCAGCATATGGCAGAATTGAGCTCAGTATTCCCCATGGTTGAATGGCCTGCTAACACCCATTGTTCAGGCGCATACAATAATAAATTGTGAGAGCTCCTCAAAGGTATAGAACAGTTAACTACTTGAGCAATGAAGGCAGGAAAAAAGTGGTAAAAAAACAAAAAACAAGGACACCTCTCCCCCAAAGATTCCCCCCTCCTTCAGTTTAAGTTCACACCCTATGACTAGAGAATGTTGAATGACATTGCAGAGCTAGATTTTAAAATTAAAAGTCAAAATTACTCAAGCATTCAAAATAAGGCATAAAGCTCTATCCACTAAACAGAAACAATATAAACTATAATTAGGTCATCAAACTCCCAATATGAGGTTTCCATTCAAAAAACAGAAGTTAATTTCCCACAGTCAAGTGACTTTGTCCAAAAGATCATGGAAGACATGAAACCCAAAAACTTATCTTACAATCCTCTGCATATCCAACCCCACATTCAAAACCAACACAAACATCAAGTACTCACACGGTAAGAGCATATTTTGGACTCTCTGCTCTCAAACACTTCTTCTATGGAGCTTTGACTTGACCAGTCCACAGAAGATATATTCTGAAAAGATTCTTCTTTTGAAACAAGTGATGTTAGCTCATGTTTAGAAGTCTCCTTCATATCTGAAGCATGCATAAATTCTGCCAGTGTTTGTTCTTTTACAAACCCCTCATTATAAAGGTAGAATTCAGAAGACGATGACACAACAAACACCTTATAATTGGTGCCTTGTAGGCTGGAAACGAAGACCTTTGTTATGACGTATTGTTTTGTAACTTCTAAGCAGCGATGCCACGTTAGTTTGGCAGGAGCCTAAAATAAGAGCACAGTTGGGACATTCAGGCTAAAAGATCAAGATTTTAATACAATTAAGGCATACAGCATATAATAGTGCAATACCCCCTCATCAAAACTGCAAACAACTTATTGGAAAAACTGTGATGTACATCGTTTCAAAGGCAAAGGGCAAAATGTAGGCGAGATTATGAGAATATTTTGTGTCTAAAAGAGAAATGTACTGCATTCTATATTTTCCAATGAACCTCAACCCTTTTAGTACATTTTATAGGATTATTCGAGCACTCATAGCTGTAAAGGTAGGGAGGTACACTAATTGTAAGGCACATATCGATTCTATGCAATGTCACAAAAGCCAGGGCTGCCTGCGTGCTATTTTACTCAGAGACCACTAGGATCATGTTGAAGAGAGAGAAAAAATCCAATTAAAGCCGAGGAAAGTACAGAGATTCACAAAGTGGAGACAATAATTACTCAGTTTCATGGAAGACATTGCAGATTTACTGCAAGCTAAGTTCAAATAGCAATCATTTATAGTTACTGTTCAGAGGCTCAAAGTTGATAGAGTAAAAAGCATAATTTATGTGACGATTACAGGCAAAGATGTGCCAAGCATTCTGCTAAGCTGATGTATTTGCATTGAAATCTGACTATGCAATATTTGTAACAAACAAAATAGAATGTTTGTATGAAAATTCTATGTCACCTCTTGGAAAGGTTTTAACCTGTTTACTTAAAATGAATTAAATGCCTTATTAAGAATTTCAGCAAGCATATTAACTCCTTACTATCACACAGCTTTACTGGAACCCAGTTATATTTATCCTTCCTACTTCCACCATTAATATTGTGTCCTGTTACACAGGTGCTAAAGACTTCAGACAGTTTGGAATGGTAACGGAGTGGTGTAGAAGAATCAAACTTTGGTCTTAAACGTTAGAGAACCTATGTGTTGCCTTGTGACTTACGTCAGTGAAATGGGTTGCAACAGACATTTCACAGTAGATACAAATACAACAAATATCATTTTTGCCACTAGCACACAGGTTTTTATCATTTTAAATATGGAAAAAGTTTACATTAATGCATTGATTATCAAATGTTTGGCCACTGCAACACACAAGTATTAAACATTAAATATTAAACTGTTCCGAAAAACAGACTCAGCTACCCAAAGGAAAACTACTGTCAATGCAGAAGTTTTTTTTTATTAACACAGCCTCAGAAATAACATGGTAATCAATCATCAGATAAAGAAATTTGATGACAGATTGATAGAAATCTGATAAACTTGGTGAACCCTGGCATTTCCTTGAAGGTTTTGAAAATGGGAAGCCTTTGGTTAAAGCAAATCACTGCACAAAGGTGATAAAATTGAAAATGTCAACAGATAAACATTGTGTACTGTAAAATCAAGCTTATTACACATTTGAAGTATTCCAAAGTAGCTCATACTTTTATTGAAAAACACACCTGAACTACAACTGGAAGACATGTTTCAGTTTCAAAGGAGCTGAGAAAGAAGAAGAAGAAGGTTTTCCCTCGGATATTTAAAACTGAACTGAGACGGCTGAGTTCTCCAGCTATGTTCAGCTTCACTTTTTGGCAATGAAACCTTGACAAGATCAGAATACAATTACTGTCACATACCATCCATAACAGGGGATTGCAACACAACAAGAGGAAATCAATACCTTCCCAAGAGATGGTGACAAGTGACAAGGTCAACCATCTGTCGTATGATTCCACAAGTGAAGATATTGATCACTTCACACTGAGTCACGCATATTCGTGTCTATAACATACTGTATAATTGTACAAAAAGATGAATTCATTGCAAGTATCAGGACATTGAAATTTCCCACAGACCACTTCGCTGGCAGTCAAAAAAAAGTATTCAAATAATCCTATAAATCAACCTGAGCAGTTCATAACATCAATTATCAATTGATTTTATCCATCTTCTAGCTGTTACCTCTCATTTCCTAAGCACATGATAAGTAGAGGTAAAAAGCTTGAGAGCTATTATTTTAGCAGACTGGAATGAGTATTAGTATGCATGTTATACTGTATCTCATAATCCAACAGGGTACCCAGTGAAAGGTTCTCTCTCCCAATGAAAGATCAGATCTCTCATGGGGTGGGATGGGAGCTCTTACGTTTAAAACTACAGCTGAGAGCAAATCCTTTACTTCCCTTGCCACAGCTATAGTTATAAATATAAACTGTCCCATTCATCTGGTTTTAGTGAAAGCCTACTTTTTTTTGTGGGTCTTGGGAGATGCTGTTGGTTCGCTGGCTTTGTTTTGCTTGCTGCAAATACATAGATAAAGAAGCCAGAGTGGCACCGGCATGGTACAATGCCACACTCTCAAAAGGGACAACAGATTGTAAAAGAAACAAACTGAGTGAATTGACGCTCAAGTAGAATATCTAAACCAGAGTAATGCTCTTTCTGTTGAAATCTGCATGGAGTTAAAAACAACAACCTGCCCATAGTGCCTTTAACATTACGAAGTTTCTCAAGACGCTGCTTAGGAATGTAATGAACCAAAATTGACCTAACCAATGAAGGCAACATTAAAAGGGCTGACTAAACGTTTAGTCAGAGATATCTTTGAAGATGCTCTGTAAAACTAGAGAGAATGTTTAGGTAGGATTTTAACACAAGAATGTAAATTTTCAAGATTGAGGGATTGTCAATTGGGAGCCAATACACATCAGCAACAGTGGGGATGATGGACGAGCAGGATTCAGTGCCCGTTAGAATATGGGCAGCAGAGCTTGGAAGAGTTCAAGTTTATGCAGGTTGGAGGATGAGAAGCCAGTCAGGAGAGCATTGGAATAGTCAAATCTGAAGGAGACAAGAACACAAATGAGGGTTTCCGTAGCTGTTGGGTGTGGTTGTGGCAGAGACAGGGAACATTACATAGGTGGAAGTGGGCAATCTCTGTGATAGAAAGAATATGACAGCATGGGGGGGGAGCGCATATCAAAAGTTCAGCTCAAGGGTCTCAAATGAAACACTGAAGTTGTAAATTGTCTAGTTCAACCTGAAGCAGTGCCGGAAGGTGAAGGGAAGGTGGGCTAGAATCAGTGGTGAGGAAATGGAGTTTGAGGAGGGGACCAAAGATGGTGGACTCGCTCTTCCCAATGTTGGACTGAAGGAAATATTAAGTGATACCATGATAAAACCTTGCCTTTATTTTTAAGCACAGTACATAAACATTACTTCCAGATCACAAAGCTGGCTTGGTAAACTACTTTCTAATCATTCACCTGATTCACAACAGACAACAATGGTTAGAATTAGCAAAGTGCCTCTTTCTCTTCCACAAGTGGTGTTTTTTTTCTTTAAAACATAGGCTTCATTAGGTTATTTTCTGCTCAAGACTTCATCTTGGGCAAAAGATTTTGGAATTTAGGCATCAGTTTGATAAATTTATTGGTACAATTTGATAAATTTATAGGTACATCTCAAAAACATTTGCTGGATGACCAAAGAATTCCTTCAGTATGTTTTCACTTATTTAAATGCTAATGCCTTCTTACTTTCAATATTAAATGTAAAATTCATCCTGTTAAGTATTTCGATTGCTTTAGTTTTGCATAGATTGTGGGCTCTTGATCTTATCGGGGTAAGTAGTTATCTCGAGGTTCACTGCCTAGTAAACTTTGCCATCTATGCAGCTCTGATATTTAGCTGAGTCAGGTGCCATTAGGAAGTGGAGTTCCAGATCTTTGTTTGCAAAAATATACCCTGTTTTTAAAAAAGTTGAAAAATGTGTGACTCTGAACCGATCAGGAATTATCAATGTTTCGAGAACCACATTTAAATCTTGCATCAGATACATATTTTTACTTCACTCTCTTGTACAGAAACACTGAGCACTGTACATAGTGCAAGTTATTAGTTGCTCTGACAACATCAAATTGAAGAGAAACAACACTAAACAAACTTTTTCAGCCAAAAAAAGCATTCTTTTGAAAACAAGATGAAATGAATAAATAAATTGACATACACAGTTTTTACCACAGGAACACATGAAAGAAGTCATGATTTTCCTCAAATTAAAGGGGGAGGGGGGAGAAAAACTTGAATATTACCTAATTATTAAAAGTGTATTTAAGCCTCTTTCAATGTGCATGTCCTACCCTTTGTCCAGGAGATGAATTGCTGAATCCGGCAGTAAAACTTTTAGTGTGTTTGACACCAAAAGGCTTCCAGCCAGCCGTTTTGGAAACACCAGGAAGGGTGCTTCGATTATCTCAAGATAGCCAGCTTCAGCTCCACTGGGTCTCCAAACTTCACTGCTCTTTGGAATATAACTCCAGCTTGGAAACAGTACTAAGTGCCCCAACCACCGAGAGTCCAGTTTGATAATCTAGCCAACAATTGTATGATAAAAGAAAAGACAAAAGCATAAATAACATTGTTGTGACATGAAAGTTCCAAACAAAGTTCCATAGTAAATAAATCACAAATACTTTGCACTCCAAGGATAAATATTCAGTGAAAAAGTCAATTTTTTCACGTTATTTGAAAACACGTTCACAGGAAATCTTGCTTAGAGACCATCTAAAACAGAAGTGGAATGTTTAAACTTTTCCTCAGACTGCAAGTTATTGATCCAGCAGGTTAAGTAGTTATGTACTGCCTTGTAAAACTGACCATTCATGCAGGTCTGATATTTAATTTAGGACCAGGAGACTGGCAGGAATCAGGTGGCCAAGGTTTTATTTTAAGCCGGGAATGATCAATATAAAAGAACAGCCAGAAACTAAAACCTCACCATGTCAGATTATATAAGGGGGCCTCTTCATTTTTTGCTTATGGGGTAATGGGTCTCCTCCCTTAGGGCACAGTCATTGATAGACTTGAGTTTGTTATGCAGCGGAATTCACTCGCAGTGATCACCCTGAATGTGCCTTTTCTATCACATTAGTACATTTCTCATTAGTTGCTGATCGGGTGTCTACTGGACTGTCCCATAAAAAATTCACTTCATTCATTGTTCTGAATCTAAAACTGGCATTGAACAGACAGCTCAAGCACAAAGCATACTGAAATGCTGGCGAACAGCACCCAATAGCAGTTTCAAACGGCTGATCAATAAGCTCTGCAATGGTTCCAAAGTATTCGCCTCACCTCCTATTCAGTATACCAACAGTACTGCAGACATACAGCAGCTGGTGAAACTCACTGAAGCTCACTACTCATTGGCATTTTAAACAGCTAAGCAGAACTCTGTATCCAACAGTACTTTTAACATAATAACTCTCCCTTAGGCCATTGTGGAACTGCATCTTCTGATTTGGTGTTCATTTTGGGACCTATCAATATTGATAACCAGTTTCCACTGCCTCACAAAACTGCAATTTTAAAGAAAATTGTGGGACAATTTTACCTAAATTTACATCTATCTTGACATATATCTCAATATAAATACATAAATGGGCTCTGAAGAACCTAATTCTACATTCATTTTATCCAACCTCGTGAACAAATTCTTTTAAGTTGAGTAATTTCCCACTCCTGACAGCAAATAGCATTGTCACCTCCCAACATCGTGCCATGTAATTCAATAAACTAGTTAAGGCACCAAAATTAGTCAATAGTTAAACTTGTCTGTAAGTTTGGGAACTTCAGTTTACCTCACAAGGTATAAACCCATTCTTGTCCTGTAAGTACAAGTTCCCATCACTCTGCCGTTCTTCGCTCTCTGAAGCACTTGAGGTAATAGAGATCTTGTCTGTCAGGATACCACATAGCAGCAAGTTCGTGCGACTGAGCGCCTTGTGACCAACTAGAAATCTCTCTTTATGCAGAGCCCATTGCTTAAACCGACTGGTACTCCACGTTAACTGACTACAACACGGGGTCTTCTGCTGAGACTGAAGTTCCGTGAGCGATATAAATCTGCAACATAATCATCTTTAATTATTCAGCAAGAAGGTGGAGCCTAACTGAACTCTAACCACACTAAATTAACACTTAATCAACATGACAATGATATGCAGGCCTTAATCACTGACATGTAAATAGTGACAAGTAAAATACAGAAAGTTCTGGAAATGTAATGTGATGTAATTCTGTCAACATGTGAAAGAGGAAAATCAAATGGAACCTTGAACAGACATAAATGGGCTGCAGAAGCCTCAAATCCCTTTCAAGAGCACTGAATAAACCAGCATATGGCAGGGGCTTAGAAATACTAAAAAATAATTACTGCTGATGGAAACCACCAGCCCATCTAATTCTTCATTATACAGAAATCTATGGTCACTTCATTATCATACTTGACTGCTATTTGAATGATTTCACTGTTTTTGGCTGCACAGCTTTCACTGGAAGATCGTGAGACATCACGAAAATAACAATTTGTATTTGCTTAGTGCCTTTAATGTAGTAAAACATCCCAAAGCGCTTCACTGGAGCTTTTAATCAAGCAAACACGACACCGAGTCACATAAGGTGGTGTTAGGGCTGGTTACCAAAAGCTTGGTCAAAGACACAGGATTTAAGGAACGTGTTAAAGGATGAGAG
The DNA here is from genome assembly GCF_017639515.1 of Carcharodon carcharias. Taxonomy (NCBI): domain Eukaryota; kingdom Metazoa; phylum Chordata; class Chondrichthyes; order Lamniformes; family Lamnidae; genus Carcharodon; species Carcharodon carcharias. The sequence goes on along the minus strand of NC_054492.1, from coordinate 31,930,888 downwards.
AGGCAGGAAGGTTTAGGTAGGGAATTCCATAGCTTGGGGCGTTACATTAAATACTGCAACGTAGTGAACACTATACCCTTTCCCTAGCAGAATAATGTTGCAATTTGTATATTTAAGTATATTAGTTGATTACATTGCCAGAAACATTGTATTCACAAGAAACAGAAGCAAGCGTAGACCACACAGCCCATTGAGCCTGCTCCACCATTCAATACAATCATGGCCGATCTTGGGTTTCAACCCAAGTTCCCCGTCCTAATTCTAAGCCCCCTCAGAATTTTGTAGGTTTCATTGCCTCATACCCTCTGGAGTTTAGAAGAATGAAAGCCCAATTTACTTAGCTTCTCGTCATAGGACAACCCCCTCATCCGAGGGACCAATCTAGTCAACCTTTGCAGTACCGCCTCCAATGTAAGTATATCCTTTCTTAAATGTGGAGACCAAAACTACACACACTACTCCAGATGTGGTCTCACCAAAACCCTGCACAACTGTAGCAAGACTTCTTTATTCTTGTACTCCAATCCTCTTACAATAAAGGCCAACATGACATTTGCCTTTCTAATTGCTTGCTGCATCTGAATGCTAACTTCCTGCGTTCCTTGTACAAGCACACTCAAGTCTCTTTGAATATCAACACTTACAAGTTTCAAACCTTTTTAAAAATATTCTGTTTTTCTATTCTATTTTCTATCCTTATAACCAATTCAAATACAAGAAATTTATAATGATGGTTTGAACACGATTCAGGAGCAGACGTTTATCCCATTGGACATCACACATACTTTCATCTGCGTGGATTGCATTTACTGCACAGTTTTGGAGCTGGAAGGGTTTTCCCCACAACATTCGCCTCTTGTTCCAACAAAACACTTACACCCCAGATGGCCTGGGAGGTTGCAGCCTTGGAGGCAATCAACCGCTTAGCCCTCCCTGCTGCAGAATTATTTCTTTGCTCAAGAGTTACAACCCATCCAGAGGTGCGAGACAAAAAAATCATTCATAGCACCAATATATTCAAGTAAGCTTCGGGACTCAAAACTCCCAAGCATCATAGTTTAAAACAAATGTTCTTAAGCTTGGCAGCTATATTGTTTCATGGCTGAAACTGTAGCGCTATAAACATACTAGCTAAAAAAAACAAAACATGAACGCTGGAAAGAAAAAATGCTACAAATACACAAGTCAATTAGTAGCTGAAAGAGAAATATAGATGTTATGTACTATAGACCCTTTCATTATAACAGAACCATGCAACGAATATAATAGATTTGTTTACAGTACCTGTAGCTTAAAGGTAGAATAAGTCCATCTTTCCCCTGATGGCAACAGGGATTGCTGCAATTGTGACAAATTCTGCACAGACATTGAAAGAGACAGCTGCTCAATTCTTTGCAGGTAATTTCAGAATCTACAGCTACAGGAAGGATGTTCTCTCTTGTAAATCTGTATAAATTCTGGAGCCACTGAACATCCTGTGAATTGAAATGCAAGAAAGAATATCACAGCCAGGATCTCAATGTGTGAAGTTATTCGAAACCACACCTCAAAAAACTACAGAGATCCTGTCCTGTATTTAGGCCATTCTATCAAAATGACAATGATATGCAAGCCTTACTTTGTTCTGACAGAGGTTTTACAACATAAAGCTTGTAATGTCATCAAAGCAGCCAGAAACCCAGTAGTAAACAAAAATCCATGACATACACATAACCACACACATCGGAAGCTATGATCCCATCCTCTACTCCTATTATAACTCCACATAGAAGTCGCTGAAGTGTCATAGTTGCATTCATGCCACAGAAGGGCATTCAGCCCATTGAGTCTGTGCCGGCTCTCCTCAGAGCAATCCAATCAGGCCAACTCCTCTGCTCAATCCCTACAGCCCTGCAGGTTAATTTCCTTCAAATGCCGCCACCCCCCCCCCCCCCCCCCCCCCCCCCCCCCCCCCCCACCCCACTATTTCCTTTGGAAATCATTGATTGTTTTTACTTCCATCTCACGTGGACAGCAAGTTCCAGGTCATTTCCACCCACTGAATAGAATAGTTTTTCCTCACATTCCCTTGCACTTCTTGCCCAAGACCTTAAATCTGTGCCCTCTAGTCCATGTACTATCAACCAATGGGAACAGTTTTTCTTACCTACCTTATCTAAACCTGTCATAATGTTGTACCCTTCTATGCAATCTCTCCTCAATCTCCTTTGCTCCAAGGAGAATAACCCCAGCTTCTCAAGTGTAAATTTGTACCAAAATCCCCCATCCCTGGAACCATTCATGTCCTGGGCTACTACCTTTGATTTCTTCGTCATCATTCAGTCCTTATGAGCAGAGGGAAGGGGCATTATTCTGCAGCTAACGATGTACTGTAGACAATTTGGCAGCATGTACTTAATGGAGACGTATAAATATGACTCTTATGGCGAGATAAACTGCTGCCCATTTCTGGAACTGTATCACTGGCTCAAGTCTCTTTGCTTATTCCGGAACATTTTCAGCATCGGAGCCAGCCTCCAAAGCTGGGAGCTCAAAAAAATGAGCAATGGTGATCACAGCTTCTTGGAGACAGACAGCAAACCAAGAATTTGAACTAACTACAGTGGAATAAGTGCCATTGCTTATGTTATGAATACTGCTAAAAATATGCAGAAGACACATGGCCCCAGCAGCAACAAATAGCCATCAAGTACAGGATCTAACCATCTCCCTTAGACATTCCATTGCTGAATCTCCTACCATCAAAATTCTGGGGGGCGGGGGGGTTACCACTGTCCAGAAACTTAACTGGACCAGATAAAAGCATGCTGTGGCTACAACAGAAGATCAGAGGTGAGTAACTCACCTCCTGACTCCCCAAAGCCTGTCCATCATCTCCAGAGCACAAGTCAGGAGAGTGATGGGATACTTTCCACTCGCCCAGATGAGTACAGCTCCAGCAACACTCAAAAAGCTCAACACCATCCAGCCCCCACCTTAAACATTCACTTCTTCCACCACTGGCACAAGTAGCAGCACTGTGTGCCAGCTACAAGATGCACTGCAACAACTCCTTTCACAGCAAGTAGCTCAAGGATGGCAGGCACAAGGGAACACCACCATCTGCTTGCTCTGCTCCACGTTACACACCTTTCTGACCTGAAACGATATCAGCATTCCTTCACTGTTGTGGAATCAAAATGATGGAACTCCCTCCATTTCAGCACCGTGTACTTACAACGTGTGGACTGCAGCGGTTCAAGGTGGCGGCTCACCACCCTCTTCTCAAGGGAGATTAGGGATGGGAAATAAATGCTGAGCTTACGGGCAATGCTCACGCTACAGGGATGAATAAAAATAACAGGCTGTCCCCAAAGCCTTCCCCCCCCCCCCAACAAGGTCATCGCCCACTGCCTCAAGAGCACGATCAGCTCAGGCTGGCGGTTGGGAAGCAGCCTGCCACTAATCTTCTTACAACGAGTCTTATTAAACCGGAATCCTACCCTCTCCTTTGGTTGAAATCTAAATCCTGATCCCCTCTCCTTCCTTTGGTTGAAATCGGAATCCTAACCCCCTCTTTTGCTTCTGACCCTGGCAATGGAAACTAACCTGGGGAGCCATGGGTGATCACATGCGGCCAATCAGTTGCCTAGAAATTGACTTATTGGTAGGGTGGGCGACATTGTCAATGTTCAAAAGGTGGATACGCTTGGCCTAAATAGCCAAGTGGTTATGGTACTGGGTTTGTAATCCCAAGATCAAGAGTTCAAATCTCACAATGGCAAACTATGAAATAATGTAACTTCGCTTGGCCTAAATAGCCAAGTGGCTATGGTACTGGGTTTGTAATCCCAAGATCAAGAGTTCAAATCTCACAATGGCAAACTATGAAATAATGTAACTTCGCTTGGCCTAAATAGCCAAGTGGCTATGGTACTGGGCTTGTAACCCCAAGATCAAGAGTTCAAAAGGTGGATTCATTCATAAATTAAGGCAAAATGATGGGTATTACGAAGGGAAGTTCACACTCACAGCATTGCTCAGCTCCCCAAACTCTGACACAAACTCTTCCATATTCGTCAACGCCCGTCAGGGGGTGGGGGCATCATCAGTCAATTCAATACGGAACCCTTTTTTAAAAAAAAAAACAAATGTAAAGCTGTCAAGGCCTCACTCCCTGATGAAATTTTGAACCCACGCCGAATCGGCACCAACATTCACTTCAAGGCAACTGCCTGCTCGCGCTGCGCAGGGGCAAGATGTGCCAACATCCGGCGCCACTGCCCCGCAGCCGGGCCAGCTTCCGGTTCCCGTGCCCCGCAGCCGGGCCAACTTCCGGTGCTCATGATAAAAAGCAAACTACCACAGATGCTGGAAATCTGAAATAAAAGCAGGAAGCGCTGGAAAAACTCGCAGATCTGGCAGCAAACAAGAGTTCGCATTTCGAGTCCGTTTGAGGCTTCTTCCGAGCCGAGTCATCTTCCGGTACCCCATGAGCAGCCGAGGCAACTTCCGGCACTTATGCCCCGCAACAGAGCCACCAGCCGGCTCCCTTGTCTCGCAGCAGAGCGAACATCCGGTTCTCGTGCCCCGCAGCAGAGCTAATATCCGGTTCCTGTGCCCCGCAACCGAGCCTACTTCCGGTTCCCGCGCCCCGCAGAGCCTCCATCTCCTTCAGCGCTGACTGGACTAACAGCTGTGGGGTCGCTGTCTCCGACCGGTTCGTCAGCCGCGCGAAATTAAAGCCGAGCAGCCTCGGGAAGGCAGAGGGTCCGTCCATGTGTTGCTGGTGGTTGTGGGTGTTGGCGCTGCTGCCTCTGCTGGCGACCGAACTCTCGTCGATGCCTGAGGCGAAGCTCGGCCCGCCCGCCCCCCTCAACCGGAGCGCCTTGGCCGGCCCCCTCCCCGGCCACAACGCCACCGCCACCACCACCACCACCACCACCACCGCCTTCGACAGTATCGCCTCCATCCTGCGCCACTTCTCCACCCTCAAGAACCTGGTGCTGGTAGCCTGCGCCGGGGCTTTCCTCCTCATTGTGGGCCTGCTGGTCAGAGTCATCAGGTAAAAACTGTCTGGGGGAGGGGAATGCCCGGCGTAAATGTCACCTGTAGCGTCAGGTAAACGCCCCTCCCCCCCCCCCCCACCCCACCCCACCCCGGGGAGAAGCAAAGGGATGATGAGCGGCCAAGGTCCTGGAACGCCGACAGAAAGCGCTGGAAAAACCTCAGCAGACCCTGAGCAGCGTCAGAGTTAAACTCTTTTGAGCCCGGCCTGGCTCTGCTTTGGGGGCTAGAATGCGCTGCCCTGACTGAGAGTGGGAGGCAGGGAGGGAGGTTCAGCCCGGGGCATTCGAAAGGCCAGTCAGATCTGGTTGCCTGAAAAGGGGCAATGTGCAGGGTCCCTGGGGGTGGGGTTGGGGAGGCAGGAGAACGGCACTCACCCTGGAACGCTCACTCGGAGAGCTGGTGAAGACGGGATATGGGCTGAATGCCACCTACCCCCCCTGCGCTGTGTGAATTTGCCCCGGTGTTGGTGACTGTCAGAGGGCTGGGGGTTGTTGGGGAGAGAGAAAATGTTAGACGAGTGAAGGTGAAGCTTCTGGAAAACATAATTAGGGGCAACATTACTTGAAGGAAGCCAGCATGAATCTAAAGGTAAATGGTGTTTAACTAATTTGAGGGTTTTGATGAGGCAATAGAGAGGAGCAGAGGGACCTGGGTGTATATGTGCACGACTAAAGGTGACAGGACATGTTGAGAGAGCAGAAAGCATCTGGCACCCTAGGCTTTATTATTAGGGTACAAAATCAAGGAGTTTACGTTAAACTTGTATTAAACACTGGTTCAGCTTCAGTTGGAATATTGCAATCAGTCCTGGGCACCACACTTTAGAAAGGTTGTGAAGGCATTGGAGAGAGCGCAGAAAAGATTCTCTAGAATGATCCCAGGGAGGAGGAACTTCAGTTATGTAGGTAGATTGGAGATGTTGAGGCTTTTTTCCTCAGACAAGAAAATGCTGAGAGAAGATCTGATAGAGGCATTCAAAAGCATGAGGGGTCTCGACAGAGTAGCTAAGGAGAAACTGTTTTCATGGATGGAAAAGTCGAGAACCAGAGGGCACAGATTTAAAGTAATTGTAAAAATAAGCAATGACGATATGAGGAAAAACTTCTTCATGTAGCGAGTGGTTAGGATCTGGAATGCACTGCCTGAGTTTGTGTTGGAGGCAGATTCAATCAAGACATTCAAGAAAGAATTAGGACATGCAAGAGAGAATTAGGTTATTATCTGAAAAAGCCCAGGGTTACAAGAAGATGGAGTGGCACTAGGCGATTGTGCTTTTGGATAGCCAGCATTGGCATGATGGGCCAAATGGCCACCTACTGTAATATGTGTGCATTTAGAGATGCAACTCATTTGGCCAAATTAAGATCATGAAGATCCTTTCTATTTCCATTACAAGTTCCTATGTCAGCATTTTTAATTGAAACCCACTATTTATAACCTTTCATTGTAATTGCCCCTTCCTGGTGTTTCAATTTTATTGTACCAGTTTCCATTATAAATATCGGCATGCAAGTTGAGGAATTAAAAATAGATCTGGCAGTGTCTGCGGAGAGAGATACAGGCTTAACATTTCAGGTCAATGACCTTTCAAAGGTGATCTTCCACCTGAAATGTTAACTCGGTTTTTCTCTCTCTGCAGATGCTGCCATGCCTGTTGAGCATTTTCTAGTTTCATTTCTAATTTCCAGCATATGTGCTATCTTGCTTTTTAAGTTGAGTAAAAGGTGACAGATATAAGATTTTTAGCACTTATCGACTTTGGGTATGATACATGGAGCCAAGCTGGGTTTAATGGATTGGTGTCTGGGGATAATTTCATGAGCATATGCAGATTTAATTTGTGTCTATTTTAAAGTCATGCATTAAGTGCTGTATTTACATTTTCTATATTCTTGTGTTGACGTTTGTCATGGAAAACTGCTTGTAATGGTATTGCAACATCTTTACCAGAGAGATGTAATTACACTGACAAGTTTCCATTATGTGCTTAGGCAAAGGAATTTATAATGAGAAAAGTACCAGGAATTGCAAACAGATGTATGATTTACGATAGATCACTAATTTAATTTGATGTGCATTCTGTGACGAACTCCAATACTTTCCTTAATTGGCAGCCGGAGATCAGGAGTTCAGAGTTTGAAGGGTCATGAGGACTCTAAACATCAACTCTTTTCTTCTCCGCCGATGCTGCCAGACCTGCTGAGTTTTTCCAGGTAATTCTGTTTTTGTTTTTGTTTAGGAGTTCAGAGGCCAGGAACTACAGTTCCCAGTGGGTCTTGGGCTTCCTGCGCATGTGCCAGCCAAGAGATGTCCGCACACGCACATTTGGTGGTTTTTCTTGTCTTTAGGCCGGGATCTGGCCCCTGCGCATATGCGCAGAAGGAAAAGGAGGAAAGTGAAACAGCATGAAACTGCAGGTCAGGTGACCTGAAAAGGAACGCCACTGCAGCGCGTGTGTCCCAGGGAGCAGGACACAGATGGGCGACAGGGAGAAGGTTCCAAACGAGGGAGCCAGACAGAAGGAGGTCCCAGAAGGAAGTCCCAAGTTAAGGGACCAGGACAGGAATCTTGAAACAGGTCCTGTTAAGTAAAGTTAAAAGTAAGGAGCAGAGGAATAGACTCCAAGTGAAAGACAGAGCTGCAGGGAGCAGACTTGAAGCAAAGTGGACTCGAGAGAAGCCCAGAAGATCCAAGAAGGAAACTGAAGGTTGGTAACCCCGTACTGACGGTGTGGAGGACAAAGGTACCCTTTTGGAGCAGTGGTGTTCTGCTTGACATGGCCGAAGATCTGAAAGTGTGCTTGGAAGGTGAAACTTGAATGTACACGGCGATCCAGAAGAAAGGAATCTTGAGGCATTTATTGCTCATGCCAAAATGCCCTTGTTTAAAGGGCATTCAAGAGTCAATCATATTGCTGTGGGTCTAGACAGACCGGGTAAGGATAGCAGATTTCCTTCCCTAAAGGACATTAGTGATCCAGATGAGTTTTTACAAAAATCATTTACATGGTCATCATTAGACTTCTCATTCCAGCATTTTATCGGATTCAAATTCCACCATCTGCCAGGGATCTGCCTGGGTCTCTGGATTAGTAGTCCAGCAATAATACCACTACGTCATTGCCTTTGAGTGGGAGCGACTTTTGGAGACAATTACAAGGCAAACTCTTCAAATGTAGAGATTAAAAACCCTTGTGTGAGAGAGAGTTTCAGTGAGACTTGGTTAGCTCGTGATATGGCAAGTGTCTGGGTGGGTTGTTGACAAATCCATAGAATCTGCTTTGGTCACATCTGTCATTTACTTTGGAGTGTGGTGTGTCTGTCCACGGTTTACCAATTAGTTCACATGTACTACGTACTTACCCTGAGTATTAGAGTATAAGGTAGATATGGCAAATTGTTCTATCTTTCTGAATTGGTATTGATCTGTAAACAGGTAGCTGGGGTTAAGGAATAGTGAATATTTGAATCACTTTCCTGTGTTTGTACTGGGACCTTTCCAACCTTTTATGTCTGATGTAATAGTTCATTTTTCCTTGTTTAATAGATGTTTCATTGTTTATGTTAAAAGTTCATCAGACTCCTGTGAATTTGTTCAGTAACTTTACTCCACGATTTCTTTAAAAAAGGTTAGGATCTATCAAGCCAGGTTTCACCCTGGGATCTGACATGTCGGTTATTAGCTAGGATCATAATTCATAATGTTAGCTGTTCAGAAAGTGGTGATAACAGTGGTAAACTGTTGAAAGAACTAGGCAAGCTAGCAGTTTGTCATCCCAATTAGGTCACCAGTGACTTGTGACTGCCTAAAAATTCTGCTTCAAAATTTTGATTGTATTCAGAAACTGTCATGTTTGTGGATGAGTCAGCCATGTGCAACAGAGGTTTTAGAAATTTGGTACTGAATTGTAAATTTGACCCTGAACCCAATCTGATCTTGGACTGGGTGAAGATTGGCCAGTCTACATTCCCTGTCTCAGTCCTTCTTGTCTGTGTTCTAATTTCACTCAGTACCATGGGCTACTATTATTATGTTATTCCACCTTCGTCCCAAACTCTCTATACCTCCATCTTACATTCTGTCAATTGAAATTGGAACTCGTGATAATGCCCTTCAGGGCAACTTATTTTCTGAGGATTTGATAATGGAGCTCTGCACCACTCTTATATCTTCTCTTCCTTCTGAGATGTACAGGCTTTTAAAACTACTTTTGTCATCCTGCCACCAGTAATTATCTTGTCTGTACTTCGTTCTTTTATTAACCTTGGTTTTCAATATTGGCTCTGCACTTTCACCAGTGTTTCTCAATAGAAATGTGAGAGAACATCTTTTTGCAGCTACATATGCATGCCTCTCGTGCATTTAAGAAAAATAAGATATGGTGAATGCCGTCTATTGTTTACCAACCTACATAGCCATGGAGTGGTAACATGGTGGTTTAAGCCATTCGATTTGCTCCCCCAGTATTTGGAGAGAGGTGATCTTGTTTATTTTTCATCTCTCTAAGGTGAAAGCAAATTTTGCCAGCAAACTCTTGCCAGCTTGTCCTTCCACAGCAACTAGCAACTGACCTGAGAGGCAAATAAATACCAGTAAAATAAAAGCTCCATATCTGTGTTCTCTCTTGACGCTTTTATCAAGGAAGGCAAGTGTCTTGTGAGGACGTGTAATACTGCCAAATCTGTTGTGTTCCAGACTGCCCAGAAATGCCCGAATCCAGATAAGTACACAAAGTACGGATACAATAGGTTCTTTCATTCTGTCGTAAAATTCATTTGTACGGCTGACCTTGTGTGTTTATAACTAGGCCATGTAAACACATAATCCAAGTATTTATTCAAATTTGCGAAAGCAAAATACTGGAAATCTGAAATATAAACAGAAAATGCTGTAAACACTCAGCGGGTCATGCAGATCCTGTGGAGGAGGAAACAAAATTAACATTTCAGGTCAGTTGAGGACAAAGGAAGACATTCTGGAGGCACAGGTATGGAAGGTGAGATTGCCAGAATTGGTACAACAGAGAAACTGGATAATGGAATAACCTCCTTGCAGGAAGAAGGATGGGAATCAGTAGATTAAAATGAACAGTACTAAGTAGCCTCTCCCCAGAAATGGAAACAGGGAGGTCAGTAAAAGGGAAAAGTCAGAGCGGTATCATGTAAAGGTGAGTGAAGAGTGGAAACTGGAAGCATAAGTTCCAATGTGGCCATCAGTTTACCGGGAGGAGACTTCGGTAGGACTGGAATAAGTGTGATCAAGATGGTTCCAAGGATTAGACTTTTTAAATTATAAAGAGAAACCCCTAGAATTTAGTGTATTTTTATTTGTGACAAGTCTACTTAGAGGCAGCATAATCCAAGTCTCAAGGTTTGGGACAAGTACAATATAGGTACATCAGTTGTTTTAACTTGGCCTTTAAGATAGAATTGGCAGGCACAAATACTTAATTAATGAGCCTCAAGTCAAAGTAGAGATTAGGAGAATTGTTTCTCTCAAAATAATTACATATGGATCAGACTTCCAACAAAGGTCAATTTAAGGCCTTTAGAAAAAGGGTTGTACTGAACAAGGGGTTGAAAACTAAAGGAGGTATGTAGACTGATGGTCCAATATTAATACAACACTATGGTCCTTGTATAGCACTTTGGGAGAGCTTGGGACATTTTAAATGCCCTATTCATATTGTAGAGTTTATGCGGAATTGCTTTTGAAAACCAGGGAGAAATTTTTGCACTTCTATCTTCTTTTGAGTGTTCCCTTGCTCTTTCATAGACCTTGGCTCTTCAAAAGATTTAAACTGGTGATGAAAATTGTCTACAGCCTTTATGGAATGTGCAGACTGAGTGGGCCAAGTCACTTTTCTTTTTCCCCTTTGTCCTTTTGTCTATGACATGTTTGGCAATCTCTTCTTTGCCTCCACCTATCACTGGCCCTCTATCCAGCTCTACCTGTCCCACCCCCCTCAACCAGCTTATATTTCACCTCATTTCTATATTTCCTCAGTTCTGTTGAAGAGTCATACGGACTTGAAACGTTAACTGTGTTCCTCTCCGCAGATGCTGTCAGACCTGCTGAGATTTTCCAGCTATTTTTATTTTTGTTTCACTTTTTCTTTGTTCTACTTTTTTTCAGGCTGTTATTTGTTGAGATCATTACCAAAAGCAAGTTATTTAGAAATAAATTTGGCTATAAATTAAGTGATATTGCAATTATTATCATGAACTTTTCTACATCACTGTGGCTCAATACTGAGTTTGGATGTGTGTTTAGTGTCAGCTCCCACCGTCATTGCTACTGTTCTGTAACAAAGGGACTCTTTGTCATGGTGGATTCTTGTAAGCTTACTATTCAACTGCCAATACTTTCTAGCACTTCAACATTAAGTGGTCCTTTTTTCAGTTGGAATGGACACATCTTTGATCACTTCTGTCTTATGAATAAGCAAATGTTCTTGCCCTCAGGTCTGGAAGAAAAATCAAGAAAACGAGAAAGTATGATATAATTACGACTCCAGCAGAAAAGGTGGAAATGACCCCGCTCAAAGAGGATGATGACGATGATGAAGATGCAACAGTGTTTGATGTAAAATACAGCAGGTACATCATGGAATTTTCCGGATTTCCCTCAAATCTCAGCACTAGTGTTTTTAGTACAATGATTTTAATATTTGAATTACTCAACTATGTGCGTTCTATACCAGCGGAAGTTACATTCATACATGTGTCATTGAGAAAATATTCCTAGTGAATCAAAAGCCCAGTCAGATTTCAGCCATGGATTTATGCAGTATTCCTTCTTGTACCCATTAAGACTAACCTCTCATTTAATCAGGGACACAGACCTCATAAGAGAGAAGACAGTTTAGAATTAACTACTTCGTGTGGATAGTCTTGAATGTGTGATATAGACGACACAGGGACATATATATGATTTGGAAGATTCCAAATAGATTAAAGAAATGTTGAGGGACAGAGAGGTAAAAGCATCTTTTAACCTTTAACTTTGGACTGACCAGATTAACTGCAATGATTTTGTGCAGTCTTCTACTATTTCTCTAATCTCCTTTTTATTTATGTATGTATCAAATGGGAAATATATTGTGGAATAATATTTATTAACATGATGTTTTCATAATATAATTCTGAACAGTACTTGTTCATCTCTTAGAAATTAAGTGTAGAAACTGAATGGAGTCTTTCAGTCCTCAGAAAGTTAATGGAGGATAGATTAGTGCCTAATGAGATATATTGGTGGCATACTAAACAAAATAATTCAGTTGATTATTCCTATAGTAAGTTCTTTGTTGAAGGCTTCCAGATTTCAATGTGAAAAGCAGCATCTCTGTAATGTGATGATACTTAATGGATTATGGCAGTTAGCTGAATAACATGAGGTGAAAAGCTGCCTCATGTACTTTTTTAATTTGCGTATTGAAGCCATTAGCTGCAACTTCCGACATCCTAATTCCATTTGGTATGAGCTGTTAATTTCGTGGCCAATGATCATTCAAAAGCCAGCTGCTGTAAATTTACTGAATGCTTTTTTCTGTTGAGAAATTTTGCACCCCCGCTGCACCCCCCCCATGATTTTCATGTAAATTGACAAATAACCTTTGTTTCAGTATTCATGAATAAAAAGTAATTTCTAGTTTCAGACAAAACACATTGGGGTTATTTGCAATGGCAGTCTATAGAAGGGACTTTGTCATGAACAGGAATGCTGTTACAATTCAGGCTTTTTTTCCATAGCAGTAATCTATGTTGACAGCTAGAAGATACTCTATACTCAGGCAGAACCTCTTATGAACTAAAATTTGTGTCTTTATTCTCTAGCAAATAGGTTAATCCCAAATTACAGTAAAAACTTTCTGGATGTTGTATGAATACCTATCATGTTTTCCATTATAGAAGAAACTTTAAAAATGCCTATAAACAATAAATTCAGACTCTCATTATTTGACCAGTTTTACCTCTAGAAAAATATGACGCAAAATACAAATGCAAAAATATGTTCCTAGATACTAATTCGATACAATAACCAAAACTTAAGTTCTGTGGTGGACAATAGCAACAAGCCATAAAGCTGTCCCAGTAAAATTCCACCATTTTGGTGAACAACACCAGCTGAGAGTGTGTTTCTTGGGACTGAGATGGCATGTTCAAGCTTTGTGTCTCAATTTATGATTTGCAGAGCATCTTTTAGAAGCATATAATATAATTAACACAATAGAGAAAGGAAACTTAAAACCGGCGCTTTGTTTTGCCAGAGAAGCAAAGATAAGATGGTACACATTTTAGAGTTATGAAGACTTATTTGGAACTGGTGCCAGGAAGTTCATATTAACACAGCATGATCAAACAGTTGGAAGGCTTTGACGAGGAGGATGATGAATACTGGACACTCAACTCATTTAAAAGAAACAGCTGCAAGTTCTACTAGAAAAACATAGAAAATAGGAGCAGGAGTAGGTCATTTGGCCCCTCGAGCCTGCTCCGTCATTCAAGATGATCACGGCTGATCAGCTATCTCAATGCCATACTCCTGTGCTCTCCCCATGCCCCTTGATGCCTTTAGGTTCTGATGATGGAAGCACATCTTCTGCTGTTACTGCATGTCAGGGGAATAGCGAACTCTGTAAATATTGATAAGTCTTTCTCTTACCCAAAGGTTCAGACGATGTGGTACAAAAGCAGAGTTCCAGCAGTTTATAATTGGGTTCCAAAGCTTCTTTGATGGTTTGGCACATGTTCCAAATTATTTATAACCCAATCTCATTGTGGGAAATCATCGTTTCTAGGAAATGGCATTTGTTCCACTAGATTAGCTATCTGTAGTGCCTTTCAGACGGACAGACAATTGTGTAGAGAGAAGATTTTTCTTGCAGATTTTTACATCGCCTGTAAGTGAGGGTTATATAAGATTGGACTTGTGTCAAAAGTTTTGATATCAGCTGAGAAGAGAGCTTTCTACTGAAAAAAAAATCCATTCTGCATCTTGCAGAAAACAAATCTTGTTTATAAGTTATTATTTTGATGCCACCCTCCACAGTTGTAGTCAAAATGCCATCTGTCATCCTTGAAAGGACAGGGAATATGATGGAAACTACTAAATCGCATTGATAACAATTGATCTGCTGATTGCAAAGGTGCATTAAAAGGGAGCAGAACTGATGGTGTGGGAAAGATATTTCTTGTTTTTAAATATTGAGCGCTCTGCAGTAAGGAGAAAAAGGAAAATTTGGGGGAAGAATGGATTATAGAAAATTGCCAAGAAGAAAAGACTTAACTCTGGTTGCAGTGGGGGGGTTGCCCTAAATGTTAATATAATGAACACAACATGAAAATTGGCCTTGTAATCTGCAGGTCTAAAAATATTTGAAAGCCACAGGACATGTTTCTCAGTCTGATGCACTTTCATATCATGCTTCATAAACCTAGCCATTTTGTACAGAATAAAGTCAGGCAAATTGAACCAATGCTCATTGCAAAGATATAACAATGGGTAGAATATAGGAACAGGTGTAGGCCTTTCAATCCCTTGAGATTGTCATTTAATTAGGTCATGGCTGATCTGCACCTCAACTCCATTTATGTCCTGTTGCTCCATATCCCTTGGTAACCTTGCCTAGTGAGCAGAATTGAGCAAACTCCCCTAATAAGTCATCTTGGGTACCAGCAATAATGTTGGAAAATATTTCATCCAATAAAAAGACTTCATTCAGACCACAAAGGGGTGCTGTTCCTGAGAGGGAGGTGTGTGTGTTACATCAGTGTACCAAACCTCCCTGGCTTAGAGTAATTATGTTAACTGTATGTTAAGTGACAAAAAAAAATCTGTCATTCCACTTTCATCTAAAGTTTAGATGATAAGATTTTGATAAGCTATTCCCCTTCCTGCAGTAGGCTTCATTTTTATGCAATTGCTTTTGATGCTAGCTGTGTGTGTTTAGTTTTCTTTTTGTTTCTTCAGAATTTGGCAATGCCCTGTCCTAAACCAGCTAAACCTGTCTCCTTTCCCCTTAAACGCAATCCACTGAGAAGCGGGAGCAGAGAGGATTGTGACACAGCTGAAAGAGGATAAAGTAATGGATAGGGCAAAAAAAAAAAAATCACTTGGTAGAATTAATAAAGTTATAGACTGGTTACAACGCAGGAGGAGGCCGTTTGGCCCATTGTGTTTGTGCCAGCCCTCTGCAAGAGCAATTTAACTAGTCCTTGTTCATTCCACTTAGCCTGGCATTTTTTTCTCAAGTGCTTATCCAATTTGGTTTGAAGGCCTGGATTGAATCTGCCTCCACCCGCCTCGGTTAGTGAATTCCAGATCATAACTACTCGCTGCATAATAAGAAAAGTATTTCCTCATCACCGTTGGTTCTTTTTCCAATTCTGTCTTGCACTCTATTGCAGACCTTCCCATTTAGTCTTTAACCACCATCCCCCCACCACCAAACTTTTTCCACTTACTCGAGACCTATCACATTTCTATCTTTACCCAGTTCTATAAAAGCTCATTGATTTGAAACGTTAACCCTGTTTTTGTCTCCACATGCACTGCTTGACCCGCTGAGCATTTCCAGCATTTTCTGTTTTTTACTTCGGATTTCCATTATCCACAGTATTTTGCTTTTGTGAACTTTACTGTGCTATGCAATGTTATAGACTATCAGGCCAGGATGATTTGGAACCGTGAAATGAGGTAGGAAATGTGACTAGTAAGGTACCAACGATACTTATTGAAGATTCCAATTTGCCAGACATTGGCTAAGGTAATAATGCTTCTACTGGTCAGAGAAGGAAGGAATTTCTAGACTTAATGAAATACTGTTTTATGACTTCATTTCTAAAATAATGAACCAGGTGAAAACATCCTGGTTTGATTTATGATTAATAGGGACAATTTTTTTAAAAATCATCAACACAATGGTGGGTGAGGTTTTAAATACCAGTGACCATAAGGTGATCACACTTGACATAACAAGAATTGGAAAGGCCACTAAAACCAAACAAAATTGCCAGATTTTAATAACACAACTTTAAGTGCCTCACAGGTTTTGTCAGAGTGAGCTGGAATATCTGAAAGTGGCTGGGGAAGTGGAGCTCCTTCAAGGTAGTGACTCTGGTCCATTGCGTTCATTGTGTACCCATGCAAGGGAAAAATAAAAGCTCAAAAGCACTCCAACCTAGTTGAATGGGCAAACAAGCAACACCTAAAGAAGGCCACTAAAGAAAATGATACCACTTGGTAAAGATTCGTGCTTGAAATTTAAAAAGGGTTCAAAAGAAAAACAAGGACGAGAGTGGGGCCACTAAAATTGGGATTGAGTAATGGCATGGTGACTGATGTTACACAGGTTGTCAAAATGTTAAGTGCGTTTTGCTGCCGCCAGTGGTACCACAGAGGAGACAGGTGACCTGTTTGAGTTGGAAGAGGAATTATAGGATGTTGTAGAGGTAAGTTGTGACACAATTCACATTACTACAGCAAGATTGCCAGACAGCCATGCAGATTTATGGCGGATAAATTTCAGGGTCTGAATAAGATGCAGCTGAGAGGATATAAGGGAAGAAATTGAAAGAACTTGAGATTTCTGGAAGATTTATGCCAAAATATTGGAGGGGTACCTGGGGACTGGAGAATAGTGGATGTTTACCCTTTTTGTACATAAAGGTAATAAAAGTGGCTTGGGGAAACATCTGTTGTTTGTAAGGTTCTGGAAATCCTTATTAAAGAAGAATTTATGGATATAAATAAAAGCATAAAAGATGGGCTGTGTAGTTTCATGTAGAGGACGCCTTTCCAATCTAATTAGTTGTTTTTTTTTGAGGGTGTGTCTAGAGTTTGATGGTAAGGCAGTAGATGTAGTTGGGATTTTAGGAAGTCCTTTTCGCACAGTCCCCTAGTGAGGCTGAAGCTGTGAATAAAGCAGCAAGAATTGATGTAAGTCATTTACAGTGAATGCGTGGAGAATATATTGTGCCTTTATTACCTCCATTGCTCTCCTGGCCAGACCCCCCACCTGCTACCACTGAACTCCTTGAGCTGATCATGGTAGGAAGAAAATTAGTTGGATCTTGGCCTTCCAACATCCAGACGTGCCTACATTCTGAGAGAGTTTGTCCAAAACCCTCTTGGGAGTGGGATTTTCATCTGATGATTCTAATGGAAATGCTGCTGGCAATGAATATAAACAGTTTACCACAGTGTCATTTGGCCCTGACTGCAGGCAGTTTGCTCTGTTGCCTTAGCCGTACAAATTAGCATTATGCTTTTTCACTGCTGCCCTGCACATCCTACCTCTCCTGATTTGGGGAAGTTTGCAGGCAAGTTTGCAAAATCATGTTTGCGATTTCATTGCAATCGTACAGATGCAAATTTCTCACACACATTTCCCTGTCATCTCTGAATTTGCATAAATTGGTTAATTGAGCAGAAGAGCAACCAGAATATTAATGATGTAACTGCTTATAAAAGGAAAGTCCTATGTTTCAGAGCATTGTTTTAATGAGTTCTCGATAATTTATTGAATGAGAGAACTTTACCATAATTACTAATTTAAAGTATGCAAATACTGTAGTGCAATTGTGCCGATAAAGTCCCACCTTCACATTTAAGAATAACCTCCATTGTGTTGTGTGACACCATTACCATGCTAAATGGGATAGATTTCAAGTAGATGTAACAGCTCAAAACTGGGCACCCATGAGGTGCTGTGGGCCATCAGCAGCAGCAGAATTGTATTCAATCACAATATGCGTCACTTCATGGCCCAGCATATTCCCCAATCTGCCATTACCATCAAGACGGGGGAAATCAACCCTGGTTCAGTGAAGAGTGCAGGAACAAGTGCCAGGAGCAGCACCAGGCATATCTGAAAATGAGGTGTCAACCTGATGAAGCTCCAATGCAGGATTATTTGCATGCTAAACAGCATAAGCAGCATGTGATAAACAGAGCTAAGTGATCCCACAACCAATGGATCAGATTTAAGCTCTGCGTGCCTGCCACATCCAGTTTATGAATGGTGGTAGACAATGAGACAGCTAACAGGAGGCAGTTCCACAAATATCCCCATCCTCAATGTTGGAGGAGCTCAGCACATTGGTGCAAAAGACAAGGCTGAAGCATTTGCAGCAGTGTTCAGCAAGAAGTGCCGGGTGTATGATCTATCGCGGCCTCCTTCTGAGGCCCCCAGCGTCACAGATGCCAGTCTTCAGCCAGTTCAGTTCCCTGCACGTGATATCAAGAAATGGCTTAAGGCACTAGATACTGCAAAGGCTTTGGGTCCTGACAACATTTTGCCATAGTACTGAAGACTTGTGCTCCAGAACTAACATGCCCCTAGCCAAGCTGTTCCAGTGCAACTGCAACACTGGCATCTATGCAGCAATGTGAAAAATTGCCCAGGTGTGTCACGTACACAAAAAGCAGGACAAATTCAACCAAGCCAACTCCACCCCATCAGCCTACTGTCAATTATCAGTAAAGTGATGGAAGGTGTCCTTGACAGTGCTGTCAAGTGGCACTTATTCAGCAATAACCTGCTCATTGATGCTCAGTTTAGGTTTCGCCAGGGTCACTCAGCTCCTTGTCTCATTACAGCCTTGATCCAAATATGGATAAAAGAGTGAACTCCAGAGATGAGGTGAGACTGACTACCCTTGACGTCAAGGCAGCATTTGACCAAGTGTGGCATCAAGGAACCCTAGCAAAACAGGTCACTGGGAAATGGGGGGATAACTCTTCGCTGATTGGAGTCATACCCACTTAAAGGAAGATGGTTGTAGTTGGAGGTCAATCATCTCAGACCCGGGATATTGCTGCAGGAGTTCCTCGGGGTAGTGTCCTGAGCCCAACCATCTTCAGCTGCTTAATTAATTACCTTCCTTCCACCATAAAGTCAAGTGGGGAGAAGCGATGTTCAGCACCATTTGCAGCTCCTCAGATACTGAAGCAGTCTGTTCCATATGCAGCAAGACCTGGACAATACTCAGGCTTGGGCAAATAAGTGGCAGGTAACATGCCACAAAAATACCAGGCAATGACCATGTCAAGCAAGGGAGAATCTAACCATCTCCCCTTGACATTCAATGGTATTCCGTTGCTGAAGTCCCACTTATCAACATCCTGGGGGTTACCATTGACCAGAAACCGAACTGGACTAGCCATATAAATACTGTGCCTACAAGAGCAAGTTAGCTGCTGGGAATCCTGTGGAGAGTAACTCACCTCTGTCCACCATCAACAAGGCACAGTCAGAAGTGTGATGGAATACTACCCTCTTGCCTGGGTGAATGTAGCTCCAACAACACTCAAAGTTTGGCACCATTCAGGAAAAAGCAACCCGCTTGTTTGGTACCCCATCCACCACATTAAACGTTCACTCCCTCTACCATCACCGCACAGTGGCAGCAACGTGTGCAATTTACAAGATGCACTGCAACAACTCGCCAAGTCTCCTTCGACAGCACGTTCCAAACCTGCAATCTCTACCAACTGGAAGGACATGGGCAGCAGATGCATGGGAACACCACCACCTGCAAGTTCCCCTCTTAATCATGCATTAGCTGACTTGGAGCTATATTGCTGTTTGTTCACTATCGCTGGGTCAAAATACAGGACCTCCCTCAACAGCACTGTAGGTGTACCTACACCACATGGACTGTGGTGATTCAAGAAGGCGGCTCACCAGCACCTCAAGGACAATTAAGGATGGGCAACAAATGCTGGCCTAGCCAGCAGCGCCCACATCCCATGAACAAATTTTTAAAAAATGGTTTAACCAATTATATTTCTGAGCTGTATTTCCGTGCTGCATGAAACAGATTTGGCAATTAGCCTGAACTTTAAAAACTGGAAAGTTTTTAGAGCCTCAACGGCTCATTCTGCATAGTGCCGGGCTTTACTCATGATGTATTCATCATAGGTGTAGCTAATAATTGGAACTGCGCTTTCTTTTCCACTGGTTGTGATATTGATTCCTCTGCACTTGACCAGTAGACCCTCAACAACTGCTCTATAAAACAGCAAGAGACACAATTTGTGCTTTGATTCATGATTCTGATATGGAAATATAAAGTAACATTTTATATGACGCCTGTTTTGTTCTTCCAACAATGAGGACGTTAAATGCTGTATAAATGCAAGTTCTTTCAGCTGACTGCATTCACTTAGAGAATTGGCTTTGCATTTCTGCGTTTGGCAATTATCCCAATGAGAAAGATTTGCCTACATAGTTAAGCTGATATGATTGTTGAAGTATTACAGTATAATCGCTGTATCTCCAACAGACTCGATTCTGTGACAAAAATTAGGTATTCATTTCTAGTTTTGATTCAAATCCACTCGCAGGGGCTAACCAGAATTTTTAAAAAAGTAATCAGATTCCTGTCCTAAATATATTTCAATATGATGTTGCAAGCTTTAATTACAAGCTTTTAATGAAATGAATAATTCAAGTTTCAGCAATACTGTGTGGTTCGGTTTTTCTTTTCAAATGTGATGTGATCAGGTATTCAAAATCCAGATAATCTTATTTACACTTAAAATATAAAATAATTGAATTGAGGTTTCATTGAAAGAAAGGACCAGACAGTTTGCAGTTCCTGAAATAGAAATTGATTTACGTTTCCAAAAAGCTATTAGATTATTTATAAGCTGGATTGTCTGTGATTGATTTTTTTTCCCCTCTCTTCTGTCCTTAGGTGAAGATTTGTATGAAATGACTGTATTACATCGATGGCCAATCACACTGTGCCAACCACCAGTCGCAATAACCTTCTGGATGAAAAGTGGGTCTGACTTGTCATCTGTGTATCAGCTTTCCATTCAGCTTCTTGCATATCACAGACAGAAGTGTATAGCAAAATTTAAATTCTCTTTGTCCAGTTTATCACCAGAGCAATACTCTTGTCTGTCTCATGTGGACTTTGTAGAAAGCTTTTTTTAAACTCTATTTTATTATAGTAGTATGTGTTTTGAAATGCATCGGATTTTATTTGTATGTATGACACTAGTTGTGTGTTTGTGCTCTGTCCAAAGACTGAGGTGAAATGGAATGTAGTTTAGCACTTAAATGGGTTTGCAGGGTGAGGTTTAGTGTTAGGTCTTTGGTTTTAAAATAATATACACACAAAGATTGTGACAGCACGTGGTCACTTTTTAACATGTCTGATTCTTTAGCTGTCAATAATTTGACATGAAATCTTAAATGTCACCAAGTATCCAAATTCAGATTAACCATTTTCTATATAATACTGTGAGCATTCCCAGGAATATTTGCAATCCAAGCATGAATACTTTTGGGATGGTGGAGCAAATCAATTGATTAGCAGATAGTTGGTATGTATTTTTTAGGAAAATTGGCTCTACGTTGTCAATGTGGACTATTCATAATGATCAATGTTCATGTTGGGCAGGACCTAATCCTGTAGGTTATTTGAGAATTAGTAATATGACATTTATAATTTAACACTTTTTGAGCAACTACATTAACTTGCTTCTGCTTGCAGGAGACAAATGCACAGTGAAAATTTAAGCATAGAGCAACATAAATGGCTGCGGTGAAAGCAGTTACTAAAATATGGATCAAGGTGGTGCAGTGGTGTACACTGAAGTACGATTTGGTTTGTTGGCTATAACACTCAGTTTGAGCCTCTACTCCCAACATTTCATTCTAACTGGCTCCGTCAGTTGATGCTGTTCAAACTACAACCAGATTAGGCTCTGTATACAGGAGTACATATAATTATGGTTTAAGCAAGGCTACTGTAAAAACTGAACGCTCGACAGGTCTTCAGTATTTTTGCATTGGGCAGATTTCCTCTAACCACAAGCACCTCAATTTCGGAGGGTACTTTGTTAGATTCCAAGTTTTAAAAAAAAAAATCATGCTGTGCCCAGTTGAGCACTTTCTGGTTCAGGGCTGGGCTCCTGGAACTATTCTTCACAGCAAATAATGCACTACGTTGTACCACATTATTGTTACTAGGTTTCTACAGTGTATTTGTCCATTACACTGCATGCAAATTTGCACTCATAGCAATACTTGTGCCAATACCTTCCATTATTCAATGATCTTAAGCTCCTAATACTGGCATTACCATTAATTGACATGCAACCAGTACCTCATCTAAATGTTCCATTACTCGCCAAGTTCTTTGCAGGCTCAATCCATGATTCAAAAAGGCAGTCTAATTCAGAGTAGAAATTTCTCATGCCAATCACTGTTTTACTGGAATTTAATGAAGGGAGGGAAGAGTGCATCTATGCAGTTGTGTGTATTTCACACATTCATTGTTACATTTTAAGTAACTCCTCGTGTGAGCACTGCATTTTTAGCAATTTCAATTTGTTACTAGAAGTGGTTAACTCAACAGAATGCAAGTGCTTTAATACTTGAGGAGAGGACCAGTATCACCAAAGATTTTTAAAAAAAGACAATCCCTCATCAATTGCGTGTGGAAGCCCATAATGATCGACGCAGAGGAACTGGAGCATTCTCAAACTTGCTTTTCCCTCAAAGAATTAAAAGCCAGATGGATGCAGGACATGAATATTTTAAGTTTTGTCTCTCTGATTTGTGTCATCAAGAAGATTGAGAATATGTCCTCGTCCATACCTCTTAACTGTCCTCTTTTAATCCAAGTGGACTAATTATAAACAGTACAGTCAAGAAAAGCAGCAGAGCCCTGTGGTAGTGAGAAGCTGATAACTTCTGCTGATTTACAATTTCTACCAAAAGCTATATTCCAGCCTTCAAGTGCTAACTCAAATTGTATCCTTTCAAGATATTGCATGCTGAACTAATTAGCCTGTCACATCAGTTTAAGTTGCTGCTCTGTCAATAACTAGTAAACCAAAAGAGCTCAATATCTTCACACCACCATGGTAAAATCCAGCATTTGCGCTTCAATGCAGGATTGCTAAATCTGCACTAGCAAAGGGGGTTCCACTATTTAATTATGTAGATTATGTCACAAGGTGCTTGACATTCTCATTGCTATCAAGTGTTTGTGCATGGCTGTTCAGCAAGAAGAGGATGGCACCTTGCTGAGAGTTATTTTAAGAATGGCCACTTGGATGAGGTGTCAGAGGGTGAGGGCAGGGTTAGACTCTGCCATGATGTCCCTCACACTTGACCACTCTCCCAATGCTCCTTGTCAAGGAAAGACTTGTAGTATCTTTCACAACCCCAGGATGGCGTAAAGCAATTTACAGCCAGTCAGCTACTTTTTGGAAATGTCACTGTTGTAATGTAGTCTTGGCTTGGACCTGATGAATAACTGCTTAGATGAGGGAGGTGCTGGCATAGTGGTAATGTCGCTGGACTGGTGGAATTTGAATTCAGTTAAAAAAAATCTGGAATTAAAAGTCTAATGATGACCATGAAACCATTGTTGATTGTCGTAAAAACCCATCTGGTTCGCTAATGTCCTTTAGAGAAGGAAATCTGCTGTCCTTACCTGGTCTGGCCTACAGACTCCAGATCCACAACAATGTGGTTGACTCTTTTTATAAAAAAAAACCCTCTAAACAAGAGTAATTGGGAGGCAGTGACACATCCCTGAACAAATAAAAAAAAGATATCAATGGGAAACTGATGTCCTTACCCCAAAATGAGTCAACATTTTTGCCGGGGGGCCGGTGGTGGAAGTTGAGGAAGGTAAATAGGAACATTTTAACTGGCATGAAAACTGTCTTGCAAAATAACATTGATTTAGTCGATGACAAAGGAGTGGACTCAAAATGGCCAATAACCCTGGAATCTTTCTAATAAAGTGAGGTCCTGTTATTCGTAACTTACGAAGTTATCCTGAGATTTTATTTAACCCACATCCAAATCTATACTAATTAGAAGATATAAGTATATATGTGTACATTACCTTACCTGCAAAAATGTGCCCCTACTTAGTGACATTTTGTCCACTGGTCAATGAATTAGAACCAATGGGGCATAAAGGCAAGGTTAGCACTAGAAGAGTAAGGGCAGCCATTAGTTTTTTATGCTAAGGGTTTAATTTAGTGTGGAGCAGCTTTATCACGTGGGTATGTGTAGTACATGTGTACATTACATCATAAATTATCAGTTACACATTGGTTTAAATTTTCCCTTTTAAGTGCCACTTTGTACCTTATATTGACAATCAGCATCACTTATTAGTGAGTATTGACATTTTAGTCAATAGTCTTTTATATCCATTATACAACCAACGTTTAAAGAGAACTTGGAAATGAACAAGAATTTCATGTATTTGAAACTATCTTAAGTTAGTTGATAAGGTCAATTTTATTGATTTTTATCAAAATTTTATTCTGTTACACTACTGGTTTTATGTTTACATCTTGTTTATACAGAAGGAATGATTTTAATATCTAGATTTAAGCCAAGTGCATTTTGTTTTTAGAAATTGTTTGTTTAGACATTGTCAGAACAGTAATTTGAACTTGTTTGCGGAGCGGATTGCAATATTCACACTAATGTTGTTTAAATTCTTCAATGTTCCTAGCCAATACAAAATGAGCTTGTTACTGACTTGATGGGGCTGTTTCTTCTTGGACTTTTTAAATAGGCACAAGGTTCCTCAGAAATGATTAATTTTTGTTAAGGCACAAGACAGTGAATGATGTAATTGTTAGGGGGTAATTTAAACTTCCACAAAATAGGAGTAAGAAGGGAAATCAAATATTTTTTTCACCCATAGGATGGCAGAGTTGTAGGGCAACTTAGCAGGGAGGGACTTTGAAGCAGACAATATAACTGAATTCAAAAGAGGAACCATCACATCTCAGAGTTGAGTGGGTGTAGTTGATCTCTGAAAGTAGGGCAGATTTGCTGGATCCAAAGGCTTTTCATTTCTACTCGTTACATTTGTGGCATGATTGTACAGCTAAAGCTTTTCAAACAATTCTCAACCATTTTCTTAATTTAAAGGCGTACGTGACAATTTTTAGAATGTTCAGGTGCAGTTGGAATGCTAATTTTGCACTAATGTAAAAGGAGTTTGCATGCATTTCATTACACGAGCAGTTGTGTTCAGAAAATCACAAACTGAAAGCCCCAGAACTCCTTTTATACTGGTGTAGCATGGCCTTCCAAATCAACAAATAGTTCATGCATGTTGGCAAGTTACAATCTTTCAGTGGCACTAACTGTGATTTTTTTTTTTAATACTACTCATATCAGAGCCATTGTAAAGACAAACGTTCGCTTTTTTAAATTTTTGGATCATTAAACTGGTTCAACAAACACACACATCGTTTTGGCTGTTGCCACGTGCAAAAATATGCATCTACTTATAAATAGTGACAGTTTGTCCACTGGTCTGTGAATTGCGACCGATGGGGCATAAATGCAAAGTTAGCACTAGAAGAGTAAGGGCAGCTGTTAGAAGTTTTTTTACACCAAGGGTTTATTTCAGTGCGGAGCGAGCAGCTTTATCACTATTGGCTATTGGAAGTTGTCAACCAGTATGCTTGAAGAGGCAATTAGATAGTCACTTTCAGAAAGATATTTGTGTCTGGGGAATGAGCAAGGAAATGAAATGAAATTAGAATAGATTTTCTGTTCATGATGAAGGGGCAGCAATTCATTACAAACCAAAGATCCTAAAGCAAGCTAGATAATTAAAATCCTGCAGTTACTTTAATCATGTTTTTCTCACGTTCAGTGAGAGCAAAATCTTTCAACTGTTATTTTCCTCAAAAGAATGAATTTGAGCAGTTGGTTGTCTCCATATTTTCATCCATTCTGCCTTCTGGCGATCGGTAGTTTCTTGTTCAAGGGTGGAATTGATTTAAATTTTAAAAATGCACAGGTAAAGCTTAATTAAACATCAAAAACTATTTTCCTTTGAATCTGATAACAACGTGGGAAATCCCATGATTAAAAGTTTGCATTGTTCATTCTGAAAATGTGTGAAATTTTGGCAGTCTATTTGGAAAAAAAAAATCAATGTTTTATCTTTGGGAAAACTCCTGCCTTGGTAAAATTCAATTGAGATGCTCAAAAGATGATGGCCTTGATATGAAACTTTAAAATACTATTTGAATCTCATATCATTAGAAATAAATTGAATAATTGTAATCAATTTTCTATAAATTGGGTAGCCATTTTTTAGTACACAGCAGACTCTCTCAAACGTGGTGTTGGTTAAGGGCAATAGAAGAACTTGCTTTTTAAGTGTTTTGAGATCGTTAATGCCTACCAAATTGCTGGAACAGGTTTAACACCTGTTTTGAAGGATGGCACGTCCAACAATACTTCATTCTGTCAATACTGTACTGGAGTTTTTCAGGTCCTATAGTGGGATCCAGTCAAAACTTGCCAACTCATAGGCTGGTTTTTAATTCATGGCTTTTTTACTTTAAATGTGGTTGAAATTAATGGCAAATGTGCACTGCAATGGTGTGCCAAGTTATGTAGAAACGACAGTTGATGATTCAGTTATTCTTGGTCTGATATTTTTTGGTTAGACGGGTGTATAATTCAGGAAACCATCACCATGCTAATCCACATGTACATACCTTTTGTTCCTCTTTTTCAAGCAACTTATAAATTCTTTTAAAAGGGAATTTCAGCGCATTATTTCAACAAAGGTTCCTGGAAGAAAGTTCCATATTCTACCAACCCTCTGCTTAATTTTTTTCTTAGCCGCTATACAGTTTCTGCCTTCTAGTTTCCAGTGGCTGACATTGTGGTAATAACTTCCACAGTTTACCTTATCACAGCTCCTAATCTTGAAGACCTCTATCAGGATGTCCTTGACCTTCTCAGCTCTTGTGAAAAAACCCTTGCTGTAATCTTTCGTGCCTAGCAGAATGTATTTAAATAGCTATTTTGAAAACCACAAGATAAGACAGACTCAAAACTTCGAGCTGTTCAGCCTTGATTAGAGGGAATGAAGCCAGGATCTCATTCAGATACGTAAGATAGGTAACTGTATAAAACAGGCAAGGGGCCATTAGTTGAAATTGACGAAACTTAAATATCAGAAAATTATTCACCCTGAATGATCAACAAATGGGCTAGCCTTACAAATATGATAATCGAGACAAAATCTCAGGAATAATTTAAGGAACTATTGTAATGGGGAAAACTAGATTCTCTCGGGATGGATGAATTGAGAGAATCTAAATGATTCATCTTGCGAAAGGTACACATAACCACCTTGAATAAAAACAAGAAGCGCTGGGAAAAACTCAGCAGGCCTAGAGAGAGAATCAATTAACTCTTCTTGTCCAATATGGCTCTTCTTTCAAACTAAGGATATCAAGATAGCCACTAGAGGGTGATCTGCTCATCAGCGGTCTTGAATTAGGTTCACTGCAGTTAGAGCCACTGGCTCCACAGACTAATCACACACTGCCATGTGTAAAACTAACCTCAGAGGCAGCTTTAGTTTTTGGATAGTAATGGGACCAAGGGAATAGGGATAGAATTTTTGAGGCTGTTTTAATGATTGAGACAAAAGTATGCATGGTAAGAGATAGGCACTAAACAGGATTCTCTCTCTCTATTAAACCAAAGTGTCTTAGTTTCAGTAAACTGCTCTTTTGACTTTGGCTCCCAGCATTAATCCTTTTAGCAACTTTTTTGCTGTCACATTTTATGACTTCCTGCATAAATAGATGACGTTGCACGATAAAAACTTATTACGAAGTAGTATCTCATCTCGTCTTCCTTCTGATTTATCGCTTTCTGGATTTATTATTAATAATGAAAGGTCGAAACCTTCCTTGAACTGCTTAACCTTTTGGTCTTGGACCACACCAGAACAGAGAAGTGGTTAAATTTCTCATGAGAACATCTGTTTCACTCTAAAGAAGAATTCAATTGCATATTTGTAAGAATATTCAAATATCAGCATGTAGAATGTTCCTAGGGGAAGTTAATTTTGGGAAAGTTATCATATCACTTAAAATTTTGAATACAGAAAGTGAGGGAGTTCAAAACTAGCAGCCATAAATAGTCATCTCCAAATATAAGCGGTCACTTTTGCACATTAAGGAAGTGTAAAACTGAAGAAAAAAAGTGGAAGGTACAGCACCAGTAACTGATTTTAAACAACATTGAATATGCAAGCCAGGCACCCTCACAATTATGGTGATCTCTTCTTTGAGCTAGAATGTTTCTGTGAATATACGAATCAACCTAAAGCACTTTGCATCCATGTTAGTTCCTTTTGATCTTCACTTACATTTTGTGTGTTATAAACAAAATATATCTACAAATGCCTATGGTTGTAACCTGTCTCTCACTCAAGCTGACCAAACATGCTACACTACTTGTTAACCACGTTCCACTGACTTAAGAAATATTAATTGTATTGAGACGCTTCTCATTATACCAAATTAATCAAGGGATTGGGAGGACAGAATTTAAATATTGTTTTGCACTTAGAAGTTGTGTTTTAACTTTTCACATGGGTGACATTCTGTTCTTTAATATCAATTTGCTCAACATGCCTACACTTTTCAAAATTTTTATTGTAATGATTATAGGACACTGGCTGTTGAACTGCACTTAATATGCCACTAATTTATGGTCCATTTTGGTTTGTTACACTGGAGCATTGTTATATCAGAGTAAATTTAAATTGTATTTGTCTCTTATGGTTTCTGGAATTACTCACACTGGATATTTTGGGTAGATTTTTAACATAAATGTCTCTTTTTTTAAAATGTGTATGTAAAACAGAAACTGGAATGTTAGCAAATCTGTGATTTGGTTATCTTTTTTGTTGCAATCATGCTCTCTTATTAATAAATCATTTATATCTTTACCCTGAGAATTCTTGCATTATTTATTTTGGTTCTTGACAATCCAACTTAATTCAGTTGACTAGAGGGACTGGTCAATTTTACATGTTGTGCTCTCCCAGAAGAAATCTCAGCATGGTTTAACAGTTTGTAACACCCGTAGTCAATATGTTCCATTTCCACACTAGAAATGTCAAATTGCCAGTTGAGAGAAGAAAAAAATTACATCCTTATCAGAATGGTCACATACTCAAGATATCCCAAATTACAATAAACAATACAGTGGCTAGTATTTTGTTTTAGAGGTGGTGTTTGAGGAATAAATGTTGCTAGGACATTGGAAGAACTCTCCTGTGTTGCTTCAAAAACTATGGGGAATCTTTTATATCCACCAGTACAGGAAATTAGGGTTAACGTCTCCTGTAAAAGATAGCCCTTCTCATTAATGCATTGAAGGATCTGCCTAGGTTACATATTCCGTTTATAGAGTGGAGCTTGAGCCCCTAATCTCAGATTCACGAGTGCTACCACTGACCACTGGTCTGATCACTGGCCTATGCTTGCTGTACTTGCATGTTAACTTTAAGTAATCTGGAAGGCAAATGGTATGTTATCCCTTAGTGCAAGGGTGATGGTGTAAAAGAGTAAGGAAGTCTTCCCTATCCACCGACAGCATCTCTCTCCTGGCAAATGTCTAAGGCACAACCAGATGGTTCGTTACTGTGATAACCATATTTAACTAGGGAAGAGTTTCTGCCCGCATTATCTGCACCATTAGCAAGACTGCCTATTTCCACCTCTGTAACATCACATACTCCTGAAAACCTCACCCGTGCCCTCTTGACTATTCCAAAACACTTGTTTGTCTGCTGTAATATCTCCTTAAGTGGCTTGGTGTTACATTTTGTTTTATCATTACCTTGTGAAGTACCTTATTACATTTTAGGTGTTATATGGAAACAAATTGTTATTTTGATACAATTATTTAGGGCTTTGGTGAGACCACACCTGGAGTAGTGTACAGAGTTTTGGCTCCTTATCTAAGGAAGGTTACATTTGCCTTAGAAGGAAGGGATGCAGCTGAGGTTCACGATTGATTCCTGGAATAAGAAGGCTGTCCTATGAGGAGAGATTGAGGAGAATATAGGAGGCCTATATTCTTTAGCGTTTAGAAAAATGAGTGGTGATTTCATTGAAATGTATAAAATGCTTAGAGAGCTTGACACAGTAGATGCTGAGAGACCGTTTCCCCTGGCTGAATAGCCTAGAACTAGGCATCGTAATCTCGGGATAAGGGGTTGGCCATTTAGGACTGAGGGGAGGTGAAATTACTCAAGGTTTGTGGACCTTTGGAATTCTGCACAGGGTGCTGTGGATGCTCAGTTGTGTAGCGCATTCAAGATTGAGATTGTTAATGTTTTGGGTGTTAAGGGGATCAACGGATATGGGAATAGGGCAGGCAAGTAGAGTTGGTGTAAAAGTTCAGCCATAACATTGAATGGCCAAGCAGACTCCAGAGGACACATGGCCTACTGTTCGTTCTAATGTTTGCTACTCACCACAGTTGAGTTACCACAGTTAGCTTTAGTCCCCCTAAGAAGGGAGAGGTGAATTCAACCAGGCTTTAATTTCCTGACTGCCTTCCATGGAGCCACATGTTGGTAGATCCTGAAGTTTCATCCAGGACTGCGCCAAGTTTAGTCGAGGTGAACTTAGACAATGGTGGGGATGCTACAAATGACCTCGTGTCCTTGGACTAAAAGAGAAAAATCAGCCGGAGCTCTGCTCGATCACACTTTGTGGGGGAAAAAGAGATGGATTTTGTTTGCTCCCAGTGAGATTCCTTTCTCAACACTCAGAGTGATGTTGAAAATTAAACCATTGCTTAAAGATTTCAAGTAATTTACACCAGTTTGAAGAAGGTGGGGAACCATGAAAGGCGCTGTCACTAAACGCAAAGAGCGCAATGTTTTTGTTTCAATGTGCAGGTAGAAAATAGTATGGAAACGCTGATAGTCTAATGATTTAAGATAAACCAGCATTTAATGTGCAAGGCTTGCCAGAATTACATACCTCTCTAAATATTGCAGAAAAGCAATATTGTACCAGAAAGTTGTTTTCCTGCAAAAGGTCACTTAGAAAGAGCCATTAACCCTGAAAGGCAATGTAGCCCTTTGGCACCAATTAGAACAGGGAAATTGAAAAGCCCAGCAAGGAGCTTTCTGAATAAGCCAGAAGATCACTGACTGACTCTGTCATTGTGGAGAAATAACACATGGCATAGAAAAAAACACAACAAAAAAACACTGTCAGCAGAATCGCTACCTTTCACTTACGAAGTTGTGGACAAAGTGGTTTTCTTTTATTACTGCTTACCTTGAACTTTCACTTGCAACCTGCACGATTTACGTGGAATATAATGTGGAAATAATACAAAAGGAGTTACTAGATTAATTTTTATTCCTCAAGTGAAGGAGAGCTGAAAACATGTACAATTCAGCACCCCTGGAGGGAGGACAAAAACAACCAACTTCACTGCTCCTGATTTATATCCAGTGATGTCTGGTGTGGTTGGGGGTTGGGGGGGGGGGGGTGGAGGCATTAGAGCAATATTGGATGCAGCTGTGGTGTCATTCTCTGCCCCCCACCATGCCCCCCCCACTCCACCCCCCAGCTCCTTCCTTCAATGTCAGACACTGCCTACATCCACAGCCTTGGCTCATCCATTAACAACGGTCCATGGGACAAAACATTTGGAGCCTCTACCATGATTATCCATAATTCCAGGCTACAACGTGCATGGAAAAAAGTATGATGTCACAGCAGCCAGGACTCCGCATGTGTGTATGTGTGTGGCCAGTGTGGATCTGATTGGTGCCAATAGCATAGGGTTCAATCCCTGTTCTGGCTGGGGTGGATTGGGGACCTGCCTCCTTACCCTACTGTGGTGCAGGTTGTGGTGCTGTTGATTAGACCTGCCTTTGGGCAGAGTACTCTGGAAAGAAGGGATCACTTTAGCAAAAAATTGACCATGGTGTCAAGAGGGTGTCTCTGCTTCATAATCATGTTGACAATTGTTTTGTGAAAATAGAAAATGGAGGAAGATAAACCCCAAGCTGGAAAATTCGACAATTTTCCTTTGGGTGCATTTGTGCATAGTTGCAAGACAATTCAATCATCTGGTTCATTTTCAAGGAGCAGCAAGGAGCTTAAAATATAGAAAAGGAAGTGTGACTATTTTTAGAATATGCAAAACCACTTTAAGTATTTGGAATATATCAAAAGAACCTTTATGGTAAGTGAAGCATACACTGCAACTTTGCATATCACAAGCCACTGAACACAAGTTAATGCCTGAATTATTCATCTGCTTTGAGCATTCACTGAAGCATTGACTCAGATATAGCTCTAGAGGTGGATGCATTTTAAAGAGATGTATCCTTGCTTCCTGGGAAAGGTAAAAAGCCAGAGAAAACCCCTGGGATAGTAAAGGAAAAATACTCTGGAAAATTGTTCTCTCACACCCTCAAGTCATCAAAATCAATCCAGGGATTGCATGGAGCAAGTGTTTGTTTTCTGTTAGATCGCTCCCATGTCCATATTTGCACTTCCTAGGGGTATCATGAGGACCCAGGCTCAGACCCCCTAGTGTTGTCCCAGTGTTCTCACTTCAATGTTTTGTGTTTAATTTATTGATTATGTTGGTGCCTAATAGCTATGAATTTGTAAATTGCCTTCTTATCTGCAGTTCATAGGGTTCCTGATCGCATCTACATTTTATTGGTAAATGTGCTATGTGTTTAGATGGGTCTATTGATTCAGCAATGCACCACAGTCCTACTGTTAGAAATGTGGTCAATGAGCTCTCATTTCCCAGATTAAGACCTGACTCTCCCCTCTTTTTCCTAAACCTCCTCCAAAAATAAATCAACATTTATTTGCATTCATATGGCAGAGTTAACATAGTAACATGTTCCAAAATGCTTCACAGGAGCATTATTGAACAAAATTTAACAC
Organism: Carcharodon carcharias; assembly: GCF_017639515.1. Classification (NCBI taxonomy): domain Eukaryota; kingdom Metazoa; phylum Chordata; class Chondrichthyes; order Lamniformes; family Lamnidae; genus Carcharodon; species Carcharodon carcharias. The sequence goes on along the minus strand of NC_054492.1, from coordinate 31,898,062 downwards.
TGAGCAACATTGGAGATATTAGAGCAGATGAAGAGTGCAGGTGGGAATGCCAGGAGCAGCACCAGGCATACCAAACAATGAGGTGTTAACCTGGTGAAGCTACAGCACAGGACTACTTGCATGCCAAACAACATAAGCAGCAAGCAATAGACAGAGCCAAGCGATTGCACAACCAACGGATCAGATTTAATCTCTGCAGTCCTGCCATACCCTATTGTGAATGGTGGTGGATCATTAAATGACTCACTGGAGTCCAGCATATCAGTGCAAAAGATAAGGCTGAAGCATTTGTAACAATCTTCAGCCAGAAGTGTTGAGTCTCATTCTCCTCTGGAGGTCCCCAGCATTGCAGATACCAGCCTTCAGCCAATTCGATTCACTCCACATGATATCAAGAAATGGCTGAAGGCACTGGATACTACAAAGGCTGTGGCCCTGACAATATTCTGGCAATATTACTGAAAACTTATGCTCCAGACCTTGCCACCCTAGCCAAGCTGTTCCAGTACAGCTACAACACTGGCATCTACCCGGCTATGTGGAAAATTGCCTAGGTATGTCCTGTACAAAAAATGCAGGACAAATCCAACCTGATTAATTACTGCCCTTTCAGTCTACTCTCAATCATCAGCAAACTGATGGAAAGGGTCATCAACAGTGCTATCTAGCAGCACTTGCTTAGCAATAACCTGCTTACTGATGCCCAGTTTGGGTTCCGCCAGGGTCACTCAGCTCTTGAGCTCATTACAGCCTGGGTTCAAACATGGACAAAGGAGCTGAATTCCAGAAGTGAGGGGAGAGTGACTGCCTTTGACATCAGGGCAGCATTTAACCGAGTGTAGCATCAAGGAGCCCTAGCAAAACTAGAGTCAATGGGAATCAGTGGGGAAAATTCTGCACCGGTTGGAGTCATATCTAACATACAGGAAGATGGTTGTGGTTGTTGGGGGTCAATTATCTCAGTTCCAGGACATCACTGCAGGGGTTCCTCAGGGTAGCATCCTAGGCCCAACCATCTTCAGCTCCTTCATTAATGACCTTCCTTCTATCATAAGGTCAGAAGTGGGGATGTTCACTGATGATGTGCCCAATGTTCAGCACTATTCACGACTCCTCAGATATTGAAGCAGTCCATGTCCAAATGCAAGACTTCGACAATATACAGGTTTGGCTGATAATTGGCAACTAACATTTGCGCCACACAAGTGTCAGGTAATAACCATTTCCAACAAGAAAGAATCCAACCATCGCCCCTTGATATTCAATGGTATTCCCATCACTGAATCCCTCCCTATCAACATCCTGGGGGTCATCATTGACCAGAAACTGAACTGGACTAGCTAGCCATATAAATGCTATGTCTACAAGAGCAGATTAGAGGCTAGGAATCATGTGGTTGAGTATAGTCATGTGGTCACCTCCTGCTTCCCCAAAGTCTGTCCACCATCTACAAGGCACAAGTCAGGAGTGTGATGGAATACTCTCACATTGCCTGGATGAGTGCAGCTCCAACAACACTCAAGATGCTTGGCACCGTCCAGGATAAAACAGCACACTTGATTGGCACCTCATCCACAAACATTCACTCCCTCCACCATTGATGCAGTGACAGCAGTATGTACCATCTACAAGATGCACTACAGGAACTCACCAAGGCTCCTTGGACAGCACCTTCCAAACCCATCACTGCTACCATCTAGAAGGACAAGGACAACAGATACTTGGGAACATCACTGCCTGGAAGTTCTCCCACAAGACATTCACCATCCAGACTTGGAAATATATCAGCCGTTCCTTCACTGCCGCTAGATCAGAATCCTGGAACTCCCTCCCTCACAGCACTGTGGTGTACCTACACCATAGGCACTGCAGCAGTTCAAGAAGGCAGCTCACCACCACCTTCTCAAGGGCAATTAGGGATGGGCAATAAATGCTGGCCCAGACATCCCACGAATGAATAAAATAAACAGATGATCAAAAGCTTCCTCAAAGAGGTAGATTTCATGGAATTGCCTTAAAGGAGGAAAGAGAGGTGGAGAATCAACAAAGCTTCTGCCCAGTGAGGTGCTGAGGTACACAATCGAAAGAGGTTGCAATTCTATTCCTGGACTATGCCAATCTCCTCCAGGCAGCAGTTGCAGCATTGTAATTGGATTCAATTAAGGCTGGGGAGGTAGGGAAAAATCCAGCACTACTCCCAATCATTATCCAGATGCTTGCTGTAGAGTGTATGGATATCAGATCTTTTTTTTCCCTTATTCATTCATGGGATGTGGGTGTCTCTGGCAAAGCCAGCACTTATTGCCCATCAGTTGATCATTTCAGAGACAACCACACTGCTGTGTGTCTGGAGTCACATGTAGGCCAGAGACCAGGATGAAGAAAGCAGATTTCCACCCTAAAGGGGACTAGTGGCTCTTTACATGATAGTTTTGTGGTCACAAGGGTTAGCTTTATATTCCAGATCTATTAAATGAATTTAAATTCCACCAGTTACTATGGTGGGATTTGAACCCATGCCCAGAGATTAAACCTAGTCTCTGGATTACTACCTCATTGACATTACTACAACGCCACCACTACCTCCCCCTAAGCAAGATGAATGAAAGATCAGACTAGCCTTTGATACCTCCCCTCACTACACCACGATGTTACCAGAACTGAGAAGGTATATTTATCAGAGAAGGCTGAGCAGGCTGGTGATCTTTTCAAGTATGTAGAAGAGTAGGGAGTGTTCCTGGTGTCCTGTCCAACATTCTTCCCTTGGTCATTACTAACAAACAAAGATTAACCAGTCATTCATCTCTGTGCTGCTTCTGGAGTGACTGCCCAATTTGCCTGTATAACAATTGACAGCATGTTTCAAAAGTAGGATCTCACTTATCAGATGGCCACTTGGGGATAGCTGCAGGATTATAAAAATGCACTTTCATTTCAGAAATTTATTTTAGGGTGAGGAACTTCACTTATGTGGCGAGACTAAGAAAGGTGGGATTTTTCTTCTTCAAGCAGAGAAGGTTAAAGGGAGATTTAGAGGTGTTCAAAATTCAGATACAATCTCAGTCAAAGTAATTTTTTTTTCCAAGAAGAAATCAGAAATCCCAATTAATTACTGAAGGAATGATCCACAAGATATCACGGTTCAAAGCAAAAGAATTTTTTTTACTACACAAGAGTCAAACAAAGCAAACACTAAATACTATCTTAGGCAATCACCTATACTCTAAAATGAAGAATCAACCTAAGTTAAACATGAATTAACAAGCAAATTGCTGTTGATTATAGGAACATAAGAATGTAGGAGCAGGAGTAGGCCATTCAGCCTATCAAGCCTGCTCCATCATTCAATACAATCAAGACTAATCATCCACTTCAAAGCCTTTTTCCCACACCATCCCAATATCCTTTTTCATTATTGGCATTTAGAAATCTGTCAGTCTCTGCTTTAAACATATTCAATGTCTGAGCTTGCGCAGCCCTCTGGGGTAGAGAATTCCAAAGATTCAAAACCCTCTGAGTAAAAACAAATCTCCTCATCTCATCCTAAGTGGCTTCCTCCTTATTTTGAAATTGTGTCCCCTGGTTCTAGACTCTCCAACCAAGGGAAACATCTTACCTGCATCACCATATCTATCGCTTTATTTTAAAATCTATAAATTACATATTAGATGGCAGATGGCAACAAGGCAGATCTTACAGATTGGGTCGGCTGTCCACTCAGCATATATGTCATCAACATCAATCACAAAGTTTTTCAGACCCTGTCTTCCTCATGAAGACTTTCAGTTCCCCTTCTTCTAGGATTTAGCCTGATTCCCAGATGACAATAGTGTACAACTAACTCAAGTTCCACAGGCATGGTCTTCACCAAAAATGGCATACATCTGCAGAACACCCTCAACTCTGTTTATGGTGGATAGAGATCCACCAATGCTATCTTCAAGTAACAGAAACAGTCATAGCAACTGTATATTTGCCTATTCTCAGCTTCTGGATCGAACCACCATCTTCTTCAACCTGCCTGTACTGCACCATTGGAATCATCACCTCAGCTCTGATGGCTCTGTGCCCTTTTATATGCTTTCAACTAGTTTCAGACTCCCCAGAAGTTTTGGTTTCCAATCTCAGTTTCAGTATTAGTTTCCATGGAAATTGGAATGGTCAGGTTTCTCAGATTCTGTCTTCAATTAGGGTCTGTCTCAAAAAATACAAACTTTGATTCCATCACAGTTCTGAGGGGTTTTACTAGAGTTGCAAAAGGAGGAACTTTTTCCACTGGTGAGGAAAGTTAGAAACTGGAGGAATCAGGTTTAAGATAACTGGGAAAAGCACCAGAAAGGAGGTGAGAACTTTTTTTTTAAGTTGTTGGGCACTGTGCGAAGGAGCAGTGGAAACAGATTCAGTAACTTTCAAAAGGGAATTGGATAAATACTTGAAAAGGAAAAAAATTGCAAAGGTCTCAGGAATGAGAAGAGGAGTGAGACTAATTGAATAGCTCTTTCAAAGAGCCAGCACAAGCACAATGGGTCAAATGGCTTCCTCCTATGCTGTATCATTCTATGATCCTATTCTATGATCCATGTTATGTTCCCCTTGATCCAGTGGGTTAATGAACTACCTCATTTGCACTGAACCATATGGGCTAGTGAGATCCCATCTCCCCTCCTCTAATCCCCATAAATCTCAGCTGGGCAGTAGCTGGGGTGCAACCATTGGCATTTGTCTTCGGTATAACACTGTGGCAGCTCTGATTGACCAGCTCAGCAGAAACCATGGAGCAAACCAGGACTCTTTGCTATTCTGTGTGGTTCAGCTGGATAAATTTGCCAAATCTTCGGAGGAACCAATTCTAGATGCTTAGACATGTTTCAGATCATGTGTTCCCTAACAAGAAGCACCTTCAATTAATGCATGTGTTTCTGAAGCCTTGTCATTTTGTTTCCAATTCATAGTCTTTGCTTCTAGTAAAGGATCCAGAAGATCCCACATTCCCACATGAAGAGAAGAGCTTTGGAAAATCAGTACTTCTCATCAGAGCCTGCTATCGTCAAAGCAACAGATTAGGCATGGCAAAAGGCTTTCTACTCAGGTCACCCACTGGCTAGAAGGGAATTTGTTTTTTGAGATGTACATGTAATTCTCCAGTCACTCTCACTATGAGCTCATAAATTCTTAAATAACAGTAAAATAAAATTAGATATGCTAGTTTAGAACTGAGGGAACCCTGCACTGTCAGAGGTAATACATTTTCAATGAGATGTTAAACCAAAGCCCCATCTGGACATAAACGGTCCCATGGCACCATTTCGAAGAAGAGCAGAGAAATTATCCCTAGTGTCCTGGCCAAAATTTATCCCTCAACTAATATAGCTAAAACAGATTGTCTGGTCACATTGCTGTTTGTAGAGCCTAACTGTGCACAAATTGCTTGCCGTTTATCCTACAGTGCAAGAGTGACCACACATCAAAAGTATATCATTAGCTGTAAAGCTCTTTGGGATGTCCTGAGATCGTGAAAAGCATTGTATAAATGCAAATATTTCTTTCTTTGCTACAACAACATCTACAGCATGGATTGTTACAAATGTGATGTTACATAAAATGGTTATGTTTAAGCTATCTCCTTTAATTCAAGGTAAAATAGAGTAGTGGAAGGGGGCATGTGACCTCGCTAGTTATCTGGTTGCCATGGAGAAAGGGGACCCAGGTCAAGACTTATTGAAAGTCAAGTAACACCTGGACACAAAGGGAGAGGCAGCTGGCCTCGCTGTGTGCAGACTTACAGATTCTCAGTCAGTTAGACTCAGAGACCCTAGAAAAGAGAGAGAAAGGCGTCGCTGGGTGTGTGAAGCAGTGAAGCTACAGCTGTGAGAGCAGGAGGAGTCTGGGAAGAATGGGTTCCATTGTAGAGATTTAAAGACTGAGAAGTCACTAGAAGATGCCTTGCTGCTGGAAGTCAATTTGGATATGCTCAGGAGGATTGAGTGGAGGGGCTTTTGAAAGGACTCTAAAAGACTTGCCTTAATACAACAGGGAGAAGAGAACCTGTTGAATTGCCAGGAGAAATTCTGGACTTTAAAAACAAGATTATATATCTGCTGAGAGTTCAGCTTAATGTATAAGTATGGCATGGGGTTTTTGGTTGTGTTAAGAAGTTATGAAGACATATTTTTTCTGTCGATTTTATTAGTTGCCTACTAAGAAAGCTTAGTCGATGTTGAATTTTGCCTGTTACAGTAAATGTGTTAAAAACTGAAATCCTGTCATGTGATCCTTTCAGTTTGTCACTGGGAAATTCATATCCCCTTTTTAAAAGATATTGGTCTCTATGGGGATAAGAACAACGTTGTACCATCGAAGAATTCTTATTCTCTTTTTGCTGTGGATTGATTCAATAAATTAACCCTTTTATTTAATATATTTTATATATTTTCTAATGCAAGGTCACAGACTGGAACTGCTCTCTCCACAGATGCTGCCGAACCTGCTGAGTATTTCCATCATTTCTGCTTTTATTTCAGATTTGCAGCATCTGTGGTATTTTGTTTCTGTGTATGAATGGCCGTTTTTGCAGGTCAGCCAGTTTGGAAACATAATAAGTCATGTTACTGACAGTACAATACATTACTGAACCAAATGATCCGCTGCATTACGCATTTAAGCATTGCCACTCGGATTTCAAAATGTAATTTCATGGGTAATTCCAGTGGGGACTCCCAGTCCCAGCAAATCCAATCATCACGGATATTTGAAATCCGGCAAACTTTATAAGCTGCAGTAGTTCTTGACTGCGCTGGTACGTTGTGGTGGGAGCGCATTTCTGTTGAAAGGGTAGAAAATACACTGTGGACAACTATCCAGCCCCACACAGTAACGTTCCCATTCAAGCACCATTGCTTCCCCTAAAGACGGAGAGTGTAAAAGTTAAAAACTTCTGTGCATTGAGCAGAATAGCAAACTCAGTGTATAAAGGAACTGGCAAAAGAACCGGAGAGGGCGAGCAGAATTTTATTTTATGCTGTTTTGGTCTGGAATGCGCTGCCTGAAAGAGCGATGGAAGCAGATTCGATAGCAACTTTTAGAAGGGAATCGGATAAATACTGGAAAAGGAAAAATTATGCAGGCTTTGGGGCTATGGGGAAAGAGCAGGAGAGTGGCACTAATTGGATAGTTCTTTCAAAGAGCCAGCGTAGGTGTGATAAGCCGAATGGTCTCCTTCTGTGCTGTATTGTATTACAATTCTAATACCAAATTAATCAGGCTCAGTGCATGTTATAGAAACGATCAGCTTTACTGTATATTAGAGGGAATAGCAAACGTTTGCATTTGATAGAGAATGGTAAAGCAGTCCCAGGGTGTATTACAGAGAATATCAGCCCTACTGCATTTAATTCATAGCAAATCCTGTGTATATTATAAAGATAGCAGCTCGACTGTATGTTATGCACAACAGTGGATCTGTGTATGTTATTGAGAATATCATCTCCAGTGTATATTATAATCAGTTACATACCCTGTTATCAGCTCACTGCTGCATTATCTGTTCCAGAATTGCCTTTCCATTGGTTCTTTTAACGCTCTACAAGAACTTTCAGAATTTTTGTTACCCTATTGTGATACTCCCTTTTAATTTTGCCCATGACTTTAAATATCATAGCACCCCATTTTCTGCTCCACTAGGGTGCTTGTTTGACCCATGCAGATGAGCACCCAAAAGTTATGCTACTGAGGTAACCATACAGAACTGGAATAAAATAGCACAGTTCCATATGAAGCATTCAAAAAGATGTCAATATTTATATACCTTGCGACATAAAGGAATGGCAAGCTCCATTTGTGATCTTGGGAATAGCAAATCCCATACCTGTTATAAAGAATAGCAAACCCTTTGAGTATTAGAGAAGAGTATATTCTCTGAATATTGTAGAGGATATTAGTTCCTTTCTTACAGGCAGTATCAGCATGAGTTAATTAAAGAGAATAATTGTGTTGAAAAATAGCCCATGTATCATAGAGAAAAGCAATTCTGTGTATTTTATAGAATACGTAGATCAGATATTATAGTGAACTGCAGACACTGTAAGAATGTGAATTGCACCCCTCCAGAATATAGTGAACTGTAGCCCCTCTATCATCGTAACTTGGAGACCCCTGTAGTAGACCGAATTGAAGATCTTGCATTATAGTGAATTGCAGATCCTGTCTGTTACAGAGAACTGCATTCCTTCTATTATAGAAAATAGCCAACTCTGTATTGTAACAAATTACAGCCCAGCCTTGTTGTAATATAGCATCTGCAGTTTTGTCCATTGTAACATAGCATCTGCAGTTTCTATACAGAGTGCAGCAGACCCTTTGAGATAGTGAATGGCAGATTCCGCATAACAGTGATCTACAGAATGTGCATTAATCATTTGATTAAAACTCTTACTTTTGGAATATTCGCTTGAATTTTCCTTATTCAATAAATGCTAATTTTCAATTATTTTGTTCAAGCTCCCAGGTTCATGAGATTGAGTTCCTCACATTTAAGTGACAGAAACAGAGAATCTTCCAGCATACGTTCCAACTAAACAGTTTTGCTTTTGTAAGTAGGTTCACATTGTACTTGCTGGTGATAATGTTCACTTGTTTTTCTGGAAGTCCCTCACAAGTTTTACTGATCAAACAAAATTACATTTCTTGAAATTTAAGTGCTTGTATATTTCAAGTTTCTTAAATTGTATCTGCTTTGCAAGGGGGCCTAATTCTGCATGAAGCAGGTTCCATCCTAACAGATGAAAGCCTGGCTCCTTGAAGGAACTTTCACTGCACTTTGCATGCAGGAGTCCAATCCCGTGGTTGTACCTTCAGGTTGGTCCTTCTCTCTTGTATCAAAGACAACAAAACGTTTGTGTTCCCATACTTATGTTAACGTTCTCAGAATGTGTCCAGATGTTGATGGCTTGTCCACCAGAATCTATTCACACAGCGATTGAATCCATCTGTGTAAGGTTGGCTTTTAACCTTTCATTTCTCCTATGATACCACAGCACTTGCCACAAAAGGCGAGTCTCCCTCCTCGCTTTGCCTTCTTGCTAGTTCTATGTTGTCAATTTGCACTCTCTGACATTGAGTTTCAATGCACCTTGGAGGTGCATATTTCTCAGTGTCTTGAACTCCAGTGGCATTGTGTGTGGAGTAGCCCGTGAGTTATACTCGTACGTCAGACTGTCGTAGTAGTGATACTTCACCGCATTTCCCTTCTGGTCCTTAGGGAAGGGCCAGAAGCCATAGAGGTGGATTTCGTCGCAGAACCGGGTGGCAAGAGTATACATCAAGAGGCCAGTGGTAGGACGTTTGATCAGGACCTTGTTGGTCAGCCAGTACCTGGGGAAAAGGAAATTAGTAACATTACCAATCCTCATTTGAGACTAAACCACAGTTACAGAAAGTAAATCATTAATATATATCAGAAAGAGCTGGGTCCTAACACCAACGCCTGGAGAACTCCACTATAGATCTTCCTCTAGTCCAAAAACAACCGTTCACCGCTATTGTTTATTTCCTGTCCCTCAGCCAATTCCATATCCTGTTGCTACTTCTCTTTTAATCCTTGAGGTCTAACTTTGCTCACAAGTCTGTTGTGAGGCACTTTATTAAATGCCTCATGCGCACCACATCAACAGCATTACTCTTATCAACCCTCTCTCTTACCTCATCAAAAATCTCAAGCTAGTTAGTTAAACATAATTTCCCCTTTACAAATCAGGGGACAGTGGCATTGTGATAATGTTACTGGACTAGTAATCCAGGTAACCAGGCTAATGAAATGGTAGAACGACATCTGGTGGAATATAACTTCAATTAATTAAAACCCATCTGGTTCACTTATGTCCTTTAGGGAAGGAAATCTGCTGTCCTTACCTGGCCTGGCCTACATGTGACTCCAGACCCACAGCAATATGGTTGACTCTTAACAACACTCTGAAATGTCCTCACCAGCTGCTCAGTTCAAGGGTAACTAAGGATGGACAATAAATATTGGCCTTTCCAGTGACGCCCACATCCCATGACAGAATTTTTAAAAATTCATGCTGGCCTTCCTTGGATAATTTGCATATGTCCAAGTGACTATTAATTTTCTCCTGAATTATTGTTTCTAAAAGCTTTCCGACTGACTACTGAGGTTAGCTGGCTGGCCTGCAGTTGCTGGGCTTAACTTTACATCCTTCTTGAACAAGGTTGTAACATTTGCAATTCTCCAGTTCTCTGGCAACACCCCTGAGTCTAGAGAGAATGGAAAAACTATGGCCAGTGCCATAATTCATTGGCAGTGAGTGCTTTGAGACGTCGTGAGGTCAGGAAAGGCACTAGATAAATACAAGACTTTCTTTCTACCCTATTCTCCATATGAAAAGTTCCTGTGTTCCTTTAATGTTCTTTAAGCAGTTTTGCCCCATTTCCCTTTGTGTTCTCCGTCCCAGTTCCAAGGCCCTTAATGAACTAGGCTGTAGTTTCCAAGCAGATTGATGTAACGATTAACATCATCCCTCTAAAGACAAACCCTCGAACTGTCATGGTTGATGTCTGACTCTTTCTTCTCTTTTTAGCCATCGCGATTCATAATAGACTTCTCTCCAAAGGCTTAAAACAGCAGGGTACAGTGAAAGACTTCCCACTGAGAGCATCAACACCTCTGGTACACAGCACTAACCTCTGCAACAATATGCAGTCAAATCTGAAATGTTATAGTTAAAACTGGACATTGATCTAGGTTGCTGGTGTTGCTGGCCTGGGTTGCTAGGCAACTGGATCTTAATGGGATCTGAAGAGCTTAAAAAAGCTGGTTACCTAGCAAATGCCAATGAATTTCTTTCAGCTTAGCTTTCTAGCCATTAACTTAGGGGGAAAAAAAGGTTATCTTTAAACAAACCCCAGCAGAGATAAATAGATGAGGCTAGAAGAGAGCAGAATGAGTAAATGGGGTTAAAATCAGGCAGGGAGTATAATGAGCAACTAATCTGAACCTCCCTGTTCCCTATGGGTTAGGTCAAAATTTCCCCTCACAAGGGAAGGCCTCTGTGATATCAAACTCAAAGATCAGATTTGTAAATTTGAAGCACTGAGGATTAGGAAGACCAGATGTCAGTCTTCAGCCAATTCGATTCACTCCACGTGATATCAAGAAACAACTGAAGGCTCTAGATACTGCAAAAGCTATGGGCCCTGACAATATTCCGTAAATTGTACTGAAGGCTTGTGCTCCAGAACTTGCTGCACCCCTAGCCAAGCTGTTCCAATGCAGTTACAATGCTGGCATCTATCTGGCTATGTGGAAAATTGCCCAGGTACGTCCTGTACACAAAAAGCAGGACAAATCCAATCTGACCAATTGCCGCCCCATCAGTCTACTCTCGATCATCAGTAAAGTGATGGAAAGCGAAATCAACAGTGCTATCAAGTGGCACTTGCCTAGCAATAATCTGCTCATTGACACCCAGTTTGGGTTCCACTAGGGCCACTCAGCTCCTGGCCTCATTACAGCCTTGGTTCAAACATGGACAAAAGAGCTGAACTCCTGAGGTGAGGTGAGAGTGACTGCCCTTGACATCAAGGCAGCATTTGAAAGAGTGTGGCATCAAGGAGCCCCAGCCAAACTGGAGTCAACGGGAATCGGGGGGGAAACTCTCCACTGGTTGGAGTCATACCTAGCACAAAGGAAGATGGTTGTGGTTATTGGAGATGAGTCATCTCAGCTCCAGGATATCACTGCAGGAGTTCCTCAGAGTAGTGTACTCAACCCAGCCATTTTCAACTGCTTCATCAATGACCTTCCTTCCATCATAAGGTCAGAAGTAGGGATGTTCACTGATGATTGCACAATGTTCAGCACCATTCACAGCTCCTCGGATACTGAAGCAGTCCATGTCCAAATGCAGCAAGACTTGGACAATATCCAAGTTTGGGCTGACAAGTGGCAAGTAACATTCACGCCATACAAGTGCCAGGCAATGAAATCCCCAACAAGAGAGAATCCAACCATCACCCCTTGATGTTCAATGGCATCACCATCACTGAATCCCCCAATGGTAACATCCTGTGGGTTACCATTGACCAGAAACTGAACTGGTCTAGTCACATAAATACTGTGGCTGCAAGAGCAGGTCAGAGGCTAGGAATCATGTGATGAGTAACTCACCTCCCGTCTCTCCAAAGCCTGTCCACCATCTACAAGGCACAAGTCAGGAGTGTGATGGAATATTCTCCACTTGCCTGGATGAGTGCAGCTCCCACAACACTCAAGAAGCTGGACACTGTCCAGGAAAATGCAGCCCGCTTAATTGGCACCACATCCACAAACATTCACTCCCTCCACCACCAATGCACAGTAGCAGCAGTGTGTACCATCTACAAGATGCACTACAGGAATTCACCAAGGCTCCTTCAACAGCACCTTCCAAACCCACAACCACTATCATCTAGAAGGACAAGGGCAGCAGATAGATGAGAACACCACCACCTGGCAGTTCCAATCCAAGTCACTCACCATCCTGACTTGGAAATATATCGCCGTTCCTTCACTGTCGCTGGGACAAAATCCTGGAACTCCCTTTCTAATAGCACTGTGGTTGTACCTACACCATATGGATGCCTCAAGAAGGCAGCTCATCACCACATTCTCAAGGGCAACTAATGATGGACAATAAATGCTGGCCCAGCCAGTGAAGCCCACATCCCAACAGTGATTGGCAAATGGGATTGGGGTGCACAGGATAGGGGCAGCAGAGGTTCAGATGAACTGAGTCAAAAGGCCAGCCAGAAGAGCATTGGAACAATCAAATCTGAACATGACAATGGCGTGAATGGTACTATGTAAAAAAGAAGTAGTTAATTGGGCTGTTAGTCCCTTTGGAACATCCTGTGATAGTGAAAAATGCAATATAAATGCAAATCGTTCTTCCTTCAATATACAGTCTTTCATTCTCAGCCTGTCAGTTGCTGTGGAGGTGGAGAAGCAGGGGGATTAGGGTGGCAATTCCAATGTATCTGGGGAGTTGAAGGCATGGCCAACAACAGTGGAATGAAAGATGGGGATGCACAGGGGGCCAGAATCAGAGAGACAGAGATTGGGGAGTGGGAATTGGGAGAGGTGTGAGGGGCAAGGATGGAAGGACTGAAACATATAGGAACATGGGGTATAGGGGTTAAGCCATTCAATCCTGTGAACCTGCTCCGCCATCCAATAAGATCATGGCTGATCTGATTGTGGTCTCAACTCCACTTTTCTGAGGAGGTCATAGAGTTGGCGAGGACTAAAGCAACGAAGCAATTTGAACACAAGATAAGAAACATGGGCCAGGATTTTACAGCCCCACCACGGCGTGTCTCTCCATCTCTGGCAGACGTGGTGGGCCATTTAAATCTCCATTCATTCTGGTGGGACCATAATATCCAGCCGGGCAGGAGGGGCCATAAAATCCTGGCCATGAGCTTGAACTGGTGAGGAGGAAAGAATAGTGCCGATGAGAAGGTGAGTTCCAGGCTGATCTGGAATGGAGATGGAGAAGTGTGCCATTGTGAAGTCAGGGGGCAGGATTTTGCCCTTGGCAGGGGTGCTTGGCGGGGGTGGTTGGACAGCCAATTGCTGCCCGCGATCGGCTTCATTTCAGGATTTCATGCGACCGGGCAAATTAAGGCAGCGGCAGCGCTGAGTGGCAGCGCTGAGCGCTGATGTGCGGGCGGTGGGGGGGAGAAGGGAGAGCCAGGCCTGGCGCCCAGTTCGCGCACGGAGCTGCCTCAGGAAGACTCTGTCACATGAGATGGGACATTTTAAAATTCCAAAATAAAGTTTTTATTTAACGCTTACTTGCTTCAGGAAACTTCATCCCGCTCGTGGATGAGGCTTCCTAAAAAATGTAAAGGCCTCTTGGCCTTTTTCCCTGCCAGCAACCATAAGTTTGGACAGACAGCGTAAATTTGGAACTCAAATGTTATCCCTTTGGAATGTGCCATCCACTGAGACTCAAAGCTATTGAAATGTGACACAAAGATCTTTGCCATGCTAGAGCAGGCCGATTATCAAAAGCTATTTTTCACAAAGAATTTTACTCCGATTCTCACTCTTTGCCAGCTGCTAGTTTCTCCAATGAATCGACAATGAGCCATTCATCCCAAATCACTGGAGCACAAATTGCTTAAGCGCCTCGATTTTTAACACCTTCACTTTAATCTCATTATCTCCCTCTGAGACTGTGACCTAATTAACTGACGGCAAGCTCTAGCTTGTTGCCAAGAGCATTGCGCGTGTGACAGAACCCAGGCAAGTCTGTCTGAGCAGATAGCATTTCCTCTGGGGGGCAATGACTTTACAATGGAAAAATCAAGCAAGCAGTTTGGAGGCTATGTCACACAACATACATGGGCTTCTTATCAGCAGAGCTGGAACTCACCCCCGTACAGCGTGTAGGAGCCTCAGCGATGGATAGGCTGTCTGTACATGGATTTTGTGTTTTATGATGAGCTTGTTCACCCATTCTACTCGCTCTTCTCCCCCTTTAGCCATAAATGCGGGAATCCAGAGAATTCCGCCGTCCAACATTTTTAGCCGGTGAAGCAACTTCTCCTTCCATGTCTCATTCTTCAAATCTTCGAACGCACGCTGCACCACTGAAGGGTTCATAGTCACTAAATTGGTCTTCAGACCAACATCTTGTGCATACTCTTCTACTGGGGCAAGATTGCATCTTAAAAGGAATTAAGTTGCAAATTAATCATTCATTATTTCCACAATAGAATATAATCTAGCCCTAGCATTGCACAGTAAGAATATAATAAAGAAAGGCTTTTGGTTCATCAAGCCCCTTCTCTCCACAAGTCATCTACAATCTATAGTGTCAGCTTGCCTTAGTCGATAACAATGAAGGTTCAAGCCCCAAGTCAGGATTCAAGCACATAATCTAAGTTGATGCTACTGAGGGAGTGCTGCTGTGTCAACGGTGCTATCCTTCAGATGAGATGTTTGATCAAAGCCCTATTTGACCGATTTAGCGAGCTTTTATATGTTATTATTTGAGGAAGAAGTGAAGTGCTCTCCTGGTGTCCTGGCCAAACTTTCTCAATCAATACCACCAAATATTAACTAGTCTTTATTCTCATTGTTTTTCTGGATTTGCTTGAGTGCACTTCAATGTCATTCATACTTTCAACTTTTTCCCTCTTTCCGCTTTTTACAAAACCACTTCTCCAAACACTTAGAGCCAGATGCCTTCCTGAGAAAGGCATCAGCAGTCCTGACTCTTGACTCTGGCCCACACCCTTTACTCCATTCAGTCCTGTAAACGGACTCAGTTCTCTTCCAGTTTCCAGTTGTGATGAAAGAGTCCACACCCCAAACCTTAATCTGCCTATTCTCTTTCAAGATGCTGAAGTGTTATTGTGTATTATTGTCATCTTTATTTATGTGGCAATAAACATGATGTCAGGGGTTGCTACAGTTCCCAACAGTTATTTGTCAACTCAGATCAACTTAAAGGGTGGTGTGTGTTTGGGGGGGTGGGGGTGGGGCGGGGGGAGGGGCATCAGGGCAAAAGCTGAGGACAGTCCTTGTTATCTATGGTTATCAATCTTCCAGGATGGACTTCGAGTCTCCAGGAATTTTAGATTAATCGCCAACCAACCCAGGAGTAAAATTACCAGGTCATTGAAAAGCATCTTTTCATTTTCTTTGATCATTTTCACTTACTAGTTAGAAAAAAAGCATAGATGAGGGGAAATGGCTGATTGACTGAGAGCCAAAAATCATCCAATCTGGCAACAAAGTATTTGGTGACTTCTGAATTGACATGGGAGGTGGGGAACTGTGAAGATACGTGCGTTGGGCAAACAATGGTGGAAGTCTGGGGGTGGAGGGGGTGCTAGAAGTGGGAGGTGATGTAATGAAACCTCCAGGAAAACATCCAACCAGAGCTGGCAACCATACTGTTTCCAAGTAATGCAGGTTTCGCACTTTTTTATCGCAGTGAGTATAAGTGAGAAGGTAAAATTCTCAAAGGAGCTGAAACAAAAGGAAACTCAGCCAACAATTCTCTACAGGTTGCCAGGAAAACAAAGCAGAGTCAATTGATGCTTCTGTTCCTCTCAGGGTGCAAATTAAAAAAAAATCTGGTGCACGGATATCTTTCTGAGGATGGGTGTCAACCAGAAATTATTGCATTTTGAAAACAGAGTCCCTCGAGCCTGCTCTACACAGGGCCAGAGCAAGAGTATGAGAAGCCCTAGTCGAACCTTCAGCCTTGTGCCCACCCTCCCCAACAATTAACTTTCGAAAATGAATACTGTGCATTAGTATGAATAAAACTTCTACATTTATAATTACAGATTTATTTTACATGTAAAAGGAGAATATTATAATAGATTGTACGTTCTCATTTTCACAGAATATGTACTTGAAGAAAATGCACATTATAACGTGTAATATGGCTCAAATGATGCAATACTATGTGTCCCCACAACAGTTACTAGATGATTTTATGCACAATTTACACGATCAATAATCATTTCGATGGAGTGGGCTAGATCAAATTATGTTCTTTGATATTATTTACTGGTTTGCTGTTTTGGAATAGTCATGTAACTTTGTATTACTGTCACATAAACAGAATGAGGAATATAATGGGACATTTTAGGAACGACTGCAATGTAAGTACATGGAAATCTATATTATGCCAGTATATGTGAAAGAATATCAAGAGATCTAGATCTTTCATTCTCACTGCTCAAGCCCCATTGTTTACCCATTGTTCACTTATGTAATTCCTTCAGTTTTTGCCACTGCGCACCCTCGCCCGACCTGCCCTCCCAAATTCTGCCACTCTAGACCACCGCCTAGTTTGCCAAGCAGTTGCCCCAGCCCTGGTTCTACCATCCTGTGAGATCATTGGCTGATCCAAACCTCAACTTCATTCAATCAAGCCAGAAAAAGAAAATGTTTGTGCGAGAGAGAAAAAAGAAAGAGAGCAAGAGAAAGAAAACATAACATATGTGTCTTTCACAGGATGTTGGAGGTACAGAACGGGTCAGACAGGATCTGAAAGAGGAAGGTAGGTCAGTGTTTTTGGTGGGACACTCTATAAGAATTGGCACAGTTCAGCCAATAACTGCATCCCTTGACAACCAAAACAGTCAGAAGACAAGATCAAGAACAACAGACAGGAGTCAAGAGTTCAGATACACCAACTACATGCATAAAAAGATGTTAATGAGTTTAATTGACTGCACAACTTGATCGAGTTTTTCGCGGAAGTGGCAAAGATGATCGACGATGGAAGGGCAGTGGATGTAATCTACATGGATTTCAGTAAGGCCTTTGACAAGGTCCCTCACGGCAGACTGGTACAGAAGGTAAAGTTGCATGGGATCAGAGGTGAGCTGGCAAGATGGATACAGAATTGGCTTGGTCATAGAAGACAGAGGATAGCAGTGGAAGGGTGCTTTCCTGAATGGAGAGCTGTTACTAGTGGAGTTCCACAGGGATCAGTGCTGGGACCTTTGCTGTTTGTAGTATACATAAATGATTTGGAGGAAAATGTAACTGGGCTAATTTGTAAGTTTGCAGACGACACTAAGGTTGGAGGAGTTGCTGATAGTGAAGAGGATTGTCAAAGGATACAACGGGATATAGATTGGTTGGAGACTTGGGCGGAGAAATGGCAGATGGCATTTAATCTGGACTAATGTGAGGTAATGCAATTTGGAAGGTCTAATACAGGCAGGAATTATACAGTAAATGGCAGAATCCTTAAGTGAATTGACAGGCAGAGGGATCTGGGTGTACAGGTCCACAGGTCACTGAGAGTGGTAACGCAGGTGGATAAGGTAGTCAGGAAGCCATATGGCACACTTGCCCCCATTGGCAGGGGTATTGAGTATAAAAGCTGAGAAGCCATGCTGCAGCTGTGTAGAACCATGGTTAGGCCACACTTGGAATATTGCGTGCAATTCTGATCGCCACATTACCAGAAGGATATGGAGGCGTTGGAGAGGGTGCAGAGGAGGTTTACCAGGATGCTGCCTGGTCTGGAGGTTATTAGCTATGAGGATAGGTTGGAGAAACTCAGATTGTTCTCACTAGAGCGACAGAGATTGAGGGGCGACTTGATAAAAGTTTACAAAATTATGAGTGGCATGGACAGAGTAGATAGTCAGAAGCTTTTCCCCAGGGTGGAAGAGTCAATTACTAGGGGACATAGATTTAAGGTGAGAGGAGAAAACTATAGAGGAGATGTGCGGGGCAAGTTTTTTACGCAGAGGGTAGTGAGTGTCTGGAATTCGCTGCAAGAGGAGGTGGTGGAAACAGGTACGATAGTGGTATTTAAGAGGCAGCTTGACAAGTACATGAAAAGAATGGGAATAGAGGGATACGGACCCCTGAAGTGCAAAATGTTTTAGTTGAAAGGCAATATGATTGGTGCAGGCTTGGAGGGTCGAAGGGCCTGTTCCTGTGCTGTACTTTTCTTTGTTCTTTGTTCTTTGTTCAAACAGAATTTAAGATGCAGGGAAGTGGTATGAAGGGTGGAATGGAAAAGATATTACAATCAGATTGCGAATGATAAATCCTTTCCCAGAGAGGCGACTTTATAACCAGAGCCACGAGCCCTTTTCCCTGAATTATATATTTCCTTGTTACTTGTTGAAGGTAAATGCAAAGTACTCTGATGAAGATTTGAATTCCCACAGAATCATGAGAACAATTTCTGTGTGATTAGCTGCTAACTCAATTAAACCTAATGATGGAAATTAATTCAATGCTGTCAGAATTCTGTAGCTCACACCCGTATAGATTTGAGAACAGATGATGTCCTCAAAGCATCCCTGCCAACTCATGGGAGACCCTGCCTTGTGACCGACCAAAATGAAGAAGGTTCACTCAGGAAGGCATCGAACACACTGAGAGACTTCGCTAGAACATGCAGAGGTGAAGTTGAGTCGTCAGAAGGAGCGCACAAACCTCCTAACAGCCCATCTACCCAACCCTTGAAGCACCATCTGCCCCGCATGTGGCAAAGTCTACACATTGGACTTATCAGCCATTTCAGAACCCAACCAACTAGAGTGGAAGCAAATCACCCCCAATGCTGAGAGACTGACTGAGAAGAAGAGATGAGATTTGAGAGTGGAACTGGGAGTGAAGAAACATGCATAGTAGTTGATGCATGCTGTTCTTTAATATTAAAGGGTGTGTTAAACCTGACTATAAAATGCCCAGGTGTCCCACGGAGTATGGAGAAGATTCTTCAAGATATTCAGCAAAGAGCCAAGGCTTGATATTGTTGATGTGAGTGCTTAGACAAGATGGGTGAAGTGTACAGGCTAAGATACTGTTATAGAGTTTTTACAGAACAGAAATAGGCCATTTGGTCCTAAAAGTCCATGCCAGATTTCTTGCTCTACATGAGCCTCCTCTCACCTTTCTTCATCTCACATATCCTTCTATTCTATATTCCTCATGTACTTATCTAGCTTTCCCTTGAATACACCTATGCTATTTGCCTGAACGATTTCTTATGGTAGCAAGTTCTACATTCTTGCCACTCTTTGTGTAAAGAAGTTTTTCCCGAATTCCCTATTGGATTTGTTAGTGTTATATTTCTTATATTTATGGCCCTTCATTCTGATTCTCCACAGCTAGCCCTTCCATAATCTTAAAGACCTCTATCAGGTCACCCTTCAGTCTTACCTTCTCTATGGAAAGAGCCCCAGCCTCTTCAATCTTCTCTGGCAAGTATAAGCACTCAGGTCAGTTATCATCTGAGTAAATCTTTTTTGCACCTTCTCCAGTGCGTTTTTATCCTATTATATGGAGACTATGCATGCTACTCCAAGAGTGGTCAAACCAAGTACAAGTACAAGTTTAACATAACTCCCTTGCTTTTCAATTCTATGCCACTAGAAATGAACCCAATGCTTCGTTTACAGTTTTTAAAAGGACTTATTAACCTGTGTCACTACCTTTAATAATTTGTGTATCTGCACTGTTACCTTAATACAAACTAAATTAAGACAGGGTCAAGATGGTATAACTGATATTTGATAAAATTACTCCCAAAGTTATTGGTACTGAATAATTCCACCTTTGATTACATTGTTAGCAGCTAGTTAAATAGAATAGCACAGCTTGCCAAAGGCAGCTTAAAATAGAGACTGGCTTATTTTAGAAATATTATCTTTTTAAAAATCTTTTTTAAGAGGGACCAGAAATTAGCATTTGGCAATGATTGATGACTTGTTACTTGACTGCAATTCCTCTCAAAGTAGTTGTGATTCAGGCTTGGATATTGAGCAATTAATTCAACCAAGGTGGCATTACTGCTAAGCAGGACCTTGTGCTCACTCAAATGTTTACACTTTTACACTCACAGGCTTTTGAATAGGGGTACTGAATAGCAAAAGGATCTGATTTGTTCCCCTCTTGATACCAATTGCTGGACCCCAAATGCCACCTCAGCTAAGATCAGTATGGATAAAGGATTAAACCAGGGACTTGCTCAGCACCGCACTGGATAATACATATACCAGCCAGTCCAAAGGAGAAGCTAACGTTTTCATGAACTGATGTGAAGGGAAGAGAAAATCGCAGCGTCCGACCCAAGGATGAATGTGGCTCAGTAAAACAATTGTGTGGTTATGTGTACCACAGTGAATGTTATATTATCCTATATTATTCTACTGGGTCAGGGCAGGAAGCAAATAAATGAATTTGCATTTCTACAGCCTTATGCAACATTCTCAGAATGTCTTAAAATATTAAATTACTTTTGAAAGGTCATCATTGTTGTTATACAGGCAAACACAGAAGCCAAATGCAGATTCTACAAACTGAAAATAGAATGTATTTTGGTAATGTCAACTGAAGGAGGAATGTTGGCCAGGACAGCAAATTAACTCCGTTTTTTTTATAAATAGTGCCACAGAATCTTTAAAATCCACCAAAATCAACCTGAACTCCTTACCTAACGGCACTGCAGATGTACCTGCAGCACATTGGCTGCCATATTTCAAGAAGAAGGCAGATCACCACCATCTTTTCAAGGGTAATTAGGGAGGGGCATTAAATGTTGGCCTTGCCAGCGATGCCCACATCCTGAAGAATGATGAAGAAAAAAAACCAAAGAGTCTGAAATCTTCCCTAAGGGGCAGCACTTTAAACAGTCCAGCACTCCCTCAGTACTGCTCCTGACCAGGGCTTGAACCCACAAGTTTGTGATTCAGAAGTGAGAAAGACTTCACGGAACCAAGCAAAGATTCCCCTCAAAGGATTCCAAATACCTTCTTTCACAGCTTTAATACAATTAAAACTATCAAAATTGATGTGCTCTTTTTTGTGATTTTCCTATCGTATTGCCCTTTAGATGCACACCAGTCTTCTAGGCATTACCTTATCACAAACTCGTGAGTGTCAATCTCTTGCCCACAGCCACTGTTGAGCAGAATCCCAGAATTTCCTACAATTGCACACTGTTTGAAATGCTTATTTTTCATTGGCGATGTCCTTGGTAACAGCTCATACAGGCTACGGGATATATTCAGGGTCCTGTCCCTGTCAAATATATAATGAATAATATCCCCTGCCTTCAGTCTGCCCTTTAGGACCGAAATGTCCTTCTCTGCATCCAGAAACTTTAGTATGTCTTTCCTAGGAGTGGAAAAGAGAACAAAGAACATTTTAAATGATGGGAAGACAAAGGTTTATATGATGCTGCATCCATAACACAACTGCCAGCAACAGCCCCAACCTCAACAGCAGTGGCTTCATCATAAACTCATACATAGCAAATGGAGGCCATTCAGCCCCTCATGACTGTGCCAGCTCTTTGAAAGAGCTATCTAATTAGTTCCACTCCCCTACTGTTTGCCCATAGCCCTGGAATGTTTTCATTTTCAAGCATATATCCAATTCCCTTTTAAATATGCAGGGGATAGCATCATATATACACATGAAACAATCTGTTAATATTCATGAGGCAATGTTGTGATATACCAGACAGCATCATAACATACATGAGGCATCAGCCTGGTACATATTAAGCAGCATGTAACATGCATGGTAGTGTATTATAATATACAAGACAGAATTGTAACATAGATGAGGTAACACTGAAACAAAGAAAGTCTCACTGTAACATATGTGAGGCAGCATTTTATTGTACAAGCCCCAGCACAATGAGACACAAGGCTGTAATATACAAGAAGGGGATCTGTAACACATGTGACACAGTGTCTTAACATACAGGAGGAAGTAACTTAATGAACATGCAGCATCACTATTGCCTCTGATGGATGGAGTACAAGCTTAAGCGTTAATTAACCACTGTGGTCATAAACAGCTTCAACAGATGGCACTAAAAGCCACAGAGTCCCTTTCTTGCCCTTATTGGGTATGTCCTGTGCTCTCATTCCAGCTGTGTGGGCAAACATCGCAGGTCCCACCCTACCCTGTCAACCACTACCCCGCGCTCCCCATCCCCCCCCCCCCCCCCCAAATCACCACAGAGGGAAGGTCTAGATTTGGATAGATACATCAAAAAGGTAAAAAAAATTGCAAAACTTCAGTGGAAATGCAGGGGAGTGGGTAGCTGTTTCAAAGAAACAAAACGTGAAAGGACAACATTTAGGCAATTTGTGTGGTTGCTTTTGTGTCAATGCCCTGAAAACAGTGTCATAAATGTAAATGTAGTACCAGCAGCCACAACGAGCAGAATTATTACACCTTGATTAGCTCCACTCGCTAACATCCCTGGTCTCAAATATCTCTGCAATCCAATATTCCCACTCCCAATTCCCCTTTCCTCAAACTTTCAAATTAATTTTGTTTGGGAGTTCAGATTCAGTTTCGCTCAAATTCAATGGAGTGATTTTTATTCACACCCTGGATTCTTGATCCCACAGGTAGTTATTATCTGGGCATTCACTTCCTGGTAAACTTTACTGTCCATGGAGCTTTCAAGAAAGATTTGCATTTATATAGTGCTTTTCATGGCCTGAGGGCATTCCAAAGCACTTTACAGTCAATTAAGTCATTTTGAAGTGTAGTCACTGTTTTATTTTTAGCTTCAGGCTCTGGCTGTAGGATTCACATTGTCAAGACCCTTTTCAAGAACACTTAATTTGTGAAATGGAAGAACATGTCCTTATCTGTACACTCTGGGACTTTCCACTAGGTAATCTAAATAAAAGTACCATCCTGGGTACAGGGTCTCTGGGTTATTTGCCAGTTTCTGTTATCCACCAGAGGTCCCTCTTACAGCAGACAGTGGAGATCCTGCAGTATAAATCATAGAAATTACAGAACAGACAAGGCACAGAGTACAAAAGCAAGAACCCTGGGCACAACACTTTAGGAAGGATGTCAAGGCCTTTGTGACGTAAATAGGTAATTGGCATGAAAACCAAAGGGAATGAGAGGAATATATTGTTACACAGTGAGTTATGATGACCTGGAATGTGTTGCCTGAAAGAGTGGTAGAAGCAGATTCAGTGCTAAATTTCAAAAGGGAATTGGATAGATACACCGAAAAGGAAAAATTTGCAGGACTCCAGTGAAAGTGCAGGGGAGTGGGACTAATTGTTGGCTGTTTCAAAGAGCCAGCACAAACATGATGAGCTAAATACTATCCTTCAGGGCTGCACAATTCTAAGAATCTAAGGAGACTCTTTACCCAGAGTGCTATTTTTTTTCAATTGAAGAACCATTCTAATCCTATTTGCATCCTCTTTCTATAAAGGCTTTTATATTCTTCCTTTTCAAATATTTATCCAGTTCCCTTATGAATTGGGTTATTGTCTCTGATTCAATGAAGCAGTATTCCATGTTCTGACAATATTTAATGGAAATAATAATTCTTCCAACTTTCCCTTTCATTCTTTCAGTGCTAATCCTGAATCTGATTCCCTTGTTATTGAGTATCCAACCAGTGGAAATAACATTAGTACTAGCACTAAGGAACAATAATCTTTCACCATCAGCTTTCTCAAACCTTTTCAGAATTTTGAAAACCTTCCTCACTCTTATCCTTCCGCTTGTGTAAAGGCCTAAAATGGCTTCATTCACAACTCTAATCCCACGTTCCTTGTATTATCCTAGTGAATTCTCACTGTCTTCCTTCCATGGCTCTAATATCCTTTCTATAATGGGATGTTCAATACTATACACAATACTATACTCCAAACATCACCAAAATCTATTGCCCAAATTCAACATAATCTCCTTGCTTCTATAATCAGTGCCCGGGTTTTTTAAAACTAATAATCACATTTGTCCTATTTATAGCCTCTCATTCCTGCACTGCCCTCTTTATAGATCTTATTATCTGCATCCCTAAACATCTCTGTTCCTCCATTCATTAAGAATCTTGGTATTTAGGGTATCCTTCCTTCATTTTTCTGTTTCCATAAATTCTTAATATTTTGCTGCAATAATCTGCATCCACCACCTATTTGCCTATTCTGCTTACCTGTTTGTGTTGTCCTGCAATCTGTATTTGCCATGCCTCTAACTTGGTAAGAATAGCAATCCTCATTAGCATCCCTTTTTGTGTCTACATATAAATTATTTATACAAAGAGGAAATGAAAGCGGTCCCAAGATAGAATCTTGGGACATAACGTTCCGAGTCCTGCCAATTTTAGAAACATCAATTACATTCTCTTTGGGCACCATCTTTCTGTTCAGCCTTGCTGAAGTTAAGGTTCAGTCAGCATTACAACCTCATGTCACTCCATTCCAATTAATGGCTCCAATTCCTCAAATTTATTTCTGATACATTGCACATTTGCATATACACACTGCAACCCTGTCACATTGTACGTCCCACCACCCCCTTCCTTTCAATTTATTTTATTCTTTCTTCCTCCTTAACCTCTGGCTATCTGGCATAAGATGTACTCCTCCTGAAGCCTATTATTTCAGATTTCTGTGGAACTTTGCTACACTGTACCCATCCCCCATTTGCTGAAAGTTTTCCTCTCCCCAGCCTTGCCAATTTAAGTGTTCCCCCCATGAGAATGAGCCAGTTGGGATCTGGGTTCAGCTGTGCCAATGATTCTTGACTGGTGCATCCTTTGCATAGTGTGTTAGGAGCAACAATTAGTGTTGTAATGCTGCAGCCAGGTCCTTGCCAGCAATCTGTGAGTACTGGCACTCTGCCTGTCCTGATTCCTTAGACCATTAATTGAGATCACAGTGTCAGTGCCCCTCCATTAAGGGTAAACACAACTCAGGCCTAATGAACAGAAATCTGAAATGAATTAAATATTTGAACCTGGAGTCACTTTATGTTCTGTTCATGCTCCATTTTCACACAGCATGACTCATAACTCAATTCAGTGGGTGAAAAGGAATGTAAGGCCTTTTGACAGTGGGAGATGAATACAAGCACTATAACAAGCCTACACAGAAACACACCTACAGACATACGCCCAAACAGCAACAACAACTAGTATTTATATAGCATCTTTAATGCACTAACATATCCCAAGGCACCTCACAGGAGTATAGTCAAACAAAATTTGACACTGAGCCACGTAAGGACATTTGAGCAGGTCTTGGTTAAAAAGATAACTTCCGCAAGGAGCACCATAAACTAGGAGAGAAAGACAGAGAGATCGAGGGAGGGAATTCCAGAAATGAGGTCCAAAACAACTGAAGGCATGGCTGCCAAAGGAGGGGAAATCAAGGGTGCACAAGAGGCCAAAGTTGGGGGAGCACAAGATTCTTGGAATGGTTGTAGAGCCAGAGGACAATACAGGGTTAGGAATGGGAGAGGCCGTAGGCAGATTTGAACAAGGATAAGAATTTTAAATTTGTGTTTCAAGAATCAGGAAAATTGACCTAGTGCAGGAAGTGCAACAGTATGATGACCTTTGGCCTGGAAGCAGTACAGTAAGGAAAATTTGTAATTTCTTTAAAAGGTCTGTGGAATCTGTTATTAAGAATATTTGAAAGGCCTTTAATAGTTTGCATCAATTGTAATTTTTTTGGATAATAAGAAATACTGGTCCGTGAGACCATATCCCTTGATCTGAAATCAATACCAATAAGAATAAAGTTAATAATGAAGCCCTGCGGCTGGCAGACAAAAAGGAGAGCTGCAGTCCCAAAGGAGTGCTACAAGCAGACAAGCTGGAGGGTGAAAGCAATCCATGCAAAGATGCAGATGCAAAAAGAATTCAGACAGAGACAGAAAGAGGAACATAGAGAATTCTTGTGAGGAGAAGAAGCAAAACACGCTCAGGGGGAAGTCAGCTTTTATAATTGGCAGAAAAGAGACAGGAGCTCTTGGAGGCACTGTGCGAGCTGCCTAAGAAGGTCTAAAATCTGGAAAGCTGTGTGAATAGCTTGGGGATGCTAAAGAGCTGGGTGTTTTCTCAGGAATGGCCACAAACCAGAATTTTACTGGTTGGTCAGTTGAAAAGGAATTCTGGAAAGCTACACCCTCAGGACTGATGTGACCTGAGGGAGAGAGGGTTCGTAGAAGCGTGCCTTGCTGATCATAATTGTACACATGAAACTCAAAGGTGAAAGCTGTTGTCAGAAAGAACTCCTACCTACCCTATGTGAATAAAAAACAGTACATTGTAGAACTGTGTAGCTACGTAGTGTCACATTTGTCCGGGGAGTGATGAGAATACTTGCGATTATGTTAGACATATCTTTGATACATCAACTATTCAAAGTGAAATTTACCTTTTTTATTTGAAATATCATTTGCCTGCTAATTCACACATAATTTGTGTTTGTTCTAATTCATGTTCAAGGAAAAGCTACAAAAATTGAATCATGTTAGTAATTTCTTCATGGGGGCGGTGGTTCATTCAATAAGTTTTGTTATTTTGGTTTACGGCTCCCTATGGAGATCGTAACAAAGGTAATTTCTGATTTTTTGGGTGGTGAAGTTGATGGCCCACTAGAAAGAAATACTTGCATTTCTATAGCACCTTTCATGACCTTAGGACTTCCCAAAGCACTTTAAAACCAATAAAATATTCCTCAAGTGTAGTAACTGTTGTAATGTAGGAACGCTACTGCCAAGTGCACACAGCAAGCTCCCACCAAAAAAACAATGAGATAATGACCAAATAATCTGTTTCAGTGATGTTGGTTGAGGGATAAGTAAAGGCTGGAAGGAACTCCCTCCTGCTCTTCAACAAATAGTGGCCGTGGGATCCTCTACATCCACCAGAAAGGGCAGGCAGGGCCTCGGTTTAATGTCTCATCTAAAAGAGGGCACTTCTGCCTTTGCAACAGTTCCTCTGGTGCTGCACTGGAGTGCCAACCTGGATGGCACCATCAGATTAAAAGCAAAATACTGAGAATGCTGGAAATCGGAAATAAAAACTGAAAGTGCTGGAAATGCTCAGCATCTGTAAAGGGAGAAATAGAGTTAATGGAGTTTGATTCGACACGTTAACTCTTGTTTCTCCTCTCCACAGATGCTGTCAGACCTGCTGAGTATTTCCAGCGTTTTGTTTTTATCACACCATAAGATGACCTGGTCATTGCCTCATTGCTGTATGTGGAATCTTGCCTTGCATAAGTTATCTGCCACAATTTCTGCATTAGACCAGTGACTACACATCAAAGGTATTTCAATGATTGTAAAGTGCTTTGGGATGTCCTGATATCATGAAAGGGGCAATAGAAATATGAGGTCTATTATGTTTCCTTTGTTACGAGTTGAAGTAGAGCACTTGGCGGATTATTGGGGGGGGGGTGGTGGGGGTGACCAATTGCTGTGGAACTGAGCCCTTGCTCAAGCCTCAGTGCAGTTCAGAGAGGGGGAGGCATCAAGAAAAAAAATTCTGAACCCAAACTTCAACCATTTAATTTGCTTTGTGAGATCTAGTGTTTAAACTTGGCAAGTTCAAAAGGATCCTCTGTTGTGAATAGCAGAACATTACCTTATCCTTGCAGTTAGCGTAGTATTAAGCTTCCATTCTGGTATGTCAAGAGGTCTTGCCTGTGGTTGGACACTCTCCCTCCTCTCAGTCCTCTCTTGAGGCACAGCAGATGAGGCATTTGTGATCCTTTCTTCCCTGGACAATGACAAGCATTGACTTCAAAGTGCTGTACACTGTGACTGAACAAACACACACAGACACACACACACACACACACACACACACACATTTCAAACAGGATAATTCAACAATTAAGAAATATAAATATAACTGGGACTGAGCTGCCCGAGCTTTGTGGACTGAATTACCAGTATTGGTGGGGGGGGGGTGGGGGGTGGTGGTGGGGGGGGTTGTAAATTGGATCATCCTGCCCTGCATAACAACAATCACTCAAAAATAAAATATATTGCCTGGAAGATGCTGAGAATTTTCAATAATGCAATAAGGTGATATCTAAAGATTGTAAGTGAAGTAAATCAGGCCAAATTTCTTTATTCAGTACGTGGAACTCGCAACCACATTAATTAGTTGAGGTGAATGGCATAGATGTATTTAAGGAAGAAGGAGGAAGCTTGTGTGCAGCATAAACGCTGGGCAGAATGTTCTGTTTCTCTGCTCTAGACTCGGTCGCACTGATGTAATATGGATGTAAATGAAAGTATATTTTTCTTTTAATGGAACTCAGATAGTTGGAGGAGAGAAGATTTACATAAAGACAAAATGTAAATAACATTGCATTACTGACATATTTGTGAACACTCCTACAAAGAGGCAAGCTGATTGATGGGTGTGGGAGGCCTACCTTTTGGGGATGTGGCATCAATTCGTGCTGCTTGTAGCTCGTGGTTTGATTCCCAGCAAGGTGTTGCTGGTTCACATTGTGTACGGACCTGTCACAGTGCTGCGTACTTCTGAGAGGCAGACCCTGTTAGGGTGCTCTGCTGTGCACTAACACTGTTGGGAATAATTTATTGTTCAATGAACTGCCTGAAGCCTCTCACACCTCTGAAACCTGCTCTGCTCCCCATGAACTGCTCATGGGCAATTCCCCTTGGCTTGTACAGGGAAGAATATGATACTTTTGCAGCATAACTTTACATCTTGAGACTGTGATGAAGTAATTTCAGAAATCGAAGGGTCGGCAGGGTTGTGGGGGTGGGGTGGGTGGGGGGAGCGAGGGGTGAATTTTGATTATAGTGTCAATGAGGCCTTTGGCACACATGCCCCGTGTTGACATGGAACCTGATCCATTTAAGTATATGGGCATCATGTTAGTGGGCAGCCAGCACTGATGGACAGTACAGTTATGAGGGATGGATATTGCAGGAGAACATGAATTCTCAGTGAAGCCAAGTTGGGTCGGAAAAGTGCGGGGAAGGGAAAGTGAAGGACCAGCTGGAGGCGGGAAGACTTGTTTCCCTTTTGTGGAGCAAGCTTGCAGCCGTTCCTTTAAGAATGGACCGTTTGGCTGCCCAATGTTCAGTCATACTGCATGCTCCATCCAGTGGAAGACCAAAGTAGCACCAGAGGCTTAAATGTATCTTAGGAGCTGGATTTAATTATTTCAGTTTGGCTCCTGCTTCTTTTAGCTGAGATCACTGATTTGAGGAAGGTCAGGCTTCAGGCACGAAATTAGAACAAAAGTCATTTCAAAATGAAACAAATTGATCCATTGCTGCTCATTTGAGCCAAAGGAAAAAGCAGGTGGAAATTGTCTCCTTCGCTTTTCTCCTCCTGGTGTTGATTTTATCTGGTGTCCTAGGTTTTGGTTGCCCTCCAGTACCTACCCAGGTGACAATTCTTTATGCATGAGCCCAGTCAGGGAGGGCTAGAAGGATATTCAACCACAGGTGGCATCACAGATGAGCTAGATTCTGTTCTCACTTAATGTCCACACTTATGTGTAGCACAGACACACAACATTTCCATCCATCAGGATCATTGGGCAGCAGTTAGAAGTGTGAAACTTTATGAAATTTTGGCCCTCCCCTATGCCAAAAGCCACTTCCTACATGCAAGTAATCCCAACCAAGCTGCATTCAGGACACTGACCATGACCCTTGCATCCCAGCCTCTGGAATTCTGACTGGAATTTAATGTCCCTGGTATCACGTGTGTAAAGTTACTGTTTAAAGTTTAACCAATATTTTGACCGACTTCAAACATCACCTGATGTAAGCTGAGTGTGTGAGCGGGTTCGAGCTCTGATTGGGACAAGGGTTGCTGAGGTGCGCTGAAGCAGATCTCCAGGAAACCACAGCTGCAGGTCAGCCCCAGCTCTCAGCAGTAGCATCAGACCAAGCAAAGGAGGGGGCACTTGCTGTGGCCCTTTGTTGTCAGTGGGGCCAGACTCTTTAACCAGAAATAGACTGCTATTTAAAGCAAGCCTGAGGTGCAACTCCATTGAATAAATGGACTCAGCAGCTGGGGACAATCTCAGCTGTCGAGCCTTGTATTTTCCGACGACAACTTTGAAAATGACACCTCGGTCACTGCTGCTTCTGGTGCCAGTTCCATTCTGCAGTTTGTTTTCTCCTTTCCTTTTTCTCCCCTATGCTCCTTGGGTTTCTGACTCTTGCTGGGAAATTCTGACTCTTGTACCTCATTCAAGTGGCCATTTATAAGAACAAGGAAGATAAGAAATAAGAGCAAGAATAGGTCTCTCAGGCCTGCTCCACCATTCAATAAGATCACGGTTAATTTGATGTTGGCCCCAATTCCAGTTTCCTGCCTATTCCCCACAACCCTTTCACTCCCCTTTGGTTAAAAATCTGTCTATCTCAGCCTTGAAATATAATCAATGACTCAGCCCCCATTGAACTCTTGGGTACAGAGTTGCCAAAGGTTCATGAACCTTTGAAAGAAGGAACTGTTCCTCACCTCGGTCTCAAATGGGAGACCATTTATTATTAAAAAGATGCCACCTAGTTCTGGATTCCACATAAGGGGAAATATCCTCACAGCATCTACCCTGTTTGTACTCCCCAAGGGGAGCGTTGCAACTGGGCCTGTTCCTGCCTTAACACAAAGCATATATTCCCTAGTTGGGGTCGCTGAATTATGATGCAGAGAAGCAATCCTGGCTGATTGTTGGGGGCTTTTTGCTGACCCCTCATGCAGGGATACTGCACCTAATTGTGGCATCTCTATTGCTGCTCTGGCTGAGATGGGCTAATTCAGAGTAGGGACTGTGGTGTGAACCTGGGACCTTTCAAAATCCTGGGGGTTACCAATGACCAGAGACAGAACTCTACCGGCTATATAAATACTGTGGCTACAAGAGCAGGTCAAAGGCTGGGAATACTGCGGCGAGTAACTCACCTCCTGACTCCCCAAAACCTGTCCGCCATCTACAAGGCACAAGTCAGGAGTCTGATAGAATACTCTCCACTTGCCTGGGTGAGTGTAGCTCCAACAACACTCAAGAAGCTTGACACCATCCACAACAAAGCAGCCTGCTTGATTGGCACCCCATCCACAAACATTCACTCCCTCCACCACTGACGCACAATGGCAGCAGTGTGTACCATCTACAAGATGCACTGCAGTAACTAATCAAAGCTCCTTCGACAGCACCTTCCAAACCCACGACCTCTAACACCTAGAATGACAAGGGCAGCAGATGCATTGGAACACCACCAACTTCAATTTCCCCTCCAAGCCACACACCATCCTGATTTGGAATTATATCACCGTTCCTTCACTGTCGCTGGATCAAAATCCTGGAACTTCCTCCCTAACAGCACTGCGGGTGTGGCTACATCACATGGGCTGCAGCAGTTGAGGAAGGCAAATCACTATCACCTTCTCAAGGGCAATTAGGGATGGGCTACAAATGTTGGCCTAGCCAGTGATGACTACATTCCATGAATTAATTTTTAAAAACTGGTCAATGTAGCTCAGTCCCACATCAGGCAGTGCATTCCCCCATTAGGCTCATAGTTCTGATGCTCACAACTGAATACGCACATCAGAGGGTAACTATATTGGCCCCATTGCTCCATTTTAATCTTTAGCATCAGAGCTTACATTCTGGATGTTCAGGTTTTCATTGCATTGTACATTACAGAAGGACATGAAATCCAACAGCAGGACTGCCTCGTGTTGCTACCCAATTCTTCCTGAAGAAGTGTGTGCTGGACTGGCTTTATTCGCTCCAGCAGCTGGGAGCTTGTGCGCAGAATAATTATTCATTCCAACACTTGTACAGGATATTGGCTGAATCTTGAGGCATGTGGGTCCCTGTTTTAAACTTGAATCTGTGCCATTTCTACCAACAGGAGAGGAAAAGTGAGCAGTGGTGAGTCAACTATTTTACACAGAAGCTGGTGAAGGAGGAAGTGGATGCAGATTGCATTGGTAAATTCAAGAGGGAACTGGATCGATAATTTGGCAGAGGGACTGAGTAGCCTATGGGACATTTTGAACTTTGGAACTGTCCAGATGGGCTGCCTTGTTGTGCAGTAACCTCCTTCCTGCAACTGGCACATTATTCTGTTCCTAACAATGGGGGTATGACACAAGACATCTCCCACCCTCACAACCGGTGCTGCAATTGTAGTAACGGCTGAACATCCATATGCAGCATGGTTGCAATTTTTCTTTTCTGCCCCTGAAGATTGGAAAGGCCTGTACTGGACAGAGCTTGCTACAAATCATTCAGAACAGCAGCAACTTGTCCATCTCAAGCTGCATCACGCGTTGAGTCCCAACATCTTAATGGAGAGGCAGCAGAGAAGGAAAGAAAAGGAAGCAAATCCTGCACTCTGGGTCCCACTACCTTGTGGG
Source organism: Carcharodon carcharias (assembly GCF_017639515.1). Taxonomy (NCBI): domain Eukaryota; kingdom Metazoa; phylum Chordata; class Chondrichthyes; order Lamniformes; family Lamnidae; genus Carcharodon; species Carcharodon carcharias. The sequence goes on along the minus strand of NC_054492.1, from coordinate 31,865,339 downwards.
ACATCCTACCCCATGTGCCGAAAGGCATGTGGGGTCAAGAGTCAGACTGTTCAGTCACACGAAGACCTATGACAGACCCTGAGCAAAAGTCATCCTTGAATCGAGGAACAGCCGATGATGATAATGTGCAATGATGTAAAATACAAACAGCCATGGAATTCACAACACATATTAGTGATAGGCTTTGCAGAGACACAAAAACTTGTGATCAAATCAAAAAGGAATGTTTTGTGTGTGAGCAAGCTGGAGGCAGACTGACAAGAAGCTGTTCACAGATTGGAAGTCAATGTAAATAGGGTGATGATCCTGCAAATTCAACCAGTTGGATATCAGCTGAAAAACTGCCATTTAAATGGTCTACCGTTTGGAACCTGAGAAATTCAAGATATGGATATTCATAAGAGCAAAAGAAAACTTGCATTTATATATCACTTTTCACAATCTCAGAATGTCCCAAATTGGTGTATTTTTAAGTGAAGTCACTATTTCAATATAGGAAATACAGCAACCTATTTGAGCACAGCAATATCCCAGTAACAATTCTGTGTTAATGCCCGGATAAACTGTTTTCAGGTGCTGGTTAAAGAATAAATAATGTCCAGGACACGAGGGAACATTCCCCTGCTCTTTAGAATCCCTGAGAGCTTCTGTCAAAACATCAACCTGAAACGTTAACTCTGTTTCTCTCTCCATTGATATGCCAGAACCGCTGAGTATTTCCAGCATTTTCTGTTTTCATTTAGGTAAACTCTGGCTCCTTTGCTTTGTCTTATCCATTGGAGCTGCTGACTGGATAATTCATATGTTGTGGGAATTACGACCTACCCTTTCACCTTTGATCCTCAGCAGACGGTCTATTATTTGCATGTTTGGAGCCTCTGTTCATGGCTTTCTTGGTTTTGTGATGTCGAACAAGTTGTGATTGTTGTGTTCCTCCTCCTTCCCTTGCTATACATCAATGAAAAAGCCCGGGAACGTCATTGAGAAGCAGGGGCCCATGACAATAGAATTATTGGCCCTATATTTCAGTTATTTATTTACTTGTGGCGAAATGCCTGATTCAGACTTCACAACTGCCCTGTGATGTTTTTGAATTTGGAAAGTTATATGTGAGAAGATCACAGGAATAGACCCAGGGCCATCACTCTGTGGCATTGTACATACAAGCCATTACCCTGATGTAAGGTTGCAAACTTCCCTAAAAGGTTACTAATCCCAGTGTCTTGACTAAAAAGTACAGAAAGAGGATATGCTCCCTACTTACATACCGACAACGTTTGTTCTGTACAGCATCCTTGGCTGACTTCATAGCCCTCCTTCCTTCTGAAAATCTGTGGGGACAAAAGAACATATATTCACAGCTCACATAGTCTCACTCAATAATTTGACTGGGAGGTGAAAGAAAACATTCTGTGTGATCCTTCAGCTCTGATTTTTTTTTCCCCTTTATTCTTTCATGGGATGTGGGCATCAATGGCAAGGCTAGCATTGGTTGCCCATCCCTAATTGTCCTTGAACTGAATAGCTTGCTAGGCCATTTCAGAGGGCAGTTAAGAGTCAACCTGTAGGACAGCAGATTTCCTTCCACAAAGAGGGCATTAGTGAACCAGGTGGGTTTTTATGACAATCAATGATAGTTTCATGGTCACCATTGCTAATTAATCCAGATTTACTAATTAATTGAATTTATATTCCACCAGCTGCTATGATGGGATTTGAACCTATGTCCCCAGGGTTTCTGGATTACTAGTATTAACACTACACCACCATCTCCCCTGATTTCTAACCTTTCTCCTGTCATCAAGCTTTTCTTGTCTCTCCATTTTATCATTGCTAACATCACTGTTCGTCTGAATCCTGTTCCCTTCCAAATACCTGGACCAATAACTTGGAGACATTAGTTTAAATCCCGCCATGGTGGTTAGGAAATTCACTTAATTAAATAAAATCTGGAATAAAAAGCTGGTATTAGCAACGGTGACCATGAAGCAAATGGATTGACATAAAATCCATCCAGTTCATAAATGTCCTTTAGAGAAGGAAGTGTGCCATTCTTTACAAGTCTGGCCTAATGCGACGCCAGACCTGCGTAAGTTTGACTCTTAACTGCCCTCTGACATAACCTCGCAAGTCACTCAGTTCTATTCAAGAAGCTGGCTTGTCAGCACCTTCTCAAGGGCAACTAGGGATAGGCAATAGATGCTGGCCTTATTAGCAACACTCACAATTCCAGAATGAATAAAATAAAAAAATGCCATCCCACAATCTTTTCCTTCTCCTGTTCAATCAAGACTCCTTGGACATATAAGAAAGACATTACCTTGGACCCATAAAGGTTAATAGTTCATCGAAAATACAAAACCTAGGGGTTACTAATGCAAAGAGTAACTAGAATTATTGCAAATTCAATGCTAATTTTTGAAAAAAATTTCTGTTAATTTTGACTATTTAAAAAAATTACTATGTGATATTGATAAAAACCATACTAACACATCTGTATAAAATTCTTCCATCTGCTATTTTAACAATAGGTTACTGCTTCAGCTTAAATAACATACAAACACTTTACTGCCCTTGTTACTAATATTCCTCAACCTCTAAGAGTCAACCTCCAACTGCAATCCAGTTTGGGACAAAAGAATGAAAGTAACAAACCTCGATGGAAGGTGACGCATAAAATCCAAAAGGGAAGGTCGATATATTTACAGGTAAAAATCAGCCCCTCAGTGCCAGTCTCAGCTCCAACTCTCAATGCCTCGCTGCCTACCATCTACTCTGCTGAAAATACTTTTTAATAGTGCCGTTCAGGAGCATTGAAAGCCATTGGTCAATGTGTGCAATTTATTTTGCAAAATCTAAGGCTTAGATAAATTAGACAAAGAAAAGCTGTTTCCATTAGTTGATGATACAAGGAGTTGGGGAAACAGGTTTAAGGTGTTGGGCAAAAGATGCAGGGGGATGTGAGGAAGAGCATTTTTATGCAACAAGTGGTAATGACTTGCATCTCGCTGCCTATAGGGGTGGTAGAAGCAGAGATGATGAATGATTTCAAAAGGGAATTGAATGGCATTTGAGAGAAATAAATTTGCAGGACTATGGGAATAGATTGGGGGAATGGTTTGATTGGTTTGCTCTACAGATTTAGCATGAACTTGATGGGGCTGAATATCCTCTTTCTATGCCATAACAACCCTATAACTCTATAATATCCTTTTGATTTTACCTTTAACAAATCCTAGTGACAACAGTTCCTTTCTCTGAGGCAAAGCTGCGAAATGAACTACTTTTGAGTTACAGTGAGTTTTTTAAATAGATACATGCTGTAACTATTTTGCACACAGAAATATTCCATGAACAAGCCACTAACCTTTGAAAACTGTCTCAACTGTACATTGAGCACATGCAGTAACATTCAATTCCCTGGAGCAGAGGGAGGCAGGGCCTGGAAGGCAGGGCGAGAGGGTAATTGGGAACCAGATTGTTGAGGGACAGTGAGGGAGTGCCAGCAAGAACTGAGGAGGCAGAGGGGTGCAGCAGGGAGAAGGAGGAGACTGCCAGCTTGAGCTGGAAGAATCAGAGTGAGAGGAAAGTGCCAGCCTGAATGGGGGAAGGGGGAAAGGATGGGAGCTTTAACTGGGATAGAGGGGACGAGTGCCAAATGGAACTGGAACATGGGAACAGGAGTAGACCATTCAGCCCTTTGAACTTGTTCCACCATTTTATAATACTCAAGTAGAAGCAAGGAAATCATGGCCAACTTGAATCAGGAGAAAGAAGAGGTGGAGAAGAATGATGGCCTCAAGTGGGGGAGAAGACAGCCAGGTTAAATTGAAGGAAAAGAGCAGAAGGATTCAAGGTTGGAATTATGGAAGAAGCAAGTACCCTTTCTGTGAATTATCATTCTGGAGCTGTGGATAGAGTTGTCAATTGTGATTAAATGTGTTGCTGGAGGTTTCATCACATGACTTGCCCCCATAGTCCAGCCATTAGTCAGCTAACACATCCATCCTTGTGACCTACTGCCTGCCTAAGCCAATTGGAAAATAAAAAGAGCCATTGCCCAATTGGATGGTGCCTGACTGTCAGCCAAACAGCATTTTCCCCCCATTTTCAATGATTTTATCTGATAAAGAGAAATGTTCAAAGAAAACAATGAAACACCAACTCTTTTTAAATGTCCCTATCATTTTTCTCCAGGGTTGTCAGAGCGGTGTGCTGGAGATTGATCTTCAATTCCTGGAGACTCCAGACCAATCCTGGAGGGTTGGCAACACTACAAGCCATAGGGTGCGTGGGTGTAATGGGGTTTTTCTCACATTGCTTTATAATTACTGTACAGCTGAATTTCTTACTGCATTAAAGGCTGGCGATGCTGTAAACTGAACTGCAGCTGATGCCCCAGCTCAAATCAGCACAACTGGGGATTGAGTGTGGGGCTAAAGCAAAATACTGCAGATGCTGAAAATCTGGAAGAGGAAACAAAACATTCTGGAAATACTCCGCAGGTCAGGCAATGACTGTGTTGAGGGAAACAGGATCAATGACCTTTCATCAGAACTTCTGACAAAGGGTTTTTTTATTCATTGGATGTGGGCATCACCATCATTTATTACCCATCCCTAATTGCCCTTGTTTAGAGGGCAGTTAAGAGTCACCACATTGCTGTGGATCTGGAGTCATATGTAGGCCAGACCAGGTAAGGACAGTAGATTTCCTCCCTAAAGGACATCAGTGAACCAGATGAGTTTTTACAACAATGGCTTCATGGTCATCATTAGACTTTCAATTTCAGATTTTTTATTGAATTCAAATTCCACCATCTGCCATGGTAGGGTTCTAACCTGGGTTCCTAGAGCATTACCCTGAATCTCAGGACTTTTAGTCTAGCAACAATACCACTACACCCTGTAAAGGTTATCACCCTATCATTGAATGTGGTGCTTGCCCACTTTGTCAGGTTCAGTATCATATTCAGACAGTGCATTTACCAAGCCTGCTAGTTGATCAATGGAAAAACAGACTTGTTAACCTGTGAAAGGTTATCTGTCGGTGATGGCAGGAAGTAACCTGGAATTGGACAGATTAAGACAATGAGCATGGAAGGGGCCTGGGCAGATGAGAAGGCATCAGGACTCATTTGATGAGCCCCAGCTGTATTAGTGGCACCGGCTGCCAGTGTCCTGGGTATGTTGTAGAAATACAGTTTTTTTTGCATCCAGTTTTAGTTTAGCAATTTCTGGGGAGACTGTTCCACATTTAGGTAGGTGGCAACCCCTGTGAAACAGAAACAAGCATTTCTATTTGTATCACACCCCTCAGGCAGGGCAATTTCTGCAAATACTCCCTGAGGTGAAGTGGACAGTGCAGAGCAGGTGATGTGAAGGTTGAGCAGGGAACTGAACTGATATTCAAAGGGATGGGATTTTTAGAGGATTTTGAGACAACAGGGTAATGTAATTTTAAAAAGCGGGGGGCGGAATAATGACTTGCATTGACATGGCACCTTTCATGACCTTGGGACATTCCAAAGAGCTTCACAACCAATTAAGTACTTTTTAAGTGTAGTCACAGTTGCAACATAGGGAGTGCAACAGCCAATTTGTGCACAGCAAGCCCCCTCTCTCTCTCTCTCTCTCTCTCTCTCCGTGTGTATTTATATCTGTATCTAACAGCAATGTGATAATGACCAGATAATCTGTTTTTAGTGATGTTGGTTGAGGGATAAAAATTGAAATGGGGGATAAGTCCCTTGCTCTTCTTCGAAATAGTGCCATGGGATATTTTAAGTTCACCCGGGAGGGCAGACGGGGACCTCGGTTAAATGTCTCCCCTGAAAGACGGGAGAGTTTTAAAGAGTGGATGCAACATGACTGAAAATCAGTGAAGGAAATAGGGAACTATTAGTAATGCAGAGCCAGGGTAGGGAGGGAGGGGGTGGGTGTGCAGCCAGAGACGTACAGCTGAAGAAAATCATTTGGAGAGGGTGGGGTAAGGCTCTGGTGACATTTAGAAAGAAGAGAAGACAGGCCATTAAATCAACGGCGGGTGGGGTGGGGGGGGGGGTGGTGTGGAAGTGTGGGGGGGGAAACAAGAATGTATCAGGCACAACCTTCTTACAGTAATTTTCACAGGTAAATCCTACTTAATGACTCAGTAAAACAGAGGCTGGAGCCACCAGCTCGGTCACTCCACTTTACAATGAATTCAAAAACTCTCCTACTTGCCTAATAGCAATAAAAAAAACATTAAAATGCTTTCAAATAGCAGGGGAAAAATTAGCAGAAGTTTGTTTTTTTGTGATGGTCAAAGCATCCTCTCCTGCCTATGTCTATTATTCTCTTGTAATATATTATGAGGTTGCACAGATCAGGTTGCAATGCAAATTTAGACAAGACTGTGACATTGAACAGTTTTATTTCACATATAGTATCAAAGTGATGCCAATGTTACATCCAATAATGATGGTAAATAGCAATAGGGAATACACTGGGAAAAGGGTGGGAATTACTAGAGCCAGAGATAAAGAAATGAGGTTAGATACTGATGTAAGTACACCCGGAGAGAGAAAGAGGGGGAGAGGGAGGGGAGAATAAACAAATGGAAGAGAGAGGCACTGAAACAGACAGTCAAACAGAGACTGAGAGGGGGATAGAGGCAGAAACTGAAGGAACAGAAGGTAGAGGGGAGTGAGAGAGACTGGTAAAGAAGCACAAAGGACAGAAGAAATCTGTCAGAAAGTCAGAAAGTCAAACAGACAGAGGGAATGAGACAGACATGAAAAAACAAGAGGCAGTCATTGAAAGAGAATTTTACAGGGGAATTATGAAAGGCTGAAGCAAAGAGAAACAAAGGGAGGAGAATGGGGAAGAAATCTCACACAAAGAGAATGGAGGAAAGACAGAATGAAGGGGACAGAGAGAGAGAGAAGACAAAATTCGTTAAGGACAAATGGGCCAATGAGCCAGAACTCTGCTGGGATAGGGGCAAATTCTGACTCCGCCGCAAAATCGATTCACCTCCCATCTGATTGAAAAAAAAGCTACAGAAACACAAAAGAATAGACAGTACCAGCCAGTCCCTCTCCATCCCCGACTGGGTGAGGAATCACTGAATAAAGTAGCACACAACCCAGTCAGCGTTTAAAAGCGGACAGGAGAAATGTGAAATAAATCTGCACCCTTTCAGAGAGAGAGAGAAAAAAAAAATCATTAAAAGGCTCAACTGACACATCGACAAAGCAAGCACATCGCTGATAAACACACGAACACATTTACCCGAATTCCATCTCCACTTCGGAAATATCTGCTAGGATCAGAAGAATTGCGAGGACAGTGAGGAGCCCAAACATCCAACTAAATTCCAGGCGCATTATGTGTCACTTTGAGATGTTTCAAAGGCGCACTTTGCAGGGCAGAGAGGACTGGCAGCGAATTGTCACCCCCGCCTCTCCGGAACAAGTTGGTGGTGTTGATCCCTGTGTGTTTGGTGTCTCTCTGTGATTGCCTCCCATTCAAACGCAGTTCACTCCGCAATCCTACAGCGCAATACCCGTTTCCCCGCTTCTCTCCTCCTCCCTGCGTTTCCAAGGTTTCTTGAGTCTGGCGGGACTCGGGAATCCCAGCTCATGTTCATGTTCATTTGCATAGAGCAGAAGGAATGTGAAAGCTGGGAGGGGGGAATAAAGTTTGAGTTAAACGGCCCCTTCCACGTACGACAGGCAGCGGTCGCTTCTAAAGTGCAGATGTGCCCTCCCTGAATCCGACTTAACCTCTTCAACCCGGTCCCTTATGCCAATATCCTCTGTGAAACGAGCAGAATTCAAGGTAATTTTTAAAAAAATTCATTGGATGTGGGCATCGCTTGCTAGATTTAACATTTATTGCCCATCCCTAATTGCCCTTGTTCAGGGGGCACCTGGGTCTAGAGTCACACGTAGGCCAGATTTCCTTCCCTAAAGGGACATTAGTGAACCAGATTTACAACAATCAACAATGGGTTCATGGTCCCCATTAAACATTTCATTCCAGATTTTTTTTTTATATTGAATTCAAATTCCACCATCTGCCATGGCAAAATTCAAACCCAGGTCCCCAGATTACTAGCCCAGCTGCAACACCACTACACCGTCAGCTCCCCCTAACTCCTGAAGCATTTACCCTTCTAACCCCCGTCAGTTCATTGAGAGGTCTAGGTCAAAGGTGAAGGGTTATTGTCCCGGTCAACTAGCACCAAAATTGGAGAGAGCAATGCAATATGGCTTGGCAGGTTTTGATTCCCTGTTCCTTCAGAGAGGGAGTTGGGCTGGTTTTGACTGGGCCAGAGATCACATAGAATTATACAAATGAGGTCACATCAAATAGAAAGCAGTAAGTGTTTGTTACAGTTAAAACTTCATCTCTGTGTTCTCAAGCATGGTTTCAATTGCCCAACGATGTTAAGAGAGGAATTCTCAAGGATATTTTTCCTCCTATTGGCTCCATTTATTATTTTTGTTTGTTTTTTTCCAAGTGATTACACAGCTCGTCGGGAGGGCGGTGGTGGGAGGAGGGAGTAGGGGTGGTTGCTAGGGCAGGAAATGTTTAAGGAGTGCCTGCTCATGAAGCCGCAACCAAGGCGTGAAAAAAATCCTATGCACAATACAGAAGAATGTGTGTGGACCAGTGATGGAGCAATACTCGGCCAGCTATCTGATGGTGGCAGAAAGAAACAGAGTTAACATTTTGAGTTGAATGTGACTTCTTCTCCTTCAGAAGAAGAGGCGTCATATTGGACTCAAAATAACTGTTTCTTTCTCCACAGATGCTGCCAGACCTGCTGAGTTTTTCCAGCATTTTCTGTTTTTTAAAATTCTTTCATGGGATGTGGGCATCACTGGCAAGGCCAATAGTTGTTGCCCACTTCTAATTGCCCTTGAACTGACTGACTTACAAGGCCATTTCAGTGGGCAGTTACGAGTCAACCACATTGCTGTGGGTCTGGAGTCGTATGAATCCCAGACCAGGTAAGGACGGCAGATTTCCTTCCCTAAGGTGAACCAGGTGGGTTTTTACAACAATTGATGATAGTTTCATGGTCACCATCGCCGAGACTAGCTTTCAATTCCAGATTTTATTAGCGGAATTTACACCAGCTGCCGTGATGGGATTTGCACCCATGTCCCCAGAGCATTAACCTGGTCCTCTGGATTATTAATCCATTACCACTACACCACTGTCTCCCTCAACTCACCTCTCCCACCATCTTCAGATTTCCAGCATCCACTGTATTTTTCTTATGTTATATGATGATCTGGGACATTGCTGTATGAGGCAGGTAACCCTGTTCACAATCCAGGGCACATTCCTGCCAGAGGACAGAGTGGCCATTTCCACCAGGCCTAAGAGTCTGTATAGTATATCAGTGGCATGTGCGTTCCTTTGTACTCTTGGGAACATTGCCGCCCAGGAAGAGTTTTGTGCCATCAAACTAATGCATCTCTTCAGCAGGGAAGGTGATGAATGTGTTGTCCCTTGTAAACAAGGCCTCTGCCACTAATGTGACACAACTGTGAACAACCAATCGTTTTGATAAATGCCACTGGTGGCACCTTGAAAGGAGCCAGTGGCTTAAAAATTTAACCCGGTTGTGACATTACGACCTGAGGAAAGAGCCTTCCTGGGAAACAAGTCTGCAGGGTGATGATCTTTGTTATATGGAGGCATGAAGACAGTTCTCCCTTAACATGCCCAGAATGGCTCTTGGGGTGTGTTAATGCTGGTGAGGCTGGGTGATACCTATTGTACAAGGCACAGCCGCACCTGTCTGTCTTTTCCATTCAAGAACTGATCTTCCTCCTCCGAATCTAGGAATGCTGTTGGAATCACCAAAAAGGGTTCCTATCCTGCCCACTTTGGCTGTTGTTTACGGAATAGGAGATAGAAGAAAAATTGATCAAGTAAACTGCAACAAAAAAACCCAATTACAACTAAAACTAATTAATAATAAGCAAAATAAACAAACTTTTCCAATCCAAGTTAAAAAAATATATATACCTAATTTCTTCTTAAGGAACCTTGAAAGATTAGGGCTTATCTGTAAAACACATTGGGAATTACTGAGACCACAGGATAAAGTGTCCATGTAAATCAATCCTACCTTTTAAATAACTATCTTCAAAATCAGGGTTAAATTGATTCAGTGCTTCTGTCAAGTTGTTGATGTAATGTGCAATGCACTGATAATAGAAAGCAGTTAGCTGCTGGTAACAATGGGAATGTACTACCTGCTCTGTACTTTTGTGCTCTCTGTCCCTTTAGCTTTGTGCTGAGCTGCTTGTAGGGTCTAATAATGGGCAGGACCAACAGCACAATTAGCTTGTCTGACTGGCTTGACCATCTTGTTGAAGCCTCAAACTTCAACATGCCACAAAGTAGCAACAAAAAAAAAAATGAATTAAGTAATCTCAATGCTGTTAATTAAAGTTTCTTAACTTTCCAGAGTCGTTTTGATTTGATTTTTTCCCCCCCTGCTCCGATCCCTGTGGAGACCAATAATGTGAAAGAACTGAACCCAAACAACCCCAATGGACCATATTTCACTTTTAGAAACTTTTACTGTAACAATCAAACCAAAATCAACGTAATGTAAACATGAATGAACTGGCAAATTGTATTCAATAGAAACCGTAAATCACACTTTAAATAGCTGATATAACAAAGGTGTGTCTCACAGATTTCTTAGGCGGCCCTCCTAGCACAGGTGTAGCACCATGTGCAGTCCCCATGGGTGGGATTTTCCAGTTCCCCCCTCCCCCCCCCCCCCCCCCCTCCCCCCCCCCCACGGCAGGTTTAATAGCAGGCAGATGGGGAGAGTAAACAATGCAGCAGGAGCTGAAAAGTCGATTTTCCGTTGACATCAAATAAAGGTGGGATCTTCTGCTCCCGCCCATCGTGGTGGTCGCCATTCCCGCCCGAGGCCAGATTGAAACCCATTTGCATTTCGTTAATGGGGGGCAGATGAAGGCCCGACCGGAATTGCACCCCCTCCCCCACCCCACCTGACCGCCCACGCCACCAGCGGGAAATCACGCTGATCCAGAACAGGTTTGGATAAACGTGGCGTGTACGTGTCAGCACTTACCTGAAGAAGGCCTGGGGCAGCTTGCGGAGATCTGGAGGCCCCCAGCGACCAGACCCCGGAACACCACGTGGGCAGCAGTGGGCGGGTGGAGCGTCAACCACGTGGATCTGCTCTGCATGGCAGCATCCAGGGTTTGGGTGTTCTCAGCGCAGCAGCTTCTCCCTGGAGATGCTGCCGACAGATGCAGGAGGTCCTAGTGGGCATGGAGGAGAATTTGATGGGGAGGAGAGGAATGAAGATGTGGGGCAGGTGTGGATGCCTAGAGGTGGGGGCAGGCAGGTTAGGTGGCAGGAGAAAGAGAGAGATTCTGCAGGGATCATGGAGTGGGTGAGGCGGTGTGGAGTGGGAGGGTGGGAAGCGCCATGCTGGAGTGCACGCGGGGGTTGGAGGCTATGCAGGTGTTAGGGTCATGGGGTAGTGTGCGGGAAGAGGGGAAAGGGGTTCTGATGGAAGGGTCAGTGGAATCAAAGGAGAAATCCTGGGGGGCATACTGAGTGATAGGATGGGATGGTGATTGTTAAAGGGGGCAGAGGGAGCCGGTAGTTTGGGAGGGTGAGAGTGCAGCGATGTGGAGCGAGGGGGCACTGAGGGTTGTTGGAGGGGATGAGGAAGGTGATGTGGATTCTGGGGGTCGGCAGGCTGAGGCAGGGGCATATCTATCGTAATGGGGGTGGGCTGGTTGGGAAGGTAGGGGGCTTCTCCATTGATCTGCACAGGACAGAAGGTGATGGGTGAGGGTTGAAGGGGGACTGTGGGGAAGTCAAAAATGATCCCTGAGTGTCAATGGTTATGGGGGGTTGGTGTGCGTGATGGGGGCAGGGGAGAAGGTATTAGACTCAACCTTAAGGGGGATGATGACCATAACTGCAAGCCATTATGCAGAGTCTCATGGTGGAGTTGCTACGTGGGAGTTGGGTCACCAGGGGTGGCAGAGTGGCAGGTCAGTTCAGGTGGACAACTGAAAGGAAGCCCCAGCCTCTCGTACTTACAATGCTAAGGCCTTTGGACAGACGCGAATGTGAAGGGCAAAGACTCAGTGTGTGCGGGGGAGTTCTTGCACCTGGCTCATAAGAGCCATGGAAAAGACCTTTGCCTCCATGCACATTGGGGGACATGGGGTGTCCTTTGGAAGATGGCGGGTGGTGGGGTAGGTGCGCATCGGCTTAAGGACTGTCACAAATAAACTGCATCAGACGTGATTAAAGTGCAAGTGAACTATATTTACAAATGTGTGATATGTGTTACAATCATACCACACCTGTGCAACCACTTGTGAAATCAGAACTTCTTAATTATTTTTTCCCTATCACTTCTTCTAGGTGCTCCCCCGACATCCGCAGAAAGGGTGGAGGAAGCCTGTTGACCAGTTGGCTCTGTTGCCTTGGGTGACCTTGGCGGCTGCCCTTAAGGCTCCTCTCCAGGCTAGTCTGAGTGCTAGACAGGACTTTGTGTTTTTCAGGCCTTGCTCTCTTCCTTGTGGCACCTATGAGAGAGGAGAGAGTGAGTGACTGCATGGGCTGCCTCCAACATGAAGGAATGCTTGACCCTTGAGTTTCTATGACATGCGTGGATCCTTTCCTGGATCATTCCCTCCGGGACACCCTGGTCCACTCCTCCATCACCCCCTACATCTTAAACCCCTCCCACGGCACATTCCTATGCAACCGCAGAAGGTGTAATACCTGCCCCTTTACTTCCCCCTCCTCACCGTCCAAGGGCCCAAACATTCATTTCAAGTGAAGCAGCATTTCACTTGGACTTCACTCAATTTAGTCTACTGCATTCGTTGCTCCCAATGCAATTTCCCCTACATTGGAGAGACCAAACGCAGACTGGGTGACCGCTTTGTGGAACACCTTTGGTCTGTCTGCAAGCATGACCCAGACCTCCCTGTCGCTTATCATTTCAACACTCCACCCTGCTCTCATGCCCACATGTCCATCCTTGGCCTGCTGCAATGTTCCAGTGAAGCTCAACGCAAACTGGAGGAACAGCACCTCATCTTCCGACTAGGCACTCTACAGCCTTCCGGACTGAATATTGAGTTCAACAATTTTAGATCATGAACTCTCTCCTCCATCCCCACCCCCTTTCTGATCCCCCGTTTTTCCAATAATTTATATAGATTTTTCCTTTCCCACCTATTTCCATTATTTTTAAATGTATTTCCAACCATTGTTTTATCTCTGCCTTTTAGCCTATTTTGATCCCTTCCCCCCCACCCCACCCCCACTAGGGCTATCTGTACCTGCTCGTCCTGCTTTCTACCCTTATAGTCACCTATTAGCACATTCCTTAGATAATATCACCACCTTCAACACCTCTTTGTCCTTTTGTCTATGACATCTTTTGGCTATCTCCACCTATCACTGGCCCTCTATCCAGCTCTACCTGTTCCACCCCCTCTTAAACCAGATTATATTTCACCTCTTTTCTATTTTTCCTTAGTTCTGTTGAAGAGTCATACGGACTCGAAACGTTAACTGTGTTCCTCTCCGCAGATGCTGTCAGACCTGCTGAGTTTTTCCAGGTATTTTTATTTTTGTTTTGCATGGATCCTTACTGGATCCTTACTGGATCCTTACTGGATCCTTACTGGATGGAGGCCACAAGCCAATCTCTCCATCTCCACAGTCTCTGTGCCGCTCCACCCCTGCCAGCTGGGTTGCCCACTCCTCAAAGTCGGTGAGGTCTTTTAGGTGTGCCAGCTCCCTTCCGTCTTCTCCCTCTCCCTCCTATTATGGCTTAACTTCTCCTGTGCAAAGAGAGAAGATGGGTTTGAGAGCAATTGGGTTTCATGTTTCTTCCTCATGCTTCCAGTCTTACAAATGACCCACTGGATTGTGTGCCATGTGATTGATGCGCTGCAGGTTGTCCACAAGGGTTCTGGGGCAGCACCCTCCAGAGCGGTGAGCCCTTGCAGAAAAAAGGATAAGCTCACAGAGCCATGTCATTAGCGGCGCTTTCTGGTGCCTTCAATGCCTGAGATCCTTCCTTCCCAGCTCCCAGACAGCATATGAGCTTTCTGTGTGGGAGGGTCAGGGACCCACAGTGGCCTCTCCACCTGTAAAGTAGATGGACTGCAGTGGGGCTATCAGGCATCACCTTGTCATGTTGCCACTGAGGCCCATGTCCCCTGTATGATTCAGTGAGGTGAATGTGAGCAGTTGAGGGTTCACTTACCTTAGCAGAGCAGATGAGGTCATTCATCCTTTTGCGGCATTGCAGGACAGTCCTCTGCTGGAGGCCCTGGGCACTGATTGCCCGGAAGCCTTGCTCCATTGCTAGGCTCGTCTCCTTGCTCGGCCTCCTTTTACCATCGTGTGGATCAAGAATGTCATTCCTGGCTTCTATTTCACCCAGGGACACATCACTGAATTTGGGCACCAGACCTCCATGTCCTCTTCAGGCCATCTCCTCCCTCGATGTTGTGTAGGTTTGTGTCCAGGGGCCTTATAAACATGCTGCCTGGATATGAGGGCAGCGTGTGCTCCATTGAGCCTGCCCTGCCTTGCAAAATGTTGGAAACCTCCGACTGCATAATTAATGATCCCGGGTCCTGTGATGCCTTGCAAATTCATGGCGGCCTCTGCAGTAGGAAACACTCCCTGTCCCCATCCCTGCCATGGGACTTAGTCCCAGAAGGGAAAATTCTGCCCAATGTCTCTCACATCTCTATTTTCATCAACACTCCACACAACCACACTTCATCATGCAGGATCTGATCCTCACGTAACCCCCTAAAACCATTTTGCCCCATTTGAGTTCCACAGACATGAATAATACCAACTTCTGCAGGTCCTCCTTCATTCGGTTGACAACAGTACAGATGGTGTAGCTTTCCGGAGACACTTTCATCTGACCACTCAATAACACCCAAGTACGAGTTCATCTCTGGTAAAAACCCATTCAGTTCTTCAGCATGCCTGGACAGCTCACACAGCTTCTCAGGTTTCAATCCTTTCTGTTGGCTCACACACACAAGTCTTCACACAGCCACACTCCTGTGCTGACCACTGGCTGAAACCTGATATCTCAGCCTGGGTTTATTCTTCCCAATTAGCTTCTGTTTCCTAGTAACCTACCAGAGGCTCAGTTCTCAGATATCTGATGTCACAGCCAAAATATCCAATTAACAAACCCCTCCCGGAAACACAGCTTTTGTGTTTCCGTTTCAGTTAGGGACAGTCTAAAAAAACATACAGGCTTTGAAACTATTTCAAACCTCTGGATTACTTCCGGTGCCATGTGCAAGTGAGTATAGAAATAGGTCTCCTCTACATTGGAGAGACCAAACGTAAACTGGGCGACCGCTTTGCAGAACACCTGCGGTCTGTCCGCAAGAATGACCCAACCCTCCCTGTCGCTTGCCATTTTAACACTCCACCCTGCTCTCTTGCCCACATGTCTGTCCTTGGCTTGCTGCATTGTTCCAGTGAAGCCCAACGCAAACTGGAGGAACAACACCTCATCTTCCGACTAGGGACTTTACAGCCTTCCGGACTGAATATTGAATTCAACAACTTTAGGTCATGAGCTCCGCCCCTCCATCCCCACCCCCTTTCTGTTTCCCCCTTCCTTTTTTTTCCCAATAAATTATAAAGATTTTCCTTTTCCCACCTATTTTCATTATTTAAAAAAAAACAAAAAAAAAATTTAAAAAACCCCCCACTAGAGCTCTATCTTGAGTGCCCTACCATCCATTCTTAATCAGCACATTCGTTTAGATAATATCACCAACTTTAACTTTAACACCTATGTGTTCTATTGTACTATTGTCGTTGACATCTTTTGATGATCTGCTTCTATCACTGCTTGTTTGTCCCTACAACCACACCACCCCCCCCCACCTCTCTCTCTCTATCTCTCCGCCCCCCACACACACACCTTAAACCAGCTTATATTTCAACTCTTTCTTGGACTCGAACTCAAGTTCTGTCAAAGGGTCATGAGGACTCGAAACGTCAACTCTTTTCTTCTCCGCCGATGCTGCCAGACTTGCTGAGTTTTTCCAGGTAATTCTGTTTTTGTTTTGGATTTCCAGCATCCGCAGTTTTTTTGTTTTTATTATTATAGAAATAGGAGGTTAGTCCAGATGAATACATGGCTGGAGAGATGGTGTAGGAGGGAGGGTTTTAGATTTCTGGGACACTGGGACTACTTCTGGGGGCGGTGGTGCCTATACAAGGTGGACGGGTTGCACCTGAACTGGAATGGGTTTAACATCCTTGCGGGGAGGTTTGCTAGTGCTGTTGGGGAGGGTTTAAACTAACTTGGCAGGGGTTGGGATCCTGAGAGGAAGTTCAGCAGGGGGAGATGCACAGCCAAAATTAGAAGAGAGAGCAAGTGAGTCTGGAAGGCATAGAAATTATAGGCCAGTTAAGGCACAAGGGAGCTTGGCAAGGTTGGATGGTATTTATTTTAATGCAAGGAGTCTGATGAACAAGGCAGGTGAATTGAGGGCACAAATTAACAAATGGAAGTATGATGTCACTGCTGTCACAGGGACATGGTTGAGAGAGGGGCAGGATTGGCAGCTCAATATTCCAGGATGTAGGGTCTTCAGGCGAGATGGGGAAGGAGGTAAAAGAGGAGGGGGTATCGTGATATTGATCAAGGAATCAATTACAGCAGTAAGGAAGGATGACATCTTAGACGTCTCCTCAAATGAAGCCATATGGGTAGAACTTAAAAACAAAAAAGGAGTGATCACTTTTTGGGAGTGTACTATAGTGTCCCAAAGAGTCAGACAGAAATAGAAAAGCAGATATGTAGCAAATTTTAGAGAAGCATAAAAATAATAGGGTAGTAATGGTGGGGAATTTCAACTTCCCCAACATTAACTGGGTTAGTCATAGTGTGATAGATTTAGCAGGAGTGGAATTCTTAAAATGCATCCAGGAGAGCTTTTTAAGCCAGTACATAGAAGGTCCTAAAAGAATGAAGTTGAGCAAGTGGTAGAGGTATCAGTGGGGGAGCATTTTACAGATAGTGATCATAACTCCGTTAGATTCAAGGTTGTTATGGAAAAGGACAAGGATGGGCCAGAAATCAGAGTTCTAAATTGGAGGAAGGCCGATTTTAATAAGATCAGATATGATTTGGCCAGAGTGGACTGGGATCAGTTGTTTTTGGGTAAATCTGCCTCAGAGCAGTGGGACTTATTCAATTTGGAAATAGGGAGAGTACAGGGCCAACATATTCCAGTAAAGATAAAGGGTGGGATCAACAAATCCAGGGAACCCTAGATATCGAGGGATATACAGAGTTGGATAAAGAGAAAAAGGGAAGCTTATGGCAGATACCAAGGGTTTAAAACAGCGGAAGCCCTAGAGGAGTATAGAATGTGTAGGGGGGAGCTTAAAAAGGAAATTAGGAGAGCAAAAAGGGTTATGAAGAAACATTGGCATGTAAAATAAAGGAAAATCCAAAATTATTTTACAAGTACATTAAGAGTAAAGGGTAACTAGGCAAAGAGTTGGTACCATTAAGGACCAAAGTGGTAATTTGTGTGTGGAGCCGGAAGACATAGGTAGGGTTCTAAATGAATACTTTGTGTCGGTGTTCACAAGTGAGAGGGATGACATGGGTAAGGAAATCAGGCAGAAGGACTGTGATATAATTAAAGAAATTAGCATAGAAAGGGAGGAGGTTCTAAGTGGTCTGGCAGGCTTAAAAGTAGATAAATCTCCAGGCCAGGATGAAATGTATCCCAGGCTGTTGAGGGAAACAAGGGAGGAGATAGCAGGGGTGCTGGCAAAATTTTCAATACCTCTCTGGCCACAGGAGAGGATTGGAGGACAGCCAATGTGGTACCGTTATTCAAGAAGGGAAATAGGGATAAACCAGGGAACTACAGGCCAGTCAGTCTAACCTCAATGGTGGGGAAACTATTGGAAGCAATTCTGAGGGACAGAATTAATCCACACATGGAGAGGCAGGGATTAATCAAGGACAGTCGGCATGGTTTTGTTAAGGGAGGCTGTGTCTGACCAATTTGATTGAATTTTACGAAGAGGTAACCAGATGTGTAGATGAGGGCAATGCATTTGACGTAGTCTACTTGGACTTCAGCAAGGCTTTTGATAAGGTTCCTCATGGGAGACTGATAACGAAGGTAAGAGCCCATGGGATCCAAGGCAATTTGGCAAATTGGATCCAGAATTGGCTGAGTGGCAGAAAGCAGAGGGTGATGGTCAATGGTTTTTGTGACTGGATTCCTGTGTCCAGTCGGGTTCCACAAGGATCGGTGTTGGCTCCCTTGCTGTTTGTGGTGTATATAAACGATTTAGACTTGAATGTAGGGGGGTTGATCAGTAAGTTCGCGGATGACACGAAATTGGTGGGGTGGTAAAGAGTGAGGAGGATAGCCTTAGATTACAAGAGGATATAGATGGGCTGGTCAGATGAGCTGATCAGTGGCAAATGGAAGTTAAATCAGTTAAGTGTGAGGTGATGCACTTGGGCAGGACAAACAAGGCACGGGAATACACGATGAATGGTAGGACCCTGGGAAGTAATGAGGATAAGAGGGATCTTGGTGTGCATGTCCACCGGTCCCTTAAGGTAGCGGGACAGGTAGATAAGGTGATTAAGATGGTATATGGGATACTTGCCTTTATTAGCCGAGGCATAGAATATAAGAGCAGGGAGGTTATGCTGGAACTGTATAAAACTGGTTAGACCATAGCTTGAGTATGCAGTTCTGGAATCCGCATTATAGGAAGGATGTGATTGCACTAGAGGGAGTGCAGAGGAGATTTACCAGGATGTTGCCTGGGCTGGAGAGTTTTAGTTATGAGAAGAGATTGGATTGACTGGGGTTATTTTCCCTGGAGCAGAGGAGATTGAGGGGGGACATGATTGAGATGTATAAAATTATGAGGGGCATAGATAGCGTAGACAGGAAGGAACTGTTCCTCTTAGTGGAGGGATCAATAACCAGGGGGCAGGAGGTTTAGAGGGGATGTGAGGAAGAAATTTTTCACCCAGTGGATGGTGGGAATCTGGAACTCACTGCCTGAAAGGCTGGTGGAGGCAGAAACCCTCAACATTTAAGAAGTATTTGGATGTGCACTGGCGATGCCATGGCACACAAGACAATGGGTCTAGTGCTGGAAAATGTGATTAGAATAGTTTGCCTGGCACAGACTTGATGGGCTGAAGGGCCTTTTTCTGTGCTGTAGACCTCTTTGACTATTCATTACCCCCCTCAGTTCTCTCCCTCTGCTCCTGAAGATGCTGAAGAATAAAAGTGGCCATTTTCCATCTATAGGCAGATGGAAAAGACTGGCTGGCTTATAATGCAACCCAGTTGAGCACCTTCAGGAGAGTAGGGCATTAATTGAAGGATAGAAGATGATGTGGACACAGGGGAGATTTCAGAGTAGAAAAGTAACATCACCCACCGAAATTTTGATTTACAAAGTGCACTCTCGCTAACGTGCTGGTGGAGTCAAAATAATATTGGGATACAAGCCGCAATTAAGTAGCAAAATCAGTCCCCCATATTGTGGGTCTATAAAATGTGAACTGAAAGGGGATCAGGCTGTTTTGAGAAAGTAGATGGTGATTCCTTTAGACTGATGTCCTCAATTAGCGTTTGACGGCTTGCTCTTTGTAACAGACACATAATCAGTCTGTTGTTAAGTGACAGACAGGAGTGCCTGTAAGCAGATTAAGCTAGCATTGAGCAGCATACATTATTGAAATGATTGATACAGAAGTAACTTATTGCTTTCCTTTACTTTCCAATTTTCTCCAGTAGCTGCTGGCTTGCATTGGGTTGTTATTTCACAGAAAGTGGCAGCCTTCCAGTAAACGGCTGTTTTTCAAGGACAATCTTAGACAGTGCGCATCAGCAGGAAGTTTGGCCACGGGGATCATCACACCTGACCCCAACCCTGCTTTCTCACCCAATGCTCACATTTACACTTCTCAACAGGGGTCACTGGACGGAGAGAAGATGCCGTATGCCCAACTCAGTTGAGTAACCTGCTCAGTATCAAGGATTATGGATGCAGAAAGCCCATTCATGGTGGGAGGAGATAATAGAAGGCAGTGGATAGCTGCAGACCTGCATCCCAGGAAACATTAGTGATGGAGTGAAGTGAGTGGGCAACAAGGAGTAAACTGTGAATCTCTATGGGTTTAAAATTGGTCTACATTAATTGGTCTATGCCACATTCACGGAGAGGCATTGTGAAATGACCCCTAGTCCTAACAAAAGCTGCCCTCACTGGGGTAATGATGATAAGGGAATTGAAATTACAATGCAGCAGTTTTGTCCCTGGTACATGTTCCCCATGATCGCGGCTTCCTCTTTAGGGAAGGGATTGTGGAATCATCTCGACAGTCCTGGTGTCCTGTTTTTCTACAATGGGTAAGCAATTTTTATTTTACTTTTTCTGCTGCCTGGTGGCAATTCGTCCACCACCTCAACCTAAAGCACATTTGTCTCCCAGTCAGTCCCAGTCTGTGTTGAATTAACTAACTTCAGCCTGGGTGACGGTTGGGGTTGCTGCAGTTGGCCAGAGCATCCTTGGATTAGTGTTGGGATGGGAGGGAAGCCAAGTCAGGGTTGTCACTCTATCCGGTGACTGCTGTTGGAAAGTGCTTTTGTGGGGATGTTAGATGAGAAAATAGGCTTAATTGTGATGCTCATCACAGCTGAATAGCCTGCTGTCACTCGCGATCTCAATTAGTCATTTATTCAAGGTACTTGACTGCAGAGTGTCATCTCAGTCTTGCTCAGAGAGGAGGATAGAAAATTAGAAAGAAGAATATTAATGATATAAGAGCATTTAATCTCTATGCTGAAATAAAAGAACAAAGAATTAGCTCATGCAAAAAGCTTAGTATCTACCACACTGCAAGCTTAAGTAGTTCTAATATCAACAATACAGAAGTCCCTTTAAGAAAACCTATGGTCATTAATTAAAATTAGACTCTTTTGAAGCAAATTGTATTGGGATTATTGCTCGTGGCCAACCAGCCGGGTTACTCCTTTTTAATTAACTACCCACTTACCATATATTAATTACTTTGGTATTGTAAGCACCTCGCTTAGCTAGTGGCACTGTCTTAGTCTCTGAAAAGTGCAGGACGAGATAAAATGCTTTCTTACAATATCGAAAATGAATAGCTGCAGTTAGCTGGTGGGAAACACATGCTGCACTTGTTGTGATCCACCTGCTAAGTCAAAATGGAAACAACAGAAAATACTTCAGCCACTCAGGAGTGTTTGACTATTGCTAAGGCAACCAACGTAACCACCCCAGTCAAAGGTTTACCTCAAAGAGGTCGATCACCCCTTCTGGATCCATTTCCAAACATGCGAATTCATAACCCTATAACTGAAGGGATGATCCACCTCCAAAACATTTTCAAAATTGCAATGTTTTTGTTTAAGCTTTCTGCTGAGAATGGCATGAATAAATTAACATTTATTATTTATTGTGAATCATAAGATCAGCATAAGGAACTCATAACCCTTTCTCTGCTGGTTCTGTTTCTACTACTTAAAGATTTCTGAAGAAGGTGAATTATCCCTCTGGTCACATCCTTGTTGAATACCAATTCTTCCATTACAGCATCTGACTTTTTTTTAACCAAGTCCACCCTCAGCCTCTTAGCAAGCTTTCCCAACTAACTATTGATTACCTGTTGTGAAAAATAATTACTTCCTGACACCTGTCCTAAAATTTCTCCTCACAACTCCTGAAATGATTTTGGACGCACTTAGCAGACCTGCCCACTAACTTGAAGCTAATTGGCAACTTCCATCAGAAGATGGCCAGGGTGAGAAATTAAAATGTCACTGGATATAGTAGGAAGCAAAGATTGGGGCTGAGGCATGTTATTAGGACCATGTAGAAGGAGTTGATCTTCATCTAACCCATGTGGTAACTGATTTGGGTGCTGGTTGAGGCAGATTAGAAGGAACTTTACTTTATGCTTAACTTACGCTGTACCTGACCTGACAGGGCAATGGAGAGAGAACTTTTATCCTTATCTAACCCCTGGTGTAACTTGTCTGGGTGAGGCAGATTTTAGAATAAGTCACACTGACCTAGGAGTACCTGCTGTTGACACTGACGGCCTCAAATAAAAAATGTCCCATTCCCCAACAAAAATATTCTTCATCTGATAAATACTAAAAAATGGAAACAGAAATGCAAAGTGTTACTTTTGAGTTGTACAAATGTATGGTACACATATATCCCTCTCAGTTTGAGAGGCCATGGTAACGTTTCACCTGATGAGTACTCCCTCCTTTGGTTAGGGGCCACAGTTTTAGATGTTAAAGGGGCCCTCCCTTCCAGTAGGAGTGTATGGCAAGCATTTATTTCTGGGGTTTATGTGGGGAGAGAGGAGGAAAGAAAAAGATCAAGCAGAGCCAAGCTCCATTCTCATGTCATCAGGAGTGCTTGTTTCCATGTGATTCACTTTGTTGTGTCAAGTTTCTGTAAATAAATATTTAACAGTTTGCTTAACACTTTCTCATGTATAATGAAGTAAAGGCATTGCCAATGAAGAGATGGCATTCATTGTCCATGGGTCATTGTTGCCCTCTGTTGCTGCATTCCTGGCCATGGTCATGTTTCTGCAAGGGAGCAGGCAGAGAAGTTGAGGAAAGAAATGGCAATAACTGAGATCTGTCTGTGTCCGGACCTTAATTAAACAAGAACTGCAATGGCTAGAAGCAAAAAAAAAGGACAAATGACAAACTGAGACAGGTATAATTGTACTGAGACATTCAGCACTAATCTGCAGTCTGTGTTGAGATAGCTGATCTCAATCTGATGTGGTGGCACAATTGGCATGGGTGTAATTTAATTTTATGTGAGGCAGGTGAACAGGATCAGGCGGGCTGTGACAAACTCTATGGCCAAGCAGCCTGTTGGCACCCAGTAAATACATGAAGCATGAGCAGCAGTGTGCCCCAGCATCCAGTGGTCATCCAAAGGCCCAGCATGCATCAGTGCTTTCAGGGGAAGGAGGGGAGAGAACTGGGGGGCAAACATCAAATCTTTAGTGTCAGAACATTGCAATGATACTTGGTTGCTATGGCTCCATTCTTTCACCTTTGATAGGTCGCCTAAATAGGTCGCGCAACACATTAAAATAAAAGCAATTCTGACTTAGTTAACAGTCAATAAAATATGCAGCACAAAAGCAGCAAGAACGGAATGAGCTACTCTGCCATCTACTCCTAATTCTGGGAACAAATGTAAAATCATAATTGTACATTTAAATTTATTTAGTGCTGTTGTTTATATTGAGCATCTCTGGGGCACTTGCAGAGGAACAAAATTAGCAAATAATGAATCAGATTGTCTGGTGACATACACAGTAAGAGTTGCTTAAAGTCTTATCATTTCTGAAACTATCATATTTGAAGGAACTGGGGGGGTTAGGTTAAATTTTTGCCTTTAATCTCTGAGACCTGGGTTCTAATCGAGCACAGACTGAAGGGTTATGAACTCCTCTCTCTGATTGTCGTAATGTTCCTATTGGAAATAAAAACAGAAAATGCTGGAAACACTCAGCAAGTCAGACCCGAACCTTAACCTTTCCCCTCTTCACAGATGCTGCCTGACCAGTTGTGTGTTTCCAGTATATTTCGGATTTCTAGCATCAGTAATATTGTGTTTTTTTTACTGGGTTCCTGTTTGAGTTGAGTTTGACATTCCAGTACAAAAACAGAATTACCTGGAAAAACTCAGCAGGTCTGGTAGCATCGGCGGAGAAGAAAAGAGTTGACGTTTCGAGTCCTCATGACCCTTCGACAGAACTAGGTGAATCCCAGGGCGGGTTGAAATATAAGCTGGTTTAAGGTGGTGGTGGTGGGAGGTGGGGTGGGGGGGGGTGTGTGGTTGGGTGGGGGGAGAGAAGTGGAGGGGGTTGGTGTGGTTGTAGGCAAAAGCAGTGATAGAAGCAGATCATCAAAAGATGTCACAGACGGCAGAACAAAAGAACACATAGGTGTCGAAGTTGGTGACATTATCTAAACGAATGTGCTAATTAAGAATGGATGGTAGGGCATTCAAGGTACAGCTCTAGTGGGGGTGGGGGGACCATAAAAGATTTTAAAATATTTTAAAATAATGGAAATAGGAGCGAAAAAGAAAAATCTATATAATTTATTGGAATAAAAACAAAAGGAAGGGGGAAGAAACAGAAGGGGGGTGGGGATGGAGGAGGGAGGTCAAGACCTAAAGTTGTTGAATTCGATATTCAGTCCGGAAGGCTGTAAAGTGCCTAGTCGGAAGATGAGGTGTTGTTCCTCCAGTTTGCGTTGGGCTTCACTGGAACAATGCAGCAAGCCAAGGACAGACATGTGGGCAAGAGAGCAGGGTGGAGTGTTGAAATGGCAAGCGACAGGGAGGTTTGGGTCATTCTTGCACACAGACTGCAGGCGTTCTGCAAAGCGGTTGCCCAGTTTATGTTTGGTCTCTCCAATGTAGAGGAGACCGCATTGGGAGCAACGAATGCAGTAGACTTAGTTGGGGGAAATGCAAGTGAAATGCTGCTTCACTTGAAAGGAGTGTTTGGGCCCTTGGACGGTGAGGAGAGAGGAAGTGAAGGGGCAGGTGTTACATCTTTTGAGTGGGCATGGGGTGGTGCCATAGGTGGGGGTTGGGGAGTAGGGGGTGATGGAGGAGTGGACCAGGGTGTCCCGGAGAGAGCGATCCCTATGGAATGCCGACAGTGGGGGTGAAGGGAAGATGTGTTTGGTAGTGGCATCATGCTGGAGTTGGTGGAAATGGCGGAGGATGATCCTTTGAATGCGGAGGCTGGTGGGGTGATAAGTGAGGACAAGGGGGACCCTATCATGTTTCTGGGAGGGAGGAGAAGGCGTGAGGGCGGATGCGCGGGAGATGGGACGGACACGGTTGAGGGTCCTGTCAACGACGGTTGGTGGAAAACCTCGGTTAAGGAAGAAGGAGGACATGTCAGAGGAACTGTTTTTGAAGGTAGCATCATCGGAACAGATGCGACGGAAGCGAAGGAACTGATAGGATGGGATGGAGTCCTTACAGGAAGCGGGGTGTGAGGAGCTGTAGTCAAGGTAGCTGTGAATAAAAGGTGTGGCTATGGGTACCCGCATGACCCCCGGCTATTCCTGTCTCTTTATGGGGTATGTGGAACATTCCTTGTTCCAGTCCTACTCCGGCCCCCTTCCACAACTCTTTCTCCGGTACATCGATGATTACTTCGGTGCTGCTTTGTGCTCTCATCGGGACTTGGAAAAATTTATTAATTTTGCTTCCAATCTCCACCCCTCCATCATTTTCACGTGGTCCATCTGACACTTCCCTTCCCTTCCTTGACCTCGCTGTCTCAATCTCTGGTGATAGACTGTCCACCAATATCTATTACAAGCCTACCAACTCCCACAGCTACCTTGACTACAGCTCCTCACACCCCGCTTCCTGTAAGGACTCCATCCCATTCTCTCAGTTCCTTCGCCTCCGTCGCATCTGTTCCGATGATGCTACCTTCAAAAACAGTTCCTCTGACATGTCCTCCTTCTTCCTTAACCGAGATTTTCCACCAACCGTCGTTGACAGGGCCCTCAACCGTGTCCGGCCCATCCCCCGCGCATCCGCCCTCACGCCTTCTCCTCCCTCCCAGAAACATGATAGGGTCCCCCTTGTCCTCACTTATCACCCCACCAGCCTCCGCATTCAAAGGATCATCCTCCGCCATTTCTGCCAACTCCAGCATGATGCCACTACCAAACACATCTTCCCTTCACCCCCACTGTCGGCATTCCATAGGGATCGTTCCCTCCGGGACACCCTGGTCCACTCCTCCATCACCCCCTACTCCCCAACCCCCACCTATGGCAGCACCCCATGCCCACGCAAAAGATGTAACACCTGCCCCTTCACTTCCTCTCTCCTCACTGTCCAAGGGCCCAAACACTCCTTTCAAGTGAAGCAACATTTCACTTGCATTTCCCCCAAATTAGTCTACTGCATTCGTTGCTCCCAATGCGGTCTCCTCTACATTGGAGAGACCAAACATAAACTGGGCGACCGCTTTGCAGAACGCCTGCGGTCTGTGTGCAAGAATGACCCAAACCTCCCTGTCGCTTGCCATTTCAACACTCCACCCTGCTCTCTTGCCCACATGTCTGTCCTTGGCTTGCTGCATTGTTCCAGTGAAGCCCAACGCAAACTGGAGGAACAACACCTCATCTTCCGACTAGGCACTTTACAGCCTTCCGGACTGAATATCGAATTCAACAACTTTAGGTCTTGACCTCCCTCCTCCATCCCCACCCCCCTTCTGTTTCTTCCCCCTTCCTTTTGTTTTTTTTCCAATAAATTATATAGATTTTTCTTTTTCGCTCCTATTTCCATTATTTTAAAATATTTTAAAATCTTTTATGCTCCCCCATCCCCACTAGAGTTCATCTTTTGATGATCTGCTTCTATCACTGCTTTTGCCTACAACCACACCACCCCCCTCCACTTCTCTACCCCTCCCCACCCACCCACACCACCACCTTAAACCAGCTTATATTTCAACCCTCCCTGGGATTCACCTAGTTCTGTCGAAGGGTCATGAGGACTCAAAACGTCAACTCTTTTCTTCTCTGCCGATGCTGCCAGACCTGCTGAGTTTTTCCAGGTAATTCTGTTTTTGTTTTGGATTTCCAGCATCCACAGTTTTTTGTTTTTATCTTTGAGCATTCCAGTTCCCAGCTTGTCTGAACCTGAAATACAAGACCATTCAGAATTTAGCTTCAATTGGCAATCTCATTCTGAGAGACCGCTTGATGTCTAGTGTGGCAAATTGCAGAATGTCACACTAGTGCATTAGTGTCCAGTGCCTTTCTGTGAGTGGGATACAGAGAATCCAAAAAGCTTTACATTGCATCTAATTCTGCTCATGTGGGAGTGCGTCATGGTGACACTAGAAGCCAGATTTGGAAAGTCTTCCATTCACTTGTACTCACAGCTTGATGAGTAGGGAGCTCATTCAAAAGCCTCTCTAATCCTTGTTCCGCACAGCAAAACATAATCTTCCTTTACACAGTGGTGACTATATCTTATACCAGTTGTAAACCTATGGCATAATGGAGGAGAGAACAGGCAATCATCCAGATTTCAGTCAGAGAAGCAAATACCATATCATTTCAGTTTAATTTAATTCTTGCCCTTTATGCTGCTGTTACATTGGTTTACAGTTGTATTTATGTAACTGGTTCTGATGCTCAAAAATCAGTGATCCCACTAAAGAAAGCTTGTCAGATTTACGAAGAAAGAAGTTGCATTTCTATAGCTCCTTTCGTGAAATCAAAACAGCCCAAAGCACTTTACAGATAATGAGGTACTTATGAAATGTAATCACTGTTGTAATGTAGGAAGTGCATAAGCCAATTTGCACACAGCAAGACCCCAAACCAGCAACGTGGTAATGATCAAATAATCTTTTTAAGAAATCGCTTGAGGAATAAATATGAGCCAGAACACTGGGAGAACTCCCCTGTTCTTTGAAGTAGTGTCATGGGATCTTTTACATCCAACCAGGAGGCCAATTGGTGCCTCGGTCAACACCACCTACCCCCTCAGTACTGGAGTGTCAGCCGAGGTCTTTATGCATTGGAAACTGGTGACACAAGCATAATGCCATAGCTGTGTACAAGCAGTCAGAGGTGCATCACTATTCTGGGAAATACAGTCACAGTATTAACTCACTGCCTGGCAATATAAAAAAAGGAACGATTCCTTTGTGTCAGTGGTTGTATTTGTTTCAATAAAACTCTTTCAAAACTAAACAACCTCTCAGAATGCTAATCACAATGACAGGTATATGATAACACCAATGCTTTAACAGGAACAAAATGTCTTTCTGCCTCTCCATCACTGCCTATTTGTCTATCTATTATCTCGTATTATGTTAACCTTTCTCTCTATCTATCTGTCTACCAATCTATATGTATGTCTAACTTGCTTTCTGATAGATGGATAGACAAGACAAAATAGACAAAACTGATACTATTTTTTTTTATCTACCTGTCTGTATGTCTATCTTCACTTTGTCTGTCTGTCTGTCTGTCTCACTGTCAATTTATTTTATCTGTCTATCTCCTTTCCTTGTGGCCTTTTACTTCAGAGATAGATATGCAAATATGTATCATGGCCAACATTAACATTCCAGAGCTGACAACCTGTTGATGCTGACCCACAAATTCATGGAGCAGCACGTCTGAGGTTAAGGGGATGCTGGTCTACAGGTTTCCCATTGTCAATATTATGAGCACCACAGAGATATAGCAACATCATGGTGTATGGTGTCCCATGGGGTCCAGTAGAAACATAGAAACATAGGAAATAGGAGCAGGAGTATGTCGTTCGGCCCTTCGAGCCTGCTGTGTCATTCAATATGGTCATGGCTGATTCTCTATCTCAACGCTGTACTCCTGTGCTCTCCCCATGTCCTTTGAAGCCTTTAGAGTCCAGAAATCTATCAATTTCCTTCTTAAATATATTCAGTGACTTGGCCTCCACAGCTCTCTGTGGTAGAGAATTCCATAGGTTCACCACCCTCTGAGTGAAGAAATTTCTCCTCATCTCAGTCCTAAATGGCTTACCCCATTTCCTGATACTGCGACCCCTTGTTCTAGAGCCCCCCAGCCAGAGGAAATATTACCACTGCATCCAGTCTGACCCTCCTTGTAAGAATTTATATGTTTCAATGAGATCTCCTCTCATTCTTCTAAACTCCAGTGAATACAGGCCTAGTCGGCCCAACATCTCCTCATACGACAATCCTGCCATCCCAGAAATCAGTCTGGTGTACCTTCGCTGCACTCCCTCTATGGCAAGTATATCTTTTCCTAGGTAAGGAGACCAAAACTGAAATCTTAGAAGGAGATGGGGATTGAGTTTTTATTTTAATTGCAAATTGCTGTCGCTCCTTCTCTCTTCATCATTGGCGATTGATCTTTCAGTCATTACATTGTGAACTCTCTAAAATTACTTTTTGCCCACCCTTCAAGTGCCTCTAACATTGTTTCTTTTCAAGTGTGCTACCAGTTTCAATGGTGTCAAATTGAAACTGGTGCTAGACTGTTCTCTGTTTAATTTCAGTCTGGCAAGCAATCAGAGTGCCTGGAAATTGGGATGAATACAGAATTAGCACCGTGTGCAAGAATTTCTGCCATTTGCAGGTGAGTTGGGTTCTTAGATTTTTGGCTGTTGGGGTGAAGGGGTCAATCCCTCAACGCCCTGTCAGACTTGTTAAATGTTTTGCGTTTTACTGCTCAATCATTGCAATTTCACTAAGGTCTATTGAGCCAGTTGTTATATAAAGATTAGGTTGTGTTACTGATGCTACAACATTGATTTTGTTTCCTCCTGGCTATTAAGATACAATTTTCAATTGTTTTCCAAAGCAGTTCAGTCCTGCAAGCCTATTGATATACACCATTGCATTAAACATGAACGACAGGTTTTTTTCTGCTAACTTCTTCATAGAATGTTTGAAAGGTTGCACGTGGGGATGGATTTAATTAACCGTGAACTATGAATCTTCTAAACCTTTGAAATCATGTATTCACAAAAGCAAACAAGGGGGAAAGTAGGTTCAAAATTCTGATGAATAACAGACAAGAGAGAAAGAAATATTTATGTAGCAACTTATCACATTGTCAATGCACTTGACATACCCTTGAAACACAATGTAGGCAAACACAGTAATTCTATTCCAACAATGTCCCACAAGCAGCATTGACCAGTTAAACTACCTATTGCTAATATTAATTGATGAAAGAATATTAGCAGGATATCAGGAGGGCTCCCTACTCTTCTTCAAAGATTTTCATGGGATCTTTTATGTTCACCTGCTGTTTGGACTTCCAATTACATTTAACCTTTAATAATGTAAAGGTTCCTTAACCAACACTACAGTTTCAGAGTCTAGGTAAAATGATTAAGTCCTGGCATAAAGCTTGAATGGTCCAGAAGGGAGAAACGGAGCCAAGCTAAATGAAGGGAGACTGACTTATCTTGTCGTACCAAGCAAAGGGGAATTGACAGTAGCTAGACTAACAAGATGAGGATCTGTCTGCTAATCCAAAATGTTCAAATGATAGCCTGTGGGTTGGATACAGCCCCAAATTCATCCATTTAATGTACACTGGAATCGAAAACTGACTCCTTTGATATGGAGCAGAAATCAGTCATTGTTGCATGACATTGTCCTCAGGTGATTTTCAGGCTTCTAGGCCAGATGCTAAAATAGGCACTAGGTCCGTTGCCTGAATGGCTCCAGAATGGTCTAATGCCCGTCTTGAGACCCCTTGGTAGGCAGAGCACATTCCACTCAGGTATTGCTGATGTGGATGTGGCCTGACAAGTGATGCCATCAAAAAAAGGAACTAAAAGTAGATTTTAAATTGAAATGTAGAGCAAGGAGGAGCACTCCTGGTGCACACCAGCTGCAAGCACTCCTCTCATTCCTTGTTCCTGGGAATGTAGGCATTGCCCATCCCTAACTGCCCTTGAGAAGTTTGTGATGTGCCATCTTCTTCGCTGCAGTGTTCCACCCACCCCCAATACCATCTTGCTGCCCATTCCAGCATCATAGATGCCAGTCTTCAGCCAATTCGATTCACTCCACATGGTACCAAGAAATGGCTGTAAGGCACTGGATACCACAAACACTAGGAAACCTGACAACATTATGGCAATAGCAGGGAAGACTTGTGCTCCAGAACTAGCCGTGCCCCTAGTGTCCCTAACCAAGCTGTTCCAGTACAGTAACTACACTGGCATCTACCCAGCAATATGGAAAATTGCCCAGGTATGTCCTTTCCACAAAAAGCAGGATAAATCCAACCTATCCAGTTATTCTTGATCATCTGCAAAGTGATGGAAGGTGTCATTGACAGTGCAAGCAGCACTTGCTTAGCAATAACCTGCTCATTGATGCTCAGTTTGGGCTCTGTCAGAGCCACTCAGCTCCTGACCTCAATACAGCCTTTGTCCAAACATGGATAAAAGAGCTGAACTCCTGAGGTGAGGTGAGAGTGACTGTCCTTGACATCAAGGCAGCATTTGACAGAG
Organism: Carcharodon carcharias; assembly: GCF_017639515.1. Taxonomy (NCBI): domain Eukaryota; kingdom Metazoa; phylum Chordata; class Chondrichthyes; order Lamniformes; family Lamnidae; genus Carcharodon; species Carcharodon carcharias. The sequence continues at coordinate 31,834,134 of NC_054492.1, read as the reverse complement.
TGTGACATCAAGGAGCCCTGGAAGTCAATGGAATCAGGAGGAAAACTCTTCGCTGGTTGGAGTCATACCTAGCACAAAGGAAGGTAGGTTGTGGTTGTTGGAGGTCAGTATGCAGGAGTTCTTCAGGGTAGTGTGCTAGGACCAACCATCTTCAGCTGCTTCACCAATGATCTTCCTTCCATCATAGGGTAAGAAGTGGGGATGTTCGCTGATGATTGCACAATACTCAGCACCTTTCACAACTCCTCAGATACTGAAGCAGCCCATATACATATGCAGCAAAGTCTGGACAACATTCAGACTTGGGCTGATGAGTGGAAAGTAAAGGTTTGCGCCACACAAGTGCCAGGCAATAACCATCTCCAACAAGAGAGAATCTAACCATCACCCCTTGACATTTAATGGCATTACGATAGCTGAAACCCCTCTAACAACATCCTGGGGGTTACCATTGACCAGAAATTGAACTGTAACAAGCCAAAAAAGTACTGTGGTTACAAGAACAGGTCAGCGGCTAGGAATCCTGCAGTGTGTAACTCACCTCCTGACTATCCTAAACCTGTCCACTGTCTACAAGGCCCAAGTCAGGAGTGTGATGGAATAATCTCCATCATGCAACTCCAACAACACTCAAGAAGCTCAACACCATCCAGGACAAAGCAGCCCAGTTGATTGGCACCCTATTTACTGCTTTAAACATTCACTCCCTCCACCACAGACGCCAATGGCAGCAGTGTGTACCATCTACAAGATGCACTGCAATAACTCGAGTGATCATCAAGGCTCCTTTGACAGCACCTTCCAAACTTGTGACCTCTGCCAACTTGAAGGACAAGGGCAGCAGATGCATGGGAACACCACCAACTATAATATCCCTTCGAAGCCACACACCATCCCAACTTGGAAATTTATTGCTGTTCCTTCACTGTCACTTGGTCAAAGTTATTGAACTCTCTCCCCAGCAGCACTCTGGGTGTTCCCACAACACGTGACCTGCAGTGGTTCAAGGAGGCGACTCGCCACCATCTTCTCAAGGGTAATTATGGATGGGCAGTAAATACTGGCCTAGCTAGCAATGCCCACATCCTGTGAAGGAATTAAAAAGGAACTTCTCTCTCTCCCAAGACTTAGCTGAAGCAGCTGACAGTCCAGTTCTCCTGAAGGGCATGTTATCTGTGGAAGACTGGCTGGCAGCTTGCATGGGGCATTTAGATGGGGCAAAAGAAAAAATTTGACCTGGCATCAAGTCCCTCATGGGCCCACGCAGTGCCTGACCTTGGCCTGAATATTATTAAATAAAAGAAATCAACCTTTCGTAAGAACATAAGAAAAAGGAGCAGGAAAGACCACAGGGCCCATCGAACCAGTCAATATGATCATGGCTGATTGTTGGGCTTCACCTGCACTTTCCTGCCCACTCCCCATATCCCATGATTCCCCAAGAGACCAAAAAATCTGTCTGTGTCTCACGCAATAATTTCAATGATGGTGGAACCACAACCCTCTGGGGTGAGAATTCCAAAGATTCACAACCCTTTGAGTGAAGGCATTTCAGCCCTAAATGATCGGCCCCTTTTCCTGAAACTGTGGCCCCTTGTTCTAAATTTCCCAGCCAAGGGAAACAACCTCTCAGTATCTACTCCGTCAAACCTCTTTGGAATCTTGAATGTTTCACTGACATGACCTCTCATTCTTCTAAACTCCAGAGAATATAGACCCAATTTACTCAGCCTCTCTTCATTGGACAACCCTCTCACACCAGGGCTTGGGCTTTACTAGCTTGGAAATGGCTGCAGAAAGTATAGGGAAACTGAGGAACTCGACAGAGATCCTGGGAAAGACTGAGTTGGTGCAGAGGATGGCTCTCTGAGTTTTTAGTAAAGTATTAGAGAAAAGACTCAATGGTAAATTTGCCTAGTTTAACTTGTGGGGCGGGCTTGTAAAAATAGAGGCAATCTTAGGGAAGAATTGAAATTTAGACTCATGACCTTCTGGCTGTTTTTTCTACCAGAACTACAGAAAAAAAAAGCTGACTCTTCAAATATTTAGTGTGTTCCAGAGACTTCATTTTAAAGTCACCACAAAGCAAACAGATTGCTGTTGTTTTTTTTAATAATATTACATCTCTTCTGTTGGCTGTTAAAGAGTACAAGGCCAGATGAATTTGAGTAGGACTAGGATTCTCTTAACACTTCCAGTACTTGTGTCTTTTCAGCTGTTGGACCGGTTGTAGCTCTTGTTTCATCCAATGAATGGTATTGCTCTCAATGTTCTTCCTTCTTCCCCTGGTGGCACTGACCCCTGGTTGGGTTGCTTTCACTGGCCAAACCAACTATTCTTCATATACAAGTCCAGGCAGAGACTGTAGTCTCACGTCTTAAGAGCTGAAGTCTTCACAATTTGAACTTACTCAACTTCCACAGACTTTTCATTAAGAATAGAGACCAGGAGCAGGAACTCTGGCTGATTGTTTCCAAAATACTGAGTTCAGCTGTAGCACCCTAACAGCTGCCTTGGCTAAGATCTTAACTGGGAGGTTATACTTACCAGGAACAGTTGAACAGGCTGGGGCTTCCTCCTCTGGCAAAGAGAAAGCTGATGGGTAATCTGATGGAGTTCCTTTTTACTTTATGAAGGTGCCTGTTGAGTAGTTGTAGATGTAGGAAAGATGTTTTCACTTTCAGGACTCCAAAACTTGGGACCATAAATATAAGCTAGGCACTAATAAACCCAATAGGGAATTCAGGAGAAACTTCTTTGTCTGGAGTGGTTGAGATGAATTTAAGGGAAAGTGAGATAAGCATACGGGTGGGAAAGGAACAGAAGGATAGGCAGATAGGGGTAGATAAAGAGGGATTGGAAAAGGCTCACCTGGATCATAAACATAGACCAGTTGGATCAAAGAACCTGTTCCTGTGCTAAGTAGCATAGCACAGACTAGGAACTGACCATGGACTGACTGGGATTGGTTGTAGACTGACTGGGATTGGCTGTGGACTGACTGGGATTGGCCGTGGACTGACTGGGATTGATTGTAGACTGACTGGGATTTGCCGAAGACTGACTGGGATTTGCCGTGGACTGACTGGGATTGGCCATGGACTGACTGGGATTGGTTGTGGACTGACTGGGATTTGCTGTGGACTGACTGGGATTGGCTGTGGACTGACTGGGATTGGCCGTGGACTGACTGGGATTGGCTGTAGACTGACTGGGATTGGTTGTGGACTGACTGGGATTTGCTGTGGACTGACTGGGATTGGCTGTGGACTGACTGGGATTTGCCGTGGACTGACTGGGCTTGGCTGTAGACTGACTGGGCTTAGCTGTAGACTGACTGGGATTTGCCGTGGACTGACTGGGATTGGCCATGGGACTGACTGGGATTGAATGTGGACTGTTCAGCACAAAGCACCACCTCATCAGTGAAACTCGTGGTCCAGCCTTAGTCCTCTGGATTGCTAGAAAGGGTGACTGGGACAAGTGATATTTGACTATCAGGTTTCCCAATGTTAATGAAAAATGTTTGTGTGAAGTTCAGGTCAATGTAGCCCACACAATGGTTTTAGGGGCACCCACTGAAGGAAGGACTGCAGATTCTAATGTGTCTTGTCACAAGGTAAAAGGAGCAAAATGCTGCTGATCCTGGGGTGGTCAAGGATGAGAATCTACTAATTTAAATTTCCTTATATCCTGTCAGATCCTTTGCAACATTAATCATTTAGAATTAGAGGATTTGCTGTTTTATTATGGTTGGTGATTATACTATGTGACACACAATAGAATATTCAATAATAAAGAGGGAGTTTTTTTCCTAAACAAAAATGGCAAAAATCTCTCCCCAGGTGTAAAAATGTAGATTTTCACAGTAGATTATTAGAGAATTTGATATTATCACTCGCTGCTATATCATACTGACAGAGACTCTAGCTAATATCAAGAGTTACTTCTGAGGGAAGGTCATTGACCTGAAATGTTAACTCTCCGTCTGTCTCCACAGATGCTGCCTGACTTGCTGAGTATTTTCAGTATTTAATACTAAGAGTTACTTCTCAATTGTGCAACATATAGATGCAAATTTCCCTCAAATGCGCAATTTTCTGTGATACCTTTCTCATGGTTGCAGCCTTTTAGTAGCCTTCATGTCTCTGGTGCTAAGGTGGGTAAACGGACGTGAGTTAAGATCAGTCATGATCTATTTAAATGGTGCAACATTCTCAAGGGGCTGAATGGCCTACTCCTGTTCCTAACGTTCCTACTTATTGAGTTTGAATGTTCTGCCAAATTATTTGATGTTATCCTAATGAGTTTATATCACCACAGGTATCCTTTGCTTTCTACCTGGCTGCCTACATCATTATTTCAATTTATGTAGGTTATTAGATGACTGGTAGCCTGACGTCAATCACTGCTGATTGAAAGGGTAGGCTTGTTTGAAGGCAGAAGGGAAATTCTATGAAGAACTCATGCATAAATTTCTCAGGGAAAATAATTCCAGATTTATTTCGTATCAAGCTGCTCACTGTGTGTGACAGACAGATAATTAAAAATTTGCATGTGTGCTTAAGTGATAGACAGGATTGCCTGCAGCCAGGGAAAGACAAGTGCTAGCAACATATGTCATTGTGACTGACATGACTGCTGTGTGGAATTTAATGCTAGTCTACTGCATATTTTTTTATACACCTGCAGTAAAGGCATAAAAGAATAGCACTAAGAATAGTCTGGAACTTGACTCTCTTTGGGCACCTAAAACTCAAGTAATTGGGTCACCTTAAGTCAGCATCAAAGCTTGCATAACATTGCAGAGATTATAGAGCACAGAAACAGACCATTTAGCTCAACCAGTCCATGCTGATGTCTCGGGTCCATTTGAGCATCCTCCTCTCATTCTTCATCTAAATATATCAGCATATTCTTTCTCCCTCTTGCTTTCCCTTGAGTGCATTGGTTTTGTTTGCCTGAACTACTCCCTGTTGTAGTGAGTTCCACATATGCACCCATTGTCTAGGTAAAGAAATTTCTTCAGAATTCTCTGTTTGATTTATTGGTGATTATCTTCTTTTGATGACCTCTAGTTTTGTCCTTCTTCGCAAGTGTCTGTTCTGTCAGCACCTTTCATAATTTTAAAGTTCTCTATTAGGTCAACCCTCAGCCTTTTCTTTCCAAGAGAAAAGAGCTTCAGTTTATTTTCTCCTGTTTTCTACTTCCCCTAGGACTTAGCATCATGAACAACTGGAAAGGCTGCCACATGAGATTGCATGGCCTTTCTCATGTACATTCAAGGTAATTTATTGTATTAAGATGTGATAAGGCAATATTCCTTTCTTTTGTCTGGTTAATCATATATTCTGCATTCTAATTATCTGAATACCACTCTGGTGATACTAATGAAAGATAGTCCAGCTAGACTTGGTCCATTACAATACCAAGTGTACTGGGTACAGTAACTTAGTAGTTGTGGCACTGGACTAGTAATTCAGAGATCTGAATTGATAATCCAAACAAATAGTCTGGTCTAATAATCAATTTTAATACCAATTTGTTCTAATAATTAAGGGCATGTGTTTAAAGCCCCTTGTGACAGCTTGAGAATTGGAATTCAATTTTTAAAAACCTCAAATTAAAAAGCTGATATTAGCAGAAAAGTGGCCATGTAGTTGTTGGATTGTTAGAAAAACCCAACTGGTTCATTAATGTCCATTAGGGATAAAAACCTGTCCTTTACCTAGACTGGCCTATATGTGACTCCAGTCCATCATCACTGTGCTTGGCTCTTAACTCCCCTCTGAAATAGCCAAGCAAGTCATTTAGTTTTATCACCATCTTCTCAGAACAAATAGAGTTGGTGAATAAATGGCAGCCTTGCCATTTTCCCCACATCCTATGAATGATTATTTTCAGTACAGCAAATCTTGGTCAGAGAATTCTGTACCAAGATAAATCCCTATCTCTCCTTCGGAGGGAGATGTGTCAAAGAAGTTATTTAGGTATCTGGGGATTATATTTCATACTGGGAGCCTGAGAGGCAACATATAAATACTATGAGCACATCTTGATGCTAAATACATGTGAAAGCTGAAAAGTTATAAGTAGGAAGACATACAAAACTGCAAATAATACAGATTCCAATTTTACAATACGCAGCACTGAGAATAGGGTGGACAGTTAAGGACTAAATTCAGAACCTCATCTTTCAATTTTCCATTGGGTAGTAGATGTTAATTCTTAATCCCTGATATCAAATTTGTCAGCAATATTGAAACTTTATAAAATGTCTTCCAGATTGGCTATACTGTCAAAACGAGCTACTATTTTATCAAGAACTGAATATTTGATTCCTTGGTTAGTTAGGTGCCAGATATGGGGGGGGGCGGCGGGGGCGTGGATGCATTCATCTTGGATTCGAGTTTCAGGTTTCAATCTTTTGTCCTCCTGAGGTGAAGAGAACGAATGTCATGTGTTACTCAGAACATAGAGACCATAGGACAGAACAGTGGGTGCCGCATTGCTGGAAAACCCATGAGACACTTGAGGATCAGGTCTAATGGAGATTGACCTCAATGGGTAATCTCATTCTTTACATATTTAAACTGATTTAACTCATAGGCTGGAATTTTCCAGCACCCCTGGGGCGGGGGTGGGATTGGCGAGCTATTGAAATCTCCATTTACATCGGCGGGATGGAAATCCTGCAGGTGTGAGGGGTTGGAAAATTCCGGCAATAAGTAAAAAAGCTGACACTTTTATTTCTGTAACAAAAACAGAAAATGCTGGAAAAACTCAGCAGGTCTATCAGTGTGCTAGCACGCTGTTAGACCTGCTGAGTTTTTCCAGCATTTTCTGGGTTTTTTTCCAGATTTCCAGCATTTTGTTTTTACTTTTATTTCTGTGTTGTTCATAGTCTAGAAGTCAGCCATTATGGCATTATGTTAAATATGTTCCCCCTCAATTTAGTCCCCTATTATTACACATCATCACACAGGCAATCTGCTCCCATCTAATCTGTAGCTGATGGTCAGACAGTAAGAACTGTGGGGGGGGATGGGTGATGCTGGTGACGAGACTGGCTAGAGTTTCATCCCTGCGCCGAAGAGGTCTCTGCTCGGTCCCTTTGCAACCTGAGTAGAACATGGAACTTGCATGGGCATGGCAGGGAATAGGGAGGGAACCAGAAAGGTATGAACAGGTCCCATGGCTGTCTGGTGCGACATTTTGGCATAACAACCCATACGCCCTTTTTAATTAATGCAGTTCACAGCCGTACATTTCTCTTGTGATCCCTGTGGAATGTGTCATGCTAGATTTAGCCACTAGCAGCTGAGTTGATGATGTGGGTATAAATAACAAAATACTGAGTAGAACAAGTGCAAAGATAAAGAACTTGAACGTTAAACTATCTACAGAGACTGGGAGGGTGATTTTAAGCCTACCCGGTAGCTAGCAGAAACTGGACAGGATTGTAGTGTCAGTTGCCCAAGTTACTTACACACCCTGGAGTTGCCAGGAGCTGACAGATTTGTATTTTAACCTGCTTTCGTGAGCAGGTTAGCAGAGACAGCCTCTCAGGGTCCTTAACAGGCAAGCTGGGCTGATAATGCCAATTTTGTTGCTAGAGGCCCCGTGTCTAAATTGACAGAGCTTCTCGGCAGGCTTATCCAGTGTGGGAGTGGATCGAAGGCAAAAAGAGCCCAAATGGGTACATTTAATGCCCTTGTGGGGTCTGGAGGAAGAGGAAACCAGGCAACTTCCCCACCTGACCCGACCACCAACCACCAACCATTTCCCCAAGCTAAAGACTTATGAAACAATCAATTTTGGATTAGTTGGGAGGTGGCAGATTGTGGCATGGGGATGTGTGAGTGGCTTGAGGCCATGCTATATTATCACACTGTTTTTAATTAATATGATGGATGACAAAGTAAACAGGGGATTTCTCAATGCCCACATGGACATAAGTAACTTCTGTACTGAAGGATGTAGACTGGCTCAATTCTCTGTGCAGTACTAACTGCTCTCAGCTGTTTGCTGTTAGGAAGGAAAATAAGGTTAGCAGGACTCCCACTTCTGATTGCCAGACAGGAATGAAATCATATATTAAATATGGAGGTGGAAGGCAATCAGTCTCACTTTAACTGAAGAATCTAAAACAACTCAACTATCTTCCCTGTTGCTGCATCTTGTTGCTTCCCAAATTATTTTTGGGCTCTGCCATTCCCGCTTGGACCCCCATTCCGAGTGCTGATCACTCTTGGTGCAGAAAAAACTTCTGACATCATTCCTAAAGTTACGTTTTACTTGTGTTCTGCAGTTTAATTTAAATAGTATTCCAGATTCTACATCATATACCTTCTCTGAGATCACCTCTCACACTGCTCACTGGGTGGAAAAGCCAAAGCTTCACCAGTCTTTAATCTCAGCTCAGATCACGAGCACGACAGGGATTAGCTAGATTGCTTCTCTCTGCAGTTCCTCCAGGTTTTGAATGTCTGTCTCTCTTGCTTCTTTCTGGCCAGTATGGACACAGTGCCCAAAGTGTGGTCTGACCAGAATGGATACTGTACCCAGAGTTTTTTCCGCACATAGAGTGATCATCACTCGGAATGGGGGTCCAAATGGGAGTGGCAGAGCCCAAGAACCTGGAATTATTTGGGAAGCAACAAGATGCAGCAACAGGGAAGAAAGTTGAGTTGTTTTAGATTCTTCACTTAAAGTGAGACTGATTGCCTTTCACCTCCATGTTTAATATATGATTTCATTCCTGTCTGGCAATCAGAAGTGGGAGTCCTGCTAACCTTATTTTCCTTCCTAACAGCAAACAGCTGAGAGCAGTTAGTACTGCACAGAGAATTGAGCCTGTTTCCTACCAGTCTACCTTAGTGGGTACAGAAGTTACTTTTGTCCATTTGGACAAACCAGAATGGACACTGTATCAAAAGTGTGGTCTGACCTAGACTTTGCAAGAAAATAAAATTAGACTATCCCTTATTGGCTTACTGAGACAGGCTTGCTATCAGGACTCTTTAAAAAGCAAACTAGTACAAAGTTGTTTGATCAACCTGAAGTCTTTGACTTTGAAAAGAATTATTGCTCCTTAAGTATTGAGTTCTGACAACCACCATTACTGCACAGGATACTTGTGGCCTGCAGCCATGCTTGGGCCTGACTCCACTCTGTGTCAGGGCTAAGTGTGGGGAAGCTGGACCCCCTATCATCTGGAAATTCATATCAGCCCCTCTCGGAAATCCTCTGTGCCATTCCACTCAGCACAGAGCAGTTTTTGTAAAGGTTATTCCTGCACACTCTCAACTCCATCCAGATACACCATGGAATGCTGACATGTTGCCCAGTGGAGCTGGGTTCTTGTGGTAGAGGGCTTGTAGCACAGGAGACCTTCCCTGCTGTATGGGCATGGTGTTTCATGGAACAGTGTGAAATAGGATTTTAAGCAGATTTATAAAGTCCCATTGGGTCTGTAACTTCTGCAGCCTCGATGAGTTCATGCTCCATGTCTGGATTGTGACAGGTTCCTCCCTCCCACTATTTGAAGGAGTGTACCTCATTTTTTTTATTCTTTCATGGGATGCAGGCACCCCTGACCAGCATTTGTTGCCCATCCCTAATTGCCCTTGAACTGAGTAGCTTGCTACACCATTTCAGGGGGCAGTTAAGAATCAACCCCATTGCTGTGGATCTGGAGTCACATGTAGGCCAGGCCAGGTAAGGGAGGCAGATTTTCTTCCCTAAAGGGCATTAGTGAACCAGATGGATTTTTATGACAATTGATGGTAGTTACATGGTCACCAATACTGAGACTGGCTTTATATTCCAGTTTTATTTATTGAATTTAAATTCTACCAGTAACTGTGGTGGGATATGGACCCATATACTCAGAGCATTAGCCTAGGTGCCTGTAATACTAGTTCAGTGACATGACCACTACACCACTGTCTGGCTGCACTTCCCTTGTTCTGGATCCTTGACCACCTGGTGTAGAGTGGAGCAGGGAAGCCAAAGGATCTCCTGGCCAAGGTAACCATCCACAGTTCCAGGCAGTGGAATTTGGCCTGATTGTCCATCTCTCTTCTATGGCTACATTCACACCCAGACGTCCCTGGAGAGGAAGCGCATAGTGTCTGCTGGTAAGCTTGAGACCTTCCATGAATGTGGGCCCCACAAGGACTGGAGTGCATTGAGGACACTGATAATAATATTAAGATTTAATTTGATAAGTTTCCTTTGTTTTAATTTCTAATTTGGATTATATTGCTTTTGCCCATTTAAAAGGGGGCACATTTGTTGCTGTTTTCATTGGTGATACTTAATTGACCAAAAGAAGAGGAGAGCTGGGTCATTAATTGGATAATGGAACCAAATTAGCATTCACACAACTAATGCTGAACCATCTGAAATCAATAACAAATCAACTGATGTTAAATCAGCCGCCTATAAAGTCATTTAAAAAAACTAACCAACCACTGACATTCTCTTCTTAAGAGATAGAATTGGAAGTGGCAAAGTAGTGTTAATTTGGCATAGAGTCTTGGAGTACTGTGTACAGTACTGCTCTCCATTTTACAAAAAGGATCTAGTGGTACTGGAGAAGGTGCAAAGAAGATTTGTAAGGATGAAACCAGAACTGAGAAGTTATACCTTGTTGTGAAAGATTGAATAGGCTGGGTTCATTTCTCTAAAAAAGAGATGGCTAAGGGATGACCCAGATTCTTAAGGTTATGAAAGGGTTTCAAAGGGTTGATGTAGAAAAAATGTTTCCTCCTGAGTGTCTAAAACAAGGAATCATAAATATAAAATAGTCACTAAAAAAAGTGAAGCGAGAATTCAGAAGAAATGTCTATATCCAGAGAATAGCGGTTTGAATGTAGAGTTTGCTACCATGTAGTGCAGTTGAGAGGAATAGCATAGATGCAGTTAAGGGGAAACAAGTAATTATTTGAGGGAAAAATGAATGGAATGATACATCGATAAGATTAGATGATGTAAGGTGAAGAGAAACTTGTGTGGAGCATAAACACTGGCATTAACAAATTGAGCCAGATGGCCCAGTTCTGTGAAATTTGATATATTCTACAAACATGTGTAATACCCAAACAATGGGGATTTTGATGAAGTAACCAGAACTAGCTACTGATCAAAGTAAATGGATGTCAAATTTAATCCTAAAGCTGTTCAATTGAATAATCTTTCAAGAGGTTAATTAATAGCAGGAAATGATTACTAGGATATAATTTAATCTTTGGGTACAGTTGACATTGAAAATGAAAGCATGAACCTGAGTCAAGAAACATAACCTGGATCCCAGTATATATTCAATATTTTATAACTTTTAGTCTTTGTTCAACATTCCTAGTGCGGGCTGGACATTGTACCAAAATCAAAAGTAAAGCAAAATTTTATTTATTTTTTAAATGACTCCTTTAAAAATTCTCCTCAGAAATAGCTTAAGGTTTAAAAATATCTTTTGCCTTTGCACTTAGTTTTAAACTGAGGCTAAATTATTGGGATGCAATTCCCTCCATTGGGTCCTCTTCCCTTTAAAGAAGTCAACACAGCTCCCAGTTAGATTCAGAACACTCAGTAATACGTCACATAGGATGGATAGGGGAGTGTGGAAGAGTTGAGAGAAATGAACAGAAGGTGACAACCTTTTGAGCAGCAAGTGATTAAGGTTCATGTGATCCAGTATTATGGGAATTTAAAAGGTTGGATGAAGTAGTGGTTCTGCTCAACAGGAATAGAAAATAAATAATGGATACAATTGTAAATTATAGAAGCCATGAGCTAAACATAACTTAAAAGGGCTTCATAAGAAATGCAACTAATCATTTATGCTAGTTCCCATGTTTGGTTCAAATCATTGAACTCTCACCTTACAAGCATATTTTGTATCCCAGCCTCACATTAGAACCTCATCATTTAAGGTAACACTCCAGTGCAGCACTAGGGGAGTAACACTTTCTGGATGGTGCTGCCTTTTGGATGCAATATTTAACTGATATGTCTCTCTGCCTGGACGGATGAATGTTCCATTGGCACTATTTGAAGAGTAGAGATGGCGTGTGTGTGTCCTGACCAACACATACCACCAAAAAAATCTAGATTTATTGATTGTTTATCTCGTTGCTGTTTGGCGCTTCTGCTAGCTGAGATTGTTGCTATTAGGCAAACACTGCAGCCAGTTTCAGAAAAGTAATTCATTACGTATCCTTTGAGATGTTTCACTGACTTAGAGAGTTGATACTCAATGCAAGTGTTTCTCGGGTGGCCATGAAGATGGTTAGAATTTAAAAGCTCTGATGGGGATCACGGAGACATTTTCTGTTGTCACTACTGAATGATACATTTCTGTATGAGATTGTCAGTTAATGGTGAGGACAGTGACTCACTAGGGATTTGGCTGAGAGTGTCTAAACTCCTTTTAGATTGGGTCCTTGCAGATGTTACAAAGAGAGGATGCTCCTTCCACCAGTCTGATCCAATTTCAACTTGGGTCTTATGGAAAGTGCAGGGAGGTGACACTGTGCTAGTCCCGATGGGAATTGCACACAAATATTTTGGGTGGAGACTAGAATCAGGTTGCAGTGGCGGAAGGGTCAATAACAAGAGGACAAAGAAGGAGAAAAAATTGCAGGGAATTGCAAGGATATTGGGAAGGAGGCAGGGGAGTAGGACTAACTGGATTGCTCTTCAAAAGATCTGGTGCACTTGATGGCTAAATGGCCTTTTGCAGTGCTTAATTCTCCAACACTATCTATGATTCTGAGTGATGGTTCCCTGCCCTTGACATTTCTTGCCTGCAAGCAGAATATGGGCCTTTAAGAAAGTTGGTGCTTGGAGATAGTACAACATAAAAAGAGGTTTGAGGTGAGAGTTGAATCAATTGGCATCGCCATCTTGTTCACAATTCAAGGACACCATTCTAGAAGCAGAGTTCTCCAGATCCCTGAGGTAATCAATTACAATAGATCTGTTTTGACACTTAAATTAGTATCTGCTACAGAGAGGGCAGATGCAAAAATGGAATTGGCAAACTGTAGGGGTTAGAGGACAAGGACAGATCTGTCTCCATTCTTTGGGAGACAGCCAAAGCTTACCCAAGAGTATATTATCGCATATGCCTCATGATGGAAAAAAAAACATGATAGATTACATCTGGAGATTGAGACTGAAATAGGTGAGCATAGACACAGTGCAAATCCTGGGCTGTTTATAACAATACCTCAGCAGTGTGATGGGGAAGCAACCAGAGAGGGTGAATACAGTGAAGGAGAGGAAATTGAATGGAAAGCCTTGGCTGCCGACCCAACCCGCTTCCTAGTGAATGGGCAAAGATTGCCAGCATGCCAGCATTTAATAGAAAACAAAGAAATAGAAATAAATCATATGACAGGGCCTTAGTTTAATGTATTGTCTGAAACATGGCACTTCCGATTGTGCAGCACTCTCTAATGACTGCACTGAGGCATCAGCCTAGGTTTTGTGGAGCGGGACTTGAAACAGCAAACATTTGACTCTGAGACGAGAGTGCTCCCCAACTGAGTCACAGCCAACCACGAACAAGCACATAATGGGTGATTTTGAAATCCTGCGCTCTCAACAGGTAGCATGGCCCGATGCTAATTCTTCAATCTATATTCCTGGCAGAGCCAGGAATCATGTCTATATGTAACTTATTTTAAGAGAATGAAGGTTTTTGTGGCAATTCAGAAGAATATCTTTCCCTAGATCAATTTACATTAGTGTCTATGCTCATTTGTCACTTTTCAATTGTGAGGCAGTAATTATGGAAGGGGTTAACTCGCTGACAGTGACGGAAAAAAGTCTAAAAATGATACAAGATTGCTTCTCTTATCATGCAGTGCTATGTACACATGCCTACATTTTATGAAGGATGTCATATTCATGGTCACAAATTAAATATTGAATGTGTCTGTTTCAAAAAGAATCCGAATTGTCCCTCACTGGTCTTGCTGGTTTCTGGTAGGCTTCCCTGATGACTCCACTATGGAATGCTCTGCCTAGTCTGCAACTGAGCCTCGGGAACAAGGCTTGATCTGTGCTGAGCTGGTTCATCTCAACTAGGGAAGCAGTTAAGGAGCCTCAGTGTATCTGAACAATCTGAGATAGTCTCCCTCCACATCACGCACCATTCTGACTTGGGACTCTATCATCATTGCTTCATTGTTGCTGGGTCAAAATCCTGGAAATCCCTTCCTAATAACACTTGTGGGTGTACCTAGACCATATAGGCTGCAGCAGGCTCACCAATAATGTCTCAAAAATAATTAGGGATGGGCAACGAATGCTGGCCTTGCCAGTGGCACCCACATTCCAGGAATGAATAAAAAAGTACACATCTGGACTGAGGAGAAGGAATAAATTTAGCCAGGCTTGTTGAAGATATATGTGGACGAGTTGTGAGATTATAGTGGACTTGGGCTCAGTTATAATATCCTGCGGTTGAATAGAACTGCAAGCCAATGCTTAATGGGCATTGTGATCCAGGTTGAATAATGGGACACTGACCAGTGCTCCTCGTTTCAAGGCTGCATAATTTTTTGCTCTGAGTGCACTTGGGATGTTCCCAAGGTCTCGGTTCTTGCCAAATTGCACCGCTCCCCGGACTGGCAGGGAAAATAGGCTGCAACTCCCACAAGGCAAAAGTGCACCACGTGCAGTCCATATTGAACAAACCAAATCTCTACCTGCGTGGATTTCTCAGTAAACTGGTCATTGATTCTTTATGACCAGCCAGCAGTCAGGCAGAGATTTAAAAGAGGAGTTCAAAATTGTAAGGGGTTTTGATAGAGTAGGTGGGGAGAAACTATTTCCATTGGCAGGAGGGTTGATAATCAAAGGACACAGATTTAAGGTAACTAGCAAAAAAATCCAGGGAGGAAATGAGGAGATCTATTTATGCAGTGAGTTGTCATGATGTGGAACGTACTGCTTGAAAGGGTGGTGGAAGCAGTTTCAACAGTAACTTTCAAAAAGGAATTGGATAAGTACTTGAAAAGAGGAAACCTGCAGGGGATGGGACAAGAGCAGAGGAATGGGAATAATTGGATAACTCTTTCAAAAAGCCAGCGCACACACACGATTCTATGATTTGTCTGTATGTCAGAGTTTGGTGACCCAAAATAAAGCTTGAATATATTGGTGAGTTTCACTGAGCCATTAGGGAGCTTTGCTATTTAAAACTCAGATATAAATGCTCAGGCAACACACAGCTTGTGAAGCATTCATTTTTTGGGAGCTGTCAGCATGAGAAATGGCAATTCCTTCAGAGAAAAACCTTAATGTCAAGGTGGACTTCTTTTGTATCCGAGGACAGGAGTAAAACATTTTTGACCGACACCAGAGAGGCAAATTATTTCTTCTGTCTACCACTAAGTGTCGGGAAGTTCACAAATTTATTTACAAGAGAACAAAATGTTCAGAGACTTTGTTAGAATCTCATTTCTCAGAGGTCCTTTGTTCTTTATTTTGGTCAAAGTCTTTTCATCGAACACTGTGGTGCACATCATCCACCTCGAGCTCACGTGTGGCCTGGTTCTCTCCTTTAGCGTGAGTCTCTGTTGATCTGATGTTCACTGTGCCTTCTAAAGGGCTTCCATTTCAGCTTTTGGATGTTGGATGAGTTGGAAGAGTTCTTCCCACTTCTTTTCCTGTTCTCCAGGTAAAGAAGGCAAGGGAAAGCTTTTGGGAAGCGGGGTTATCCCAGTTTCCATACCCCAAGTAAAAGGGGAGGGGGCAGGGGGGGCCCTCTTAAGGTAGAACTGTTGGTCCTATAGATTACTGTAGGGGGAGTGCCTGGCCTCCACTCGGCAACTGCCCACAGCACCACAATGGAAATCAGGAGGTCACTGTGTAGGGTATTGGCAGGATCAGACCCGTGCCTCCTCACCCTGTGATGTAGCATACCTCAGCATTCCAAAACAGTGACCCTTGAGCAAGATGCCAGTTGTGATTATGGCCCTCAACAATGCATTAGTGGGTGACACTGATTAACCCCTTTTCACCACCCACAAACGTTATCAAGTTTTCAATGGTCATTCTGCGGTCATTTTGCAGTCATTATGAGGTCCTGCCCTTGGCCTGGGACCAAAAGCTCTGAAGAAAATTTTGAAAAGTTTAAGAATGCACCATCTTGGCATTGTTACACTGTTTTTTTTTCTCCATTCCAAAAAAATGTACAAAATAAATTTTAGCAGTTTTTTTTATAGGACAGATTCCATATTTTCACACCATTCATGGTCCTCAAGATTGTAGATAAATTTGGTCTTTTGTGAGTGGGGTTGGCTAGCGTCCCTTCCTACAGTGTCCAACGTTAAGGTTGATGCAAAAAGGTCACTGGCGGTCAGTGGCTGGAGATTTCGTTCATCGTCCCTAATGTACTTGCCGGCGTTCCTCCTCAAACAGTGCCAGGTTGTCGTGTACAGGATGAAGGCAAATGTCTTCAGTGTGATGGCGATGCTGATGTAGAGGTACCGGTAAACCACATTATCGTATAACATACACGCTCCCAGCTCCCCACAGATGGTGGTCCAGAACAGGCAAGTTGAATCGATCCCGGCACCGAAGATGAGAGGAGGAGGAATGAAACCTGTCAGAGGGAAGGTAGGTAGGAAGAAAATTGCAAAGTGTTACGCACAAAAAAAAGAATAAAATTTGCCAGTAGGTAAAGGTTATCTAATCAAAGGGTTGACATTTTAGGAATAATTTCTTTTTCCCTACCCCACTGAAGCTGCTGACATAGGCTGTATTGGTGCCAAATTGTTAGTGCATTTCTGAGTGACATCTTGCTCAGTTGCCAAGGGACAGTCAGGTGACTTGTAGTGACTCTCCTACCTTGAGATGGGCATGTCGTGTATCAAACTGGGTATCCTTCTCATCTGCTTCCCAGATCCACCTATTGTCCATCTGACCCATGCATGCAACTGGTGAAGGAATTAACTGAAACTGGGAGGTCACTTTGTGGGATAGGTATAGACTCAGAACTGCACCCCCATCACAGGTGCAGCATACTGCCTTATTCCAAAGTGTGGCACTTGAGCAAGACATTGGGCCCTGAGAAATTTGACCAAAAATATTTAAGGAATTGGCTGCGGAGAAATGGGTTAACTGGACAACATCCTTTGCAGCTCCTTGGATGCAGAAAGGTGGCACAATGATAAACGTGATCCCAATCTTCAATGAAATAGACGTGTCAGCCTGGGAGTTAATGACCAGCTTGCTCAATGTTGATAAGGGGGAAGGTACCTGAATCATTACAAATGAAGAAATTGAGGATCAAGGGTCTAAAATAAATGAGAACTAGCTTGAGAAGGATGATGTGCTTAGAAATCTGATGACATTTGTTTGAGAATGTGATCACATTGCGGATGCGAGTATGATTAATGCATCGTATATTTTGACTTTCAGAAGCATTTGGCAAGGTGCTCCACAAAATATGTAACAAAGGTGAGGTGCATGGAATTAAGCTGCAAATTGGAAAGAAAACTATCTTTGCATGAAGAAGCATTGTCGTCATAAATAAGAATTGTTGAAGCTACAACCAGTGATTAATGGAAGCTCACGTAGTTCAATTCTGAAACTTCTGTTCCTGATTTTTGCTAATGACCTTCACAAATGTATTACAATCAGAACTATAGAGGAAAGTAAGATGTATTGAGGAGAGAAAGCTATCACTCACAAAAGAATCAAATCTCGACGGATGAGTGGCACATGATATTCATGTAAATGTACAACAATTCAGTAAGCTGCTAAGCACAGTGAATCTAAACACTTAATCAAAGCGACAATCATGCAGATGAGATAGGAGGAAAACTGGGTGTGATAGCAGAGATTATTGATTCTGGCAGCAGTTATTAGCATGTATTTTATATACAGTTGGACTCAAAGTTCCAACTAACTAATATGAGAACTTTATAGATAACTCTTGGAATTTTGACAAGGAACAGAAAGGGGGTGGCTAGAAACATTCCCAGGCTTAGATCATTGAATTAAATATTCAGCAAAGCAGTCCACATAAACAGTGTGCCTGCCATGATGCTCCATATCCAACCCCTCCCAGCCAGTGGTGCACTGTGGCTGCTGTAGGTACTATCCACAAAATGTACTACAGCAACTCTGCAGGGTGAGCCTGTCATCAGTTTCTCACCCTGTCACATCTATGATCAAAAATGGGCAATGACAGCAAAATAAGGGAAGATCAGCACCTTCGAGGCAAATACCATCCAGCGCACATTTTATCGTTACTGGAACAAAATCCTGGAATTCCCTACACCACTGTGGTAACATCATTGTATAATCCAGGGCCAAATAATGACACCTGCTGGAGTGGCAATTTGTACATCCTTTCATTGGCACCTAGTGAATTTGTTACCAATTGAATCTTCTGCCATTGCAATTCAGCAGCAGTCTGGCATAAAGGGAGTGAGGCAATTAGGTGAGTAAACTATATGACGTTATTACTGACATTCCACATCAAATCTTAAATCCTGATTAGAATGGGTGCAGAAGAGATTTATCAGAGGGTTACGGGGATGAGGGACTTCAGTTACAAAGTGAGTTTGGAAAAGTTGGGACTGTTCTCCCTTGAGCAAAGAAGGTTAGGAGGTGACCTAATAGAGATTTTCAGGACGATGAGAGGCTTCAATAAGAGTAGATGGAGAAACAATTATTCCCTCTGGCAAATGGGTCAATAGCCACAGATCACAGATTGAAAATCATTGCCAAAAGATCTCAACGAGCGATGAAGAGAAATGTTTTCCACTCGGAGATTTTGGGGCTTGGAATGTTCTACTCTAAAAGGTGGGGGAAGCTGATTCCACAAGTTATTTTAAAAGGTAATTAGGCAGGTAGTTGACTGTGAGGAATTTACAGGGTTACAGATAAAAAGTGGAGGCGTGGGACCAGACTCTACTCCTGTTTCAATGGCCTACTGCTATGCTGTAGGTTTCTATGATTCTTCGACGTCTCTCACCAATTGTCTCAGTAGTGAACATTCCTTCAGATCTTCCCGGATATTAAATTAACCTTTCCAGCAATGGAAGGTGTGCAGCATTGAGCCATGCTCCATTCAGTTGAATTAATTGAGATTTTTAAGAGTCCTGGATAACCCTCTTCTCATGGTTTGTTTTTACTGGACCAATGGTCCAAAGTTGCTTTTATGAACAAATCTGATCAGATGCAGCAGGCTTCCAATAAGGGTCAATGTCATTTAAAATGAACACCTTGTGTTATATGTAATACAAACAACTGATTTGATGCTGCAGTCTTGTCTTGTCAGTTCAAAGTCATCTTTTGAATTGTGCAGTGGTTTGAATTAAGCAATTTTAATGAAACGCGCAGTTGATTTTTTCTACACAACTTAGATTTGAATGAACAGATAATTCAAATCAAGCAAGCAATATAGACATTAGCTGAATTTCAAAATCCTTTCAGTTGATTTCAGCAGAATTTAACTTGGATTGAGGAATTTAGTAATGTTTTCATTTTTATATGGCCAAATTCTTGACCATTAATTACCCTCCATTTTAGTTAACCTGGCAACCTCACATCAACATGAACCAGTGTCAGCTGCATATTATGCAATGGCAGCATTTGCAGTCAGGTCCCAATCTGATTGCAAAACTAAATCCCCTCGGTGAGACAGCCTCAAAACTCAGGACTGGCACTGCATGGAGTATAACTCCAGTCTGATGCAAAGTTGAATATTAAAAATAATTGTGGGGAGTGGAGGGGTGTGGAACAATGGGTGGAAGTGGTTTGTTGGACCTCAACAGGCACTTCAATAACCATTATTTTGAGAAAATGGACTTTTGGATCACACTCTTTAGGTATGAAAGATTTAATTTTGATGGAGCAGAATTCAGCATTATATGTCTCGGGCACAGGTCCATTGCTTGTTTAATGATGGGAAGAGTGAGCTTTAGAGTCTGTAATAATACCTACGGCTCCAATTCAGTTGACCTCAGCATCTCTGCATTATGCAAGAAGTCCCATTCACCCAACACCTCTGTGTCCAGTGACCCACACTGGCCCAGGTTGAAAAAGGGCTTGATTTTAGAATTCTCATCCTTATTTTCAAATCCCTCCATAATCCAACATTCTATATCTCGAACCTCCTCCAGCCCTAAAGAATCCGCGGATATTGGCATTCCTTCAATTCTGGTCTCTTGCACATTCTCGATTTTACTTGCTGTAGAATTGGTAGCCATGCCTTCAGCTGTCTAAGCCTTAAAGTTCAGATCCAACACCTCTTTGTCCTTTTGTCTATGACATCTTTTGGTTATCTCCACCTATCACTGGCCCTCTATCCAGCTCTACCTGTCCCACCCCCCCTTAAACCAGCTTATGTTTCACCTCTTTTTTATTTTTCCTTAGCTCTGTGGAAGAGTCATATGGACTCGAAATGTTAACTGTGTTCCTCTCCGCAGATGCTGTCAGACCTGCTGAGTTTTTCCAGGTATTTTTGTTTTTGTTTTAGAATTCCCTTCCTGAATATCTCCATCTCTCTATCTCTCTCTCCAGCTTTGAGGCACTCCTTCAAACCTCAAAACTCAGGACTTGACAAAACTCTGACCTAATGTGTCTTTAAGTGGCTTGGTGGTGTTATATTCTGTTTGATAACACACCTGTGAGGCACCTTGAAGGTTTTACTACATTACAGGCACGATTGAAATACAAGTTATTGTGATTGTGGTATTGGAGGAAATCAGTTTGGGCTCCCACTTCTGAACAATGCCACCTGCTAGGGTGCTTGTGTGTGGGTGTCAGGAAAGAACAGGACATTGCTCAGGGGTGATGCCAACCTCCCTCAATTGAATCATCCAACATCACTCTGAGGGTAATGTCCGACACATGCTGTGTTGAGCGTGATTCTCTGCCACTAGCATATACTCAAAAAAGTCCTCCTTCCCCCTACCTTTGCCTTGGCAGACAAACAATAAATGGTTACTTGGATGAGGTACCAGAGGACAACATTTAAGGATTAATGCCACTGGATTATCTTGAACAGACAAGTCAGCCCAGAAGCCAAACAAATATAACACAGTCAGAGCTTTGCACTGAACTTTGTGCATGAATTATTCACATGGTACTTAGGCAAGTGGAAGTCAGAAGTAAAATAGAAGAGGTGACAGATTAATTCAGGATTAAATTTGATCATTAAAATAAAAAACACTGGCCCTTCTGCAGATGACATGCAGTTAGTGTTTCCGCTAAAACTTTGCAACTTCCTCTAGCAATGCAACATTCTAAGTGCCATGTAGTTTGGTTTTTAATGATTTATACAAATTGCTGACAAAGCAAACAATTTAGAATCGATCAACAAATACTGAAGCAGCTGGGGCATAATGCAACTTTTGAATTCCTTAAGAGAATCAGGCTTCAACAGTTTTAACTAAGTATTTGATTTCAGTCAGCTTTCTGACCTTATAGCGCAGCACAGTCACTGTAATGAGAAGGCGGACTGACAATAGTAATTACGACAGATTTAAAATTCACAACTGAGCAATATGCGGGTGGGTTCAGCGGTCCAAAAAGGTGACTCATTCAAAGGGAACTTGGGTTGGAAATAGAGATAAAACACAACATTGTAAAACCCTCTGAGCGAGGCTTCACACTGGCAGTACAGGATTGCTGAATGAAATCTTGTATACCTAAAATCCCCTCCTCCTCTTTTAAATAGTGCCATGGGTTCTAATTTACATCCAACTGAGAAGGCTGGCAGAGTGTCGGTTTAATGTCAAGAAAGCTAAAAGACAGCATCTGGGTTAGTGCCCTGGTTCCTCAGTACTGCAGAGAAGCATCAGCCTGGATTATATGCTCAAGGTTTTGTGGGGCTCAAACCCACAATCTTCCAGTTTAAAGGCAAGAGTGCTACCACTTGGGCCAGTTTGACACATTTCTCAGGGCCACTTTGAAACAGTATTTGATATTCCATGGTGATTTTACCTGTGACTGATTGAAACTTACAGAATACTGAAAGGCCTGGATAGAGTGGACATGGGGGAGATGTTTCCATTAGTAGGAGAGACTAGGACCCAAGGGCACAGCCTCAGAGTAAAGGGGAGACCTTTTAGAACAGAGATGAGGAGAAACTTCTTTAGCCAGAGAGTGGTGAATCTATGGAATTCATTGTCACAGAAGGCTGTGGAGGCCAGGTCATTGAGTGTATTTAAGACTGAGATAGATAGGTTCTTGACTGGTAACGGGATCAAAGGTTACGGGGAGAAGGTGGGAGAATGGGGTTGAGAAACTTATAAGCCATAATTGAATGGCGGAGCAGACTCGATGGGCCGAATGGCCGAATTTCTGCTCCTATGTCTTATGGTCTTATGTGACAGAATGCTTCACTCATATACTTCATTTCTGACAAAAATCTTAATTTATTCTTTAAAATGACAAAACTTCTTTCCACTGTGTATTTCATTACCCCAGCTATATTTTAATATCCAAACTTGGTGTCACCCAACCAGTAATTCTTGCTTCATCGCATCTTCTTACCCACTCTTTACAATTTTCGTCTTCCATGATGGCCCTTCACCACGAGGCTTTCTCAATTTCATATATAAAATTTAAAGAAAGGAACATGCAGAAACTCACCGAGCAATCGCAAAAGCAGGAACAGAACTCCCAGCGCATATGACTTGAGCTCAGGATTAACAGCCCTGAAGGAAAACAGGAAAAAACACGAACGGACTGAATGGGAGTTAATTAGCGTGCTCACAATCAATTTGTCGTGCAACTGCACTGCGACTGCTTACATCCATTGCAATTATTTCTTTCACTAATTACAAACCATTTCAAATAGACGACCTTAGGCCAGAGTGAATCAAAAATGAAAGCAGAGTTTCCGGATGGATGTTTGTTATTTTCTGAATCATTAACTTCCAGCCCATGACATCTCTGATCATTTGACATCTTCTGAGACTGGGATTCGTTACAAAGTGAAAGAGTTAAGGATGCACAGTGCAATTTGCTTATTTTCTAAGGAGCTTGTTTCGTAACGCGAACAAGCAAATTAAATTAAAAACCAAGGAAGCTGAACGGCAGGGCCTGGATTTTCGCAATGATGGAGAGCTTCACCGTCATTGCAAAAATGATGGAGGACGGTGAAATCCAGAAGTCCAGTTCCACGAACACAGCACCTGCCGTTTTCACGGGGGCAGAATGGGGGAGGGTCCTGTTTCGTGCATGTCCGTTTTGTGGAGGCAGCTGCCCACATATATCAGCAGCTGCCTCCATTCAGATCTGATTTTACTGACTTAACTGTGTGAAACACAGCGTGTTACAGATTAAACTTGGTAGAAGCAGGTCTGAACCTTGTGGATTTGTTGGAGAGCTAGGATACCCTTTTGGAGGGGTGCAGGGACCCCTTTGTAATTTGCTGTAAAGTTGTATTAATTGCCCCAAAAGTGGCAAATGTCCGATAGCTTTAGCCCAAGCGAATAGGAGGGTGTGGCTGCTGCACTTGGCAGGGCAAGTCTTTTTTTGCTCTTACTAACTCATTCCGGAAGAACCTTGTGCTTGAGGAGGGTGCATTGAGCTTTGTGCCAAGGAAGATACAAAATGGGCTTGGCACCCTCACACATAGGCACCACAGAAGCAAGTCAATGTGAGCAGGCGGAGGCCAGAGGAAGGGCACAAGGTCAGGAGGAAGAGGCAGTGTCATGCACACCATTGAGGAGGAGGACAGGGAGGATAACCAGGTATTACCCTGTGGGAAGGGTGTACAAACCTCGGACGTCATACCTCAATATGATGGAACCAGTGCCATAGGTGACTGAGGTTAAGTCGTGAAATGGTCACCGATATATGTCACGTGGTCCAACAACAACTCAAACCACGCTCTATACTCTGCCACTGGCTGTAAAAGTAACTGTGGCTCTCAATTTTTATGCTTCAGGCTCTTTCCAGGTGACCTGGTATATCCCAGTCAGCAGCACACAGCTGATGCCCTGTTTGATCGTGTGGTTGATGACATTAATTTCCCTGTTGATCTGGCTTCACAGATGCACAGAGCCATGGCCTTGCCCGATTAGCAGGCATCCCTCCGGTGCAGTTTGTTATTGATTGCACTCATGTCGCCATAAAGGCCCCAACTCACCATCAAGACACCTTTGTCAATCAGAAGTCCTTCCACCCAGTCAACGTCCAGGTGGTTTGTGACACAACAAGGTTTTCCCTCAAATCTGCACAAGGTTCCCTGGCAGCTGTCATGACTCCTTCATACTAAGGGGTTCCCAACTCTCTCACCTATTTCAGCCACTAACACAGATCATGGTTGGCTTCTGGGGGACAAGAACTTGGCTAATGACCTCCTTAGGGAGCCCTCAAACTGAGGCAGAGCACAACTACAACAGCAGCCATGTCGTCACAAGGAGTTCCAATAGGCCTGCCATTGGCATCTTGAAAAATGTGCTTCAGGTGCCTTGATCGCCCAAGTGGAGCTCGGCAGTGATGCCCCAGGTGGAGCTGGGCAGTGATGCCCCAGGAGGAGCTGGGCAGTGATGCCCCAGGTGGAGATCGGCAGTGATGCCCCAGGTGGAGCTGGGCAGTGATGCCCCAGGTGGAGATCGGCAGTGATGCCCCAGGTGGAGCTGGGCAGTGATGCCCCAGGTGGAGATCGGCAGTGATGCCTCAGGTGGAGCTGGGCAGTGATGCCCCAGGTGGAGATCGGCAGTGATGCCTCAGGTGGAGCTGGGCAGTGATGCCCCAGGTGGAGATCGGCAGTGATGCCCCAGGTGGAGATCGGCAGTGATGCCCCAGGTGGAGATCGGCAGTGATGCCCCAGGTGGAGCTGGGCAGTGATGCCCCAGGTGGAGATCGGCAGTGATGCCCCAGGTGGAGCTGGGCAGTGATGCCCCAGGAGGAGATCGGCAGTGATGCCCCAGGTGGAGATCGGCAGTGATGCCCCAGGTGGAGATCGGCAGTGATGCCCCAGGTGGAGATCGGCAGTGATGCCCCAGGTGGAGATCGGCAGTGATGCCCCAGGTGGAGCTGGGCAGTGATGCCCCAGGTGGAGATCGGCAGTGATGCCCCAGGTGGAGCTGGGCAGTGATGCCCCAGGAGGAGCTGGGCAGTGATGCCCCAGGTGGAGATCGGCAGTGATGCCCCAGGTGGAGCTGGGCAGTGATGCCCCAGGTGGAGATCGGCAGTGATGCCCCAGGTGGAGCTGGGCAGTGATGCCTCAGGTGGAGCTGGGCAGTGATGCCCCAGGTGGAGATCGGCAGTGATGCCTCAGGTGGAGCTGGGCAGTGATGCCCCAGGTGGAGATCGGCAGTGATGCCCCAGGTGGAGATCGGCAGTGATGCCCCAGGTGGAGATCGGCAGTGATGCCCCAGGTGGAGATCGGCAGTGATGCCCCAGGTGGAGCTGGGCAGTGATGCCCCAGGTGGAGATCGGCAGTGATGCCCCAGGTGGAGATCGGCAGTGATGCCCCAGGAGGAGATCGGCAGTGATGCCCCAGGAGGAGCTGGGCAGTGATGCCCCAGGTGGAGATCGGCAGTGATGCCCCAGGTGGAGCTGGGCAGTGATGCCCCAGGTGGAGATCGGCAGTGATGCCCCAGGTGGAGATCGGCAGTGATGCCCCAGGTGGAGATCGGCAGTGATGCCCCAGGTGGAGATCGGCAGTGATGCCCCAGGTGGAGCTGGGCAGTGATGCCCCAGGAGGAGATCGGCAGTGATGCCCCAGGAGGAGATCGGCAGTGATGCCCCAGGTGGAGCGGGGCAGTGATGCCCCAGGTGGAGATCGGCAGTGATGCCCCAGGAGGAGCTCGGCAGTGATGCCCCAGGAGGAGCTCGGCAGTGATGCCCCAGGAGGAGCTGGGCAGTGATGCCCCAGGTGGAGATCGGCAGTGATGCCCCAGGTGGAGATCGGCAGTGATGCCCCAGGAGGAGCTCGGCAGTGATGCCCCAGGAGGAGCTCGGCAGTGATGCCCCAGGAGGAGCTGGGCAGTGATGCCCCAGGTGGAGATCGGCAGTGATGCCCCAGGTGGAGATCGGCAGTGATGCCCCAGGAGGAGCTGGGCAGTGATGCCCCAGGTGGAGCTCAGCAGTGATGCCCCAGGTGGAGCTGGGCAGTGATGCCCCAGGTGGAGCTCAGCAGTGATGCCCCAGGAGGAGCTCGGCAGTGATGCCCCAGGAGGAGCTCGGCAGTGATGCCCCAGGAGGAGCTGGGCAGTGATGCCCCAGGTGGAGCTGGGCAGTGATGCCCCAGGTGGAGCTCAGCAGTGATGCCCCAGGAGGAGCTGGGCAGTGATGCCCCAGGAGGAGCTGGGCAGTGATGCCCCAGGTGGAGATCGGCAGTGATGCCCCAGGAGGAGCTCGGCAGTGATGCCCCAGGTGGAGCTGGGCAGTGATGCCCCAGGAGGAGCTGGGCAGTGATGCCCCAGGTGGAGCTGGGCAGTGATGCCCCAGGAGGAGCTCGGCAGTGATGCCCCAGGAGGAGCTGGGCAGTGATGCCCCAGGAGGAGCTGGGCAGTGATGCCCCAGGTGGAGCTCAGCAGTGATGCCCCAGGAGGAGCTGGGCAGTGATGCCCCAGGAGGACCTCGGCAGTGATGCCCCAGGTGGAGATCGGCAGTGATGCCCCAGGTGGAGCTGGGCAGTGATGCCCCAGGTGGAGCTGGGCAGTGATGCCCCAGGTGGAGCTGGGCAGTGATGCCCCAGGTGGAGCTGGGCAGTGATGCCCCAGCAAGGGTGCTCAGGGTGTGTTGCATGCTGCATAATATTTTGCATTGGAGGGGCCTACAACTCAGAGAGAAAGATGCCATGGCCAGAGCTGCAACTTCTGAAGAGGAGGATGATGAGGAAGATGTGTTTGGGTGGGGGGGGGGGTGCGGAAAGAGAAGGAGGAAGTCCCTGTCCATTTTGACGATTCTGAAATGGAGGAGGATGAGGAGGATGATGGAGGAGGATGAGGAGGAGGATGATGGAGGATGATGGAGGAGGATGAGGAAGAGGATGAGGATGATGATGGAGGAGGATGAGGAGGAGGATGAGGATGATGATGGAGGAGGATGAGGAGGAGGATGAGGAGGAGGATGAGGAGGAGGATGAGGAGGATGATGGAGGAGGATGAGGAGGATGATGGAGGAGGAGGATGAGGAGGATGAGGAGGATGATGGAGGAGGATGAGGAGGATGAGGAGGATGATGGAGGAGGATGATGGAGGAGGATGAGGAGGATGATGGAGGAGGATGAGGAGGATGATGGAGAAGGATGGAGGATGATGGAGGAGGAGGGAGGAGGATGATGGAGGAGGATGAGGACGATGATGGAGGAGGATGAGGAGGATGAGGAGGATGATGGAGGAGAAGGAGGAGGATGATGGAGAAGGATGGAGGATGATGGAGGAGGATGAGGAGGATGAGGAGGATGAGGAGGAGGATGAGGAGGATGATGAGGATGATGGAGGAGGAGGAGGAGGATGATGGAGAAGGATGGAGGATGATGGAGGAGCATGAGGAGGATGAGGAAGATGAGGAGGCTGCCAATGGCAGAGCAGTTGGGAGGCATAGCCAGTTGGTCAACATTTAGTCTTTCCACTTACGTGACAATTTAGTGATGTCTCTTCTGATGCTCTGACACCTCATCACGAACTTCCTACCTCACAAAGAGGCCTTTCTGAAGGCCTAATATATCTGCCCAAGATGCCCAACTCCTGTCAGTCCCGCCCCTCGCCCCCCCCCCCCACCCCCTCCGACCCCACACTACCTCCGGTGTCGCCTGCTTCGACTCCTGCCCATCCCCCCAGACTTAAAATCTGACGATCGTGGGCACGTTAATGGATGTCATGTTCGTGTTGCCAGGCATTGTCCTGTCTCTGCACACTACCCGACGTGAGAATAAAAACTCAGGCCAAGGTCCAGTACCTCTGTGCTGTCACTCATCAGCTTTCAAAATCATAATGAGACTTTTTCCTTTATTAAACATCTTCATTTTCAAACTTTAGTGTTAAAAAATGCTTTGTGGATCCTAAGAAATGCAAATTCAAAGGAATTGTATACTTTTCAGTTTCAGGCACAAAAAAAAAATCAGCCTTAAGCACTTGCAAGTCAGACGCAGCATGGAGCAGACACAGAATAATGTTCCCTTTACACTATAGCATCAAGCACTCCCAAAATATGGCACAGTATGTCTGTGACGCTAATTGAAGTCCCATCAAGTTAGGTACAGCACAGGTGAGATGCAGTTTTGAGCATCAACAATGTCCCTCAGCCCTAACCTCTGCTCTGTATCACTGTTTCCTACACCAGTCACTATGTGGCTGCTCTGAGTGAGAAATACATTCTTAATGTCCAATTGTGGCAATTTTGTGTTTTTTTTTATTACTTATTCTTTCATGGGATTTGAGAGGTGCTGGCTGGTTGTGTTGTGGTGTGTGCCCCACACCAATGCTTTATGTTCTGAGACTGGCTAAACTCATTTCATACAGAACCTTCTAAAGTTAATTGGATGACTCTTCGCTTCCCATCTGTCTAGATGAGATTTGAACCCAAGTAAGTTGGTGTCTAACCTAAACCCCATTCAATCAGAAGTCTGCAGGTTTTCCTTTCCATTATTATATTCATGATTTTCCTCTAATCTTACAGAGAAGTACGGGGATGATATACATGTTGAAGGTACACTCGTGTTCCACCTGGTTGGGTAAATGTGTCTGTTCTACAATGGGCCCCATACTGCTGGTCTGGCAATAGCTGTAAGGGAATCAGTATGTGAGATCCATTGTAGAAGTGGGGACACACATACCCTGGCTGGTTGCTTTGTGGTCAATTGTTAAGTCTGAACCACTTAGCTGAAATCACCTAATTGAGCACAGACCAGTATCTGAACCAGGTTCCTTCTGGTCTATATGGTTTTAGTATTGTACTACACCAAGCAATGGTATTTATCCCACTAGTCCATCAGGCAACTAGAACTAAATATAATTATTCACATCAAGGTAGAACCACGGCAACATGGTTGACTCTGGAATGGCAGGCCACTCAGTTCAAGGGCAGTTGGGGATGAGCAAATGCTGGTGATGAATTTTTAGTGTTTCTCATGTGTCGGTGCAGACTTGATGGGCCGAAGGGCCTCTTCTGCACTGTGTGATTCTGTGATCAATCCGGTGACTGTTAAAGTTTGCATGAGATGGCATTGGGTGGCCTACCTGATGAGTATAATGATGGCTGGTGTCTGGGCCATGGCTCCAATGAGACTGCACACGCACATCACGCACATGAAGGTCAGGAAGGCCTCCTGACAGCCTGGGCTCGGACACTTGCCGGGGATTACAGTGGCATTCTTGATGGGACCGATGTTCAGACAAGCACAGGCGGTGAGATTCTGTAAAGATATAATCACAACGGGTAACAGAAGAAGCTTGAAATTGTACCGAGCTTTTGAAAAAAAGTCTTTCTGTCACTAAGAGACCTGTTACAGAGTGCACCAATTTCTTTAGATATGATCTTCTTGATAGGAATACCATTCCAAATGCGTCCAGATTAACTGCTGCATGAGAAGCACCCAGGCTGTTTACCAAATGAATAGGATTTAAGAGTGTAAGGATGTTTGGGAAGAGGAAAAGACCAGCCTACTCAACAAGCCTGCCCCCTTTCAATAGTTCAACTATCTTACTGAATGTCAATGCGTCCCAGAAACATGAGTGATTTAATTCTTCAGCCCATTTATATTGTCTGCTTCAAGATTTGTCCCACGTAACTAAAGAGTAAAGGGCTAACTGTAATAATATCTAGTGCACATGTGCATAAGGAGCCATGTCACAGTGATGTCACTCACCGAGGGAAGATGACCGAGAAGCATCTGAGAGAGTAGCTCCAGCTAGGTCTTGGTCTTACTTAACCTTTGTAAATAGTTAGGATATAAATAAAAGTGTTTTCAACAAAAGAGCATTGCCTCCAGCAAGGTCTCTTCCAGAGTAAGAAGCTAACGAGTCCCGAGATTTAAACCACAATAACAGATTAAGTTGCACCACACCTCTACAATCTTTTGGGTCAAAATATTCCCTGACTTCCTTTCTCATTCATGACCCCCCTCATTTATATTTTGTGCTCCTTGATATTTGAAACACCCACTTCAGGTATTTTGTCATATTGTTACTTCAGCTAGACCACCTTAAAATATCCTCTTTTTCCAAATAAAAAGGCAACTCTCTCATTCTTTCCTCCTATCTTAATTCTCCACATATGGAACCAGCTTTGTACCTGTCACATTTCTAACTTATTTCAGTCCTGATGATAGGTCATCAAAGCTGAAATGTTAAACTCTGTTTGTCTCTCCGCAGATGCTGCCTGGTCTGCTGAGTAGTTCCAGTTTTTATTTCAGATTTCCAGTACCTGCGGTTTTCTGCTTTTTCTAAAAGTCTGTTCATGAGATGTGGGCATCATTGGCTCGGCCAACATTTATTGCCTAGTCTAACTGCCATTCAGAAGGTGGTAGTCAGCCGCTTTCTTGAACCACTGCATTCCATGTGGTGTAGGTGCACCCACAGTACTGTTAGGAAGCGTATTCCAGGATTCTGATTCAGTGACAGTGATATAGCTCTAAATCAGGATAGTGTATCTTTGCATCTTTGTATCTTGTCTCTATCTCCTGAGGAATCCTACAGATAGGTATATTCCAATGTTCATCAAAAATATTTCTTCATGATAAACCTGTGTCTTCCACATGCGTTCAATCTGCCACCCACATTAGTTCATCAATTTGTCACTTTTTTTCTTCCTAATTATTTAATTTTTGACAGTTCCTTTGCAAACTTTGACAGTTCCCCTTTTGTTAATTCACTAATCATGTTGCATAAAACCTCTCTGTTCATCACCAACATGACCTGAAATGAAACCTGCCTTGAGCAATGCATCCATCAAATAAAATGGCCCCAATTCTTCTGCAGAATACTCCCTCACTTTCCACCCAAGGTTTCTTGCATAGTAAAAGTGGGAATATGAACTAAATGGCTGGGTCAGAGAAAGAGATTGAATGGGTTGGGAGGGTGGGATTGGAGAGGTTGTTCAGGGCGTGAGTTCATGGTTAAATCAATATTGACCAGAAGCTGAATTAGACCAGCCATATAAATACTGTGGCTCCAAGAGGAGGTCAGAGGCTGAGAATTCTGTGGAGAGTAACTCACCTCCTGACTCCTCAAAGCCTGTCCGTTATCTACAAGACACAAGCCAGGAGTGTGATGGAATGTTCTCCATTTGCCTGGATGAGTGCAGGTCCAATAACACTCAAGAAGCTTGATACCATTAGGGACAAAGCAGCCCGCTTGACAGGCACCACATTCATCACCTTAAACATTCACTCCTTCCACCACCGGTGCACAGTGACAACAGTATGTACCACCTACAAGATGCACTGCAGCAACTCACCAAGCCTCCTTCTAAAGCACCTTCCAAACATATGACTTCTACTACCTCGAAAGACAAGGGCAGCAGATGCATGGGAACCCATCACTCACCATCACTTGGAAATATATCACCGTTCCTTCACTGTCAGTGGGTGAAGATCCTGGAACTCCCTCCCTAACAGCACTGTGGGTGTACCTTCACCACAGGGACTCAGTGGTTTAAGAAGGCAGCTCCCATCACCTTCGCAAGGGCAATTAGGGATGGGCAATAAATACAGGTCTAGCCAGCGACACCCACATCCCATTAAAGAATATAACAAAAAAGAAAGACCTAGAGTAAGAGGGAATATGTTGCATTAGGATAAGGACTCCTCTTCCAAAGCAAGAGCTGAACACCTAACAATGGCAATGAGGGGAAATCTGAACTCAATCTGTGTAAAACAATGAGCACATGGGATCAACTTTAAAATATTTTAAAAATCTGTTAGTTGTTTTGGGAACGAAGGGCCCATTCCCATAGCCTATGCTACTGGGCAGAAACCAACAGATAACAGTATAGTATACAAATAGAGGCTCAAAGTTCTGACAGGATATAGAAATACCCAATCAGAGGGAAAGATGCTACCCGATGACAGACCTCCTCATAACAGCTATGGCATAGCAAGAGAAAATTCAAAAGTAAACGACAGAAAGAGAACAAAAGTGATTCATGACTACTCAACAACAACTTGCATTTATATGCCATGTCATAAGGTAGCAAAATAACTCAAGGTGCTTCACAAGAGTGTCACCTAACAAAATTTGACACCGGACCATGTAAGAAAATATTTGAATAGGTGACTCAAATCTTGGTCAAAAGAGGTGAGTTTTTAAGGAGCATCTTAAAGGAGGAGTAGGGGGCAGACAGCAGAGAGATTTAGGGAAGGAATTCCTGAGTTTAGGGACTCGGCAGCTGAAGACATGGTCACCAATGGTGAGGGGATGAAAATCGGGGATGTGTGAGAGGCCAGAATTGGAGGGCCGAATAGATCTTGGAGGGTTGTAGGGATGGGCAACATTGCTTAGGTTTTACGAGATAAAGTATGAGCAATAAGTGTGGGAAACCATTGCTAAGGCAGGCTTATGGCTGTGTGGGAGGATTCACTCAGAATCATGCTATTTCAGCACAAACCCTATCATTATTTTCTTACAGATTTCCTGAAGGATCGAAGTAAAGACACAAGCAAAAGTAGAGCAGGTTAATGAATTCTGAAGTGACGCAGCCTTGTCTTCCAGCTTTTTCTCCCCTCTCCTCCCTATTGCGCTGGCTCTACTGGGATTCAGACAGCTGTAACTCTCTACTTCCTCAGCCAAGTGAGTGTTCTACTGCTGTGCCTGGTTGCGATGGGAGTAACTCAGCACAGACCATGCTTTATTTAGAGGGACATCGCAGGGAATGGCAGACTCTGTGGGTGTAATCATTAGTCACGGCCTGTTTTCTGGAAGATAAGTAAAGTGTGCCCGCCTGAGGCTGGTCAAAATTGGGACTTGGGCCTCATTTTAATAATTGCGGCTACAGCTGACACCAGTTGCATTTTAAGAGACAGGTTGTCACTCTTCCCAGGACTAATTTGGTCCACTTGCCTCGCTGGCTGTCTGCTAAGAGGTGGGAGTTGGGGGGTGGGAGGGGGGGTGGTTTGCGTGGGGGCTTAGAGAACAGGATAGAGGGACAATCATTGTCTTTGGGAGCCCTAAGGGGTGCTGTGGACCTTGAAAGAACCCTCCCCTTCTTCTGATTCCACATGGAAGTGTTCTAAAAAATATATATAATTGGTGTATTTTTGCTATGCTCAGTTAGACCCATTTCAGCAAGGGGAGCTAAAACATACTGTAATTATGCAAGGGGCCTAATACTTGTTTTAGGCAGTCATTCTCAGGAGTGCTGCAAGGATTGTGCTGGGTCCACAACTGTTCACAATCTATATAAATGATTTGAATATGGTGTCCAAATGTAACTTTTCCAAATTTGCTGAAGACACAAAACTATGTGAGAATATGAGTTGAGAGGCTTAGAGTGGACTTGGACAAGCTAAGTGAATGGGCAAGAACATGGCAGATAGAATATAATGCTAATAAGTGTGAAGTTATCCACTTTGGTAGAAAAAAACAGAAAGGCAGAGTCTTTCTTAAATGGTGAGAGGCTGGGAAGTGTTGATGCCCAAAGGGACCTGGGCGTCCTTGTACATGAGTCACTAAAAGACAGCATGCAGGTGCAGCAAGCAATTGGGAAGGAAATTGGTATGTTAACCTTCATCACAGGGGGATTTGAGTACAGGAGTAAAGATCTCTTGCTGCAATTGTATAGATCCTCGGTGAGACCGCACCTGGAGTATTATGTACAGTTTTGGTCTCTTAACTAAAGAAGGATACACTTGCCATAGAAGGGATTGCAATGAAGGTTCACCTGGCTAGTCCCTGGGATGGCGGGATTCTCTTCAGAGGAGAGTTTGAGGAAACTGGGCCTGTATTCTCCAGAGCTTTGAAGAATGAGAGGCGATCTCATTGAAAGTTTGAAAATGCTTACAGGGTGTGACAATGTAGATGTAGATAGGATGTTTCTGCTGGCTGATGGGTCTAGAAGCAGGGGGCACAGTTTCAGAATAAGGGACAGGTTATTTTACAGAGGAGGAATTTCTTCACTCAGAGGGTGGTGAATCTAAGAATTCTCTATCCCAGAGCACTGTGGAAGCTCAATCATTGAGCATTTTTCAGACAGAAATCGATAGTGGGTCGAATGGCCCACTCCAGCTGCTATGTTCCTAACAGGGAAGTTTGAAAAACTGCTTGACCTATTGTGGGGCCAGGTCTATTTCAGGTTTGCTGGAATGCCCTACCTAAACCTTTGAGCCTCTCTACCTCTTCTCCTTGAAGACACTCCTTAAAGCCTTTGACAAATCTTTTGGTTATTGGTCCTAACACCTCCTTGTTTGGCTCACTGTCAAACTCTGCTTGATTACCCCCCCTGTGAAGTGCAGTGGGACATTTCATTAAAGGCTCTTTGTAAATGTTGTTGTTGTTGTATCTTCGGGACAGAGGGCTGAATCCTCTGGTCTTAGAGGATTCTCTGTCGTTGAGACAATTTACAGGTCCCGGCCCAGATGGCATTTTTGTTCCGTCCACCTGTCTTCCTGGAGGTGACCAACCCGGATGTTCGGTGTCTGTTTAAGGATAGTGGGCAGGTTCCTGAGGCAGGAGGGCCCGATGAGAGGGCCCAAAGCTGTGGCTAGCCATCAGCCCCACCAGGAGAGCTGGGTGCTGCTGAAGCACGTTGAGAAGCACGAGGGTGCCTCGGAACGGAGGTGTTCTCTTAAACCTTATGGAAATATTAAAATGAAGAGCTGCCACAGTGTCAGGCCATCAATGTAGAGAGGGAGGGAGACCCTCCACAGGATTGCTAGGGGTGGCAGCTGTGGCCCTCTGATCCCCACGGCTTGGGGATAGAGAGATTTAGAGGAGGCACCACCCTGGAGACAATGGCACCACCCTGCTCTGCTACCTCCCCACCCCAACCCGTGACAGGGAGCTTGCCTCCAGACACCCACTGGACTTTGGTCTCAGTGAGGGACCATCTGACACTGGGAAGATCCCAGTGGCGGTGACAACTTGCTCCAATCAGTCCCTCAAGCAGTCGTGATTGGCTACCCGTCAATGCTGCTGTGCACCTTCTTCCAGCAGGGTTGCTCAGACAGGAAGTGATTGGACAGCCGAGACAGCACACGTTATCTTTAAATTTTACTCCTGGTCCCACCTCCAACCTTATGTCTAGCAAGATTCCGCCCAGTGCCTTGCAAAATGGTTACTAAAATAAAAGCAAAATACTGTAGATGCTGGAAACCTGTTAACATTTCAGAGCTCTGAAGAAGAGTCATACAGACTCGAAACGTTAACTCTGTTTGTCCCTCCACAGGTGCTGCCAGACCTACTGAGTTTTTCCAGTGTTTTCTGCTTTCATTTTATTCTTGCAAAATTTTCCCATTTCTTTCCTCTGCATTCCACTGGGAAAGCAGATGCAACAGGATCCAATTCCTACCTCCATGTGGCCCCATGTGCCTTTTAGGAGACCACGGACCATGTGTATATGATACACTTGACTCTCTGGACGTTATCATCTTCCGCTGTTGATCATTTTATCAGTAAAAGATTATGAAAATTGTGAAGAGGAATGCATTATGTTAGAGCGTTGCCGACCTTTTACAAAGGGCAGGGGTAGAAGTCACAGTCGCAGGCTGGCAGTGATTCTCTGCATATCATGGCACCCTCCCATAGGTTTACCCAACAAAAGACACACAGTAAGATCAACTCAACAAAGGAGAACCATTCAGCTGAACTTATTACATGCTCTCCTTTACAAGTAACCCATTATGAAGCTGTCACTGGCTGAGACATGGAAATAATAGCCTTCTGGAGTGAATAGTCATTAATTATGTAAGCTAGCATCACTCTTCAAGATACCTCGCTACCCCAAATAATTATAGAGTAGAACTTCAATTAAATATCTAAAACAAAATCTGAGCAAAATCATTGCCAACTGAACAGGTCAAAGGACCGTTTTCTTGGCAAGTTAGAACCTGCCCTTTTACCTCAAGGATCTGAGAGCAAATCTAAACTCTTTCGCGGTAAAGTTGTACATGAAGTGTGCTGGTTTCACTCTGCTTCTTGGTCTCAATCTGGTTCCTGGGCCAGGATCTTTCGGATGGCGGAGTTTCCCTTCCTCCCGGGGGGTTGGGGGGGGTGGTGGTGGGGTGCTTGGGGAATGGGGTGGGGTGGGGCTTGGAGAAGGGGGTGGGGATGGGGTTGGGGGGGTAGGAAGGGTGGGGTTGGGGGGGGGTGGAGGTGGGGGTGGGATGGGTGGGGAGGGGGAGAGTTTGGTTGGGGTATTTGTGGAGAGGATGTTGGGGGGGAAGGAAGCACCAGCTGCAGCGTTTTGGGATGGTGGCGTGCCTGATGTTAAAAGGAGGTCTTTGATGGAAGTGCTCACCTCCTCCACCTCGCTTCCCCTCTGAGGCGTGAGCAGGATCATCTTTCAGACTTCTCTCCTGCCAGCCTGAAAATTGAGGCTGAGCGGGAAATGCCGCCTAAGTGGTCATTTATTGGCCACTTAAGGGCCTCAACTGGGGCGAGGATTTGGGGGGTGGGGGGGGGGGGGTGCAGGGTGGGGACCAGCTTAGGCCTCATCTGTCCCACCCTAAAATTGCAAGAGGTCGGAGCAGCCAAGAGCCCAGTGGAAAGGCCGAAGAATTTTATGGCCAACTCTCCCTACAAACCCGCCGGTGGGGAACACAAAATTCTGCCCCCTGTCTCAATCTGGTTCCTGGAGCTGGATTTTATGGGAAGCCATTTTCCCCGCTACTCACACCTCCCCCACCAACCCCCTGAAAATAAAATGTTGGTTGGAAGCCTGCTAGTCAAAAAGCCGGCCGCCCTGCAGTCATTTTGTACTGGTATCAGCATCAATTGCTGAAGGTCGAAATGTCTGCCCCCATCTGAGGAGCAAGTCCTTTCTTGGAGAGCTGCACTCCATCTGATTGGCTGGCAGCTCTGTAGTCCTAGCAGCACTAGGTTCGAGCGTTGGTCAATACTGGGACCACAGGCAGTCCCTGAACAAGAGGAGGTATGGAGCCAGACTTCAAGGTATGTCCAGGGTATCGACAAGGCCTAGATGGCAGGCCCCAATGAGGTGGGTGAGGGTCCGGGTTTTAGAGGCCAGGCAAAGAGCTAAAGGAGGGCCATGACCTTTGCAGGGGGTGCCTCCAATGGGCACAGCAGACCCCCAAAGGAGGATCCTCCCCACCTCCATCCTTGTTGGACACCAGCCTGCACAATAAAAGCTGCTGGGCTACCCACCTGGCGTGGCCTTCCCCCTGCTATGGGCAAAATCGCTGCAGAGGTGGAATGAGGCACTTAAGTGACCATTAATTGCCACTTAAGGGTTTTAATAAGCTGAAGGGTGGGTGGGCTGCCTGCGCCTGCCCCCAAACACCCGTCGGGAAGGTCATGCACCGCATTTTACGAGACCCCCCCCACCTATCTTCAGTGGAGGGCTGTAAAATCCAGGCCCTGGTCTCAGTCTGGTTCTTGGTGGATTGAATAGAGAAGACCAAGTGGTGGTCTAATTGAAGTGTTTAAGATGATTAAGAGATTTAATTGGGAAGATAGAAACTATTTCTTCTGGTAGGAGGGACAAGAACCAGGGGCCGTACTTTAACATTAGAGCTGGATCATTTCGGGGTGATGTCAGGAAGCATTCCTTCACACAACAGACACTGGAAATCTGGAACTCTCTCCTCCAAAAAGATGTTCAGGCTGGGGTGTCAAATGAAAATTTCAAAACCGTGATCGATGTTGGTTAAGTGCATTAAGGGTTGTGGAACCAAGGCAAGTAGATGGAGTTAAGGCACAGATTAGCCATGACCTAAATGAATGCCAGAAGAGGCTCAAGGGGCTGAATGGCCTCCTCTTGTTCCTATGTTGCTAATTTGGCATTAGATTCGGCACAATGTAATCAAGTGATATTCATGGTAGGCAACATGGTGAGATGCCTTGCCACAATAAGGTACCAGAACTATGCAAATATTATTATAAACATTGTACTATTTCAGTTAGGCTATTGTGGTAAATGGAAAACTTCTGCAACAGGATGGGCCCTTCTGAAACAAAAACAGAAATACCTGGAAAAACTCAGCAGATCTGGCAGCATCGGCGGAGAAGAAAAGAGTTGACGTTTCAAGTCCTCATTGGTCATGAGGACTGGAAACGTCAACTTTGTTCTTCTCCGCCGATGCTGCCAGACCTGCTGAGTTTTTCCAAGTATTTCTGTTTTTGTTTTGGATTTCCAGCATTCGCAGTTTTTTGTTTTTATTTTTGGGCCCTTCTGAAGTTGAGGCAATAGAAGGAACTTTGATGTTGGAGCGATGCAATCTGCTTTCACCATATGGTGCCTAGCCCGGCCATGACACTGGCACAAAGTGCCTGAAAAGGGAGTGTCTTGTTCCTCAAATAGATATCACAGAATCACAGAGTACAGAAGAGGCCCTTCGGCCCATCGAGTCTGCACCAATACTGAGAAACACCTGAGCTACCTACCTAATCCCATTTACCAGCACTTGGCCCATAGTCTTGAATGTTTTGATGTGCCAAGTGCTCATCCAGGTACTTTTTAAAGGATGTGAGGAACCCACCTCCACCACCCTCCCAGGCAGTGTATTCCAGACTGTCACCACCCTCTGGGTAAAAAAGTTTTTCCTCACATCCCCTCTAAACCTCCTGCCCCTCATCTTGAACTTATGTCCCCTCGTGACTGACCCTTCAACTAAGGGGAACAGCTGCTTCCACCCAGCCTGTCCATGCCCCTCATAATCTTGTACACCTCGATCAGGTCGCCCCTCAGTCTTCTCTGCTCCAACGAAAACAACCTAAGTCTATCCAACCTCGCTTCATAACTTAAAAGTTTCATCCTGGTGAATCTCCTCTGCACCCCCTTCAGTGCAATCACATCCGTCCTATAATGTGGGGACCAGAACCCCACAAAATCCTCCATCTGTGGCCTCACCAAGGTTCTATACAACTCCAACATGACCTCCCTACTTTTGTAATCTATGCCTCGATTGATAAATGCAAGTGTCCCATATGCCTTTTTCACCACGCCACTAACATACCCCTCCACCTTCAGAGATCTATGGACACACACGCCAAGGTCCCTTTGTTCCTCAGAATTTCCTAGTCTCATGCCATTCATTGATATCCTTAACCTTGATAAACACAGAACTATCACAAAAAAACTTCAACTGTGTTCATCCAATATTGATCCCTTGATCAGCATTACTTGTTGTGTTTTTATAATGATATAAAAGCTCATTTCACTCATAAGGGATTGTGTAAACATGTTGTGGATTCATTCATTTAAACTAGGCAGATGAGAACCAATATACTTGGGTATAAAGCTTGAAGGCATCAGCAGCAGAGCTGTGTGCCATGTGCTCTGCTTACAGGCCAAAGTGAAACTGAGACTGGATCACATGACCCATTTCCCCTCGAGTGATGGCGTGCTGCTATCCCTTAAAGGTATATTACAACATCTCCCTTTCTTTTAAAAGAAACTTTCCCCCCTTCCAAAGAAGTTATAACTATTTACAATACATGTTCATGTTTAGTTACCATTACATAGGTGTATAGAACTGATGAATCTATGAGTCTCTAAAGTGTGGATGTAATCTGCTGGTATCTTGTAAAGGTAACATTGTCTGGAGATTTCTTTAATTGCTCACAGTAATTTGTGGGATTGTCATTCTGATCTGTTGCTCCTGATTGCATTTTGGATCTTGTCCTCAATACAATAGGGCTGCATGGTGGTTAAGGAGCTGGAATGTATCTGATTTGTCCTCGGTTGCACCTCACCATTGCACCTTTATGTGTCTGACTTAAAGGACCTCAGTTCTGGACAAATCCTCGTCACCTCAGCTGGCTGCCATGTAGCTTCTGTGGGATTCTCGGTGTGACCTTGTTGTCCCAACTGTAAACTTGGCAGTTCTGTACCTGCATTTTTATTGTGCACATTGGTTCTCTTGCAGTTTTAGAAGTTGCTTTCTAGTTTCTAAAAGAGTACAATGGGTAAGAGTAGGTAAATTGGTACGCAGTGGTCTGCTGGTGATGGAATAATTGCACTTAGAGGTGTCACGCTCAGATGTGACATTGCAATGTGTAGATCTTGCTTGGTCTGTCTATATTTCAGAATTAGGGATTTCACTGTGCGAATCATTCAATCAGCCAGGCCGTTAGATCTAGAGTAATGAGGAAAAGAAGTAATGTGATTGATATTCCACTTCTCACACATATCCTGAAATGGCTTACAAATAAATTGCGGACTGATATCCGTAATGATCTCTCTGGGAACACCAAATTAACTGAAAATAGCACTTAGAGTGTGCAATACAGTTGTTCTTGGTGTATTGTGCAATTGTCGAATAATGGGGTACTTGGTAAGCTAGTCCAAGATGACGATGAAGTTAGTGCCATGGACATGAAAGACGTTGGATGTGATTTTGGACCAAAGGTGGGTAGGAACTTCATGTGGAATCAGTGGTTCTTTGTGCTGACTTGGCGCAAGCTTCGGACATGCCAAGCATTTCTTGATGACTTCAATGTCATTGTTCATACCTGGCCAATAGACTGTCTCTGTTGCAAGTCCTCTTGTCCAATCTATGCCCATGTGTGAGTGATGAAGTTTTTGAAGAATATCAAGTCACAAAGATTCTGGTATGGATGACCCGCCTGCCTTTAAAAATGACTCTCCAGGAGATGCCTAGCTCATCCCAGTAAAGCCATAATGTTCTTGTGTATTCATTGTCACGCTGAAATGAATCAGGTCATCCTTCCAGGATGGTTTCTCACAGTTCCTATAGTGTGGAATCTTTCACCATTTCTCCATACAGCTGCCAGCCTTTGCGTTGCGCAAAGTGTACCAGGTCAGTCGAGGGACTTGCATTCTCCTGCAAGTGTAACATTGCAGCTCGCTTAAATCTGCCAATTTTGTCGAAACATTCTGATACTTCAAATCTTAGGTCGTGAACTGAGGTGACAGGAATAGTTTCTGAGGTTGATCTGCCTTGTGAGGTCTGACTGATTCCAAGGATTGTGATTGGTAAGAGGTCATGGCATGCCGGCTGAGCCTTTAGTCTCCGCATTGTAGAACATCTGAGAGACCCAGGAGGATTGATTGTACTTGGAATTAATGAACTATTGTATGCCGAAAGTTGTACAGTAATAGATTTCAACATGGCCCTCCATGTCTGTGGATATATATCTTTTAGAATCCACAGAAGTAGGTTGTTTGCACTTGCCCCCTGTCAACCTTGGCCAATAATGAATAATTGCCAACTTTCTTAGGGCAGATAATTTGAATTTTGGCAAACATCTCGGATGGTGACGATTTTATGCTTTACGAGATTGACGGTGTGAAACCTGTGTTCACCACTCTTCGTCTCATTGTGCACATCATTGTCATTTTCTGACTCATCAATCACCTCATGCATGTGTTTTTTACAGGATACCGGATGGTCATTTTTGTTGCTTGAAGGTACCCGTTATGTAGGGTCTGTTTCGATCAGTGCACAGCTCATTGTAGCTGCATCAGCCTTTGCTCTAATGCACAGCCTCTGCCAATGGTACTTTCTGCCACATGCTTTGCAGAATTGGTGGAAAGCTGGACATTTACTTGGTGCATGTGGAAGGCCACACCTTGACGGTCACATAAGGCCACACCTTCCACATGTCTTGCTAGGTTTGGTTGTTCTAGTGAGTGCGTCAACAACAGGGCTTGTACTTATGACCTGTAAGCTTCAACGACCTGCGAGGATCACTTCATACTGACGTCCATCCTTGAGTAGCTCTTTGATGCTTTATGTTTTTGGCTTGTCTAGCAGATCTTTCCAGAATGCTTCCATGGGGGTGAAGGTGATCACCAACTCAATTCTGTCTGCTAGCTCTGCATTTGAAAAATCACAATACGTACCCTTTCTTTGCATCTGTTGACGAAGTGGTCTATAGATTCTGCAAGCTGTTATCAAAATAACATGAACTCTAGTTGATGAATATGGAAGTTTAACCTGATTCTGAACCGGTCTTCAATACAGTCCAAATCTTTTGGGGATCCTTTACCTCTTCTGCTGATGTGTTCACCCTGTGTAGACCTTTGTTCCTAATTGCTAGGCGAATTTTTATGGCTTGCTTGTCTGGTTCAGACACACCTGAATTGAGAAAACATAGCTCTGCACACTGTTTAAACATAATGAATTCGGATAGTCAGTCAGCAACATCCCAATTCAAACTGTGGAATTTTGTGGACATTTTGACAATATCCCTTTGACCTTCCTCCTTGTTTTATTCAATTATTTTTCAACAATTCCCAAAGCCATCTGATATAATTGTGACCTTCTCTGGCCCAATTTTTATGACAGTTTAGTCGTTTTTATTTCTGTTTGACTGTTCCTTGCTCATCATTGATCCAGCCAATCAATCCCTTTCCCAACTGAGCTAACCTGGTGATGGTTCTCTCTACACCCTGTCCCACTCACTGAGCTCTCAGGCTATGCGTTGCAATCTCAAAACAAGGGAGCCGTCTGCTTACCAGCTCTTTTTTTGAGCATTATACCTATGCCGTGTCTTCAAAACCTTTCTACGCAGTCAGCACACTGCAGTTTCAACACTCTCCGACACTGTGGTCTGACCAAAATGCCGAGGGTCATCTTATGCCATGTAGCACAATCTAAGGCTGTTCACCATGTCGTACCTGAATTTAATTTTGCTGCCACGCTGTTGACCACCACTGTGCACCATGTTGTTTTTTTATAATGATATAAAGTCACCAATTACTCATAAAGGGTTGTGTAAACACATTGTGGGTTCATTCATTTAAACTAAGTGCAATGAACTGATATACTTGGGTGCAAAGCTTGAAGACATCAGCAGCAGAGCTGTGTGCTTTGTGCCCTGCTCACAGGCCAAAGTGAAATTGAGACTAGATCACATGACACATTTCCCCATTAGTGATAGCCTGTTGCTATCGCTTAAAGGCATATTACAACATTGTTAAGCCAGATTATCTGGTCATTATCCCATTTTTTGTGGAATCTTGCTGAGTGCAGATTGGTTGGCACATTTCCTATATTATAACAGTGACTACTCTTCCAAAATACTTCAGTGACTGTGAAGTGCTTTGACATGTCCAGTGCTTGTGAAAGATGCTGTAGGTCTCCTTATATATTTTTTAGACTGCCCAATCAATTTTTGTCTGATTACACTCCTGTGAAGTGGTTTGGGATGTTTTATGTTTTTTATGTTCAAGGCACTATATAAATGCAACATTGTT
The DNA here is from genome assembly GCF_017639515.1 of Carcharodon carcharias. Classification (NCBI taxonomy): domain Eukaryota; kingdom Metazoa; phylum Chordata; class Chondrichthyes; order Lamniformes; family Lamnidae; genus Carcharodon; species Carcharodon carcharias. The sequence goes on along the minus strand of NC_054492.1, from coordinate 31,790,853 downwards.
GTTATTGTTACTGCAAAACTTCCAGGAATGAAAGGGTTCCCATTTGGTAACAGCTGGCACACAACAGGCAGACTGATGGTTAGTAACCTCTCTTTTTAATTTTGAGATGATCATTCAGTTTGCAGACCAGGAGCTAACATTATCCTTTAACAATTCATTGACCTTGGCTAATCAGTAAGCCTGCATGGTACAGAATACTAATACATTGTATTATCAACAATGCATGTCTACTGTCTGAAGAAAGCAGCGTGAAAAGAAAATGAAGTATTTCAGTTAATGATAGAGACAAAGAGAATAATTTCTTCATGCTAAGGTTTCATACAGCTGCAATTTAATATAAAATGGCTCATTAATTTCCTGATTATGTGTGAATATAATCTTATAATCATGAATGAATATTGGCCTAGTGAGGCCAAGTGACAGCCAGGAGAGCCTCAGATGCCCAAGTGTTATGATTAAAATCTCATCTGTGCATAAAAATAGACAAATGTGTGATTTTGTTTTCTAAGCTTCCACTTGTAAGCTGATCCATTCAGGCAGCAAAACCAGTCCCACTATCTGATGTTATTCAATGTCTCTTTTGTTTTCTAGCTAAGCTGGGAGACCTCAGTTTAGATATTAATGTGTCAGATATTAACACATTTATGGTTATTGCAATCATATCAGTTTATTCATTGTTTTAAAGTGGGCAATAACAGATTGTTTTGAACAGATTATCATCTCTTTTACATAGAATGGCATGGAATTTACAGCACAGGAACAGGCCCTTAAACCAGTGTTTATGCTCTCCACCAGCCTTGTTGCCCCCTGTTTCGTATAACCCTATCAACAGAACTTTCTATTCCTTTTCCCTTCACGTACTTAGCTAGCTTCCCATTAAAGGGGACAAAATAGCAAAGTAAAAGAAAATAAAGACTTGAATTTATATTGCTCCTTTCATGACCTCGGGACATCCCAATGGGCTTCACAGTCAATGAATTACTTGTGAAATGTAGTCACTGATGTACTGTTGGAAAAGAGGCAGCATGTTGCACACAGAGAACACCCACAAACAGCAATATGATAACGACCAGTTCATTTGGTTTGTTTCTTAGTGGTGTTGGTTTAGGGGTAAATACTGCCCATGACCTATCGGGGAAAGCAGCCCCACATTGGGGAGAACTCCCTTGCTCTTCTTTGAATGGTAGCATGACATCTCTTACATCCATCTGAGAGAAAAGATGGGCTTTGGATTAAAATCTCATCCAAAACTCAATTTACCAAATAACATCTTGTATGTGTTGCATCCAGCACAGGTCTGTTACAATAGGCATGCTACACACTATCTTGAAAAGAATCTGGTTCTTCTGCCTGGAGCTGGAAATATACAGGTAGTTATGATTGGTCTCTAATTTGGCCTCTGGAGTTTTACTTATCAGGACTCCCAGGAAAATACTTGAGATGTAATCTTAAAAGGTTAGGCCAGATTAAGCAAAGCTCAATGTTAGCACTGAAACACTGCAGCTGCAGTCCTAGTGCATTGACCATTCATTAGCAACAGCATGGGAAACATGTAGCATGGATAGAAGATTGGCTGCCTGGCATGAGGCAGAGAGTGGGGATAAGGGGGTCCTTCTCAGGATGGCAGCTGGTGACTAGTGGAGTTCCGCAGGGGTCAGTGTTGGGACCACAACTTTTCACTTTATCCATTAATGATCTAGATGAAGGAACTGAGGGCATCCTGGCTAAGTTTGCAGATGATACTAAGATAGGTACAGAGACAGGTAGTATTGAGGAGGCAGGGAGGCTGCAGAAGGATTTGGACAGGTTAGGAGAATGGGCAAAGAAGTGGCAGATGGAATACAACGTGGGGAAGTGTGAGGTCAGGCATTTTGGTAGGAAGAATAGCGGCATAGACTATTTTCTAAATGGGGAGAGAATTCAGAAATCTGGAGTGCAAAGGGACTTGGGAGTACTAGTCCAGGATTCTCTTAAGGTTAACTTGCAGGTTGAGTCGGTAGTTAGGAAGGCAAATGCAATGTTGGCATTTATTTCGACAGGACTAGAATATAAAAGCAGGGATGTGCTGCTGAGGCTTTATAAGGCTCTGGTCAGACCACATTTAGAATATTGTGAGCAATTTTGGGCCCTGTATCTCAGGAAGGATGTTCTGGCTCTGGAGAGGGTCCAGAGGAGGTTCACGAGAATGATCCCAGGAATGAAAGGCTTAACATATGAGGAACGTTTGAGGACTCTGGGTCTATACTCAATGGAGTTTAGAAGGATGAGGGGGGATCTGATTGAAATTTACAGAAAGGCCTGGATAGAGTGGACATGGGGAAGATGTTTCCATTAGTAGGAGAAACTATGACCGAAGGGCACAGCCTCAGAGTAAAGGGAAGACCTTTTAGAACAGAGATGAGGAGAAACTTCTTTAGCCAGAGAGTGGTGAATCTATGGAATTATTGCCACAGAAGGCTGTGGAGGCCAGGTCATTGAGTGTATTTAAAACTGAGATAGATAGGATCTTGATTGGTAAGAGGATTAAAGGTTACGGGGAGAAGGCGGGAGAATGGGGTTGAGAAACTTATCAGCAATGATTGAATGGCGGAGCAGACATGATGAGCCGAATGGTCTAATTTCTGCTCCTATGTCTTATGGTCTTATGGAAACTACCAAACCCATTGCTGACAATAGCCTTCCAGGGTTTTAAGGGGAACCTGAACAGCCCCATAGTTTTACAAGTTACCATCTAAACTGGTGCCTCTCCATTTTCCCTTAATCTGTTAGTTTTCGATTTGGCTTAATTCTATTTACTCCTTACATTGCCAGTGTAAAGGGTATTAGAAGTGGCTGTCCGATCTTGTGGACTACTAACTTTCAATTTCCACTGTCGCCAAAACCTGCTATTTAGAGACTTGTTCCACTTTCCGTGCTGTATACTAATACATACTAAATCTCACCACATTGGAGCAGCCAGCAAAACATGAAGACAAGTAGGTAACTCCATCAGATCCACAGACAGGACTATAAGCTGCTGTCTTGCAGTCGCAATCGCTATTGCAGGGAGCATAAGGATCCAAATCTGTATCCGAAACAGATCTGCAATATAAAGAAGAAAGAATCAACATCTTTGCAGTAACTAGATTTGATATTCTTCTGGTTTTAGCAGTACAGCCTCCAACATGAGCTAAGAAGAGAGATGCCTTTGTTGGCTACATTGGTTCCCTGTTTCCCCAACACCTCCAATTTAAAATTGCCATCCTTATGTTTAAATCCCTTCAAGGCTTCACACGTCTCTACCTCTGTAATCTCCTCTACCCAACAACTCACCACCTCCCACCCCACCAGCGTTCTTCATTCCTCCTGGTCTCTTCTGCACCCCTCCCTGTATTTGCCCCACCATTGGTGGTGTCATAAAACTAACATTTTTTTCATCATATTTTTCTGGTTTATTGTGAAGTAGGTTTAGGGGGTAAGTATAGTTTGGTCTATGTGTGATTTGATTATATTTTGTAGTCAAGTAGACGGCAAGCTTTAAATCATCAAAAGAAGCTAGGTGTTTGACATGCTAACGAGTAAACATGGGTGCTGGCTTAGCACGTAAGGTGTGAAGCGAATTTGCATTTTTAGGTAAATGAAAGGATATTTGGATTTCAAAGGGATCTTAGTCCATTTATAATTAGCCAGATAAGCAAGGCTAAGAAATGTGTTTATTTTTCCCAAAGGTTACTGGCAATATTGGCACCATGCAAGTTTTTGTTATGAAGAAGATATAGTTTCAAAGACATATGGATCAATAGAACTTACATGTTAAAAAAAAAACATATATAAAGAAGAATGAAAGGTTATGTGTCAGGAGGCCATGTAAGATATAACAGGAGTGTGTGAAATAGCCTTAATGAAACCTTCAGCATTTGTGCATGAGTCTGCTGTGCTACAGAACTGAAGTTGGGGAAAAGCCATTTGGAATTCCACAGTCCAGGATATTTGTTAACTTGCTGAGTTTGTTTTAAATCTAATATCTATTTTTGGTCCATTGCTTTAAAGGGAGTGTAACTGGGGCCTGGTGGGTCGGGGGTGGGGGGGGGGGCGCTGCGGTCAGGTTAATTAGGAATTTGAGGAGTTATTATAGTATTACAGTAGTAATTGTAGTCTTGTGTATGTGCTTGAAATCTTTTATATTGTTAATAAATATTTTAATTTTTAAAATCTCTATAGGTCTTGGTGGACTTATTACTTCTAAATTCAGTGCACATATCTCATAACAAATACAAATTGCAAAACTGTTGTGATAGCGCGACCAAGTTTCCCTTGTGGATTTTGTCCACCTGGCACACATCATCTGCCACGCCACAACAGTGGCCAAGTCTTCAGCTGTCAAGGCCCCACATTCTGGATTTCCTTCACAAAACTCCTCTACGTAAAATTGGGGTACTAATGAGCCCAATTTCTCAGCTTGCTTATTTAATTCAATATATCATCTTTCTTCTTCTGGACCCAGAGAGAACAAAATTTAAGTTTATTTTGAGTAGATTAATTGCAATGATTAATTTTTTAAAATATTTTTCAATATAGGACCAATAGAATATCCAGATGATTCCTCCTTGTGTTTAATACCAAATCATTTAGAAATTAATGAATCTCCACTGCTGTTCCACAGTACAGCGAATATGGCCCCACTCATATAAATTGGTTGTGCTCACTATGACGATGCTGTTGCTACCTGTCTTTGCTCTTCTGCTCTGTCTCTTGTCTTTTTGCTTCTCCGTCCTCTTCTGCTTCCCTCTTCGTTCCATGGAAAGTGATTAATTCGTACCCTGTTCTTGCAAGTCACAATCTATACTTTAACCTGGGGCTCTCCCTATTTAATTTTAGGCCTTCAAACGGTGAAGGACATTGATAGGCAAACACAGAATTTCCTCACAGGACAATCTTGCATACTTTTTTTGACCCAAATCTAGGGACAAGAAAGAAAACTACAGCCCAACCCCCCTCTAAATCATTAGCCCGAACAATGGGCCAAGGCCCATCACAATGGCTTTCAAGATTTAAAAATATTGTACTCACGAGTTTCCATAAGGGACAGTGACCCCGGCTATGGGTCCTGTGTCACATCCCAGGAAGAGAAAGGAAATGTAGCATGCAGTGGACACGAGGTTAACTAACATGGCCATTCTAATGGCACCCAGAGGCGTCAAGCTGAGTTTTTTCACTAGAAGTCCTCCGAGGAAGATGCCCAGACATGCGCAGGGAATGGCTGTCATTCCTGTGGAACAGGAAGAAGAAGGCAGCGTAAAATTAAACAGCTGGTGGACAGACATGGCTGCCACTACATGTGCCAACAACAAGTTGCAAATACACAGCACCTTTAACCTAGAAAATTTCCCCTTGGTGCTTCACAGAGGTGTAATCAAAATAAAACAAAATTAAAAATAAAACAATATTGCATTAAAACAACTTTAAGAACTTTTAAAAATGAGTTGGTTTTGAAGTGGTAGTTTTGTCTAAGCAAATGCTGGAGTTATTCTGTACCAGCACCATCACATAAACAGCCGGCAGGTTAATTAACTTTTTAATCGTACAGGTTAAGAGAGAAATATTGACTAGAACACCAGGAGAACTTCAAATACTATCTTGGGATTCTTAACATTCACCTAACAAGCTAGGTGGTTCCATTGATTAATGTCTCATCAAATGAAAGCATCTCTGGCAATGCAGCTTTCAGTCCTGCGATAGTGTCAATCTAGACTATTTGCTTTAAATCTTGGAGTGGTGCGTATAACCACAACGTTCTGACTTGAGGGTGAAAGTCCAACCAGCGAAACCACATTACAAACAGACTGCAATAAATCACCAAAATAAACCCTGAAAACAATGACCATCGATTGAAATTGGAAATACTGAACCAGCATTGGGTTGAATATCAGTTTCTCAAAAGAGGTTTCTCTTCCTGTCAACATCAATGCTTCCAATGTAGATTAGTTGTAAGAGGAGGGCTCCCAATCCTGAGACTGGGGGTGGGATAGGTCTACGGTGCCTGTGTGGCTGTACCATGATGGACTGAGTGGTCCTGTCCTGTCTTTCTTTGCGTATGTTTGTACTATGAGCATTCACATACTTTGGCTGTCCTCTGACATGTCATGTACACAGCTATTTTCATGTCACGAGCACGGATAACCAATTGACGGGAGGGGGATGCTGGGTGGGGGGATGTAAAGGGACATGTGTCAAACCCAGCATTAATCCTGTCCTCACTGTCATACTGATTTAACACATCCTCCAGGTCTCTGCTGAGTTAACTCATATCAGCCCGGTATCTTTATATTCACCATTAGCACTTATCTCAGCTAACCGTCAACACCTCTTTGTCCTTTTGTCTATGACATCTTTTGGTTATCTCCACCTATCACTGGCCCTCTATCCAGCTCTACTTGTCCCACCCCCTCCCCCTAAACCAGTTTATATTTCACCCCTTTTCTATTTTTCCTTAGTTCTGTTGAAGAGTCATTCGGACTCGAAATGATAACTGTGTTCCTCTCCGCAGATGCTGTCAGACCTGCTGAGTTTTTCCAGGTATTTGTGTTGTTGTTTTGGATTTCCAGCACCCACAGTTTTTTGTTTTTACTAACCTGGTATCTTATTGGCTTTGTGGCAATGTACTAATAGACTAGTAAACCAGAGACCAAGGTTAATGCTCTAGGGCCACGGGTTCAAATCCTACCACGGCAGCTGGTGGACTTTAAATTCAATAAAAATCTGGAATTGACAGTCTCAGCAACAGTGACCATAAAACTATCATCAATTGTTGTGAACCCATCTAGTTCATTATTGCCCTTTAGGGAAGGAAATCTGCATGACTCAAACCAACAACCAGAATCTCCAATTCCCATCTTTCATTAAGATATGTGTGTTTTGCTTTGAACACAAAAAATATTAAATTAGGAAGTTCATTGCTAACAACACTGTCTGTTCACCCCTGGGACTTGCTGTGTCTGATGGGCTGATCAATCTTCACTAATTATCTGTTCAGAACACACCCTTGTTTTCTCAAACTCCAGGGCCAGGATTTTATGACCCTGCCTTGGCGTCTATCCCCCGGTAGATGCGGAGAGCTATTTAAATCTCCATTCAGTTTGGTGAGACCATAATATCCTGCCGGGCAGGAGGGGCCATAAAATCCTGACCCAGGTTACTCCTTGGCTCCTGATTCACTATCGTCTGAATTCCCCCACCTTTCCCCCTCCCCCCTGTGCTCAAAACTGTCCTTTGGACTTGAAGAGAGAGAAGATGGAGGTCATAGCTAAGGGAGTGGCCAGGATAGTTAACTGTGCTGATATCACAAAGCCATGTCCAGCTTCCATGCATATCACACTTTTGGAAGGAGTCACAGTGGTCGTGACAAGGGACAGGATTGGCTGAGTGTCCATCTCCTTACTGAGCCATGGAGGCCAACTAGTGCCCCAGCTCGGTGTCTCTTTGCAGCTTTTAATTAAACAAAAGGCAGTGCATTTACTAGCTAAACCATTGTGAAGCTGAAGGAATATTAATGACAGCGTATACATATTAAAGACACACAAACCTATCTACTCAATGATATTCATAATTAATACACACGAGACACTCACTTCATCCTAACTTTAAACTATCCAGCTGCTATGCTCCATTAAATCCCATCGTCTACGACAGTTATAAGCACCTCTTCTCTATCCTAGAAATCCAAATGTTACTTGAGCTACTCAGCCTTTGTACTGTGCGACCTGCTCTTTCTCCCATGAGAGAAGCATTGCTCAAGTCAGGCACTGGAGTGAATTGCATGGATTAAGTAGGCTTTTGCAGCGCAGAAATATTCAGACCAACTGGGCTACGCTGGTATTTATGCTCCACGTGGCATTGCGATGGCCAAATTGTGCCCAGACCTGTGCTGGGTGGCTGCAAGGGCCCAAACACCCAGGAGTGGGCACAATTGTTCACATCTGCTTCACTTGCTCGTAACGCTAGAATGGACACAAGTGATGGCATTTCAAGGGTGTTGTAAGTCACTGTTGTCGATCTTCACGCTTGTAAACCGTCAGCAGTGCAATCACAAAGACATGAGGCTAGAAATGAGCCTTGCCAATATCTAGTGAACAGATTTGCAGCATACATGATACACTCAGCCTCTTTTTTTAACAGTGTTAACCCCTTATAGCAGAGGAAGGTCAGGGAACTGAGCAAATGCTGCTCCGTAATATCAGCAGAACACAAGGATTGGGAGCAGGAGTAGGCCATTCAGCCCCTCGAGCCTGCTCCACCACTCAGTAAGACTGTGGCTGATCTGACTGTGGTCACAACTCCACCTTCCTGTGTGCACCCCCATAACCTTTGACTCAAATATCTGTCTAACTCAGCCTTCAATATATTCAACGTCCCTGCTTTCTGAGGAAGAGAATTCCACAGACTAATGACCCTCTGAGAGAAAAAATTCTCTTCGGCTCAGTATTAAATGGGAAAGGCCTAATTTTTAAACTGTGCCCCCTGGTTCTAGACTCCCCCACAAGGGGAAATATCCCCTCAGCAATAATCCTGTCAGGTGCCCTAAGGATCTTATAGGTTTCAAAAAGATCACCTTACATTCTTCTAAACTCTAATGGGTATAAGCCCAACCCTTTTGTGGCACCATCTCCATCGGTAAAAATCCCTGGTAAGACAGCCCGGCACAATGGGGATCCTCATGGTCTCACTTACCCAGAAGCTGATTGGCCGAGGAGGCGGAGAGGTTGAACTGCTGCTCGAGGTACTTGCCAAGGAAGGCAGCGAATCCAGCGACCACAGCGATCTCCATGCAGGCAGCAAGGACGATGCACGTAAACACCGGGTTCGACAGCAAGTGCTTGGTGACCTTCGGAATCACTGTGACAGGAAAAACAAACCCTCACAGTGAGACACCTTCACCCCAGAAACAGAATCAATCAGCAGCAAGCAGCCAGACCGCTGTCAGCTTCGAACCTTCTGTATTTCCGATATCCTGGGGGATTACTTTTCCACTGAATGGGACATGGCTCATGCACAGGGATAAATATTACCCTTTCACCAGAAGGATCGGAGTTCAGAATGTTAAACCGAGGCTCCCTCTGCCCTCTCAGGTGGATGTAGAAGATTTTAAAAAACTAATTCATGGGATGTGGGTGTTTCTGGCCAGGTCAGCATTTATTGCCCACCCCTAATTGCCCTTGAGAAGGTGGTGGTGAGCTGCCTTCTTGAACCGCTGCAGTCCATGTGGTGTAGGTACACCCACAGTGCTGTTAGGGAGGGAGTTCCAGGATGTTGACCCAGTGACAGTGAAGGAACGGTGATATATTTCCAAGTCAGGAAGAGAGGGTGGCACTGTTACAAAGAAAAGCTGGTGAGTTCTCCAAGTATTTTGGTCAATATTTATCCCACAATCGACATCACTAAAAACAGGTTAATATAAAAGCAAAATACTGCAGATGCTGGAGACCTGAAATAAAAACTCGAAACTGGCTCTGAATCTGGACTCGAAATGTTAACTCTATTTCTCTCTGCACAGATGCTGCCGGACCTGCTGAGGTTATCTAGCATTTTCTGTTTTTATTATACTAAAAACATATTATCTGGTTAATATCAGATTTGAAAGAAAGACAGACTTGGATTTATATAGTGCCTTTCATGACCTCCAAAGTGCATAAAAGCAAAGTGCATTCACTGTCGGAAAGCCATGAAATAAATAAATAAATATCCTTTGCTTGAGGGATAAACACTGACGAGGACACTGGGAGAATTCCCCTTTCTTCTTCAAAGCAGATCCATGGGATCATTTGTGTGCACCTGAAAGGGCAGACATGACTTTGCTTTGACATCTTGTTTGAAAGGCAGCATCTCCAACAATGCAGCACTGCCTCAGCACCAGCCTAAATTTTACACATAAGTCTCTGGGCTGTTACTGAGTGCGCTACCCACTGAGCCACAGAGGACAAACCTATTGGGTAAGAAAAGTTCCTGGCACACTGTGAAGGAAACCCAAGGCCTCTCCTGTGGTTATGAGACTTTTGTAGGATTTAATTGAATTGAAATAATTAAGGGTCAAATTAAAAGCAAAATTAAATGCAAGGTTTGAGGCTGGTGTTAAGCTGTGAGTTCCCTCTATCGCCCATTCCGTTGTGAGGAGACACTGAGTCCCACAGCAGGGTGGAGTCCACAGTTCAAAGAGGGGAGGGAATAGTCCAGAAAGAATCAATCATAACAGCTTTGAATGGATCCCATGCTGTTGCTAACAGAGTGATGTTCACATAGCCTGAGAGGAGTTCAGAGCTGAGCAGGTGGCAACGACAACACACAAGCTCCTGTTTAAATTTTGCAGCCACCGCAGGCAGTCTCTGGCCGGGGTATGTTTCTGTGGGAATCCACAAATCCTGCTATGGTGCCCAAGCCATTGTGAACCGACAGTGAGTTTTGTGGGGGTATTTGACTGCACCGTAGAAAAGTCACAGGGCAAAAAGATGCCATTCAGCCCACCATGTCTGTGCTGGCCATTAAAAGAGGTAAAAAGAAACTAGCTGCTCATTTTTAATCCAACTTTCCAGCACCAGGTGACAGCACTTCAGGTGCATATCCAGATACCTTATAAACGAGTTGAGCATTTCAGCCTTAACCACCAATTCAGGCAGTGAATTCCAGATACCCACCACCCTCATGTCCCCTCTAATCCTTTGGGAGCATCAGAGCTGAGATCAGGTTACCCTCATCTTGTGCACTTGGAATCTCGGCTTGAGTTGGATTATTTGCCCTTTCTAACCCCAGGGTAGTGGTGGTGAGGGGGTAGGGGGTTGGGGGAGGGGGGAGTTGGTTGGCGGGTGACCTTTACTGGGCATCATGGCCCCTTGGGTCACTGAAGGGTGGGAGTGGGTGCGTCTTGACTGACCTCGCAGCTGCTGGAAGCAGGAAGAGGGGTTGGAGGGATGGAAGTGCTCCGCCACTCCATTGCTGGGCTTGGGTCTCTCAAACCCCTGTGGCATGTTCTGTGGAAGCATGGCCTGCTCACTCTCGGTGATCCTGTCACTCTTGATGGTCAGAGACTGTGGGAACCCAAACATGAAGAGAGCTGAGAAGAAAAGTAAAGCACCACAGAGCAGGAAGCCTCCCCACCAGGCTCCAATCCAGCGAGGGTCCTCGGGCGATATATCCAGTTTACCTGCAAGAAAAAAATAAAACGCTTAAAACAACGATCAAACCCCATGGGTTTCTCTTTCACTGTTTCTCTTTAGGGTGAGGACAACATTTCTTCTCAATCAATAGTAACCCTGAGTCATTGAGTCAGCCACACAGAGGTCAAATCAGATAGGACGGGGCACTGAAGTGAACATTGATTCGTCTTTCACCCACGCCTCACATTTAAAATTCTCATCCTTGTGTTCAAATCCCTCCGTGGCCCCACCCTTCCCTCTCCCGGTAACCCCCACCCCCCCAGCCCTCTGAGATCTTGGTGTTCCTCCAATCCTAGCCACTTTGCACCCCCCAATTCCTTATCCCACTATTGGTGACCTTGTCATCTACTGGACAGGACTAAGCTCTAGGATACCCACCCTAAAATTCTCCACGTCTCTTCAAATGTGCCATTTGGTGTGATACTGAGCTGCATAAGGCAGGGAGGTGCTTTGATTCCCATGCTGTGCTGTTAGCTGATTTCACTTGGGACGGCAGTTCAGGAGCTTAGTCGCTATCAAGAATGCCTGGAGTATGGGGAAGGGGAGTAAGTTACCCAGGATTCTGGCTCCAGATCATTCTCCAGTGATCTATGTTGGAAACCGCGTGTACATGTGCGAATGTGTGTGTGCATGTGAGTGATTGTGTATGCGTGTGTGTGTATGTGAGTGATTGTGTATGCGTGTGGTGTGTATGTGTGCATGGGTCAGCTAAGGACATTCAGAGATCTGCCTGTAAGACTTGAATACCAGTCATTACAACAGCCACTTCTTTACCAACTCACCAAGGCTCCTTCGACATCACTCTCCAAACCCACAATCTCTACCGCCTAGATGGACAAGGGCAGCAGATACATGGGAACACCACCACCTGGAAGTTACCCTCTCACCATCCTGACTTGGAAATATGTCGCCGTTCTTTCACTGTCACTGGGTCAAAATCCTGGAGCTCCCTCCCTAACAGCACTGTGGGTGTACCTACACCATAGGGACTGCAGCGGTTCAAGAAGGCAGCTCACCACCACCTTCTCAAGGGCAATTAGGGATGGGCAATAAATGCTGGCCCAGCCAGTGACACCCGCATCCCATGAATGAATTAAAAAAACCCTGTGAGCCCAAGCAATGCAGACGGTGTGAGAGACAAACACCAGTGGGAGAGGAACAGAGGAAATTGGAGAGGAGAAAAGAGGCAAAAATGACAAGCCTAACAATAGTGACAGGAAGATCTCACATACTTGTGTCAATGAAAACTGCGTCCACGTAGAACTTAGTGCAGAGAGAGCCGAGGATGAAACCACAGGCTGGGCCGAAAACCAGAGTGGTGAAGAGAATTCCTATTAAAAAAAAGGACAAAAAAAAACAACAAAGTGAAGCAGAAGCAACTTGTTTTGTTTTGTTCTTTCTCTGTCAGTCCTGCGGATAAATCTTGGAATTAAAATCACAGTAGTGGCGGACACACCCTACAACATGGTTATGTGGCCATTAGCCTGGAGATTTTTGATGGAATCCTCTCCCAATTGGTGCCATGTTACAATAGGCCTACCATGTAAGGGCGTCTATATTCATCACCCTCGTGTCCCACGAAAAATTGTACAGGTTTGGAAAACGGGCATGGCCTGGTGGAAAGGAAATCTGCCGAGGGACGAGTCAAAAATCTAGGCCTCTGGTTGCATCTCCAGCCCCGTTAGGACAGGTAACGTTTCATTCAGTTTTGGCGCCCACAATTTTTAAACAAGTGAAAAAAATATAAAGCAATTTTAAGAATAAACAAAAAAGGCTCCAAGACGAACCCTGAAAGTGGGGATAAAAGTAAGAAACTAGGAAATCGGGCCTAGTTACACTTCATGGAGCTTCAACTCTCCTTAAGCCTGAGATCAGGAACGGACGTACTCTTGGATCCAGTATAACCAGGTCTGTGATGCCCTTTGTTAAGCCTAAATCTAGATGGAAACAGGACAGACAAAGTCAGGGTGAGCTCAGAGTTGGGGGACAGGGTAGAGACAGTCAGCCAGACAGCAAGGGCCGGGTGACATTGGGAATGCGCAGGGGCAGAACAGCTCCGCAGTGGACTGGCAAGATAAGGTCCAGCTGGAGTTGGACCATGGCTTAAATTTTGTTGTTTCCTTTGCTGATGAAAAAAAAATCTATGAAAGCCTCAGTGGGCTTCACATGATAGGACACAGAGATAATGGGGGAAGTTAAGAACGTTGTTTAAAATTACACTTTTCATTTTGGACAATGGGAAACCTGTTCAAGATTAGACACTTCAAATCGATCAATCTGATATGTCTTGTGGTTCCTAAAAATTTGAAATAATCACACTTCTAGACAAATGCTGGATCTGACAATATTTCTCAAACGTCACCATGTACTGTGGAATGATACACAGTTGTTCGGTACACTGGCTGTAGTGCAGTAATGAGTGATGTGGCATTCTGAATATATATGTATACATGAGCATAATACAGCTCACAACTTGAATAATACAACAATATAACAGTCACTGACTGGGCTGAAGGGACCCTCGTTTCCCCCATTAATCAGCTTCTGGTCAACGGTATGAAGATGACACTTGACAGGAAAGTATTTGAAACAATTTACTTACGTGGTGTCCGTGTGAGGCTTTATAAGGGACACTCCTTGTCTTTGCTCAAGGTTCATTTCAGGGACAATTCTATGGTCTTTATTTCAAGGAGCATTAGACGGACAAGTGACTAAGCAGTCAAGCTTCAGCATCAGTGCAACGATCTACTCACACTGAGAGAAACCTGCTCTGTCCGCATTCCTCTTCTCTAATATGGAGTACAGTGCCCCCTTGTGCTCACTGATGTCTGGTGACTGTGAGATTACCAGCTGTCCTCTGCTGGTTAATCACACCGTATCGTCCGAGCTGGAGCGCTGATACCACCTGGTGGTGGCAGTCTGTAGTTTTAGAAAAGGAGTTAGGAAGGTTACATTGCCCCAGAAATATTGATTTGTAACTTCCTCAAGTCTATTAATATTGTCAACCGGAATACTGCCCCTGAAATCCTCATTACAGAGGACAGATTGAGGCAGAGCCTAGGACGAGGATACATCTGCATCAAATGGCACAAAGCAGGCAGGACAAGTGAGAGTGACGGAGCCATTGGCGACGACCACCCCATAGTCCAAAAGTGGGGAAAGGGTCTCACCTCAATCCCAAGGGTCTCATATTGTTGACCCAGACACCTCAACGATTCCAGGTGCTGGAGGAGCATCCTGCAGAGGAGAGCATGAAAGGCACCTTCAATGCTCAGGGGAGCAACTGGAGTAAATCACACTGAGCCCAGAGGCACTGGGTACCTGGAGTGGAATTTATTTGGGTTGTCTGTCCTGACAGTTTCTTGCTGTGTATGTAAGAGCCATTAAAAAAAATTGTTTTCTCGTCAGGAAGCCTTTTGGTCTATTGTCTGTGTCGGCTCTTGTACCAGGAGATGAATAAAATGTGTCTATTGCTTCAGTAGTGTTACGATCCCAGCTGAGGTTACCCCTGGACATGCCTGATCCCAGAGTGGAACCCAGCTTGATAGATCCTAACTTTATTTAGATATGTGGAGAGTGGCTACTGAACAGAGTCAGCGTAGTCAACTAATGAACTTTTAACAAAAATATAAAACATTTATTCAACAAGAAAAGGTGAACTATATTACAACATTCCTTCACCCACAACTATATCTTTACAGATATATACAGATTCATAATTTGTTACAAACACTATCTTATACTGTAATGTACACAGTAAGTACACAGTCCATTTAAATCTATGGCACCCTGTGGTCAAACCCACAACACTCTGAAATCAAGCGACAGATGCCACCTCAACCTGATGCTATGGATCTCTCCTCAACTCCCTCCAGATGCTTGTCACACCATGAGCCAACCAGTCTCTCTGAGCTCTGTCTTTCACACAAAGGTTTCCAATCTCCACTCTCCAAGAACTCACTCTGGAATCTTCTCCCAAACCAACGCTTTCTCTCAGACACTTTCCACAAGGGTTCACCTCCAGGGTTTCAAACTCTCCTTCTGATGTTCCTCTTCCCTGGGTCACTACATGCATCCAAGCTGTCATTCACACACTATCTCTCTGACTCAGCCGTCAACAGTACACCACTGCTTCACCTGCTCATAGCAAAGAGTTACAGACCTTCAGTTGTCTCTTTGGACCTTCTTGCCTCTTGCAAGCTGTTCTCTCTTTAAATCTGCTTTCTGCAGCTTTTCTCTCTTTAAATCTGAAGCTTGGAGCCTTTCTCTCTGCTCCATTTCACCTAACAGGAAGTTTCCCCAGGATGCTGTCCTTTCTTTGACTAGAAGGTCTTCTTTGGACTTTCCCCTCTTCCTTTCCCCTGGATTTTTGTGGTTTGTCTTTAGCTTGGGACTGGCTACCTGTCCCCTTTGCTCCAGTCTCTCCTGGCAGCAACTTTCAGAACAAACTGCACTCAAACAGCTTCCAAAACAAATGCTGTTTCTCTTCTTCTATGTATGTGTCTGTGGGAGGGACCTTCCTCTCTGGGCCCTGTTGCTAAGCAACAGTCCAATCTTTCTACCCTTCTTGTTAGCCTTCTCTTTAGGGATTGTAAAGCTCCTTATTGGAAATTGGGGTGGGGGGGTTGTGGTGTGGCGGGCACTGTGGTGGTGGTGGGGGGAGTGTGGTGGTGGTGGGGGTGGGCGTGTGGTGGTGGTGTGGGGGGGGGGGAGTGTGGTGGTGGTGGTGGGGGGGGAGAGTGTGGTGGTGGTGGTGGGGGGGGAGTATGGTGGTGGTGGTGGTGTGTGGTGGTGGTGGTGGTGGGGGGGAGTGTGGTGGTGGTGGTGGGGGGAGGGTTGTGGTGGTGGGGGGAGTGTGGTGGTGGGGGGAGTGTGGTGGTGGTGGTGGGGGGAGTGTGGTGGTGGTGGGGGGAGTGTGGTGGGTGGGGGGGGGTAGTGTGGTGGTGGTGGGGGGGGAGTGTGGTGGTGGTGGTGGTGGGGAATGTGGTGGTGGTGGGGGGAGTGTGGTGGTGGTGGTGGTGGGGAATGTGGTGGTGGTGGGGGGAGTGTGGTGGTGGTGGTGGTGGGGAATGTGGTGGTGGTGGGGGGAGTGTGGTGGTGGTGGGGGGGGGGGTGGTGGTGGTGGGGGGGGAGTGTGGTGGTGGTGGGGGGAGTGTGGTGGTGGTGGGGGGGGTGTGTGGTGGTGGTGGTGGTGGGGGAGGGGAGTGTGGTGGTGGTGGTGGTGGTGGGGGGAGTGTGGTGGTGGTGGTGGTGGGGGAGGGGAGTGTGGTGGTGGTGGTGGTGGTGGGGGGAGTGTGGTGGTGGTGGTGGTGGGGGGGAGTGTGGTGGTGGTGGTGGGGGGAGTGTGGTGGTGGTGGTGGTGGGGAATGTGGTGGTGGTGGTGGGGGGGTGGAGTGTGGTGGTGGTGGTGGTGGGGGGGGAGTGTGGTGGTGGTGGTGGGGGGAGGGTTGTGGTGGTGGGGGGAGTGTGGTGGTGGGGGGGGGTGTGGTGGTGGTGGGGGGGGTGTGGTGGTGGTGGGGGGGGTAGTGTGGTGGGGGGGGTAGTGTGGTGGTGGTGGTGGTGGGGGGGTAGTGTGGTGGTGGTGGGGGGAGTGTGGTGGTGGTGGGGGGGGAGTGTGGTGGTGGTGGTGGGGGAGTGTGGTGGTGGTGGGGGGGGGAGTGTGGTGGTGGTGGTGGGGGGTTAGTGTGGTGGTGGTGGGGGGAGTGTGGTGGTGGTGGGGGGGGAGTGTGGTGGTGGTGGTGGGGGAGTGTGGTGGTGGTGGGGGGGGGAGTGTGGTGGTGGTGGTGGGGGGAGTGTGGTGGTGGTGGTGGGGGAGTGTGGTGGTGGTGGGGGGGAATGTGGTGGTGGTGGTGGGGGGGTGGGTAGTGTGGTGGTGGTGGGGGGGGGTAGTGTGGTGGTGGTGGTGGTGGGGGGGTAGTGTGGTGGTGGTGGTGGGGGGAGGGTTGTGGTGGTGGGGGGAGTGTGGTGGTGGGGGGAGTGTGGTGGTGGTGGGGGCGGAGTGTAGTGGTGGTGGTGGGGGGGGGTAGTGTGGTGGTGGTGGTGGTGGGGGGGTAGTGTGGTGGTGGTGGTGGGGGGAGGGTTGTGGTGGTGGGGGGAGTGTGGTGGTGGGGGGAGTGTGGTGGTGGGGGGAGTGTGGTGGTGGTGGGGGGAGTGTGGTGGTGGGGGGAGTGTGGTGGTGGGGGGAGTGTGGTGGTGGTGGTGGTGTGTGGTGGTGGTGGGGGGGTAGTGTGGTGGTGGTGGTGGTGGGGGGAGGGTTGTGGTGGTGGGGGGAGTGTGGTGGTGGGGGGAGTGTGGTGGTGGTGGGGGGGAGTGTGGTGGTGGTGGTGGTGGGGGGGTAGTGTGGTGGTGGTGGGGGGAGGGTTGTGGTGGTGGGGGGAGTGTGGTGGTGGGGGGAGTGTGGTGGTGGTGGGGGGGGTAGTGTGGTGGTGGTGGGGGGCGTGTGTGGTGGTGGTGGTGGTGGGGGATGTGTGGTGGTGGTGGGGGGAGTGTGGTGGTGGTGGTGGGGGGAGTGTGGTGGTGGTTGTGGGGGTTATGCGGTGGTGGGGGGAGTGTGGTGGTGGTGGGGGGAGTGTGGTGGTGGTGGTGGGGGGAGTGTGGTGGTGGTTGTGGGGGTTATGCGGTGGTGGGGGGAGTGTGGTGGTGGTGGGGGGAGTGTGGTGGTGGTGGGGGGAGTGTGGTGGTGGTGGGGGATGTGTGGTGGTGGTGGGGGGAGTGTGGTGGTGGGGGGGAGTGTGGTGGTGGTGGGGTGAATGTGGTGGTGGTGGTGGGGGGAGTGTGGTGGTGGTGGGAGTGTGGTGGTGGTGGGAGGAGTGTGGTGGTGGTGGGGGGAGTGTGGTGGTGGTGGTGGGGGGAGTGTGGTGGTGGTGGGGGGAGTGTGGTGGTGGTGGGAGGAGTGTGGTGGTGGTGGGGGGAGTGTGGTGGTGGTGGTGGGGGGAGTGTGGTGGTGGTGGGGGGAGTGTGGTGGTGGTGGGAGGAGTGTGGTGGTGGTGGGAGGAGTGTGGTGGTGGTGGGAGGAGTGTGGTGGTGGGGGGGGGAGTGTGGTGGTGGTGGGAGGAGTGTGGTGGTGGTGGTGGGGGGAGTGTGGTGGTGGTGGGCGGATTGTGGTGGTGGTGGGGGGATTGTGGTGGTGGTGGTGGGGGGAGTGTGGTGGTGGTGGTGGTGGGGGGAGTGTGGTGGTGGGGGGAGTATGGTGGTGGTGGGAGGAGTGTGGTGGTGGTGGGAGGAGTGTGGTGGTGGTGGGGGGGAGTGTGGTGGTGGTGGGGGGAGTGTGGTGGTGGTGGTGGTGGGGGGGGAGTGTGGTGGTGGTGGGAGTGTGGTGGTGGTGGGAGTGTGGTGGTGGTGGTGGTGGGGGGGTAGTGTGGTGGTGGTGGTGGGGGGAGGGTTGTGGTGGTGGGGGGAGTGTGGTGGTGGGGGGAGTGTGGTGGTGGTGGGGGGGTAGTGTGGTGGTGGTGGGGGGCAGTGTGGTGGTGGTGGTGGTGGGGGGGTGGAGTGTGGTGGTGGTGGTGGTGGGGGGGTAGTGTGGTGGTGGTGGTGGGGGGAGGGTTGTGGTGGTGGTGGGGGGTTAGTGTGGTGGTGGTGGGGGGGGTGTGGTGGTGGTGGGGGGGGTAGTGTGGTGGTGGTGGGGGGGGGTGTGTGGTGGTGGTGGTGGTGGGGGGAGGGTGGTGGTGGTGGTGGTGGGGGGAGTGTGGTGGTGGTGGGGGGAGTGTGGTGGAGGGGGGAGTGTGGTGGTGGTGGTGGGAGGAGTGTGGTGGTGGTGGGGGTAGTGTGGTGGTGGTGGGGGGAGTGTGGTGGAGGGGGGAGTGTGGTGGTGGTGGTGGGGGGAGTGTGGTGGTGGTGGTGGGGGGAGTGTGGTGGAGGGGGGAGTGTGGTGGTGGTGGTGGGGGGAGTGTGGTGGTGGAGGGGGGAGTGTGGTGGTGGTGGGGGGAGTGTGGTGGTGGTGGGGGGAGTGTGGTGGTGGTGGGGGGAGTGTGGTGGTGGTGGGGGGGGTAGTGTGGTGGTGGTGGGGGGGAGTGTGGTGGTGGTGGTGGTGGGGGGGTGGAGTGTGGTGGTGGTGGTGGTGGGGGGGTAGTGTGGTGGTGGTGGGGGGAGGGTTGTGGTGGTGGTGGGGGGTTAGTGTGGTGGTGGTGGGGGGGGTGTGGTGGTGGTGGGGGGGGTAGTGTGGTGGTGGTGGGGGGGTGTGTGTGGTGGTGGTGGTGGTGGGGGGAGGATGGTGGTGGTGGTGGTGGGGGTAGTGTGGTGGTGGTGGGGGGAGTGTGGTGGAGGGGGGAGTGTGGTGGTGGTGGTGGGGGGAGTGTGGTGGTGGTGGTGGGGGGAGTGTGGTGGAGGGGGGAGTGTGGTGGTGGTGGTGGGGGGAGTGTGGTGGTGGTGGTGGGGGGAGTGTGGTGGTGGAGGGGGGAGTGTGGTGGTGGAGGGGGGAGTGTGGTGGTGGTGGGGGGAGTGTGGTGGTGGTGGGGGGAGTGTGGTGGTGGTGGGGGGAGTGTGGTGGTGGGGGGAGTGTGGTGGTGGTGGGGGGAGTGTGGTGGAGGGGGGAGTGTGGTGGTGGTGGGGGGAGTGTGGTGGAGGGGGGAGTGTGGTGGTGGTGGTGGGGGGAGTGTGGTGGAGGGGGGAGTGTGGTGGTGGTGGGGGGAGTGTGGTGGTGGGGGGAGTGTGGTGGTGGTGGTGGGGGGAGTGTGGTGGTGGTGGGGTTGCTGCTGTTACCAATCTTGAGTCTGTGCTCGGCAGAGTAGCTCTGGTGTTTTCATCAAGTCAATACCATAGTTTTTAGGGGGTCAGGGATTGGATAGCGTGATCTAGCTATGACAAGGAAGCTCCCTTGTAAAGTGAGTTGGAAGCTCCAGCGGGAGACAGTGGTGTAGTAATAATGTGACTGGACCATTGATCTAAAGGTCCAGGCTAATGTTCTGGGGACGTGGGTGCAAATCCCACTATGGCAGCTGGTGGAATTTAAAGTTAGACTCAGTAATGGTGACCATGAAACTATTGCTGATTGTTGTGAAATTCCAGCTGGTTTGATAATGTCCTTTAGGGAAGGAAATCTGCTGTCCTTACCTGGTCTGGCCTACATGTGACTCCACACCCACAGCAATGTGGTTGACTCTTAAATGTCTTTGGAAAATGTTCAACAAACCACTCAATTCAAGGGCAATTAGGGGTGGGTAACAAATGCTCACAGCCCACGGAAGGATTAGAATAAAGTATAATCTTGTACGGGCCTCCATGTTTGTTTCTCTACCTCCTGACGAGAATTCCAGTGAGATGAGTTATAAAGCCTTTATTGTACAAATGTGAACGTGCCAACATCACCAGTGAAACCTGAGGCTATTTTGCAATGTTTCTTATTGCACAGGAAACAACAAAATAGGTTCAAGTTCACTGGTGACGTTAGCAGGATAAATACATCCTTCTAACTAGTAATTTCTCTAAAATGGTCACCATTCCTCCAACTCTAATTAGTTTCTCCACTCAACCACTGGCAGCACTGCTTTCAGCCATCTTGGCACCAAGCTCTGAAATTCCTTCTCTAAAACTCCCCAGCTTTCTCTTCTCTTAAGATGCTCCTTTCAAAGCACCTGCCCGAATGGCTAATTGGCTTATGTCAATTATTCCCTGACTGTGCGCCTGTGAAACGCTTGTGGATGTTTTACTACATCAGAGACTCTATATAAATGCAAGTTGTTGTCAACTGGCCTCCCTGTTGCCTTTAAATACCGCATCGTTAAAGTCTAGTCCGCGTCTCTCCGGTTGGTGCTTTTCTCAAACATGGGAGAGTTAGTCGGATGCTCTTCGTAGGCGTGTTGCCTGTGTGTAAATGAGCCTGGCAGGTGGGAGACAGTGAGCTGACTGAACTACACGGGCCAGAATCTTACACTGTGCCTGCAGGCGTCCGCACAGCTCGACAGCTCATGAAATTGCGCGAGAAGACATGGGATGCGCACCCTGACGTCAGCGTGGCACTTGCGCAATATTTCGCTCGGCGGGTGCGCGTGGCAGTCACAAACACACACACCGAGCGATACGCGAGCAGTTACGGCTAATAAGGAAGCGACTGAGATCGATTTTATGTGGCATGTCCGCTTTTACAGTTGGCGGACAGGCCAATCGTCCAGGCGGCCTTTACGTTTGCGCTGAAAGCTCGATCCAGGGCGGGATGAAATGTCTGGGTTGAAACATGATAAAAGAATGATATCTGGGGACTGATGTTTTTTGAGACCTGCTGTCAGCTGCTTGAATGTGCTGCATAGACAGTTTGGTGCATTCTTTTCTTGTCATTTAATCTGCCCAAGTCTGCAGCTCCCCGAGGCAGCTCCGCAGCAGCTGTCTGACTTCAGGGAACTCGCTAGAAGCGCCCACCCACACCCTCACTTCTGTCGGCGCCTGCCCTCTCCCCATCCCCCTCCCCCCTCGGCAGCGCTGAACTTTTCTCAGTGCGCGTTTCACCCTGGCTGCCCGTTAATTGGCCGGCCAGTGTGAAATTCTGTTCAGGGGGCCAGTCGTGGGTGGAGGCGCAATTTGCATATTGGGCCTGCCAATCGCACATGCCCAACAAAAGTTAAGATTCAGGCCATGGTGTAAACCCTGACCTCAATGTCTAAACTGCTAAGTACCAGCTTCCTGTGGGATGGTGACGGAATGTAGTGTAACGGTTAACAAAATAGATACGCTCGTGGATGACATAGATGATGACCTATCACTGACATCAGTTAGTCATGTGTTAGACTCTCTCTCTCTCTAGAGAGAAGTTGGAACACACCGTACTCAGGACCAACATACCCTCTGTAACCTCTTTACATGTGGTACTAATAAACAAGTGTTTAGCAAGTATCAGAGTGTGACTACAGTCTGTGGAAGGGAAGATGGGTCATGCATACCAATAACCAAGAACCATGCCAAGAGTTCACAGATCAGAGGGACCACCCATGACATGTTGGCAGCAACGGGGACATCAAAGTAAAAAATGCATTGGTACCATCGACAGAATCACAACCAGGGAGTGAAGCAAAGCGTGATAGCAGCTCGTACTTACAATTCAACAGAAGGAGCAGGCAAACTGGAGAGAGGTAATGATGGCTGCATCCGGTGAGCAGTCCCTGCCCCTACCCTGCCCTCGAGAGCCCATAGACAGTCAAAAGTGGGAGTTATGGAAACACCATTTCCTTTGGTGTTGAGCAGCTCCAGGGCCTTTACTCAAACGAGCAAAAGCATCAAGTCAGTTCCTTTCTTTATGCTGTAGGTCCAGTAGCAAATGACGTTCTCCTGAGTCAGGGGTTGGAGGAGTCCACTGAGGACTTTGAGACCATTCTCAAGGCCTTCAACACCTATTTGAGCCCAAAGTGAAGCTTAGTAATACAGTGAGGACCAAAGGTCCCAACAACCTGGGGAATCGATTGAACTGTTTCTCACCGACCTATATTGCCTCGTTAGCTCTTGCGGATACTTAGTGCTGAAGGATGAGCTAACCTGTGATTGCATAGTCAGGGACGTCCGAGATGAAAAACTCTCCGATTTTCTGCAGACCAAAGACAATCTTACCTCAGATCAAGCAGTCCAGTATGCGAGGCAGGCTGTGCTTGCAGAAATAAACTAGGCTATAATTCAGCATGATTCCGAGGCTTCACATGACTCTGTAGATGGGGTACACCCATGGGAAGTGGTCCCACCCAGAAGAGAGCCCAACAAACCGGGCGAAAGGGCGGGAAACTCCATGCCGGCAGCTGTTTTGAGTTGCTTATGTTGTGATGCGAAGAACCAACATAGATGCCAGGAATGCCCAGCAGGGGGCGCAGAATGCAATGTAGGAAGACTGGACATTTCAAGCATTTCTGCAAATCCAAAAACTTTAATTGAAATAGAACACCAGAAAATAATTATGAAACACACTCCATCCAAGAGATTGGAAATCAAGACTAAGATGAAATTACAAAGTTGCTAGGGCAAGTTAGTCAAGACTATTGGTCAGTTACAGTGCAAGTTAAAGGCTTTGATACCACCTTTAAAATCGATACTGGAGCTGGCATTAACATACTAGCAGATGGCCTGGACTGGCTTCAGCCAATATCCCTTCATCCATTGGACATCAGATTTAAAGGTCTGGGGGCACAAACATTCCAATAAAAGACAGGATAATGCTCCTCTTTGTTCCAAGGGCCAACAGATCGTTGAATCTTTGTTGATTCTTTGTTGATCCTTATTGAGCGGAGATGTTGACATACTTCTAGGAGTCCTAGAAAAATCAGATGATGATCAGCACTTGGACAACTCAAAGACTTTCATGGAACAATCTTCAACCTTTTGTTTAGAATCAGTCAACTTTCAACCGGTATCAGCTGAGGAGGTTTATTCAATCAACAGTGAGTTCCTTTCTAACACAGCGACACCATCCACTAGGCCCTGAGCGGCGATTGAGGTTCTGAATCTCTCAGTTCTTCATGTAGCGAGGTCAGAGGTGATGGATACAGGCGGCACTGCAACAGGCAGTGACCATCCGCATGAAGACCTGAGCTGGATCTTTCCTGAAGAATAGGAATGAGGAAGAGGCCATTGCAGCACTGAGTGATCTGTTGGAGGATGAGCTCCTGGTGAATGATCTGTCTTTCCAATCGATAGATGCACCATATGAAGTTTCTGATGCCTCACTTGAGGAGTCGGTTGTGGTTCTAGTGGCTGAGCAGCATTCCGATCTTTACTCCACTGAACCTAGCAGTGTAATACCTAGTCTATCACATGTTGTCCATGAAGACTCGTGCAGACAGAATGATTTCATGTCAGAGTTCATAGAGGAACACACTGCCAAAGAGATGGTGGCACTTATTTCCAGGGGTTGAAAGTCAATTGAGGTCCTTTTTCAGCCCCAGCTGAAAATCTTCTTGCCTCTAGATTTGTGTGTCAGCACAGAAGCTGCAGCAGGACCTTTATCACTTCCAAAGCTTTACAAACCTATGTAGCAAACTTGCCTTCAAGTTATTTGTCTACTGGAAACTCATCTTCATTTTGTCATTGAAATTCGTCCCATTGCAGAAAATGGTGTTGTCTTCTCTTCAGATCCTCAACAATTCTTCCCACCGCCCACTGTGGAGCAGCCAAGTGTGGCGCTCTTACCGCTGCTTACAGAGAGTAGATGTTCCTTCCAAAATACTTCCACGAAATCATCTTTTCCCCCTTTTCCTGAAAGGCTTACTGGAATTTCGTCATTTTTTTTTTCTTTCGTAAACCGAATTCATCAGAATCTCAGATCTCCAATGCCTTCTCTGTTCTCGATGCAGTGGTGAACGATATGGCTGTGAGAGTCTTCTTGGGAATTGAAGGTCATTCGCCTTCTCAAGGTTTTTCCCTGTGTGCTTTGAGGGAGCAATGAACTCCTCACGGAGTCCCGGTTTCTCCTGTTCTAGTCGAAGAGAGTCCAAAGGCTGACACCCTTCAGTCTTCTCTCTTGGATCAGTCTTTCATTGTAATTGATTCATTGTCCTTGCCGTTCAGTAGTCCTGAAGCCTACACTCTGCTTGCCAGCAATGCTGTAAAGGTGCTGTCTCACTCTGCTAATGATGATGTCCTCCACAGGAAGCAGTGAGCCCACATGTCTCCAATGCTTCTCCCCTAAGGGCTGAGGGTATTGTGGGAGACTGAATCCCTCAGGGCTGTGACTTGGGGAGGGGGAAAGATTAGGGGTTGGGTACAATCTGTAGTTATAAGAGGAGAATTACAGGGCAGGATTTTATGTCTGGCGGGCGGGTGTGTGGCTGACCCGACTGGGCGTAAAATCGCTTGAGGAGATGTCGGGCAAGTGTCCCTGGGGTCATCGCGAACGTGTGTGATATTTCGCTCGGCGAGAGCGCGCAAAAGTCGGAAGCCCGCCCGCCGACAGGTAAGAGGGTAACTAAGCCCATGAACTGCGCTATTGACTCCAATTTTTTGTTGCCCCCAAATATTTATTTTTATTTTATTTCGTCACAGAAACTTCATCCCCCCCCTTGGATACAATTTGACGAAAAATGCAAAGGCCGCTTGGCCGATCTGCCCGTTCACCAATCCGAAGCTTGGACAGGGGATGGAAAATTGGAATCATTGCGCCGTTAATGGGTTTAGTTGCCCCCTTAATTGTCGGCGGCCACGCTTCCGACCTCCGACTGCGTGAGTCCACAGAGCGAAATATCGCACGGGGGTCAGTGATGATGTCAAGGCGCTTGCCTGACACCTTCTCGCACGATTTTACACCCCCCCCCAACGCAGCGTAAGATTCTGCCCGTGCTTTCATATTGTTGTTGAAAAGCGGATAACATACTTGCGGGGAGGCGTTGTGTAAGGGTTAACAGATGGGATACGCTAATGTGTGACGTAGATTATGATGCACCACTGACCCTAGCCAGTCATGTGTTAGACTCTCTTTCCGCTCGGAAGCAAAGTGCAGGCTCTGTTTAGATGTACCGCTAATAAACAACTGTTTAGCAAGTATCAGACTACGACTACAGTCTGTCTAAGAGGAGATAGGATGTACGTACCAATAACCAAGAACCACGCCAAGAGTCCACAGAGCAGAGGGATCATCCAAAACATGGCGCATTTGCAAAACCTCTCAATATTATGAATCATGCCTGTGGAACCAATATAACTGGGTGGAAGAATTTCTCTTGAGGACCCTCCACTAACCCTTTCATCGTGTCATTCAGCTGTGTAAACCGAAAGAGCATTGTCCATCTCCAATTGTGCTTGGCGCATCTTTCATCACCTGTCATCGTAACGCATGTCTTTTCAGGCGACAGACAAGCCCCAGAAAAATAACAAGAAAGCTTCAGAGATTCACCCTGCTGCTGCTAGCCCATCTCTTGACCTTTCTCTGAGACAAACATTGCTTTTAAATGGTGCTGATTAATACAGGCAGAACAGGAACCCCAGTGAAATCTGTCCCAGATTCAGAACTGGTCAATCATGAACCGTACTTAACAACATCTCACAGTGTCCTGCTGCCACCTGCTGGTCAGATAGGTCTGTTTCAACTGAGCTTTAACTCCTGTGAGTTGCAGATTGCTTGCGCTGAGGGGGCGGGCTGGGTCATTAGGATAGCTGGAAACTTCACACAGAGTTGTCAAAGCTTGGCTCTTAGATTTCCAGTCACGGGACTGTGCAGCTGAGGTATTGCCTCACACCAAAAGAGCCAAAAGTATAAGCTGTGTCTGCCACATGAGTTACTGGAAATGCTATTCATGTAATCTTCCCCCGGTCCTTCTCTGTGCTTCACTTCATCTGGTCCTCTCTTCATAGCTCCCCCTTGGCATTGCAATTTACAAATGCTGTCTCTTGTTATATAGTTTGGGCCATTGCAGCATTCACAGCAGTGGTGAAAGCCCTGTATTAAACAAAATGCCCTGGCGGGTTTTTGAAATTATTTATTTATTTCACATTAAATCATAAACTGCAAGAAGAAACAGTTAGCAAAGTAAACACAGGCTGACATCCAGCTTAGTCTGTCACCAAGTGGGATACAGATACTCCAACTATACCCTGAGCACAAAACTTCCAGCACCTGAATTGACTGAAATATGGATTTGAATTGGTTTGACCAATTAGGAAGCTTTAGCTATTGGGCTTTTAGCTGTCTTGCCCCATGCGCTGGAACTCACTCCCAAATCCACCTTCACTCCTCCCAATGGCTAAAACAGTGCTTGAGCTTGTAATGGAAAGACTTAACTCTCTAAGGCCAGCTTAGTTTGTATCACTGAACAAAAAACAGCGACTTCACACCATTCATTCATCTTCAAATTCTACCGCTGATCACCTTTCGTCCATCTCATCGACCATTACTGTTCAGGCTCTCTACCATCACAACATTCTTGTCTTGCCTAAGGGGACACGTTTGATGTACTGCAGATATTGGGGATGGATGTGGTTTTAGTTGTCACGGTTTCCAGTGCTGTGACCTTCAGTCTTTCAAAATATTGCTGCCTATGTCTTAACAGGTCCAGGTCCTGTTCGCCCATCACCCCTTTCTCTCACAGACTTCTCAAACTGTTTGATGCATAATTAAGTGACTGTTAATCAGAGTGATTGTTGTTATGTAACTATGCAGCGCAGCTCAAGATCACACTGGCAGCCACAACCTGAGTAACCAGTTGACCTGTTTTTGGGGGTGTTGATTGAGGGCAGAATGTTGGCCAGGACACACCTCAGCTATTTCCAATCTGCATTAATAACTCAGGTGAGGAGACAGAGAACAATGTAACTAGGTTTGCTGAAGATACCAAGCTAGGTGGGAAGATGAGCTGTGGCGAGGACACAGAGAGGTTGCAAAGAGATACAGACAGGTTAGGTGAGTGGGCAACAAGATGGCAGGTGGTGTATAAATGTTGGGAAAGTGTGAAGTTTTCCACCTTGGAATGCAGAAAGTTAGCATGTGGGTGCAACAAGCAATTAAGAAGGCAAATGGCATGTTGGCCATTATTGCAAGGGGACTGGAGTACAAGAATAAAGAAGTCTTGCTACAATTGTACAGGCTTTTGCTGATATCATATCTGGAATATTGTTGGTGGTTTTGGTCTCCACATTTAAGAAAGGATAAACTTGCATTGGAGGTGGTACAGTGAAGGTTCACTAATTTAGTCCCTGGGATAAGGGGTTTGTCCTATAATGAGAGGCTTAGTAAAGTGAGCTAGCATTCTCCGGAGTTTAGAAGAATGAGGGGCCATCTCATTGAAACCTACAAAATTCTGAAAGGGTTTGATAGGGTGGACACTGGGAGATTGTTTCCCGCTGGTCGGAGAATCTAAAACACGGTGGGGGTGGGGTGGGGGGTGGGGGGGGGCAGTCTCAGGATAAGGGGCCGATCGTTTAGGACTGAGATGAGGAGAAATTACTTCACACAAAGGGTGGCGCATCTTTGGAACTCTCTACCCCAGAGGGTTGTGGATGCTCCATCGTTGAATATATTTAAGGCTGGGAAAGACAGATTTTTGGTCTCTCAGAGAATTAAGGGATTTGGGGAGTGGACGGGAAAATGGAGTTGAAGCCCAAGATCAGCCATGATCATTTTGACTGGCTGAGCAGGCTCGACAGGCCATGTGGTCTACTCCTGCTCCTATTCCTTGTGTTTTTGACACTGTGAGAAATTCTTGAATGGGTGAGAGGGAGTTAAACATCTTGCATGAAGGGCAGCAGTTCTGTCTATGCAGCTGCCCCTTTGGAACAGCACTTAAATCCTGGGGAGTTTCATGAAGGGTTTTGTCAGATTAAATAAGGAGAAACTGTTCTCACTCATCGAAGGATCACAGAGTTGGCAAACCGAGTGAGACCAAGAGGAGAAATGTTTTCCCCACAGTGAGCTGTTATGGTCTGGAACGCGCTGCCTGTGAGATTAATCTTGGAGTCAGACTAAATAACAGCCAGCAGCTGAGTTTAGTCCTGGTATCTTGGCTAATATTTATCTCTCAACCAACATCACTAAAACAGATGAGCTGATCATTATCACGTGGCTATTTTGTGGGATCTTGCTGTGCGGATAACTGGCTGCTGCATTTCCTACATTACGGCAGTGACCGCTCTTCACTGGCTGAGAAGAACTTTGGGGTCTCCAAAGTCGTGAAAGATGCTACAGAAATGCAAGTTTTTCCTTAATCTCCTCCTCATTATTGTGAGGGGATAGAATTTTCTATCTCCCTCTCTCTCTCTCTCTCTCTGTTGAACCTTCAATTTACTGAACAGAATAACCTTCAGATCATTACATTCACAGCCCAGCCCTAATGTTATCACTCACGAGCAATGGGGTCAAACTTTGCTACAACTTTAAGATGGTTGAACATTTGATTGTCTAGCAGCGACCGACAGGCTAATACAGCCTTGTACAGCTCACAAAAACCCCTTTTCCATATCGTGGAGCTGAATTAAATCCAAGACGTTTGATAGCGCACCAGTATCAGCTGATGAATCAGGACCCTCTTCATCACGATGCCAAAGAACTTCCCCTAATCTCCCTCCTCACTTTATTCTCTCATTCTACCCTCCTTCCTAAAAAGTCATGGTGCGGCTTGCATCTCTCTGCACCACCCCCTCCCCTCCCCACCCAAGGCAATGAGGAAATTGTACATTAAAGTGCGGCTGACAGATGTTTAGAAAGACCCAAGGCCTCTAATTAATAAGGACTGACCTAAAAATGCCAGATTTTAATATTCAGAGATTATTCTGACTATGATCAAAGCTTTCCTAAGCGTGCCGAATGCAGCATGAAATTTATCTTTTCTGCCACCAACCTTTTCCCTCGGCCATAGATAATCCCCGGACTGGGCCCGTGCTGCAGGTCCACGTTTTTTGAAGGCGCACCACTTGGAAATACAACGGCAGAGGAGACGATCTGAGGAGGAATCGTCTTCAATTTGACGTCGTTTACTGCAGTTTATGACACGTTGCACTAAACTGTAGTTTGCAAGAATACATATTTCTATTGTGTGGTTGTTCAGCTGCACATTCCAATGGAGTGGTGGGAGCGTGTTACATTCATTCAGGAAGTCTGAGTTCCTGTGGCAACGTGCACACACATGTTGTAGTCTGGAGCTACGGCTAGTGATGGTAGAGGCTCCAACTTTCTTTCCATCACTTGGCTGACCAGGAATCTCTCCCGCTCTTACCCCCTGCCATTGCCGCGTGTTAGAACAGTTTGCAGGTTGATACTCAACCTGTTTGGCTGCGTTATGAATGGGGTGAGACTTGTGCCCAGAGCTCTGGCTTAGAGGCAGGGACGCTACCCACTGCAACCACAAGAACCACCCCCCACTCCCCAATAAACCCCCACCACCCCACTTCCCCACCCCACCAACAGAGTGAACAGTCTGCAAATATCTCACAGCTGCAGATTTGCATCCATACACCCATTGTACGAACTGGCATGTCATTGCTTATATCAGCAAGCTACCTCGATATGGGCCACAGTAAGAGTAATGCACTATACTTATCTCTTTCTTTTCACTGCTCTTTTTCTTCTCTCTTACTCTCTCTCCCTTTTCCCCGTCTTTCTTTTTCTCTTTTTGTGGCCTAACTGGAGACTGAGTTCCTCAATGGAAACCAACCTATCCCAGCATTCACTGCACAAGTGGAAATCCTCTATTAAAACCACGTATCCAATAAAACACTCCAGAGAGGAAAGCAGCAGGAATTAACGGCTTAATCCCTACGTGAGGGACAGCACAATCTCAGATTGGACATTCTGACTCCCGGCAATGAGAGTTAGCCGCCTAACCACTCAGCATGAGTGATCTCGAAGTGACTTGTTTGCTGTGCACTAAACCTGGGGCTCAATCTTCCAGAGCGGGGGGCAGGTAAAATGACGCACGATGATGTCGGGCGTGTGTCCCAAAGTCATCGTGCGTCATTTCAATATTTTGTTCAGCGGGCGTGCACCTGAGGTGACTGTGCGCCTGCCGAACTGCCAACAGCCTCTATTAAGGCCATTAAAAAAGTAATTAAACTTGTTAGGAACGCTGCTCGTCCAACCTTAATGTCAGCGGCAGGTGAAGAGCCCAAGCAGCCTTCACGTTTTTCAGGAAAAACAGGGGGGGTGGGGGATGAGGTTTCCTGAAGATTTCATAAAATAAATAAATAAAATTTCCTAACTTCACGTGGCACTGTCCCATGAGGGGACATGTTTAAATAAATTTTTACTTTATTTATTAAGAAGTTTTATAATCCAGTCAACCCGCCTGAGACAGCTCCGTGCCTCAGGGAGATTGCTGCGCTTGCCCTGACTCTCCCTCCTCCTCCCCCTCCCACCCCCGCCCGCACAGGTAGCGCTGAGCACCACTGGCCATGCGTTAGGCTGGGCGGGCTTCAATTAGCGTAAAATGGCAGCGTGCAGCCGATCGTGGGCAGCGATTGACTCCATCCCCACCCATTCCTGTCCAGCCCTCCAACAATAGGAAAAATTCTCCCCCTGAGGTAGTTCACGAAACACAACAGGCAATCGCTTGTAAGGTTAATTATTATTTTTTGTTCATTCACGGGATGTGGGCTTCGCCAGCATTTATTGTCCATCCCTAATTGCCCTTGAGAAGGTGGTGGTGAGCTGCCTTCTTGAACCACTGCAGTCCATGTGGAGTAGGAACACCCACAGTGCTGTTAGGGAGGGAGTTCCAGGATTTTGACCCACTGATGGCAAAGGAACAATGATATATTTCCAAGTCAGGATGGTGTGTGACTTGGAGAGGAACCTTCAGATGGTGGTTTTCCCATGTGTCTGCTGCCCTTGTCCTTCCTGTTGGTCATGGTCACAGATTTGGAAGCTGTCGAAGGAGCCTCGGAGAATTGCAGCAGTGCATCTTATAGATGGTACACACTGCTGCCACTGTGCGTCAGTGGTGGAGGAAGTGGATGTTGAAGGTGGTGGATAGGTGCCAATCAAGTGGGCTGCTTTATCCTGGATGGCATCGAGCATCTTGAGTGTTGTGGGAGCTGCATTCATCCAGGTAAGTGGAGAGTATTCCATCACCCTCCTGACTTGAACCCTGTAGATGGTGGACAGGTCTGGGGAGTCAGGTGGAGTTACTCTCTGCAGGATTCCCAGCCTATCTATGATCACTACCATCTAGAAGGACAAGGGCAGCAGACGCATGGGAACACCACCACCTGGAAGTTCCCCTCCAAGCCACTCACCATCCTGACTTGGAAATATATCCCTGTTCCTTTACTGATCTGCTCCTGTAGCCACAGTATTTATATGGCTAATCCAGTTCAGTTTCTGGTCAGTGGTAAGCCCCTGGATGCTGATAGAAGGGGATTCAATGATGGTGATGCCATTGAATGTCATGGGGAGATGGTAGGATTCTCTCTTGCTGGAGATGGTCATTGACTGGTACTTGGTGCAAATGTTACTTGCCACTTATCAGCCCAAACCTGAATGTTGTCCAGGTATTGCTGCATTTAGACATGGACTGCTTCAGTACCTGAGGAGTCATGAATCGTGGTGAATAATGTGTAATCATCAGCGAACATCCCCATTTCTGACCTTATGATAAAGGGAAGGTCATTGATGGAGCAGCTGAAGATGATTGGGCCAAGGACACCATCCTGAGGAACTCCTGCACTGATGCCTTGGAGCTGAGATGACTGACCTCCAACAATCACAACCGTCTTCCTTTGTGCTAGGTATGACTCCAACCAGAGGAGAGTTTTCCCCTGATTCC
This sequence comes from Carcharodon carcharias, assembly GCF_017639515.1. Classification (NCBI taxonomy): domain Eukaryota; kingdom Metazoa; phylum Chordata; class Chondrichthyes; order Lamniformes; family Lamnidae; genus Carcharodon; species Carcharodon carcharias. Next base: position 31,758,518 of record NC_054492.1, on the reverse strand, counting down.
CATTGATTACAGTTTTGCTTGGGTTCCTTGTTGCCACACTCGGTCACATACTGCCTTACTGTCAAGGGCAGTCACCTGAGGGGCACATTCATTACTATACGACTAGCACAATGTATAACACTGTCCAGGTAATCAAAGAAAGAACTTGAATTCATATAGAGCCTTTCATGACCTCAGGATGTTCCAAAGCACTCCACAGCCAGTGGAATATGTTTGAAGTGTAGTCTCTGTTGTAACTCAGATGAATACAGCAGCCAGTTTGTGCACAGGAAGGTCCCACAAACAGCAATGATGGGCAGAACCCTCTATCTGGAGACTAAGTCCAGCAGCGGGACAGCTGAACACACCGTTCAGCTCATTAATTATACAACCGTGAGGAGCTTGGCGAATCTCGTGTTGGGGCTGGCAGGAAGTCGTCACCTCAAAGGTCCTGCTGCTATATTTATAAGGCAGCCGCACAGTCTTTCATCCTTCCCCAGACAGTCTCTTAAACATACCCCCTGGGCAGTCTTTCACCTATTCGCTCTGGTCCTTCCACCCCCCACAAATCCTGCCTCTGCCTCACCCTTGCCCTCGGGTCCTTCCACCCCACCCCTCCCCACCCACAGTCCCGCCCTCTGCCTCACCCCCTCCCCGCATGTTGCACCTCCTGTGCCCAGCCTTGGTGCTACAGACAGCCGACATACAGCAGTGACGGTTAAAAGGAAGAAGAAAGCAGCATCGACCGACCTCAGAGTCATGGATGAAGTGAAGCTCGCCAGGTGTGTGCACCTTCTACATACCGTCGTAAAGCAGAACGTTCAAATTACCCACTGGCGGGGGATTTACTTTGGAGGGGGAATGTGATTCTGATGAGTTGATCTTTTACTGAGCGCTCATGAGATGCTAAGGAATGCACGTGGGGACACTGCTCACCGGGAAACTCAAGCCACCCTTAACCCGCCTTGAAAGTTGGGAGAGCAAAATTCCAAACTATTCTCCCGCCATCGGGAAACCGATTTTCTGACTCACGCCAAATTAATTGCCCCCTCCGGCTGCTGGCGGGAATGGAAACCTCTTCCCGACATCAATGACAAGATAACCGGGTGTGGTGGTTTTGGTCAAAGGGTGAATGTGGACTGTGACAACGCCTCCTACTCTTCCTCAAACAGTGCCATGAGGTGTTGTACATCCACCCGCGAGGGCAGAAGAGACCACCGTTTAACACCGAAACGTGGCAACTTGGCAGTGTAGCACCCACCCCCCCCCACGCCCCCACCACCCCACTGTAATGCACTGAACTGTCAAGATGGTCAAGTTCCCAGGGGCGTGATGACTGAGATGGTGAATGGCAAGAAATGGAAACTGGAAAGATGGTCACCAATTTTGACAGGGACTATTTTGTTTATAAAGTGTGTTTAAAATAGGTGGAGAACAATTCCATTTCTCCCACATCATCCCTCCCTCCATTTACTTGTAAACCTCAGAACATGCAGGTGATGGAAGTTTTCAATTAATGTCTAAGTCAGCAAAAGAAACATTGGGAGAGAAGTCTGAGGTCCCAGCCTCACTCAGCGTGGTATTGATTAAAAAGCAGGAGTATAACAAATTAATTATATATCGGGAGGCAGCAGTGGGGGGCAGCAGGGCGGGGTGGGGGGGGGGGTGGTGCAGGTTGGGGATGGAGCCTGGGGACTTGGGACACACATTCTGGATTGACTTGGTTTAGTTCAATCCTTGACCTGTTCGCTTAAAGGATTGACTCAAAACGTGAAACTTCCCGGTTCGCACTCCTGCAGCATTTGTCACGGTGTCAGCAACTTACTCAATGTAACGTGTGGGGATTTCAATTACCCTGAGTTAGCAGGAGTCACCATGACTGGCGTGTCTGATCTGGAGTTATTCCAATGGACAGCAAGTTCTGGCTTGGTTTACTCACCTGAAGTAGTTGTCGCTTTAGACTGACCTTGAAATCAACTGCCTTTGTAAAGAGCAGTGCTGAGGGTTTCACTCCTAGTTTCCTTGGTTAAAGGCCACCCCCCCCGCCGTTAATGGACTTCACCCCGCTCCATGTGTGCTCTGCCCCAAAGACAGGTCCTTGGCTCGTTGTCTGCTGATGCTTTATCCTGAGCTGTTTTCTTGGCAGTTCTTTTGGTCAGTGGTGATTTGCCATTGCTTTCCACATTTGGGACAGGGCAAGGAGGCAGGTCCCATGTCTACCTCGGCTGGAACGTGAATCTAACCCGCGCTGTTGGCGTTATTCAGCCAACTGAGCTAACCGGTCCCATAATAATGCACTACTATTTATTAATTATTAATTATTGCACTGTTTTCACAGCTGTCTGGGAATTAGGATGATCCTGCTCGCAAACTGCAATCTCCAGCCCTGTCTTCTGTTGAAGAGGCGACAGAGAATGGAATGCTGCTGAACCACAACAGAATAAAGATCTCACTGCTCAGCTGGAAGTTCCCGATCAGCGTGAGAGGTAACTAAGGGGTGGGGGTGGGTTGGGGTGGGGGGGGGGGGGGGGGGGGGGGGGGGGGGAGTTCCCCTCTCCAGGATTGAGCATAAAAATCCAAACTAACACTCCGGTGCAGTACTGAAGGTGTGCTGCACAGTCAGAAGTGCTATCTTTCAGTGAGGTGCTAGTCTGAGGCCTCCTTAGGTGGATGTTAAAGATCCCACAGCACTTTTCAAAGTAGAGCTGGGCATTCTCCCTCATGTTCTGGCCAGTATTTATCCCTTAACCAACATCACAAAAACAGATTATCTGGACATTCACACGTTGCTGTTTGTGGGAGCTTGCTGTGCATAAATTGGCTGCCTCATTTCCTACATTGCAACGGTGACTATCCTTCAAAAAGTACTTTGGCTGTGAGGCTCTTTGGGAGATCCTGAGGTTGTGGGAGATGCTATAGAAATGCAACTCTTTCGAATGGAGTGTTGGATTTTTACAACAATCTGACAGTTTTAATGTCTGCTGTTCTTATTTCACTGACAACAGCCTTTTATTTCCAGATTCTGAAAACCTTAATTCAAATTCTGAAGTTGTTGTGGTGGGAAGCTGAGCTCACTGAAACAGATTACTGGTCCCGAGCCCGTGCCCATCAGGTGGTTCGTACTGGAAATCCTGGGTGTATCAATGTGCTTGTGGGCTCTGGGCATGGCCTGGATTAAATCAGCTGTGTTGCAGTCTGTCTGCAACTCATGAGCAATAGTGCAGCTACTGCATGTCATTCCAGGATGACAGTTATTTCCGGCAGGAAGCCACAGGTTGCAGGAAGAAAGCAGCCAGGAGTAAAAGGCAGCTAACGTCAGCCTCTAACCCATTCACCTGCAGAGGTTTTGATGAAGCCGTAGACCGGGTAGATTGGTGCATCGAGAACTTGGCTGAGATTCTCTGATGAAAATAGACACATCCCGGAGCTTGCGTGAGATGACCCAGTTGCAAACTACTTGAGAGGGAGAAGTAAATTTCTTGTGGCCCGTGTCTCCAGCTGATGAATGATATGAAGACTAAAAATGTACTGGAAGGAATGTGAATTGTCTTTTTTGGCCACAATTGATGGGGTAGGACACACAGGGGAACACTGGGCAGATTATTGCTGTGAGGGTTTCAGTTGTGAGACACACACCTGAGGCAGGCAATAGCAACATAACTTGCAGAAAAGTAGCAAACTGCAATCTTCTGTGTGAGACCTAAGCACACCCAAGGGTTATTAACATAGGTTTCTCTCCTCTTTCTCATTCTCTTTTTCTCACATTAATCTTTTTTTCCTTCTTTTCCTCAATATTTGCCTTTTGCTCTTCATAGCTCACCTGGCTGCGGAGGTTGGAGGTTTTTGTTTTCACTCGCCCATGGAATGCAAGAGGTAGAAATGGAGGTAGAGCTATCCCAGCATTCATAGCAGTTGAGAAAGGCCTCTATTGAAGCTACAGACTAGTGTGACGCAGCAAGGAGAAATGATGGGAACTGCCTGTGGAAGGTACGCAGAGCCAAAGTCATAGTCTTCCAGGATAATCTGAGGTGCCCTTCTGCTGCTAAGTCTGTACAAATTGGTTGACCAATGTCAAAGATATTGGAGAAATGTACCACTGCCCTCTCAATATTGTGCGCATTGTGCTGATGGGGTTAGCTAAAGATGGGTAGGAGGAAGCTCTTGTGGAGCATAAACACATGGCACGGATCCACTGGGTCGAAAGGCCTGCTTCATGTAATCTTATGTAAAGAGATTGGTGAACAAATGGCTCTTTGGGATCTCAATCCTACCTTTTGATCTGTAGGTGACCTTTTACAGCTGGGTTGAAGCTTTGGGTCAATGATTCAGACATTCCTGCAGCTTTTTAAAGCATCTGAAATCAGAAGCCCATTCTGAAAATCAAACTGAGTTTGATATGCAGAGCAGTAAGATCCCAGTTTTGATTCCAGGTCTGTGGTGAGAGAGTTCAGTTCAGCTGTAGTTACATCGGAAGCACCATAAATAGCCTCAGGTTAACAAGGCTGGGGAGAATCAGTCAGGATTCTTACAATACAGACCGGTTATACCAATGGAAAAGCTCATGGGTGGATACTGGTGAGCGTGGGCTTGGGCTCAAGCAGATCACCATCGTTTACTCACATTTCAGGTCAGAAGTGGGGATGTTTGCTGATAATTGTGCAATGCTCAGCAGCACTTGTGACTCCTAAGCTACTGAAATAGTCCATGTCCATACGCAGCAAGACCTGGACAACATTTAGACTTGGGCTGGTAAGTGGCAAGTAACATTCGCACCACACAAGTGCCAGGCAATGACCATCTCCAACAAGAGAGAATCCAACCATCACCCCTCGACACTCAATGGCATTACCGTCACTGAATTCCACGCCATCAACATCCGAGGTTACCATTGACCAGAAACTGAACCGGACCAGCCAGATAAATACTGTGGGTACCAAGAGCAGGTTAGAAGCTGGGAATTCTACAGACAGCGACTCAACTCCTGACTACCAAAGCCTGTCCACCATCTATAAAGGGCAAGTCAGGAGTGTGCTGGAATACTCTCCACTGCCTGGATGAGTGTGGCTCTAACAACACTCAAGAAGCTGGATACCATCCAGCTACCAAAGCAGCCTGCTTGATTGCCACTCCAACCACTACCTCGAATGTCCACTCCCTCCACCACTGATGCACAGTATCTGCAGCGCATACTATCTACAAGATGCACTGCAGCAGCTCACCAAGGCTCCTTCGACAGCACCTTCCAAATTCGTGATCTCTACCATCTAGAAAGACAAGGGCAACAGATACATGGGTACTCCACCACCTGGAAGGTCCCCTCCAAGCCACTGTTACAGTTTTGTCATACTGTCCGTGATCAATGTGTTTTGTCTGTGAAGTGCAGCTATTTTCTTACCCTCAGAGTGATTGTCCCAATTTAAATAATTCCAGCAGCAAGTTTTTTGTCAAGTCAAAAAGGCTGCGTTTGCTGCCAAGAGGGTGCATGTGCAGTTGTACCGACATGACATCACTGCGAGTGACATCTTCCATTTGCTGGTGATGTCTGTGTACATCACACTCCTGATTTGACTGTTTTTCAGTGAAGGAACCTCTTGTATTTGCAGCCATTCACATTTAAGTAGTTTAATATTGGTTCAAAAGTTCATACAATTCCCTTATGGGATTCTAATTTTTATCTGACTCCCTGTGGCAATACAGTACCAAGCTGCCCTCTTATGCATCACAAAAGGCTTATCAATAAAAAGCAAGCAAAGACAGAACGCAGGGTTATTTTCCCTCGCAAACTCCAAAATGCCTAATTTTCATTTTTGTTAAACGTGATAAGAAGATAAGGTTGATGATATAGGGTTATATAGTTGTCCGAAGCTGGTGACAGTGGGAAAAATGAAATATTCCAGAAACTGATGAACCTCTGGCACAATCAGATTGTGAAGCAGTGCTCGGAGGTTTGTGTGGCACTACATTGCTCTCATTGTGCTGCACATGCAGATGTATTGAGAGTTTCTTTCTCTTCAGTATTTGAAAGAAAAATACGGCATAATATACAAGGTAGTTGGGAGCTGGACTGGTTTCTATGAATATGTGGTAAGGTACTCAGGATATGCAATAAATTACCATTGCGTCTCCTGCCCTTGATCCTGCTTCCCCACTCTGACTGTAAATCAAAGACATACATTGGGATGCCGCATCATTGGTTTTCTATCCATGCGCAGACCAGTGTGTATGCGCAGGTATGTATCAGTGGCCATTTTTGCAGCCAACTTATGTTGGCAGGAGACACAGTGATTTAAAAATAAGGAAGTTTTATTATTACACACTTGCCCCAGAGGTTTCAAAATGCAACATCTCGCTCACTCAGCTCATCACTTACATGAAGTTATGATATAGCTAAGGGAAAAAATACAATATTATTACAATTTATGATTGTCTCAGTCTCTTTCATGGCAGACCTGTAGTTTCGTTGATGAGTTGTTGCTTTGATTGAAGTGAAGGTCTTGTAAAGCAGAGGATTTTCAGTAACCTGCAAAGCCTCTTCTTTTCCAGGAGGTTGGTTCTCAGGTGAACTTGCAGTTGGAACAGGTTGGAGCGATCCCTTCTCCCACTTTCAAGGTATTGCAGTTTATTACCTTGGTTGCTGTGATGTCTTGCAGGTGGTTGATAGCTTCTAGTGGAATCTATCTGCAGAACAGCTTCTCCCTGTTTTAACAACAGGCAACAAGCATGGCTGTGTCACCATGTGACCTGCTACAAGACTAAGGCCCCTTTCCAAATAAGGTAGATGGCTATGTCATTATAGGTCAACTAGGTTAATTATACATACTGTGCAATGACTTTCATACCTTGAGAGTTTGAGACAGCTACTGTATTTGTATCTGAATGACCCATTCAATTTGAAATTACACTTTTGAATTAGTTTCAGGAAAAGGTTTTGAGTCAACATCAGTCTGGAAAGTTCCTTTTGTTTCCTCTTGAGACAGGGGAGTGTTTCAACCTACAAGAGAAGTCAGGTGGTCCTCAGGCAGCCATATTTTTGTAGCCCTTTGTGTTTTTTAAAAATATAACAATATAAAATATTGACTGGACATACTGGAACACATGACACCGCACATCATCCTGACTTGGAACTACATTGCTTTTCCTTCACTGTCACTGGGTCAAAATCCTGGAACTCCCTTCCTACTAGCACTGTGGGTGTACCTACACCAGATGGACTGCAGTGGTACAAGAAGGTGGCTCACCACCACCTTCTCAAGAGCAAAATAGAAGGGAAATGCCACACTACTGCAGTTAGAACAATCTTCTGAGATTGGGCTGAGGTACTGCTTTGTCCAATATAGAAGAAGGCTTTACACAGCATATAAACTATTTGGTACCTGACCTGAGCAGCTTAATGGGGCAAAGTGTAGATAGAGCGTAACTCTGCATCTAAACAATGCTATACCTGATTGGAAGTGCTTTTTGGAGCAGTGCAGAGGAAACTGAACTCTGCATCTAAACCTTTCTGGACCGGTTCTTGGGAATGCTTGATTTTAACACAATGTGAAAGTAAACCATTCCCCAGCATTAGCAACCCTAACCCTGATAAGCATAAAAATAATCATCCTGAAAGACGCATGAACACAAAGTTGGTCATGTCATATCTCCTCAACGTTACCCCTTGGGTTCAAATGTAGAAATCTCTGGCTTAAAATGCATAAATTCACAAAAACTATCCTCTAAAACACTTTGACTTTTTTTCCCAATGCTCCACTTGTCAATTTTGCATATAAGATTAGCCATTTATCGATCTTTATGTACTGAGCCTGATTTAATGGCCCTACAGTTAACAAATAGATTACCGTAGTAAAATTTAATAGTCCTTTTTAAAAAGAAAAATGATCTGAGTTAATTAATTACAGAAACTCAAACACAGCAGAATGGATTTGTGTCAATAGATCTCAAATGTAGGCCCCCCAGGGCCAGAAAAACACAATACTGCAACCTTAGAAACCGTTTCTAACAACTGTTAAGCCTGTTTCACAACAAACATTTGGCCCAGAGTCTGTGTTCTGGACCTCACCACAGATATTATGGATTTTGGTTTTAACTGTGGCGGACCTAATTTCGGATGTTAGATTTGTGGTGTCATTTTGTAGATATGCGGCATGGAGGGGGAGGGGCAAGCTTCCCTCCATTCCTGTCTTCGGCCCAGCCATCTTCAGCTGCTTTATCAATGACCTCCCCTCCATCATAAGGTCAGAAGTGGGGATGTTCGCTTACGTTTGCACAAAGTTCAACACCATTCGCGATGACTCAGATACTGAAGCAGTCCATGTCCAAATGCAGCAAGACCTGGACAATATCCAGGCTTTGGCTGACAAGTGGCAAGTAACACTCATGCCACACAAGTGCCAGGCAATGACCATCACCAACAAGACAGAATCCAACCATCGTCCCTTGATGTTTAATGGCATTACCATCACTGAATCCTCCACTATCAACATCCTGGGGGTTACCATTAACCAGAAACTGAACTGGACTAGCCATATAAATACTGTGGCTACAACAGCAGGTCAGGAGCTAGGAATCCTACACTGAGTAACTCACCTCCTGACCCCCCCCAAAACCTGTCCACCATCTACAAGGCACAAGTCAGGAGTGTGATGGAATACTCCCCACTTGCCTGGATAAGTGCAGCTCCCACAACACTCAAGAAGCTTGACACTGTCCAGGACAAAGTAGTCCACTTGATTGGCACCACATCCACAAACACTCACTCCCTCCACATACAGTAGCAGCAGTGTGTGTATCATCTACAAGATGCACTGCAGGAATTGACCAAGGCTCCTTCGACAGCACCTTCCAAGCCCACGATCCCTGCCATCTAGAAGGAGAAGGGCAGCAGATAGATGGGATCAACACCACCTAGAAGTTCCCCTCCAAGTCACTCACCATCCTGACTTGGAAATAAATCGCCATTCTTTCACTGTCGCTGGGTCAAAATCCTGGCACTCACTTCCTAACAGCACTGTGGGTGTACCTACACCACATGGACTGCAGCAGTTCAAGAAGACAGTTCACCACCACCTTCTGAAGAGCAACTAGGGATGGACAATAAAAGCTGGTGCAGCCAGTGAAGCCCACATCCCGTGAATGAATTTTAAAAAAAGCCCAAATCATCAACTCTAAGGATATAAATTGCTCTTCTTTCTTTGGCACTGGGTCACAATCCTGAAACTTCCTCCCTCACAGCACTGTGCGAGTTCCTTCATCATATGGACTGCAGTGGTTCACGAAGAAAGCTTATCACCACCTCCTCAAAGGCAACCAGGAACAGGCAACAATTCCCAGCAATGCCCGCATCTCGAGATGGAAACATGGCCCTTCCTCCTCCCACATTCTCACTGTTTAAATCGAGACACAGCACACCGTTTCTGCTCCAACTCATTCATTGCTATGATGGTAAAATTGCTGCTATATTGCTTCAACAGATGGTGGTAAAATCGTGGAACTCCTTGACTCTTTCCAGAAATCTTAAGACTTTAAAAATCTGAGCTTGGCACTGCCCAACCACCATTACTTAATTTGTTTGGTCTTTGACATTCTTTACAGCTTTGTCAGTGTCCTGAACTATGACCCCTGCTCATTCACCTGGGTTTAACAGTGGCAAAAACCATCAACCACATACTGGAGCATTCGATCATGATGGACAGGTCTCCAGCCATATCTGGGGCAAGAGGGATTTATTCCTGTTACATATTTCTTGAAATATGGTATTTCAGAAATGTGGTAAGCCTTAAGGATGGAAAGGAATGAGATGGTTGCCACTTTCCCCTAATTTTCCTCATTCCCCTCCTGAAATCACTGATTGCTTACGGATTATGGTTCCAAAACTGCCAACGTTTCTCCGTTACCTCATGGAAGAGGCCATTCTTCATGTGTGAGCATTGTTGAAGAATTTCAATAGGATATCCGACTGTATGGGGCATCACAGCTGAACTCATGGTGCACATATATACTGAGGCAGATTCTCTCTTTTTTGCTTGGCCACAAATAACCATTCCTTGGGCAGAGACTACACAGGGAAATTGGGCATGTGGGATCACAGGTTGGTAACGGAGCACATCCTTGCAGAGGTGATTACTTACGTCAAATGCAAAAGTGGCACATCTCCCCTAAACCTTAAAGTCCTTCTGCCCAAACTGGGCTCAGATGAAGCATCACAGACCAGGGATTAAAACTGGGGCCTTCCGGATTTTATTGTGCAGTTCCTCCCTAGGCAAAGCACTTTGGAACTGAGCCACAAGGGGAGCTGGACAACCAATGAATTAAACAGCCTATGTCCACTTGACTGATGCCCAAACCTTCACTGCTCAATCACTGGCAACAAGAGGTGGGTAAAACTCCTAACGTAAGTGGTAGCTATACCTCCCGCAGGAAAATCAGGAGATTTATAGCTTGACACCTTATAGTAGTAAATGAAAAAACGCAGCCTCACCCTGGAATTGGCCAGAGAAACAAATCAATTCATGTCTCGTAAAAACCTGGGCCCCTCCTACTTAGGGTAGAATCACTGGTGACCAATGGCAACTGTAAGGCAATATTTACCGTTGCCTTGTGTGTGTGTGTGTGTTAAGTTTTGAGTTAAGCACATGGACACAAAGCCACAGTCCATGTGAAACTTGGATAGACGAACTGTTGGACAGCAGCCCAGATACAGACAACCACGCACTTTCTGAAAGCACTCCTGCAAATCCATTGTGTTCAGGATATTTGTGACTTTTAATATAAATATACAGGTACAGTGTCTCAAATCCAGCTATCTGAAAACCAGTGATGTCCAAAATCCGGGCTTTTTTTTTAAGTTGCCGTGCATGGATTTTTGTTTTTATTAGATGAGTAAAATAGCTTACTGGCTTGTTGGGATAGATGCTGCATTGGCGCGCTGGCGAGTTATCAGCTTCATGCTGTTATCAGAAGTTATCAGCTTCACCCTTTTCCCATGCTGTCCTTGACCCGGCCTGAACCACCTGACCCGAAAACTGGCAAGATCCAAAAACCAGCAGGACTCGGTCCCCAGGTTGCTGGTTTTGAAGCACTGTACCCGTAATATATATAAATTTCATTGATGGAAAAGCAATTTATCTTGTCCTCGTTCAGGTGGAAGCATTCAGTGGGTTTCTTAAGGGCCTGAAAATCTAGCATCTAGCACTCTGACTGCTTCACTGTGAGACACATACATACTGCCGCAAGGTTGTGAGAATGACACCCAAGTGATCTCCTACAGACAGGAGGTCGATGGAAGAACCTTGGCTGTTCCAAACGGTAAGGGCTCCTTTCACCACCTCTGATTTCTCAAGACGCTCTCTGTTAACATCCAGTAATAGATGATTTCTTGTGACGTTGCTTAAGAGGAATTGGGAGTATGGTTTAGAACGAAAGAAGCAGGAGCAGGAATAGGCTCCTTCCAGCCTGCTCTGCCATTCAGTAACATGATGGCTGATGTGATTGTGGCCTTAACTCCACTTTCCGGCTTGCCCCCCACCACTCCCCCCACCCACCACCCCCCCACCAGCCCTCACTCCCCCCCACCCACCCCCCACCCACCCCCCCCACCCCCCCCACCGCCCCCCCCCACCCCCCCCACCCCCCCACCAGCCCTCACCCCCCCCCACCCACCCCCCACCCACCCCCCCCACCCCCAAACCCCACCCACCCCCCCACCCCACCCCCCCATCCCCAAACCCCACCCACCCCCCCAACCCCCCCGAAACCCCACCCACCCCCCCACCCCCCCCACCCCCCCCCAAACCCCACCCCCCCCCACCCCCCCACCAAACCCCCCCCAGCCCCCCCACCCCACCCCCAACCCCCCCACCCCCACATAACCCTTGACTCCCTTGAAGATCAGTCAATAAGCCAGCCTCCATTGCTTGCTGGGGTGGAGGAATCCAAAGATTATTGACCCTCAGAGAAAATAATTCCTCCTCATCTTCATCTGAAATGGAAGACCCTTTATTTTGAAACTGTGCCCCCAGTTCTAGATTCCCACATGGTTTGTGGTGGTTCTTGCCCCAAAGATTCAGCAGTGTGCCTGCTTCTTTAAAACAGTTGCTTACTGTTTAAATGGGTATATACCAAGGTCAATAAGAGCTAATATTTTCAAACTTTTTTGTAGTTTAATGTCTGTTTCCTGACTGTTTTATGTTTCAGAAATTACCAGTTTCCTTCTGTAAATGTCGCCCCTTCTTTTCTGATACCCCTGTTCATTTCCGATTGAAAAAGAACAGAACATTCAGGAAACAGATAATGAGCTACAAAAAGAGTTTGAGAATATTTGCTCCGTGGCGGTGGCTGATTGCCTGTGGCTGTTCTTCATGGGTGAGTTTGTGCAGGGACATATAGGCAACCTTATGTACCAATCTCCATGTAAGCTGGACTTGGGTAAGAAGTGTGCCTTTATGAGGAGACAACATGCATTGGGTGATGAGTAAGTTAAGGTCCGCAGGTAATCCACCTTCCATACTCGAATAATCTGTCAACCAGAAATGGAAGATCGCCTCCTTATTATCTAGGTTTGCAGTTTTGTTTTCAGTTAGTGGGGTATATGCAGAAACCCAACAACTTGTTTAAAGTCTCAAGTGAGGAATCTACACTGGTGGAGTTACTTCATGCAGGGACACGTTTGATTTATCCAGGTCTGGAGTACTTAGTCTCAGATTGGTTACTAAAAAGCTTAGGGAACCCCCTAAGAGTGTGCAAAGGAACAGCCGAGATTTAAGTAGCTGAAGACATTGTGCCCTAGAGCACAGAACAATAATGAGCTTTGGCTGCTTGCTTAACTGAGACAACCCTACCAGTTAGGGCACTGGTTTTCCAGATTACCCAAAACCTAGTGGAAGGAATCTGACAGGTCTACTCTTCCACGTTCCATTAATAAGCCAGACAGGTTGGTCATGCATCAATGTTGTGTTGAGGACCTGCCTAGCTCAGATACTGAGGTTACCAAGTCTGCCTAAGAGGGTTGATTTGGTTCTGAACATCCTTTGCCAGGCATTGCCATCATGGAGCTACGTGAACCTGAGCATTATAATCACAAGTTGGTCACTACACAGATGATGAGTACAGGTTTGAGCCCTCAGGCAGGCAGCAGATATTGGAGCCCCTAACAAGGACATGGTGAGCAACACCAGTATAAACGTGTGAGTGTGTTGACATTTTCTTTTGACCTTGCCATATCTATGCCTTACCAATTGGTGCAGCCACCAGCTGACTATGTATAGTGTTGGCAGCAATCGCATCTGAGAACTCAGTGCAGCAGACACAGGCCACTAGATACACAAGCACCTGCCTTGGTAGCTAGCCTCCAAATAATATCTTCCAGCAGCTGCAGACCAAAGTCTGGGAGTTTATTCAATGGGCATCTGCCTTCAAGTAATTAGGAAAGCTAATTGAATGTTATTTTTTATTGTGAGGGAAATTGAGTACAAAAGTAGGGAGGTTATGCTTCAGTTATACGGACCACATCTAGAGCACTATGTGCAGTATTGGTTTCCTTATTTAAGGAAAGGTGCAAATGCATTAGAAGCAGTTCAGAGAAGGCTTACTAGACTAATACCAGGAATAGGTGGGTTGTCTTATGAGGAAAGGTTGGACAGATTAGGCTTGTATCCACTGGAGTTTAGAAGAGTAAAAGGCGACTTGATTGACACCTCAGGGGTCTTGACAGGGTGGTTGTGGAGAGGATGTTTTCTCTTGTGGGAGAATCTAGAACTAGGGGCCACTGTATAAAAATGGGGTTGCTCATTTAAGACAGAGATGAGGAGAAATTTTTCTCTCAGAGGGTCGTGAGTCTTTGGAACTCTCTTGCGCAAAAGGCAATGGAAGCAGAGCTTTTGAATATTTTTAAGGCAGAGCTAGATACAGTCTTGATTAACAAGGGGTGAAAGGTTATTTGGGGTAGGCAGGAATGTGGAGTCATGATTCTGTTGAACGGTGGAACAGGCTGGAGAGGCCAAGTGGCCTACTCCTGCTTCTAAATCATTTTTTCGCATGTCCATATGCATGTTCAGTGTGATGGAAAGCCTAACACAGGGTAGCCTACCATATGTCAGCCACCTTAATGTTCTAAGTGTCAAAGTTCAAGTTTTGTGCATGAAATAAAAACAGAAAATTGCAGGAAACTTATAATTGAAGTCTGGCTAATGGATGATTGGTTTGTGTTGTTTCACAAAGGGTGGTGAAACCTGGAACACTCTCTCCTCAAAACGGCTGTGGATACTGGGATGATTGGAAGTTTCAAGACTGAGATGGATTTTTGTGAGAAAAGGGTACCTGGAAACAAAGGTAGGAAAATGGAGTTGAGACCCAGATCTGTCATGTTCTAATTGAACAGCAGAGCAGGCTCGAGGAGCTGAGTTGCCTCCTTCTCTTCCTAATGTTCTAAGGTTAAAATACATTGACAGTAAGAATATTGCACCGATGCACCCAGTGAATTTAACTCTAAAAAAAACACATCAGATTATGGATTTCTCACTAAGTTTGATATTCTGGATGTGAAGAGAGAAGTGATGAGCCAACAGAAAATTCAGGCCTGAGCTGCACTCATCCATCAACTGGATAATCAATAAAAACCTTCTGTGTCCCAGTTTGTCAATTCAGTGCATCAGAATCAGTCAGACTTAGATGGGGTCGGGGGGGGGGTGGGGGGGTAAAAGCTCTGCAGACTTGTCAAGGGAGTTACTCATCTTCATTTTCAAATCTCTCCCTGACCTTCACTCCAACATGCCTCAACAATCTTCTTCAACCCTACTGTCCAGGAGACATTTTATGCTTTCCAATTCTCAGCTCTGATGCATTCTCAATTCTGCTCTATGACTGGTGGCAGAACCTTTGGACAACATGACCCTGAACTCCAGTATTCTCTTCCTAAATTTTGTCTCCTCTTAGGAACGTTAGGAATAGGAGTGAGGCCCTCAGTCGTGCTCTGACATTCAATTAGATCATGCCTGATCTGCTCCTCAAATTCAGCTTCCTACCTCTATTCCATATCCCTTAATACCCTTAAGTATTAAACATCTATCTAAGCAGCCTGCTCTCATAATTAGCTCTCGAAGCACTGGTCTCATTCTGGTAAATCTACACTGCATTTCCAAAGCCATTATTGTTGTAGAATGTGCTAAGCCTGGATTCTAACAAGGAAGAGCTGTAGGTGTATCTGGGTATTTACCTAAAAACTAGTTTATTTACACTATTTACAGTATGTAGATAGTGGGTTACAGGGAAGAAACATCTCCCTTCAGGGCTGTCTGCCTGGAAATGCAGTGTAGATTTACCAGAATGAGACCAGCGCTTCGAGGGCTAATTATGAGGGCAGGCTGCTTAGATAGATGTTTATTACTTAAGGATATTAAGGGATATGGAATAAAGGTAGGAAGATGAAGTTGATGTCATAACCTGTCGCTGCCTAGAGTACCTAGCACATGACTGCCTGATGTCAGAGCTACATCATCATGTACCTCATAGATTAGCATATCCATTCTGTTAACCCTTTAAATTATAATTATGACCTCCCTGAGGTGTAATGCCCAAAGCTGAGTGCAAAAACCCTAGATGGGTTCTGACAAGGCTCTGTACGACTGAAAACTTCCTTCCCATGTGCATCCCTCTCTTTTTCAAAAGCCTCCTCAAAATCTACCCCTGTGCCCATGTCCTCTAATTGTTCTCCATCGCCTACTTGTAGCTAACATGTTTATTAGTGCGAGACCACTGAAAGCTGGGGGGGTGGGAGGGAGGTGCAATGTTTTGATTCCCATCAGACCCTCTGGGAGAGGGTATATGAAGACAGTCAATAGCTTTTATGTTTACATATCTTATGTTATCTTATTAGGAAAGGTCGGGTTATCTTATTAGGAAAGGTTGAACAGGTTGAGTCTATACCCATTGGAGTTTAGAAAAATGAGAGGTGATCTTATGGAAGCAAATAAGATTCTGAGGGACTTGACAGGGTGGATGGTGAGAGGATGTTTCCCCTTATGGGGGCTTGGGGACACAGTTAAAAATAAGGGATTTCCCATTTAAGACCGAGATGAAGAGAATTTTTTTTCTCAGAGAGTGGTTAGTCTGTGAAATTCTCTTCCCCAGAGAGAATGGAGGCTGGGACATGGACAATTTTTAAGATTGAATTAGGTAGATTCTTGATTGACAAGGGAGTCAAAGGTTATCAGGGGTAAACAGGAAAATGTAATTGAGTCCACAATCAGATCACTCACCATCTTTTCAAACGGCAGAGCAGGCTGGAGGGGCTGAATGGCGTTTCCCTGCTCCTAATTCATATTTTCGTACGTATGTTTGTATATTTCACAGGGAACATTAACTCTTCCAATTTAACTATTTTTCTATGAGTACATTAAGAAATGTATCAGACCTGAATGATTATAATAATAAGGGCCGAATCCTTTTCTAACATACCACCCAAACCAAGCAGCAGAAAATGTGGGTGAATCAGGTCTGATGCCCTGCTATTGTATCCCTGGCTCAATCTAAATATTCCATGAGCCCACTTTGTACAGATAATGAGCCCTGCTATAGGACGAAGAGCCAGAATTTCATTGTGGTGGGTTGGTATTACCAATCTTCCAGGATAACCCTGGAGTCTCAGGAACTGAAGTTAAGATTCCCGGACACTACTTAAGCAACCCAGAAGAAGAGAATGATAGAGACAATAACAATAACTGCATTATTTTAAATTATCTTTGCTTATTAGTTCTAAAAATATTGGAGAAGGGGAAAAAGGCTTTTGACTGAAAGGGTTGGTTGGTGGTGGGAGATGCAGGTGATGAAACCTCCAGGAATAAGTCCAAGCACTGTTGGCAACCCTCTGTTGGTACTGATCTTCCACTGGTAATTGGAGGAAATTGGAGCCCTAGATATTTGCAGTTTTTGCAAGAAAAAGTTTGTAATCCTTTTATAATTTCTTCCCATTAAAAAAAAGGGAAGCACAAATTAAGTGGAGAAAGATGGAGGACAATGGATATATATATATATATATATATATATATATATATAGAGAGAGAGAGAGAGAGAGAGAGAGAGAGGCAGTAGGATTAATGTTGGATCACTCCAGCACAAGAGCCAGCACAGACGTGATGAGCCCAATGGCCTTCTCCTGTGCTGTAAATGTTTATGGTACTAGATCTCAATCATCACTTGGGGGCAAGTAACAGCCATGTGCTTTTCACAAGGGCCAGAATTAACCTCAGTTGAACTCAACAGCATTCCCAGGATCATTTCATTTTTATGTCATGAATGAGCAGAACTATTACATAGAATTTACAGGACAGACAAAGGCCGTATAGTCCAACTGGTCTCTATCGGTGTTTATGCTCCACAGGAGCCTCCTCCCACTCTCCTTCACCAATCCCTATCTCTGTACACTTTTGTTCCTTTCTCCCTCACATACTTAACTCGCTTCCCTTTAAATGCATCTATGCTAATTAACTATCCCACATTGCAGCAAATTCCACATTCTCACCATTCCCTGGCCAAATGAGGTTCTCCTAAATTCTTTACTGCATTTATTTGTGAATATTTTATATTCATTGACCTTTATTTATTCCTCCATAAGTGGAAACATCGTCTTTACATCTACCCTAACAAACCTGTCATAATTTTTAAGACCTCTATCAGATCATCTGGACGTTTCTAGAGAAAAGATCTCTAGCCAGTTCAGTCTTGCAATTGCTCAGGAATTGGTCCTCACTCCAAATTGGGAGAGGGGGAGGCTTGTTCAGGGAGCAATAATCATACTGATGTTGCTAAACTAGAGAAACTGAGAGAGGGGGAGAGAGGGAGAGAGAAGTAAAATTGAACAAAGGACCATCTATTCCATGGATTCTGCCCAGCTGTACAAGAACAGTTTTAGAAGGACCTGTCCAGACAGGGAGTAATATTTGGATTTGGAACAGACTTGGACTGTACAGAGACATGAGACGTGTTAAAGGAAAAATTGGTTGGCATAGAATAGGGAACCAAACTTCTTGGAGGCAGCTCGAGTAATGGAGTTGCTTATTGGTTTGTAATGTCGAGGCAATGGGGTTTTGGCTGATTTCAGTTGTCTTTTTCTAGGGGCAGCTGTTAAAAAGAAAGGCTCAATGCCTCATGTTTATAGCTTGTTGATAACCTGCAATGATAGTTGGAAGCAATCCAAATTCATTGAAACATCAATTACAGGTCACCTTTAGCAATCTAATTAATATCAAGTCTGTAGGACAAATTACTTCATCCTTCATTACAGTTGCTTCTTTCACATCAATTTGAGATACTCCTCCACATGCAATTTCAGTATTAATAGAGGAGAGATTGGCAGGTAATCTACTTCTAACCCTCTTCCAAAGCACACTGATCGTAAAATGTGTAACACATACCACCTGCTACCACATTCAACTATGGAAACAAACTCAATCTAATAACTAGATAAAAACAAAAAACTGTGGATGCTGGAAATCTTCAATCTAATAACTATTGCTCCTATTCTGCAACACCGCTGTGATAATGGTGGAGGCACAGTTGCTAAGAACTCCTCTCAAAGGGTTACCCTAGCTTTCGTAAGGAGATCATGGGATGCACCAGCATTCTTGCGTTGCCCAAAGCAGGTTACACTGAGCTCCCATCTTCTCTCTTATGTCAACTTGCCTCTCTCTCTGTAGGGAGAGTTTTGTGGAGTTGGTGAAGGAGATGCTTTGGCAATAGGCCTTTGACTCCCTTGAAAGGGCCCTGACTGCTTGCTACTTATCCTGCCTGAGATTGAGGGCAAATATCACTCACTCTCAGTGATGATGGGGATAGTGATGTATGGATAGTGGAAATGATGATGTCTCCTGAGTGAAATTTCCAAACTGGTACCATTTACTGCCCTTCTCAAGGGCAGTTAGTGATGGACAATAAATGCTGGTCTAGCCAGTTCTGTGGGCTATGTCTTGCTGAAATTAACCGGAGACTGTGCAAACCTATTTCATGTAGAGTTCTTACAACAAACCAAGAGACAGAGAGATACAAAGAGAAGGACTGAGCAGTGCTTTCATTCCATCAGCTCAGTTGGACTTGAGTCCAGAGCTGAAGGGTTGGACCGGGGTCTCTAACCTGCAGCTCATTAAGGACTGGTGCAGCTCCTGACTTTGATCTAATCCACTTTGCTGGCAATTAAATGGCTTGTTTCATCTATTTAAACTTATATTAACAATATTTTTGTAAAAACCTTTAAAATGGCGTTGAAACGTGACTCTGCCCTGATTTTCATTATTATTGGCATTTGAGTAACAGCATCACGGTTTTAAGATGTTGTGTTTTTGACCACATTTTAATAAATGGCTCTTCTCGTCATGATGGTTGCCAATCCCTCGGTTAGTATCTAACACAGTGAGTTAGTCATTCTTCCTAAGAGTAGGATCGCCGATTCAGTGACCATGGTTTCAATTTATATTTAACCCCAAAACTTGCTCTCTACACACAACGCTAGCTAAACACATGGATGGCTGCTTTAAACAGATGCAAACTCCTGTTTAATTTTTTGTAGAAACTGTGAAAGCTCACTGCCGGTTTACTCAAGGTGACCGGCACAGCCTTAATTGACAACGGTACTTAATCTGCGTTTGGCTGAGACCTGACTATAATTAAGGTGGCACTGTCCTTTAATAACCTCTAAACTGCTGTATATCTCCACGTTCCAGAGTGCAGGCTGCACAGCTTTTGAAATGAGTTTCTTCTCTCTTAACAAAAAATACTGCATTACATCGTAAAATTTAAAAGAATAAATATGAGTGCTCAAAATCTGGAATGAAAACAATGTAAACGCCCAGCAGATTAATCAGCATTGGAAATAGAAGGAAACAACTTAGTGTCCTGGGAAGTGGTTAGGGTTGCCAACCCTCCAGGATTGGCCTGGAGTATTCAAGAATTAAAGATTAATCTCCAAAACATTACGGCAAGGAGGAAAAGCATGGGGCGTTTAAAAAAAAAATGCTGTTTTCACTTCCTTTGAGCACTTTCAGCTCTTAGTTATAAAAATATTGGAGATGAGAAAACTGGTTGCTTGTCAAGAATCATCATTATTTTTCTCTCACAGGGTTGTGGAATTCTCTTCCTCAGAAAATAGTAGAGGCTGTGTTTTTCAAGTTAGATAGATTTAGATAGGTTTTTGATAGACAGGGGAGCCAAGCAAGGGTTATGGGGGGAGGACAGGAAAGTGGAGTTGAGACCACAATCAGATCGGCCATAATCTTACTGAATGGCAGAGCAGGCTTGAGGGGCTAATGGCCTAATCCTGCTCTTAAGTCCGTTGTTCCTATGGAACGAGAGAAAAGATGGAGTGGGAAAAGGGCATTGTCCAGCCCACATCTCCACACATCCACAGACCATACATAAACCCTTCCATCGTGAATCTACCCAATCTATATAATCTTCTGAGGAAAAGTTCAGTAAAGTTGTTCCCTGCTCAATATGTAAAACTCCAGAATCTCTAACATTACACTGTACGTTATATCTTAGTGACACGATATTTCCATTTTCCCAACAGCTCAGAATCATCATGTATTAAACAAAGCTAAGTCCCAAGTGTTAGCCATGCCAAGTGTTTCACTTCCTGCTATGAGTTCTTGGCCTTCCCAGTGGCAAGAAGATATAATAACTCTCATAATGTCATTGGAACTTATTGTAAAATAGAGTAATAGTGGGATATGCCTGTGTGTGTGTCTGTGTGTGTGTGTGTGTGTGTGTGTGTGTGTGTGTGTGTGTGTGACTTAATTGAATTAGTCTGGGTGCTTTGATCTATGAAGAGAGGTTAGGTTTGAAATGTTAATTAGGTAAACATGGGGAAGTTTAGAAACATAGGTGTCAGGGTAACATTTGCATTTTGAAATAAGCCAGACTGGATTGTTTTCAAAGGAGGGGTGACATGTGTCACCTAGCCAGTTGAAGTTTAGAAACAGTGTGTTTATTTTTCCCAAAGATTACTGGTAAAACTTAGTGCTATGAGAAGATTTTTTTTTATCAGGGATATAAAGTCTAAAGACATAGTGAAACAATGGGTTGTTGTATTCAAAGGGGTAAATATGTATAAACAAGCAAAGGCTATGTGTAAGGGTAGGTATTTTTAAGATCTTACAAGTGTGAAAAAGCCTTCAGCATCAATGCCTCAAGCTGCTGTCTCCAGGGACTGAAGTGAAGAGAACTTACTTTGAATTCGACTTGTTCAGGGTACCATGTTTCTTTGCCTGGATCTTTTAAAATCTATGTGTCTTACTGTTGCCTTAACAAAAGTGTAACTGGGACTTAGATTGATTAGGGGATTTAGAAGTTATCACGGTAGTAATTTGTAGATCTATGTATGTATTTTAAAATCATTTCTCTTATTAATAAATGTTTAATTTAGTTTTATAAAAACCTATAAGACTTGGTCTTATTATTACTGAATTCAAGGCATGCATCTCAAAATTTATACAAACTGCAAAACAAGTTGTGGCTGTTGTTTCAAGTTTCCCTTTGGGATTTGACCAACTCAGCATTTACCATTGGCTGTGTCATAACACCCAGTAAACTTAGGCGTATGCTGGGTTGCTGTATATCCTAGATGACTGAATTATCTCAGAGCAATGCAGTGGTGACTCCAGTTCTAAATCTTTATTTAAAGTACTTCAAAACATCTCAGAACTTAGAGGATTTATATACACATTGGGTGGAATCGTTTGCTCTCTCTGGTGGCGAGCTTAGAGGTGGGAAGTGCATGTAATCAGGAGGGATGGTGACATACTGGAACCCTGCTACCTTCCCGCCTCTGCCAGAATTAAGTTCTAGATGGAAGCCTCGCCACCCTATTGAGGCCCTTAAGTAGCCAATTAATACCACTTAAGGGCCTCATCCTGCTGCCCCTAATATGAACCCAGTGGCAGGCATGCCTGTCGACATGCAGTATGGATGACAGGTAGAACTGTGCATCCAGATTGTCACCTCCAGAGGTTGGAGGGTCCCTCAATTAAAGGCACTCAATGTCTGATTGAGGGACTTGGCGTTGGAAAGTGGGGGGCCCACTGAGAGTCACCCCCTGTCCTTGCTGTCCCCACCCTGTGAAACACCTAGCCGCCCACCACAAAACACCTAGCCCCCCCACTTCTCTACTGCTTACCTGTGGCCGGGGTCATTCAGTACTGGGAGTCCGGTAGGTGTTTTTCCTGCAGCAGCTATCACGTGCTCTGTGGTGCTGCTGAGCACAAGATTGGCTGACAACTCTTGGTAGGTGAAAATTTCACCTCTGGGGTCTTGATTCCAGGGGCAGGCCTGCCGCTGGCCTTGCCACTGCCTGATTGGCTTTTTTTAGGCGGGCTTTCCCAAAAAGAGGCAACGTGGGTCTCTTGCTAGCTCTCCAGCCGGCAGGGGAGGTTTACGATGCCTCAACAACATTCCGCCCATGGTCTCTGCAGGGAGCCCCAGATCCTTTCTGGAACATTCCCAGATTTCTTAGCTCTGTGGCTGGCTCCACCCACAGGCTTAAGCAATCAAGTAAGAATCAGTGAACCAGACCAACCTATCAAAACCAGAATCAAGGAACAGAAGAACAAGAGTAGGCTATCCAACCCCTCAAGCCTGGTCTGCCTTTCCACGAGATGGATGAGCTGTGATCTAACTGCATATACCCATTTTTGCCTTACCCTTCGCACACCTGTAATACCTATGGATAACAAGTTACCAGGTCCAGTTGGAACCTAAATACCCTTTACCTCACCCAAGCACAAGTGTTTTTTTTTGTTATTCATTCATGGGACATAGCTGGCTGGGCCAGCACTCATTGCCAATCTCTAATTGCCCTTGAGAAGTACTCGTTCACTGGCATGGAGACATCCCGAGTGATGAAAATAAGATTTCCAACCCCGTCATCTCTTTGTGTCTCCCCATTCCCTATACAATCTCCAAGCCTTTAAAACTCAAGCTTGTTGCCATCCCCTGTAAAATCCATGGCTGCAGGGTGAAATATGAAGGTGCTCAGTCACTGGTAAATGCTGCTGTCTAAAAGCAAATTGCTTTACTTACTGCCACAAACCACACTGACCTAGTTCCATGTGCGCTGTGTATACCGATACTGTAGCAGTCGCAAACTATACTGAGATCAGAAATACTCTAAATGGAGCATGAATAAGCTTTGGTGTTGCAGTTTCATTGAAGAGCTGAGGGAGTGTAAGCTCAAACAAGATATTGAACCACTGATTAACGAACATAAAGATATAAGAGAAAGAGCGGGCTATTTGACCCTTGAAGCCTGCTCCCTCCCAATCCCTAAGATCATGGCTGATCAAACCTGCCTGACCCATTGCCCATGGGCTGAATTGTAGCCCCCGAAGCCATTCTGTGGGGCCCCTGGAGCCGCTGTTTAAAATGTTACTCAGACCGGTAAGTGAAGTTACTCTCCCAAGTTTGTTGGGATGAGCAGCGATCACCGGAGCAGCGATCACCGGAGGCAGCGATCACCGGAGCAGCGATCACCGGAGCAGCGATCACCGGAGGCAGCGATCACCGGAGCAGCGATCACCGGAGGCA
The DNA here is from genome assembly GCF_017639515.1 of Carcharodon carcharias. NCBI lineage: Eukaryota > Metazoa > Chordata > Chondrichthyes > Lamniformes > Lamnidae > Carcharodon > Carcharodon carcharias. The sequence goes on along the minus strand of NC_054492.1, from coordinate 31,734,977 downwards.
GCGATCACCGGAGGCAGCGATCACCGGAGCAGCGATCACCGGAGGCAGCGATCACCGGAGGCAGCAAATGTGCCAGGGGGAGAGAGAGAGAGAAAGAGAGGATTTTGGGGGGAGGGTGTCAGTGGCAAAGAAGAGAGAGAAGGTCCTGCAGGGTACGGGGAAAGAAGATGCTATGGGGCCCAGGGAGACAGAGAAGTTGATGGGCCGGGGAGGTGGAGGACAGATGCTGCAGGGCCCAGGTTGGGTGGGCGGAGGTGGGTGAAGAGATTCACTTCCAGGCAGAGTGTGTGTGAAAGAGAGAGACAGGGAGTGATTGTATGAGTGTGAGAGAGAGAGAGAGGGAGTGACTGTGTGTGTGTTTGTTATGTGAGAGAGAGGGAGAGAGTATATATGTGTCTGAGACAGGGAGAGGGTGTCCGTGTGTTGGTGAGAGGGAGGGTGTGTTTGTGTACGTGTGAGAGAGAGGAAGAGTGTGTCTGTATGTGTGTGTGTGAGAGAGGGAGAGGATGTCTGTGTGTGTGTGTGTGTGAGAGAGGGAGAGGATGTCTGTGTGTGTGTGTGTGTGAGAGAGGGAGAGGGTGTCTGTGTGTGCATGTGAGAGAGGGAGAAAATGAGTGAGTGTGTGTGTGTGTGAGAGAGAGAGAAGCATGTCTGTGTGTGTGAGAGAGAGGGAGAGGGTGTCTGTGTGTATGTGTGTCTGAGAGAGGGAGAGGGTGTCTGTATGTGTGTGTGTGTGTGAGAGAGGGAGAGGGTGTCTGTATGTGTGTGTGTGTGTGTGAGAGAGGGAGAGGGTGTCTATGTGTGTGTGTGTGCGAGAGGGAGAGGGTGTCTATGTGTGTGTGAGAGAGGGAGAGGGAGGGTGTGTTTGCATGCGTGTGAGAGAGAGGGAGAGGGTGTCTATGTGTGTGTGAGAGAGGGAGAAGGTGTCTATGTTTTGTGTGTGAGAGAGGGAGAGGGTGTCAGTATGTGTGTGTGTGAGAGAGGGAGAGGGTGTCTATGTGTGTGTGAGAGAGAGGGAGAGGGTGTCAGTATGTGTGTGTGTGAGAGAGGGAGAGGGTGTCTATGTGTGTGTGAGAGAGAGGGAGAGGGTGTCTATGTGTGTGTGTGAGAGATGGAGAGGGTGTCTATGTGTGTGTGTGAGAGAGGGAGAGGGTGTCTATGTGTGTGTGAGAGAGAGGGAGAGGGTGTCTATGTGTGTGTGTGAGAGATGGAGAGGGTGTCTATGTGTGTGTGTGAGAGAGGGAGAGGGTGTCAGTATGTGTGTGTGAGAGAGGGAGAGGGTGTCTATGTGTGTGTGAGAGAGAGGGAGAGGGTGTCTATGTGTGTGTGTGAGAGATGGAGAGGGTGTCTATGTGTGTGTGTGAGAGAGGGAGAGGATGTCTATGTGTGTGTGAAAGAGGGAGAGGGAGGGTGTGTTTGCATGCGTGTGAGAGAGAGGGAGAGGGTGTCTATGTGTGTGTGAGAGAGGGAGAGGGTGTCTATGTGTGTGTGAAAGAGAGGGAGAGGGTGTCTATGTCTACGTGTGAGAGAGGGAGAGGGTGTCTATGTGTGTGTGAAAGAGAGGGAGAGGGTGTCTATGTCTATGTGTGAGAGAGGGAGAGGGTGGCTGTGTGTGTGTGAGAGAGAGGGAGAGGGTGTCTATGTTTTGTGTGTGAGAGAGGGAGAGGGTGTCTATGTGTGTGTGAAAGAGAGGGAGAGGGTGTCTATGTGTGTGTGAAAGAGAGGGAGAGGGTGTCTATGTCTACGTGTGAGAGAGGGAGAGGGTGTCTATGTGTGTGTGAGAGAGAGGGAGAGGGTGTCTATGTGTGTGTGAAAGAGAGGGAGAGGGTGTCTATGTCTACGTGTGAGAGAGGGAGAGGGTGTCTATGTGTGTGTGAGAGAGAGGGAGAGGGTGTCTATGTCTATGTGTGAGAGAGGGAGAGGGTGTCTGTGTGTGTGTGAGAGAGAGGGAGAGGGTGTCTATGTTTTGTGTGAGAGAGAGGGAGAGGGTGTCTATGTGTGTGTGAAAGAGAGGGAGAGGGTGTCAGTATGTGTGTGTGAGAGAGATGGAGAGGGTGTCTATGTGTGTGTAAGAGAGAGGGAGAGGGTGTCTATGTGTGTGTGAAAGAGAGGGAGAGGGTGTCTATGTCTATGTGTGTGAGAGGGAGAGGGTGTCTATGTGTGTGTGAGAGAGATGGAGAGGGTGTCTGTGTGTGTGTGAGAGAGGGAGAGGGTGTCTATGTGTGTGTGAGAGAGAGGGAGAGGGTGTCTATGTCTATGTGTGTGAGAGGGAGAGGGTGTCTGTGTGTGTGTGAGAGAGAGGGAGAGGGTGTCTATGTTTTGTGTGTGAGAGAGGGAGAGGGTGTCTATGTGTGTGTGAAAGAGAGGGAGAGGGTGTCTATGTCTACGTGTGAGAGAGGGAGAGGGTGTCTGTGTGTGTGTGAGAGAGCGAGAGGGTGTCTGTGTGTGTGTGAGAGAGGGAGAGGGTGTCTGTGTGAGAGGGAGAGGGTGTCTGTGTGTGTGTGAGAGAGATGGAGAGGTTGTCTGTGTGCCTGTGTGAGAGAGGGAGAGGGTGTGTGTGTGTGTGTGTGTGTGTGTGTGTGAGAGAGAGGGAGAGAGTGAGTGAGTGTGTGTGTGTGTCTGGCTCAGTCCCAGTCTATGATTCTCAGTCACTCTCATCCACACACACTAACACATACTCTCACCCACTCTCACAGTGAGCGGGGATGAGTAAGTAAACACCTGAGACTGAGCCAGGCACACACACTCTCACCTTCTTACGCTCTAATGGTCATTTTATTAATTACTCTTTTTTTTAAAAAGTATTAATTTATCGATTTAACATTGTTTTATTTTTGCTCAGCAAGTTGTTTCTTCCCTTAACACTCAACCGTTAATTTTGAAATTCATGTACCTTTGCGAAATCTGCTCATCAGCCCCTTGAGTGTGAAAAAAGGGAAATGTGGCCCCCCAACCCCACTGCAAAAAGGTTGGATCAGTCTGTTCCACCTCAATTTATTAAACTTTAAAAATGATTTAATTTAATTACAAGTACAGTAATGAAGGAAAAAGTTATTCAACATAATGTCGTGTGTTTTAGAATGAAGTTAAAAAATATATGGTTGTGCAGTGGGTAGGGCCTTGCTGTCCCTCCATCCCTTCCCAAAAATTAATCTTGCTGGGAACCCCACAAATCCTAATGTCAACTGGGTATTCATCACTTAACCTTTCTCCATGAAGAGTAGCCTTTCACCTGCGCACCAAGAACTAGGCAAAAGCGACTGAACATCAATTCATGTGCAACTGGAAGATTAGAATGTCAAAATGTCAAAAGTTTGGCACCCGAATTATTGATTATAGGACTGTAATGTGAGCTTCTGACTGTGCAAACGCATCAGACCATTTCCAATATTTACAAATGCCAAGCAGTTACAAAGAACAGCATGTTCTCTAGGTTTCCCGTTACACTGGCACCAAAGATGGCATGACAGCACAATATTGCAGGAAAGAAATATTTACCCGGGGTTGACTTCAACTCTTTCAGTCTGAGCTGCCGCTGCCAACATTTGTACCTGCAGCTTACCTGGCTCAACAGGACATGCAAATTAAAAAATACAGGAGATGGGTACTTTCCCATATCGATATCCTCCTAATATCATTCCTGACATCTTTAAGAACAATTGAAATGTTTGCCGTTTTTTAATGTCCAGGTCAGCTCACTAAATGCCAGATTTAGTTTCATAATTATATATATTGTTGAAAAAAGGGAAATGTCGAAGCTTTTTGTCTTGCACTCATCAGGACACTTCGCAAGAACACCAATATAAGGGGGAAATAACAATGTATCCTGTATGTAAAGAGAATGCTAATTGGTTGGCAATTCAACTCTGATTGGTAGAGGCGTTGCCATGGAGAATGCAGCAGTGATAATGACTGACAGTTAGCTGCCAAGCATTGTTTGAAATTCAAATCAGGCACTTTGACCCTGATTAGTCAAGTCATTGCTTTGAGGAATGAATCAGTGAATGCTGTCACTTATTTTGTTTAGCTGAAACTGGTGCAATGTGTGTACATATTATATGTGTATGTTGCTCATGGCTCAGTGGGTAGCCAGAACCTCAGCCAATAGGCCATGGATTCAAGTCTCACTCCAGGGACTTCAGCATTAAGTCCATGCTGATGCTCCCAGTGCAATACTGTGAGTGTGCTACACTGTCGGAGATGCCGTCTTTTCGATGATACCCTAAATTGAAGCCCTGCTGTCCTCTTGAGTGGACCCATGGCATTACTTGAAGGAAAAGCAAAAGAGTTCCTCCCTGTTTCCTGTCCTTATATTTATCCTTCAAATGACAGTTTGAAGCAGATTCCCTGCTTGTTTTATCATTGCTGTTTGCGGGAGCTGGCTTTGCACGAATTGGCTGCCATCTTTCCTACATTACAAAAGTGACTACACTTTAAAAGTAGTTCATTGATTGTGAACTGGTTTGGGGCATCCTGAGGTTGGGAGAGGTGCTATATGAATGCAAGTTCTTTCTTCTTTTCCTAACATTGTGGATTCTAATGATATAACTTCAGCATTTACAAATGTTCCTTATTTTCAGTAATTTTTATTTCTTTCATATCAATCCAAGTAGCAATTAGAGTAATGCCCCACGGCCATCACTATCTGACAACTTGCCACTTAGGCAACCAGTTCGATCCTGACTCCGATAATTGGATGTCAGCAAGATGTAAGCAGTGGTCGAGCAACATCAACCTGCATTTATATAGCACCTTTAATGCGGTAAAATGCGGTAAAAATGTGGTAGTAAATTGTTATAATCCATAACAAAGTTATTCCTTTAATTTTCTGGATTACAATGCAAGCAAGACCAAGTAGGAGATTTAGGAAGGTGATGACATCTACTCAAGGGAAATGAGGAACCAGCTTTCCTTGCAGCACACTGAGTCTTCCTGATAACTCAATGTTCAAGTGTTTAAAGGAAAATAATAGCATGGGCCAACGGATTAAAAAGAAACTTTGCACTTCTTTCCACATTGCTACATTCATAGGATTACCAACCAATCCATTCCCCAGCCATAACATCACTCGCCTTGCTTGGCACAAATTCAATCATTTTTTTAACCAACCCCTTAGGATGACTGACAAGGCTTAATTACTCATCTCTTAATTATTTCTAACCTATTGGGACATTTAAGTCTCTCAGTTAAATATGTCTTTTCCACACACAGGTACGCACTGCTCCTGATGTTATCTAACTCTTCAATATTGATGCCAAATTTGCATAGGGTGCTCTGTTGTTTCTACTGAATGTTAGCATGCTACTGATGTCCACATGACCCACAACTGAACTTTGGCCTAGCAGGGAGATGCATCAAATCAAGGCAGGAGACTTCCACACATGAAGGAAGAGGGAATTGATGAGTAAGTCAGCTTGGATTGTGCTGGTCAATTGGACTGCCCTACTGCCCTCTGAATTCTCTGCATTTCTTCAATTCCAGACACTTCAGCATCCTTTGTCCTGATCACTCCACCATTGGTGGTCGAGCCTTCAGCCATCTCTGCATGAAGCTCTGGAATTTTCTCCCTAAACCTCTCCTCCTCTTTAACTTGCTCTCTCCTTCTTTAAGATGCTACTTAAAATCTACCTCTTTGACCTGTCCTAATATCTTTTTATGCATCATATTTTGTTTGATAATGGCTCTTTCGAAGCACCTTGGGACAGTTTACTATGTTAAAGGTGCAATAAAAATGCAAGTTGATGTTGTTGTGGTGGGCAGGTTTGCCAGTGACTTGGTTATTCTTTTGACTGATAAAGAGCTCAAGGTATGTCAGGTGGGCAGGAGAGCAGACCCACTTGTTGGGGAAGAGCTGTACCAGAACTACCAAGGATCAGATGCAGCAATAAAGGGCCAGGGAATAAGAGTCCCCTCATGACCTATTGGGTGTGTAGAGTACTTGAGTATCAAGCTGAATTGTGTAGTTCAGGAAAGCTCCAAGTTCCCCACCTGTACTGACCTCAGTACCTCTGGACTTGGGTAGTAATGAGAAGGAGGTAAGCCAGGGTTCTTTACCTGACCAACTATGCAACCATTTCTGCTGGGAAGTGGGTGTGTGTCTGCCATGTTGGGTGAGGATTGGGATTGACATAGTTCAGCAGTGTTCCAACTGGCATCCGCAGATCCCCTTCTGGGGTAGTCCAAAATTTGGTGCCATAAATATTAGATAGCCATTAATAAATCTCAGAAGGTATTCTGGAGAAACCTCTTTACCAAGAGAATGGTTACAATGTGGAACTTGCAAGAAGCAGTTGCAGCAAATAGCATTGATGCATTTAAGGGGACACTAGAGAAAGGAGAAAGGGATAGAGGGTTATTCTAATGGGGTTAGATGAAGAGGGATGGGAGGGGGCTCATGTGGAGCATAAACACCAACCTGGAGCAATTGGGCTGAATGTTTCTGTGATGTGAATTTGATGTAATTCTCTGTCCTGTCCATCGGATTTCTAAATTGCTTGGCTAATTGTTGACTTACGAGCATTGTATTTGTGTTGCTGTGTTATGCCATAAAAGCTGTTGCCCTTTAACTATCTGGCATTCTGTTTGGAAATTAAGAGCGTTTCAGTATTTACTGAAGGTCCTCAGAATTTGTAGGGGGCTCCACACAAGCAGTGAGGTGGGACATTTGCAAGTGCTTGTTGGGAAAATTGTTAATCTAGCAAACTCCTGCAGGAGGTGTATCCCAGCTTGGTTTGGTGTCTTGAATAGAGGAAGGAAAACTGTTGCGGGGGGGGGGGTGGTGCAGGGCATGGGGGAAGAAGAGGAATGAAAGGAAAGTGAGTTTGGAGAAACGGATGAACTGATGTTACTTGAGTGGCAGAAAGCTACTTTACTTTATCAGCTTAACAAAGCTGCAAGGTAACTCACCCATGGTAAATTATGGAGCGCAATTCTCCTGCTCTAGCTGTAGAACTGGAGTCAGAAGTCACCTTGTCTGGCTAGAACTCCATGGTTGACTGGCCGTAATGAATCTCATCACTTATTGGCTGTGCCACGAGGTGCAGAGGCTCCCAGAAGCAGACTGTTCCCGTGTTAAATAAAAGGAAGAAAAATCTGAGATTGCTGTCTCGCCTCACTGCAGGACCTCGAAGTGAAAGGCCTTCCAGGGTAGTGCAAAGGTGAACAAGCACATTTCCTGGTAGGTAGTTTTAACAACAGTTCGTTCCCCGAGACGCGGTTGCAAAAGCTCAGGGGGTCATTAATTTTAATTTTTACCAATTACTGAAATAAATTCCAGGATTGCTTCGGGTCACCGGATCAGTTATAAAATGAAAATGGTCCTCTCTCAATCTTTTTCCAACTCCCCCCCCTCCTCCACAGTTTAAAGTCCCCAGATCCTCCTGGTTCCTTGTGCTTCACAATTGTGACATCATCACGTGTTGTGTGATGCGCCGCACATGGCTTGTGAAACATGTGATGATGTCATGTGTGGCCATCTCACAGGGCCCAAGGGTCACCAAATTCGTTCAGCGAACAGAATCAGCCGCCCTTGAAGGCTTGAGGTTTTGTTGGGGTGGAGCTCAGTGTTAACGGGTGGGCTGTTCCTTGTCAACAAGACCCTGGCGGAGGTCAGCATTTCTCCTTTTGTTGATCGTCATTATCACTGAGCTCGTGTCAAGGTAATTAGAAGTGAAATTGCCGGTGTAGTAGAGGAATTTCTGTGGGCAGCCATTGAATCACTGGAAGTGACATTTGGAGAAGGTCCCAGCATTTGATGAAGGTTACAGGTGATCAGAAAATAACGTTTCAAAAAAAGAATTTGAAAGTACAGGGAAAAAAAAATTCCAAGCCTTTTGTGACAGTTTAAAATTCTTGCTCATTTAAATAGTTTCCTTGCATTTCTCCTGTCCACAATACCACGGCTGCAGTGTGTACCATTCATAGGATTCACTGCAGTAACTCACCCACAGCACCTCCCAAACCCGTGACCTTCACCACCTCGAAGGACAAAGGCAGCAGGTACATGGGAACACTGTCACTTTCAGAACGCCCTCTGGGTCACACAGTATCCCAGCTTGGACTCTGGGTCAAAATCCTGGAACACCCTACCTAACAGCACTGTGGAAGTACCTTCACCACTAAAGACTATAGTAGCTGAAGAAGGTGACTCACCACTACCTTCTTAGGGGAAGCTAGGGATGGGCAATAAATGCTGGCCATGCCTGCGGTGCCCACATCCCAAGAATTATCTATTTTAAAGCACCTGCAAGAGCTTGGAGTTCCCTGCATTTTGATGCACTATAAAATGAGCAGTTCACCCCGTTCAATGGATCCTTTTACCCACATCCAATATTCTCCCTCCACCTAGACCCCTCCCTCTGGATTCTTACCTTCTCTTGATCTTTTCATTGAGAACTGTCGGCGTGACATTAATCGTCTCAATTTCTCTGCTCCTCTCACCCATTCTAACCTGTCTCTCTCTGAACTTACTGCACTTCCGTTCTCTCAGGTCCAACCCTAACATTGTCATCAAACCCGCTGACAAGGGTGGTGCTGTTGTTGTCTGGCGCACTGACCTCTACCTCGTGGAGGCTGAGTGTCAACTCACAGAAACTTCCTCCTACCTCTCCCTGGACCATGACCCCACCACTGAACATCAAGCCATTGTTTCCAGGACTGTCACTGACCTCATCTCCTCTGGAGATCTTCCTCCACAGCTTCCAACCTGATAGTCGCCCAACCTCGGACGGCCCACTTCTACCTCCTACCCAAAATCCACAAACAGGACTGTCCTGGCAGACTGATCGTGTCAGCCTGTTCCTGCCCCACGAAACTCATTTCTCGTTATCGTGACTCCCTTCTCTCTCCCTTTGTCCAGTCCCTTCCCACCTACATCCGTGATTCCTCTGACACCTAACGTCACATCAACAATTTCCAGTTCCCTGGCCCCAACCGCTTCCTCTTCACCATGGACGTCCAATCCCTCTACACCTCCATCCCCCACCGGGATGATCTGATGGCTCTCCGCTTCTTCCTCGAACAGAGGCCCGAACAATCCCCATCCACCACTACTGTCCTCCGTCTGGCTGAACTTGTTCTCACGCTGAACAATTTCTCCTTAAACTCCTCTCACTTCCTCCAAATAAAAGGTGTGGCTATGGGTACCCGTATGGGCCCCAGCTATGCCTGTCTCTTTATGGGGTATGTGGAACATTCCTTGTTTCAGTCCTACTCTGGCCCCCTCCCACAACTCTTTATCTGGTACATTGATGATTACTTCGGTGCTGCTTCATGCTCTCGCCGGGACATGGAAAAATTTATTAATTTTGCTTCCAATCTCCATCCCTCCATCATTTTCACATGGTCCATCTCTGACACTTCCCTTCCCTTCCTTGACCTCTCTGTCTCAATTTCTGGTGATAGACTGTCCACCAATATCCATTATAAGCCTACGGACTCCCACAGTTACTTCGACTACAGATCCTCACAACCCGCTTCCTGTAAGGACTCCATCCCATTCTCTCAGTTCCTTCGCCTCCGTCGCATCTGTTCTGATGATGCTACCTTCAAAAACAGTTCCTCTGACATGTCCTCCTTCTTCCTTAACCGAGGTTTTCCACCCACGGTCGTTGACAGGGCCCTTAACCGTATCCGTCCCATCTCTTGCGCATCCGCCCTCACGCCTTCTCCTCCCTCCCAGAAACATGATAGGGTCCCCCTTGTCCTCACTTATCACCCCACCAGCCTCTGCATTCAAAGGATCATCCTCCGCCATTTCCGTCAACTCCAGCATGATGCCACCACCAAACACATCTTCCCTTCACCCCCACCCTCCCCCCCCACCACCCCTCCGGCAGCATTTCATAGGGATCATTCCCTCCGGGACACCCTGGTCCACTCCTCCATCACCCCTTACACCTCAACCCCCTCCCACGGCACCTTCCCATGCAAATGCAAAATATGTAACACCTGCATCTTTACTTCCTCTCTCCTCACCGTCCAAGGGCCCAAACTCTCCTTTCAAGTGAAGCAGCATTTCACTTGCACTTCCCTCAACTTAGTCTACTGTATTCGTTGCTCCCAATGCGGTTTCCTCTACATTGGAGAGACCAAACGCAGACTGGGTGACCGTGTTGCAGAACACCTTTGGTATGTCTGCAAGAATGACCCAAACCTCCCTGTCGCTTGCCATTTCAACACTCCACCCTGTTCTCTTGCCCACATGTCTGTCCTTGGCCTGCTGCATTGTTCCAGTGAAGCTCAACGCAAACTGGAGGAACAGCACCTCATCTTCCGACTAGGCACTTTACAATCTTCTGGACTGAATATTGAATTCAACAACTTTAGATCTTGAACTCCATCCTCCATCCCCACCTCCTTTCTGTTTCTTCTCCCTCCCTTTTGTTTTTTCCAATAATTTACATAGATTTTTCTTTTCCCACCTATTTTCATGACTTTTAAATGTATTCCACCCGTGGTTTATTTCACCCCACCCCCACTAGAGCTACCTTGCTTGTCCTGCTCTCCACTCTTAATTAGCACATTCTTTTAGATAATATCACCACCTTCAACACCTCTTTGTTCTTTTGTCTGTGACATCTTTTGGTTATCTCCACCTATCACTGCTTGCTTGTCCCAACAACCCCCCCCCCCACTTCTTCCCCTCACCCTCCTGCCCCTTAAACCAGCTTATATTTCACCCCTTTCCTATTTCTACTTAGTTCTGTTGAAGGGTCATGAGGACTCGAAAGGTCAACTTTGCTCTTCTCCGCCGATGCTGCCAGACCTGCTGAGTTTTTCCAGGTATTTCTGTTTTTGTTTAGGAACACAGCATGTTGTAGTTGCCAGCGATATCAAATTTATTTCAGTTCAGCACAGCCTGGCCTCACTCCCCTGCTGGCTCTGTGGAGAATGTACCACATCCTGCGGTGCTGAGCCTGAGAATCAGTTCCACAATTCGAGATTTTGGGGCAGAAGGGTTCAAATCGACTAAATAGGGCCTTGTTCTGTGGAATTTAAGATATATTCTCTGCCTTTGTGTGTTGAGGAGGGCAGGAGGCTCACTCAATCTCCAACATTGCACATTGGAAAATCTAGCAGATGCTCCTTTGATTATCTGACCATTAACCTTGGAAAACACAGTTGAAAACAACTACTTCGGTCAGACGAACCACTTTGGCTCTGAAGAAGGTTCATACAGACTCAATACGTTAACTTTGTTTTTCTCTCTCCACAAAGGCTGTCAGACCTGTTGAGTTTTTCTAGCATTTTCTGTTTTTGTTACTCTGGTCGGACAGTTTGCAACTGTCATTGAGACCCTTGAAAGCAATGTCCACCAAAGGTGTGAATAACAATGGGTTATTACTTGGTTTAACTGAGCTTTTTTGAAGTCCATGGCTTACCTCACCTGAGTTTTAGCATGTTTCAAACCAAAATCTACACACCAGGCCGAAGGGGGTAATGAACAGGTGGGATTTATTGTGGGGGAAGTCATGATCGATGGAGTTTAAGACAAGTTCGAGCTCATGAAGCAAGCAGGGTGAAAGACAGGGAAGGATGTCAGTCCAGTCGTCAAGTTTGGAATTGTCAAAAGCATGTTTGAGGATTCAGTGTTAGAGATGGTTAATGCTAAGGGGATGAAATAAACAATCTCAGTATTGATCAGCTGTGGCTCAGTGGGTAGCAATCCTACCTTCTGAGTTAGAAGGTTATGGGTTCAAATCCCACTCTAGAGACTGAAGCACAAAACCCAGATTGACACTCCAGTATAGTGGTGAGGGGGTGCTGTCCTTTGGATGAGATGCTCAACTGAGGCCCTGTCAGGAGGACATAAAAGATCCTGTGGTATTGAAGAGTCAAGGGTGTTCTCCCCTGTGTCTTAGCCAATATTTATCCCTCGATCACTGTAATTAAACAAATTACATGGCCATTTTCACAGTGCTACGTGTAGGAGCCTGCTGTGTGCAAATTGGCTGCCACATTTCCTACATTAGAACAATGACTACACTTTATTAAATATTGGCTCTAAAGCACTTTGGGATGACTTGTGGTTTTGAAAGTTGCTGTATAACTGCAACTTCTTTCTCTCTTTAGGATTTAAAACTCAGCTCAGTATCAAACATAACACCAAGATTACAAATAATTAGCTCAACCTGAGAGAGAATCACCGGCAATTGTAATGGAATTAGCGCTGAGGGATTGGATGGACCGATCGTAAGGACCTTGGTCTTCCCGACAGCAAACTGCAGGCTCGACACTGGACACCAGTAAGAGAGGGAAGTTGAAGGGGTAGAAATAGCAGTGGACAGGTAGGACAGAATTTTCCATTCCTGCCAGTAGTGGGTAGTGGCACTTAATTTGGCAGGAGGCAAAAATCTGTTTCCCGGGGGCAGAATAAACTGTTGGAATTTTGTTCTCCCGACTTTCAAGTCGGGTTAAAGGCTGGTCAAGCTTCCCAACGAACAATGTCAGGAACCTTATTTGCATGTATTGGCAACTCATGCATGCTAATCAGAAGGCTTCCTCGCCAGAATTAAGTTTTCCCTCCAAATTAAGTTCCCTGCCAGCGGGAATTTAAAAGGTTTAGTTTAACAACTGCAAATAAGTGGCCTGCACCTGCAAAGCTTCACCTGTTCCATGACTTTGAGGCCCATAGATGTTGCTTTCTCCTTCTTGGGGAACCTTGAATAGCTTCACCCTAATGCCATCAGCGAATGCTGCATCAAGGCTGGACAAGGCAGGCAACTGAAGGCTGGAAGAGGGTAGTTTGGAAGATTGGAGTGAGGATTGGACATGGGAGGCAGGCATATGAGGGCGAGAACAATGTCCGGGAAGGGGGCGGGGACAATGTCCGGGGAAGGGGGAGGGGACGGCGTCCGGAGAAGAGGGCAGGGACAGCGCCCGGGGAAGGGGGCGAGAATGATGTCCGGGGAAGGGGGCAGGGGCGGCGCCCGGGGATGGGGGCGGGGATGATGTCTGGGGAAGGGGGCGAGGAGAATGACTGGGGAAATAAAGGGAACAGTGTCTCTGAGGGCGGGGTCGATGGTGGGATCCTTGGGGGGGAGGGGATCCCAGGGGACTGGTGATAGGAGGGGACAGTTACTGTCAGATGGGGGAGTGGGGTGTGGCAGGTCCAGGCTGAGAGTCTGGTAGGTGAAATTCTCATTGGGTGGGTCTTGGAGGGGGAGAAGACAGGTGGCTTAGATAATGGGAGGGTGCAGGGCTTGGGTGGGCCTGGGGATGGTGACAGATGTTGACTCTGAGGGGAGGAAAGGCATCATGGAGGTGGATCGTGAAAGCGTCCAGAGTAACAAAGGTGACAGAAGAATGAGGAACGGTGATATTGGGTGGGTCTGTGCTGTTGGGGGGGTGGGGGGAAGTTGGTGTGTGACAGTGGGAGGGTAGAAGGTGGTGGAGCGAGTCTGAAAGGTGTCGCACATTTTTCCAATCTGACCTTGACCACATAGTTAGTCAGTGAGATCCCTCGAGGTGGGAGGAGGGTCTTTTTGGGTGGATGGAGTTCAAGGTCAGCACAAGTGGCCGACTAAAGGGACACCCTAATAATTATGAGGTAACTGGATGTCAAAGATGCTCACTTGTGTTCTCCTCTCTGGGTGAAGCCTGCATTGCAGCAAGTTTGTTCCCGACTCATGGGTTTCATAACATCGAGATCCCAGCGCGGTGTGGAGCTGCCATTCATTCTGTGCCATTTACCATTGGCTTCATTCAGAGGCAGGGATGAAGGGAGGGAGGGAGGTGGAGCACCTCAAAGGTGCACAGATTAATCAGGGATTATGAGGTGCCTAGATAGATTAGTTAGGGATGTCCTGTTCCCCATAGCAGGGAGGTCAATTACCAGGGAGGCACAGATTTAAGGTGACTGGTAGATGGATTAGACGGGATATGAGGATGAACTTCTGGCGGTGTTTGGGATTCACTGCCTAGTTTGGTGGTGGAGGCAGAAATCCTCAACTCATTTAAGAGGCACCTGGATCTGCACCCAAAGTGCTGTAACCTGCAAGACTATAGACCGGGTGCTGAAAGGTAGGGTTAAAATGGGCAGTTAGTTTTTTTAATCTTTTCTTTTTCAGCCAGCGCAGACATGATGGGCTGAATAGCCTCTTTCTGTGCTGTAACTTTTCTATGATTCTGTGCTTGGAGGAGGGCAGCCAACCTACGACTCCAACCCTCCATCCTCCTGGGTGCCAGACAAGGGATCATGCGGTTAGTCTTTCCATGCTGCCAAGGCGATGGTCTCCATAGAGTTTCGAGAGTAGTGGAGACAAGAGGAAGTTTCCGTATGAGGCTTCTCGCACACGGCTCTCATCACCCTGGTCAAATAACAGTGTCTCCATACGCATTCATGTACGAACGGGAGGAACACCCATATCTGGTCCTCCAGGATGTCCTTTACCTGGAAGGGGTTGGGCGGGGATGCCATGTGTAGGCGGAGTCCAGGTGAAGGGCTGAGCATGTGCCTGCTGGCTTTGAGATGGAGGGAAATCTGTAAAGGACATGATCACTTAATGTATCACTTCAATTCGTTCACACGTCCACTGAGGCATTGACAGAGCAGGCTGCCTTGGTAATGGCTCTCATCCAGATGAGGGAAAGGAGGGCACATTGCAGGTTGGCACAGGGCTAGGAGGAACAAAGGCCTAAGCAGCAAGAGGCCGCGGGGTCTCTATGAGGTCAAGAGGCTGGTGAATATGGAATACTGCAACAGTGAGCATTGGCCCCACTGTGGGTGTATCGCCAAAGGTGCTCATCTAGAGATGAGTGACAGGCAATGCCGGAGGTGCCCTTATATGTCCCGGGAAGTGGTTGCTCACATCTGCCAGCTTCTCCAGTGTGAGCTGTGGCTGCAACGGCTCTGGAGAAGTAATGTAGAGCTCCTGGCCTGCAGTGAATGAATGTGTGTCCGCATGCCCATTAAAAATAGCACCAGGACATCCAACACCATGCAGTAATGGCAGGGCGGGTAACTTCCCGCCACAGGATTCACCGAACTCTTCGCAGTTGCATAATTAATGAGCTCAAAAGCGTAAGATCGTTCGCGTTCATCCACCCTGCCGCTCAGCAGAATCACACCAACTTTCCCACCCAACACTGGACTGAGTCTCCAGAATGGAAAACTCCGTCCACAGAGCTGGGTGTAAGCATACATACGGAAGATAACCAACGCGTGCAGGGATTGTTGCCAACGGCGTTCATATAAACCGGGAAGACATAGGACCTGAGGACAGATCATTGAGCAACTCTGAATGTGGCAAACTGGAAGGATAAAAGTTAGTTTTGGAAAATTCAGGTGTTTCATCAAGGACACTTACAATTATCCACATTTATAGAACTATTAACAGTGTTTCTAAAACATGATATCATGAGAACAAGATCTGTTCAGCAAAGCAATCCTGGCAATAAAATCGAACAATTCTATTTGTCAAATTAATGTATTTTGCGATAGTTCCTTTCCATGCTTATAAATAATTCATCTAATTAACATACTGCAAAACTACATTTTCGAGGCTTGGACAAGCACTGTTAAACTAAGTAGGTACATTGCTCAGTGCCTATTTTCCTTTCTGGCTCAGCATTATTTAACGGGATTCTTACAAAACGCTTCCTTCCAGTAGCTAGGAAGAAACTAGCTCGAGCTTTCAAGAACAGTCTGTAGAAAATACGTCACAGTCCAAACTCATTTCACATGTCTTTGGGACATCTTGTTGAGCTACAGTGAAAGGGAACTTAACAAGACTGCTCTAGGAGTGCTTGATGGTAAAGGTAGGTGATTATTTAGAAAAGAATATAACAAAAAGCCCAGAGCTACAACACTCTACCCCTTTTTGATTGATCAATGCCAACTTCCTGCCATCTCACCAGATTCCCGATCAATAGGTTTTTGGGTCCGAAGGGAATTGAAGGATAATGTCGGAAGGTTGAATTGAGGTAGAAGATCAACCATGTTGAATGGCAGAACAGACTCAAAGGGCCAAATGGCCTACTCTTATTTCAAATATTCTTATTCCCTCCTTCTCCAGAACAATTAATTTAATTGGGGTAGGAATTTATCTGGGCCATACAGGCATCAGCATAAATCTCCTTAACTTAAGGCTTCCTTTAATTCCCCCAACCCCCAGTGTCAACAGACAGCCAATTCAATCACATTAGCTTCCCAACCAGCAGGTTAGGTTACAGTTATCCACAGTGCATCGAATATTCATTTCCTATCTGTCACAATTCCTTTCTCACACTCAAATTTCTGTGCCACATTCACCAAAAGGACAGGAGTTCTTTGAATCACAAAGATACCACAGCTGGAATATCTGCAGCCTCTCAATGGGCCTTATCACAAAATCACCCAGAGTTCTGACATGCAGACAAACTGACCTGGGTATCTATTTCAAGAATCATAGGAATTGTATCTTTCAGCCTTAAAGAGACACACTTAATGCTTTACGTTCTTCTACCCCCATTATCTGACTTACTAGTGAGTGTCAGCTATGATTCAATGGGTAGCTCTCTTCCCTCTGAGTCAGAAGGATGTGGGTTAAAGTCCCACTCCAGGGACCTCAACACAGAGTCCAGGTTGACACTCCAGTGCAATACTGAGGGAATGCTGCACTATTGGAGGCGCCTCTTTTGGGTAAGATGTTAAGCTGAGGCCACATTTGCCTTATTAGGCGAGCGTAAAGATCCCATGGTACTACTTGAAGAATAGCAGAGGAGTTCTCTTGGCATCCTGACCAATATTTGTCCCTGATCCAACAACACAAAAACAGATTAACTGGCCATTGTCACATTGCTGTTTGTGGGAGTTTGCTGTGTGCAAATTGGCTGCTGCATTTCCCACATTGCAACAGTGGCTACACTTCAACAAATACTTCCTTGGCCATCAGGTGCTTTGAGATGCCCTGAGGTCATGAGAGGCGCTATATAAATGCAAGCCTTGCTTTCCTTTCTTATGAGTGAGGCTACAGGAAATTTGCTAATCTGTGAAAAGAAATAAAATGAAGCGACGTTGCACCTAGAGAGGGACATGGCAGATTTAAGACGCAGCTTGGTTTTACAATGCTGTCAGCCTCGTCAGGGCACTGCCGCAGAAAGACACCCCTTGGGATGAGAAATTATTCCATGTTGTGCTGCGACCAGCGCATATCCATTCAAGACACTGGCTTATTATCCAGTTTCCTTAGCATTTAATCATTTACTGAAATGTGGAGAATTTATTGAAGGGCAAAAAGCAACCTACTTAAAACACCTTTTCTCATCAACCTGTAAAGGGACAAGGTCTCCAGGAAGGCTATATTGCTGCTTCATGCCCCCCCACCATCCCTCTCTTAAAGAACTGTGCTCTGGCTATAGGGAGTACTTATCCACAACAGCTTCACCAATTCATCATTTCTCACGTGTGAAGCTAGACAGTAAGCTAGACTCTTCAACCATGGAAGGCTTCAAAACCAAGGCCGATTGCATCCTCACTTGATTGACTCACGTGGCCATTTCCAGTGGGAGGTGCTGAATAACAATCAGAAGTGGGAACCCTGGTATAATTTCCCCTTGCCTAACGCAGAGGTTTGAGACTAATGGTAGCACTCCAGCTGCTGATCCAGCTTGCATTCACCACAGATTGGCTGCCAAACTTGGACATTGTGGCCCTTACAACACTGAGACAGCTGATCTCAACCCTGGCAAGCGGTAGCAATGCTATGACTGAATTCAGGAATAAATGGGTTATGGAGGACGTAATTGAGTGGAGGGAGGACACGTAAAAAAACACTGACCAATGTTTGCACTCCTGTTCTTTCTCCAGAAACTGTCTCCTTCCACCACTTGAAAGTATCCTGACATTGGGTAAGGTCAGAATCAGTCCTGGCTGTTGCACTTTGCCGGTTTGTTGTATAATTTAAAAAATCTCAGAGCGATACAGAGATAATGCTAGTTTCTAAATGTGCAGCAAGTTTATTTACAGTGCTTCAGAATATCTCTGCAAACCCAAAGTGTCTGCACTCGCACTTACATCTCAGCTTCTAGTAGCTTCTGTGGTGTCTGTTTACTTAACTCTGAATCCACACCCAGGCTTAACCAATCAAGCACAGTGAGCTTGGATCAGTTACCAGACTCTCATAATCAAACAGAACAATTGAACACTACAACTGTAATGCCTCTGATGGAACAGCAAACGGAATGCTCACTATCCATGCTTACAATGATGAAGAATATTCAGCTGGGGGAGCTGTGATGCCATAGGTCCAGACAAACCTTTTTCAGAAGAGAAATGGGCTGGAAATGGGACAAAATGAAAGGGTGTGAATTCCTTCCAAAACACTAATACCTGTTGCATGTTGAAGGAATGTCGGCACTGCTGCATTCAAGTGAGCATTTGTTTAATTCATACTGTGTCTGTATTTTATATGTATCAAGGGCTTTTATAAGTCTTCATCAGTCAGAGTTCCATTAAGATAAGAACCTAATCATCTCTGAAGAGGATCAATGAGGAAATTTGATTTCAGAAGTATTAAACCTGTTGCTGCTCATCAGTAAAAGCAAACTGCGTGAGAAAAAAAAAATCAGAATATGAGGTAAAATGATTTGAGTAGTCAGTTAACCCTGTGATATATCTCACCTCAAAATTCAACGGCATTATCATGGCTGAATCCCACATGATCAGCAGCCTGGGGATTACCATTGACCAGGAATTTAACAAGACCAGTCATATAAGAGCAGGTCAGAGGCCGGGAATTCTGAAGCAATTAACTCACCTCCTGACTCCCTAAAGCCTGCCCACCATCTACAAAGCACAAGTCAGGATTGTGATGGACATTCTCCAGTTAACTGGATGAGTGCAGCTCCAACAACACTCAAGGAGGTCAACATCATCCAGGACAAAGCAGCCCGCTTCATCAGTACCCCATCCACCACCTTCAACATTTAATCCCTCCACCATCAACACACGATGGCAACAGTGTGCACCATCTACAAGATGCACTGCAGCAACTCATCAAGGCTCCTTCAACAGCACCTCCCAAACCTGCACACTCTACCACCTAGAAGGACAAGGGCAGCAGATACATGGGAACACCACCATCTGCAAGTTACCCTCTTAGGTCACTCACCATCCTGACTTGGAAATATATCGCCGTTCCTTCACCGTCGATGGGTCAAAATCCTGGAACTGCCTCCCTAACAGCACTGCGGGTGTACCTACACCACATGGACTGCAGTGGTTCAAGAAGGTAGCTCACCACCATCTTCTCAAGGGCAATTAGGGATAGGCAATAAGTGATGGCCTAGCCAGTGTCGCCCACACCCCATGAAAGAATAAAGAAAAAGAAAAAATATGGGGAGGAGAACCATTTTAATATTTAGTGACATTGTAAATGGGCAATATCGGATCAGTTGCTCTCTCGGCTCCTCAGGCAGTGAGGGTTGGTATTTCCAAGAACAAGATTAAACGATGTGGGCTTTCTTCGTCTGAACCCATCTTCTGATCTTGTACAGCAGCTTTAGAAACAGGCAGGGTTAAATCTGCTGCACAGCTCAACTTTAACAGAAAGCCAACACAACTGCACTGTCCCATCAAAGCCCACTGATGATCTTCCATGATGTAAACGTAGCACCTAAAAATCCCACATTTGATCCTTGGACTGTGCTGAATTAGCTGGTCTTACCTGGAGCAGCAGTTTGAGCTATTCATTGCTCATGGTAAACCTGGGCAAGAAATGGTTCACTGCTTCCTCTCCTACATGCAATAGGCATTTCTGCGAAGTGTGTGCCTGCGGGGATCATGGGCAGTGAGTGTGGTGCTCAGCTGTGATGCCCTCCATAGCCAAACAGCCCACCCAGGCTTACTGCCTTAGGTTTACACCTGAAGAATGAATGGCCACATGGACAAAATACTGGAAGACTGCAAGCTCTGTGGAAAATATTCCCCAGAAAAAGTAAGCATCATTAGGAGAGGATGTGAGGGAGAGAAAATCTGGGGGAGCAACAACTCAAGTTGAGTCTTAATATAACATTATGTTGGATAACAGATGTATAAATAATTAGAGAAACACCATAAGGCCTATCCAGGCCTCTTCAGTCTTGGACAATCTAATGGAATTTACCTTATAATTGTTTAGCCTGATGAGAGAAAGTTCTGCATAAAGAATCCCTCAACTCATCCAGACATCCAGTAAAAGTCATCACACTGCCATTGGGCACTGTTGGGGGTGCAAGAGTTTAGCCAGGAATGGATGGGGGAGTCGGCCAAGTGTCAAAACCCTCCTCAGCACCATTACTTTGAGGCCTGGCCTATTTTAACTCTTGAGTCCTCATTTGCAACCACCAGTCAGCTGCCTACAGGAAGCACCTGAAAGAGGCAGTGGGTGATGGGGTTGGGGTGAGGGGGGAGGGGGGAGGGGGCAGTGTAGTGACAAAGGGTAGGACTGGCCTGGAGTTTCCAGGAATTGAAGATCAATCCCCAGGACACTGCTGTGTGCAACCCTGGAGAAAAATCATTGGGGCATTAAAAAAGATTGTAAAACTCCACTGAACGTTTCTCTTTACAAGATATAAAAATGTTGAAAGTGGAAGGATAGAAGGTGGTTTTGCTGAGAGTCAAGCATCACCCAACTGGGTAATGAGTCTTTTGGCTTTCTAATTAGCGTAGGCAGGCAGAACATCACCACGACAGATGTGTTGGCTGACGAATGGCTGGAGTGTGGGGGAAAGTCATGTGATGAAACCTCCAAGAATACATTTAATCGCGGTTGGCAACTGTAGGTTGACATAGTTGCACAGGTGGGAAGTGGAGTAGGGGGAAAGCTAGGGCAGCAAAGATCCAGACTCCCCTTTTGTGGCCTAGGGGATCAGTCCTGCTCCCCCCCACCAGCACCCCAACAAGGGAAAAATCCACACTTACCTGAGTGAGACAAGCACCTAAGGGACTAGGGCATTAGGTTTTAGGAGGTGATTTTAACTGCGCAGCTGCCCTGTTCATGTCCAGTGAGGTGGGTTAAATTGGATCCTGCACCTGCTAATGTGCTTGTGATGGATATCACGACTGAAGGTCTGTCAACCGGGAACAGTGATTCGTCGGGAAGAGCTGGAATGTTGTACCCATTGAAATGGTGTTTCTAGAATGGAGTATTTGGCTGGTTTTGAGTATTGGCAATGCACAAAATTTGTTACAACTGCAATGTAAGAGCACAGTGATGCAGCAACTGGAATAAATAGGCAGAATAGCCATTGGCCACATTTTCCTGGCAGAAAAATGAACTGGGATCCAAAGTGACTGGAACAAAGCCAAATTCAACTGCACAAATGGGTGCCTACAAGTGACAGACAATATCCTGCTAGTAGAGGTTGCATGATATACAGATATTAGATACATGTCCTTGCAAACAGTGTAATGTAAACTAAACCGACACTCAACCTTTCTAAGTATCTGTTTGTATTCCCCGCTTGCTAAAGCTATAAACTAACACTGGAGTGTAGTTCCCATTCTCTGGCACTTCACCCAGAAGCCCATTCTTTATGTGTGACCATGGACAGTTCAGATGTAATCCTGCCTGAACAGAGAATATATTCCTTTGGGGGAGGGAATTTACAGCAAAAATTGATGTAATACAGAGAAGAGAATGCAAAAGCTCTACTAGAAACAGGGAGGAGCAAAGGCAATGTCACTTTACGTTAATTCCTTTGGACTAAGTGTCTCTCTTCATAATCAGCATTACTCTCATGTCATGAAACAGAGGTTTAATTTAAAATCTTATTACCCAACCTTATCATTCACTTCAGTACAACAATCTCTGCCAGCAGAATGCTAAACGTGCTTCATTTCCATTTTTGCTGGTGACCCTATTTGAAATGGGACAGCTAAGTAAATCCATGAAGGAAGACAGATCTGTGGATTTCAACCTCTATCACTGAAAGAAGGTTATTAGACAGCCTCTGCTCCAAAGGCTAAGTTGGTAAAGGAGATTGAGCCACACAAATGGAACCAGTTCCAGGCTCAATCCTTGATTTGCTCGGAGTCCACTGCTCTCAGTTGGGATGCTAAAGTTTTCTCAGTGCCCCTCAGCTTGAGGGATGAAAATATCATTCAGCTTTCCCATTATCAAATCACTTGCAGGAACCCTATTGGACACAGGCAGGATAGAGTGAGGTTTGACTCTGTTACCCACCATCTTGAATTTATTTTTTTAACTTCATTCACGGGATGTGGACATCACTGGCTAGGTCAGCATTTATTGCCCATCCCTAATTGCCCTTAAGAAGATGATGGTGAACTGCCTTCTTGAACCACTGCAGTCCACACAGTGTAGGTACACCCACAGTGCTGTTAGGGATCTTGACCCAGTGACAGTGCAGGAATGGCGATATATTTCCAAGTCAGGATGGAGTGTGGCTTGGAGGGGAACTTGCAGATGGTGTGGTTCCCATGCATCTGCTGCCCTTGTCCTTCTCAGTGTTAGAGGTCGTGGATTTGGGAGGTGCTGTCGAAGAAGTCTTGGTGAGTTGCTGCAGTGTAATTTGCAAATGGTTAACACTGCTGCTACTGTGCTTTAGTGGTGGAGTGAATGTTTAAGGTGGTAGATCGGGTGTCAATCAAGCGAGCTGCTTTGTCCTGGATGGCGTTGAGCTTCTTGAGTGTTATTGGAGCTGAACTCATCCAGGCAACTGGACAGCATCGCATCACACTCCTGACTTACGCCTTGTATTTTGTGGACAGGCTTTGCGGAGGCAGGTGATGAGTTACTTGCTGCAGAATTCCCAACCCTCTGACCTATTCTTGTAGCCACAGCATTTGTATGGCTGATCCAGTTCAGTTCCTGGTCAATGATAACCACCAAGACGTTGATAGTTGGGAATTCAGTGATGCTAATGCCACTGAATGTCAAGGGGAGATGGTTAGATTCTGTCTTGTTGGAGATGGTCATTCCCTGGCACTTGTGCGGCACAAATGTTACTTGCCACTTGTCAGTCCAAGAATGGAATTTTCAGGCCCCACTGGTGTCAGGCATCATGGCGGGTTGGGGGGAGGGGTGGGGGGTGGGGGGAGGGGGAACAAATATGGCAAGAAGGCCAAAAATTGGTTTCATGCCGGCATAAAAGCACAGCATGATCATCCGATGGTGTCTGACATGGCGGAATGTCAATCTTACTGGAGGCCGGCGTGAATCCGCTTTGCATCCCACTAATAGGATGCAAAGTAAGGCCCAACCGGAATTGTCCCACCAACTCCAGGTTTTCTGTTATGCCAGTAGAAAAACGTGTCAGCCTTGAACACATCTGGACAACTGCGATATGTAGAAGTTGGGACTTACCATTAGTTCACATTGTTCACATCTGCAGCAGGGGTGGAGACAGCCTGTACAATGGTTGGCCCTGTTGCCTCTGATGACCTTGGTGTGCGTCCTCTGGACAGATGAGGCCTTGAGGGCCCCGGCTTGCTTTGGCTGTCCTCCTGTGGGCCAGCTGCTCCCTCTGCAGTGACAGAGGATGAGGTTGAGGGGGTCACAGGCAAAGGAGCCTCAGTGGGAGAGGACAGCCTGTGAGATTCCTGAGGGCATGATCCAGTTGTTGCTCCTCCTCCCTTCGGGTTCCCGTGGGGCCCAGCCTGACTCCTTAAGGGAAGAAGCATCTGGAGGGGCATCGAAGTGCCCCATTTCTCCCTCGTGTTGCCACTGCAGGAACTCACCCATGGCTACCGCGATGGACTGCAGGTCTGCACACATCTCCATATTCTGCTGGACCAGGGTCTCCATGGCATCCGCCATCATTCCCATGGAGACCTCCATTTGTGCACATGTGGGCACCACTTCATCGGAGAGCAGGCAGACACACTCCTCCAACTCACGTGCCACTCTGTTGAGGGATTCCAACAGCTCTGCATCATGTTCCCCCGCCTTCTGCTGACTCTCCATGATGAGTTGGAAGGCCGAATCCAGAGGCTCGTCATCTGACTCGGACCTCATAGACGCCTCTTCCCCAGCAGCCCTCTGAGATCCAGGGAGCTCGGCAGAACCTGCCTCCTCCTGCTGCGGACATGTGTGGTGGGTCTTCCAGGCTGCTTATTTCCAGCTCTTCAATGGAGGAGTTGTCCTCTTGGCTGGAAGTGAGGGTGTCGATGGAGCTGAGGGACTGGCTGGCTGAGGGTGTCGGTCACTTGGCAGAGCTCCCTGTGAACCAAAGTAGAGATAATTAGTGCATGACAGCAGAGTCAAAAGCAGGAGAGAGAGCACTCACAGTTGCATTGACAGAGTGATGATGTGGTGCAGGATCCTCACGTGGGTGTTCACTGCCGACCTCATCATTGCCGCAGGCACGGTCCACATTCTCACCCAGTCAGCGCGATGGCACACTCCTCAAAGTGAGTGAGGGGTCTAACGTTGGCCATTCTTCCTCTGGTCTGGGACCTTTCTTTGCTGTTGTGAGCCAGCTTTTCCTGCATGAAAACAGATGGAGAGAGTATGAGCAGGATGGAGCGGAGCCATGGACAGGAAATAGATGCACGCTCCAGAGGATATGAGCCTGAAGGAGATGTGAGGGTGTGTGTGAGAGTTAGTGGTGTTGTCCCCTGAGGTGTGAGATCTCTGTGGATGTGTGATGTGTTTGTGAGTGTGTGAGTTGAGAGGGAGGAGGTGGTTGACTTACCCTGGCGGAACAGATGGGAGCATTCACCCTCTTCCTGCATTGGATGGCTGACCTCCTCTGTGCTCCAGAGGCACTGACCGCGGCTGCCACTGCCTCCCAGGCCGGACTGGTGACTCTGGTGAAGCTCCTGCAGCCAGAGTGGGGGTAGAGGACATCGCAATGGCCTTCCACTGTGTTCAGCAGGTACCTCAGACGAGGCGTCACTAAATTTGGGGGCTGCCGTCTTCTTTGCTTTCATGGCTATCTGTCACCTGGAGCAGTTCTGGTCTGAGGACATGAAGTAGGCATGCGCTCTGGTGCACTTTCAATATGGCAACTGGAGTGAGGAAGTGCTGAGGTCACAGTGTGGCAGGCTAATCCGAGCCTGCCCGCCATCAATCTGGTGTGTTTACCGATGAGTGCATTATTAATGAGGCGGGACGCACCAGGAATAGGAACCTTTTTCCCACCCGCTACCCCACTTTGCGCAAATCTGGGATAATTCTGCCCCAAGCCTGAATGTTGTCCTGATCTTGCTGCATACAGACATGGACTGTTTAGGTGTCTGAGGAGTTGTAGATGGTGCTGAATATTGTGCAATCATCAGCGAACATCCCCACTTCTGACCTTATGATGGAAGGAAGGTCATTGATGAAGCAGCTGAAGATGTTTGGACTTAGGGCACTACTCTGAGTGACTCCTACAACAATGTCCCAGGGCTGAGATGATTGATCTCCACAACCACAACCACTTTTCTTTGTGTTAGTTATGACTCCAGAAAAGGAGAGTTTTCCCTCATTGACTCCAGTTTTGCCAGGGCTCCTTGATGCCACAATCGGTCAAATGTGGCCTTGATGTCAAGGGCAGTCACTCTCACCTCACCTCTGGAGTTCACCTCTTTTGTCCATGTTTGGACCAAGGCTGTGATGAACTTAGGAGCTGAGTGAGCCTTGTGGAACCCAGACTGATTGTCAGTGTGCGGGTTATTGCTGAATAAATGCCGCTTGATAGAACCATCAACGACCCCTTCCCGCACTTTGCTGACGATTGAGAGTAGACTGATGGGGCAGTAATTGGCCGGGTTGAACAGCATGGTGTGTTCATGATCTGGGCTCACACAAGTGTTGTCAGGTGGGCCCCTGAAGCCAAAAGCCCAGTCTGGTTTGGTGGCAAAAGCAACCGATCTCCAATCAGTGTAGAGAGATCAGGAGAAAATGCAAGTTACACATACACACTGATCTTCAATAGGCATGGATTGCCACTGTTAACATGGAGCATCACAAAACCTAAAGGCGGTGAATAATTGGATGCAAATTAAGGCTTCAGATCAAATTGTCAGAATGAGATAAATCTGATATAATATGTCTGGGAACCACAAATACTTAAAAATATTTTGCAACAGCTGGACAACAGTAGGGAGATGCCAATAAGCCATGCTCAAAATATTCAGGGACTGAAAAAAACATGTTAGGATCTACTGTCAATCAATTAAGACATCATCTGATTTATTTCCAAAACCTATACCTCCATCTACAAGTGGAATGGCATCTTGAATATATAATTAATCAAGGAATTTACACGGGGCACGTTAAATCTTAACACATTTATGGATCTCAAGGTCCAAGCAAACAATGTTCTCATTATGTTGGATCTTGTACAGGTCTGACAAAGAAACTCCTTATAAAAACCACATAACTGTCGTCACCATGCCTAGGGTGTACAGCAGTACATCAGAGCATGAGGCTAATTCATTCGTTTTCACAGGGTGGGTTTAATTTCAAAATCTATGTCCAGACCTGGATTAAGAATTCTTGTGAAGCTGGGAGGAAAAATATTTGAGGCGACTCCACATCACTCCACACCACACAACCCCGCCCTTGTCCCCCACCCCGCACACCCCCTTCCATCAACACACAGTTGCTTTAAAAAGAGGCACACAAAATCTTTACACACTGATAATGAAGCAGATCTTATCTCAAACTGAAATACTAGAATATTTTGATCCAGCGGTCTTTCTGTGCTGGGTGAATTTTACCCAGGGTTCAGTATTCAACTCAATTACCTGAAAAGACTAGGAAAGCTGGAATTGTTCTCCTGTGGAACAGAGAAGGTTATGAGGAGATTAAATTGTTCAAAATTATGAGGAGCTTTGATGAGAGCAAACTAGGAGAACCCCTTTTCACTGGTACAAAGGTCACTAACTAGGTTTCAAACAATTGGCAAAAGGAAAGGAAAGATGTTTTACCAATACATTAAAAGTAAGAGGATAATTAAGGAAAGAGTAGGGCCCATAAATGACCAAAAAGGTCACTTATATGTGGAGGCAGAGGATGTGGTTCTTAATGAATACTTTCTGTCTGTCTTCACAAAAGAGAACAACACAGACATTGTAGTTGAGGAGAAGGAGTATGAAGTATTGGATGTGATAAACAAAGGGAAAGAGGGATTATTGAGGGGATTAGCATCCTTCAAAGTCGATAAATCATCAGGACCGGATGAAAATGTACCCCGGGCTGTTAAAAAAAAGCCTGGTTACAGGTGAGGTGCCAGAGGATTGGAGGTCTGTTAACGTTGTACCTTCATTGGAAAAGGGAGCAAGGGATAGACCAAATAATTACAGGCCACTCAGTCTGACCTCAATAGTGGGAAAATTATTGGAATCAATTCTGAGGGAAAGGATAAACTGTCATTTAGAAAGGCACAGACTAATCAAGGACAGTCAGCACGGAGCTGTTAAGGGAAGGTTGTGTCTGACTAATTTGATTTAATTTTTTCAGGAAGTAACAAGGAGGAATGATGAGGGTAGTGTAGATGATGTGGTCTATGTGGTTTTTAGCAAGGCTTTTGACAAGGTCCCATATGGCAGACTGGTTAAAAAAATAAAAGCCCAGGGGAATGTAGCAAGCTGAAGACAAAATTGGCTCAGTGACAGGAAGGAAAGAGTGATTGTTGATGGATTGGTCAGGAATGCAGGAAAGTAGCAATTGGAATTCAACCCAGAGAAGTGAGAGGTGATGCATTTGGGGAGGTCAAAAAAGGCAAAGGATTACACAATAAATGGGAGGATACTGAGAGGTGTAGAGCAATTGAGGAACCTTGGTGTGAATATCCACAGATTCCTGAAAGTAGCATGACAGAATAATAAGGCAGCATATGGAATCCTTTCATTTATTAGCTGAGGCATAAAATATAAGAGCAGGGAGGTTGTGCTGGAACTATGTAAACTATTAGTTAGGCCACAACTTGAGTACTGTGTGCAGTTCTGATCACCTCATTACAGGAAGAATGTAAGTGCATCAGAGAGGGTACAGAGGAGATTTACGAGGATGCTGTCAGGACTGGAAAATTACAGTTATGAGAAAAGGTTGGATAGGCTGGGGATGGTCTCCTTGGAACAGAGGAGGCTGAGGGGAGATTTGATTGAGATGTTCAAAACTTTGCGGGGCCTGGATAGAGTGGATGGGGAGGGCCTATTACTTTAGCAGAGGGCAGTGACTAGGGGGCATAGATTTAAAGTGATTGGGAGAAAAATTAAAGGGGAGATGAGGAAAAATATTTTCACCCAGAGGGTAGTAGGGGTCTGGAAGTCACTGTCTGGACGGGCAGCAGAGGCAGAAACCCTCAACTCATTTAAAAGGCATCTGGATGTGCACCTCAAGTGCCGTAACCTGCAGGGCTATGGACCAACTGCTGGAAAGTGGGATTAGACTGGGTAGCTCCTTAATCAGGTGGTGCAGACACAATGGGCCAAGTGGCCTTTTCCTGTGCAGTAATCTTTCCATGACCCTTTAACAACCCAAGTTGAAACAAGGAGGATTTGTTTTCACATAGCGAGTTGTTGTGGACTGACCAGAAAGATGGTGGAAGAATGCTTCAATATTAATTTTCAAAAGGTAATTAGACAGATATTTGAAGTGAATAAAGTTGCAGGACGAAAGAAGAAATGCCGGGAAGTGGGACTAACTGGATGGCTCTTTCAAAGAGACATGATGGCCTGAGTGGTCTCTTTCTGTGCAGTATTTATGATTAAATAATTTACTCTATTAAAATATGATAGATGCAGCTTATTGGAAAAACTGCTTAGCATTCTCTTGGTTATACAAAATAGTTATAAATTGGGGTGTGCAAAGAGTGTGGTAAGTCACTGGCATTCTCACTGCCTTTGGGGACTCCTTATGCAAAATTGCACTCTGCTCAGTGGCATTTGTTATGCACAATTTCATTGCATTACACATGTCACTTGCTCTAGTGAGGAGTCAGCATTGCTGCTAAATTCCTACTTTGTTGTCCTGTTTAAAAATACTTCAATTCAATTGGGGAATGTCTCTTTGTCAAGTTAGCACAAGATAAATTGAATCTTACAACTCTTGCAGCTCCCATACTAAATCCAGGTCAGGTTCTGCCCTTCTGACATAGCAAACATTGCCGTCATAAAATGGCCAAAATTAGTGGCGCTATGATCCTCGACCTGTGGGTTATGCAGCACAGAGATTTCTGCCACATTGGGCTTTGATATCGATTTCAGCAAGGTATATATTGCTGAGGAAGCATCAGGAACAATCCCTTCATGCAGACCCATCAGCCTTGTTCTCCAGAGATTTGCAATTATTAGCAATTGCCAATTCTGAGGCTCCGGGATGAATGCAAAATGCTCTGACTCTCACCTCAGCTACATCCAAACTGAATGTGGAGAAGATATTTTATTGAAACATTAAACAACTGGCTTAGTAACTGCAAGGTGTAGTGGTTTAGGCTCTGGCCTTTGAAGCATCTGGCTTTGAACTGAACCTAGATTGAAAGACCGTAAGTGATGTGCCCGAGCTGTGAAAGTCTGATACGAAAGCAGCTATAGAGCAGTCTCATCTAATGAATGAGTTCAAGGCAAAACTCCCCCTAATTTGTGAATTTCGCTCAGTGAAATTCATTATGATCATGGCAGATCAGCCAACTCAATAGCCTGCTCCCGCTTTCTCCCCATATCCTTTGATCCCTTTCGCTCCAAGGGCTATATCTAACTCCTTCTTGAAAACATACAATATTTTGGCCTCAACTACTTTCTGTGGTAGTGAATACCACAGGCTCACCACTCCCTGGGTAAAGAAATTTCTCCTCATCTCAGTAATTTCTCCTCATCTCAGACTCAGAAATGAGACAAAGGTTCAATGAAGAGCATGTTCTTGTCGGAGCTGAGACCCATTGTTGGAGCACATTCAAGGGAGTTGCCTAAAAAGGCCTACAAGTCCTGGATACTAACAGAGAATGCTCAAATCTTCCATTCTCCTGCACTGATATCACTCATGTAGATGAGTGCAGAAAGAAACTTAAAAATAAATCACCCATAAAAAAAATGAGATTGCATATTGCATTGTTTTGGTTACAGGTTGGATATTTTCTGTCCCCACAGGAGGTGAAATTATGTTAGCGCTAGCCTGGTTCAGTTGGCCATGCATCTCCAGATCAGAAGGCTGTGGAACCAAGATCTAGAATGACACTTCCACACAGCACTGAGGGAGTGTTGTATTGTCAGAAATGACATGTTAAGGAGAAGCCTGCATTCTTATAAAGCCTTTCACAATATCCCTAACCCTAACACTAACCCCTAACCCTAACCCTAACCCTATCTCTAACCCTAACACTAACCCAATGAAGTATTTTTGAAGTATATTCACTGCTGTAATGGAAGGGAACAGGGCAGCCAATTTGCATACTGCAAGGTCCCACAAATTAAACTGTTAGTGATGTAGGTTGAGGGATAAATGTTGTCCAGGATATTGTGAGAACTCCCCTTCTCTTCTACAAATAGACCCATGGGATATTTTAAATATCTTGCTGACATTCACTCTGAAGGCTCATAGATGGTAAGTTGGTACCAGAGGATCACTGAAGTCTCTGAAACTTGTATCCAAGGAATATTTTGCATCCACCTGAGAGAGCTTCAGTTTAGCATCTCATCTGAAAGACGGCACCTCCGGGCAATGCAGCTCCCCCTCAGTACTGCAATGAGGACTCCATGGAATCTCCCGTCGGAAGTCCAGTTTCAGCATGCGGAGTCCAGAGCTGGCAAGGGTGAGGTGAATCTTTTTAAGTTCCAGGCTGCAGCCAGACCTGAGAACCCCTTTTACTAATCCAGAGTTGAAGTGCCATTTGAACAAAACCTGTTACTGATCCTAATCCCCGACACTGAGTTTGGAAAAAAATATTACTCAGCCTTTCAGGAAAGTTGTGACCATCTGATTCATAAAACAGCAAGCCTTGAATTTGAACACCTTGCTACTCGCAACAATAAATCGCTGAAGGAAATAAGTCATCAGGCAGCCGTTGTTAAAATTTTTTCTTCCAGAAGTGTGCTACAGCCATCTTGTGAAGCCCGCCAAAACCGGCAAGCGCGGGAAATCCTTCGTACGGCAGTGAATGGCGACGCCGTCTTGAAAGCCCGTAAGCTCTTAAAGCTGTACACACACTTTAAACATCTTTAACATGGATGACAATACCACACTTCCAACTCCACTTGCACTCACCCAAGGCCCAGGCCAGTTGCAAAATTGGGGTCTTTGGAGGAAAAATTTTTTGAGATTCGACATCACATTTGATTGAAATAAAAAGTCAGAAGAAGAGCAAGTAAACACACTTCTTTACTCAATAGTTCCAATTGCAGATGGCATAACTGCACAAAAGGATATTACTGAGTCATTCACCAAATTTAATGAGGTTTTAGAATCCTTTGACATTTATTTCAACTTGTGATCCAACAAAATATTGGAGAGAGCTAAATTCAACTGTGTGGGGAACCAGTTGTTTCCTCCATAAATAATCTCCATTGGATGGCAGAGGGCTGTGGATATGGAGATTAAAAATCTGAACTCATCAGAGACAGAATAGTATGAGTGTTGCAGATGATTCACTCTCTGACCTCCTGCAAGCAAAAGGTGATCTAACCCTAGACAAGGCAATCCAGGTAGTTAGACTGAGCTATGCGAGCAACACAGGACAGTCCTAAGGGGAGAGAATGCAATATGGGGCAGAAGCCAACCCTCAGCAGAGCTCATCGGGTCACAAAGGCATAGGGTCAATCGAAGTCAAGGAAAACAATTCCTGAACTGCCTAGCAGAGCGACCTTGCCAGCGCCGCTGTGTGAAATGCCCTCACAGGAGAGATCAATGTCCTGTGAGTACAGCCCAATGCAGCAGACAGGGACACTTTGGTAAATTGTGCAGGTCAAAACCCCAGACCCGTACAGAGAGCCCAAAGGTCATTCACAAGGTCACGACCAAAAACCCAGAAGGCACATAGCCATGCTTCTTGGGTGAGGTGAAAGATTGTGGTTCTTCATCTTAGAATGCTGACATCCTGGTAAATGGTCATCTAACAAGTTTTAAATTAGGTTCAGATGCCAGCATGCTCAGGTTCCTGCAGTGTGGGCTTGAACTCACAACCTTTTGATTCAGGCAAGAATGTTACCACTGAGCCAAGGGTGACAGCATAAAATAGGCCTGTATGCCAATCTTACTGGGGCCATAAAGATCCCATGACACTAATTGGCAAGGATCAGGCCTCGCTAAAACTCAGGCATGGCTCCTACTTTTCAATTACTTAAATATTGTTGGGTACAGATAATGCCACAAACACAAGATTTATATTTTTCTGGTTGTGAGGAGTTGGCTTTATTCCCAACACAAAATTCCAGCTCCTTGCTCACGCGGCTAGAGACAACAACAAAACCAGGACGACCCTGGTTATTATATCAACATTGCCTCTGAGAATAAATTTTCCAGACGCTGATTCCACTGAAGCCTCAATGACAGCTGCTGCCTGGAAATAGTTTGGTCTGTAAAGCTTTGATTCATAGAAACATAGAAAATAGGAGCAGGAGGAGGCCATTCAGCCCTTCAAACCTGCTCTGCTGTTCATTATGATCATGGCTGATCATCCAACTCAATAGCCTGGCTCCCGCTTTCTCCCCATAGCCTTTGATCCCTTTCACCCCAAGAGCTATATCTAACCCCTTCTTGAAAACATACAATGTTTTGGTCTCAACTACTTTCTGTGGTAGCGAATTCCACAGGCTCACCACTCTCTGGGTGAAGAAATTTCTCCTCATCTCAGTCCTAAATGGTCTACCCCATATCCTCAGACTGTGACCCCTGGTTCCGGAACTCCTTAAGCAATTCAGAATTCTGATTTAAGCTTTTATCACTGATACAGTTTGTGGGATTTTGTCTTCATGAAAAGTACTTCAGCCAAACTTTTAATCATTGGCTTCCAAAGATACTGACTTGCAACGCTGTGTCATGTTGAAGCTATTTTCCAACCAAAGGAAACCAAAAGTTTATCCATTTTTACACATGACAGTGCCGCTTTAAAAAAATGTAAGGATAAATTCACGTTCACAGCCCATTAGATTTCTCTAGCACAAGATAAGGTCCCCTGAGGAGACCAAACCATCGCCTGCTAGCACTCGTTCAACCTGTGTTTAAAATAAGACACGGCAAATTAAATCTCAACTGTGTCTAGCTGATTAGATTCTAAAATTAAACTGGTATCGTACTCTTTTTACAGAGTTTTCTCCATGTTATAGCTTTACATCAATCTGTTGGCAAGAGTATTATGAACAAGAAATCAAGGAAGTTCATTCTATGATCCTTTCCATGCAAAGAAATAATCTCTCAATCTGAAATATTCTTCCAATCTAAAGATGCAAGTCTTTCGTACATCAGATCTGAAATACTGTTTAAGATCTGGCTCTAGTTTGTAGGTTTATTACAGCTCTCCAGCACTGCTAGAATCCTCACGCAGGCCTTTTGACATCTCCAAGCTCAATGTCTGCTCACTGATCATCCTGCTGAAACTTTAACTCATTCAGAACACTGCCCACCTGTATTTTATACAAAATTCCCCTCACCCAACATCCATAAGACCATAAGGCATAGGAGCAGGAATTAGGCCATTCAGCCCATCGAGTCTGCTCCGCCATTCATTCATGGCTGATAAGTTTCTCAACCACATTCTCCCACTTTCTCCCCGTAACCTTTGATCCCCTTACCAGTCAAGAACCTATCTATCTCGGTCTTAAAAACACTCAATGACCTGGCCTCCACAGCCTTCTGTGGCAATGAATTCCATAGATTCACCACTCTCTGGCTAAAGAAGTTTCTCCTCATCTCTGTTCTAAAAGGTCTTCCCTTTACTCTGAGGCTGTGCCCTCAAGTCCTAGTCTCTCCCACTAATGGAAACATCTTCCCCACGTCCACTCTATCCAGGCTTTCAGTATTCTGTCATCCTTCTAAACTCCATCGAGTATAGATCCCCAACAGCTCTCATATCCCTAACACATAGAATTGAAAATCCTCACTTTGCTTTACCAATCCCTCACCGCCGTGATACATCCTATCCTGAAGATTTCACTTCCCACACTCTCACTCTTAACCTAGGAACCCGAGCGGGGTCATTGAGACCCTCGAGACTATCCCATCTTTTTTAATTCAATTCAATTTTCCATTAACCTTCCTTTGCTCCAGATCCCTTGATAACCCCTATACAGTAAAAAAATTATCCATCTCCTTCTTGAAAGCTTCAATTGACCCAGCATTTGCATCTGTTCAGAGAGCAAGATCCAGATTTCAACTCTCTGTTGTGTGAAAAATTGCTTCCTGATTTTGCTTCTAACTCGCTTAACAGTTATTTTATATCATTCCTGATCTTTTCTCTGGATTCAGCCAGCAGGGGAAATAACTTTTCTGTATCTTCAGACTTGCTGACTGTGCATTCACTCTCTCTCATGACCTAATCCGTACACTGTCTTGACCCTCCACCTCACAACATCTCTCCCCATATTCAAAAACTTGCTCAATCCAACAACTTCAATTTCTCCTTTGATCACCAACACCACCTCCTTTTGCCCTTTCCCCCCACATCCGCCTCCACTCACACTACCCACTGCCAGCAATTCTTCCCCCAATTCCCACACAATGTATGTTCGCCCTTGTGAAATGGCTTGGCACATTTTATTACTTTAAAAGATGCTACACAGATACAAGTTATGTCACTGAGTTAAGTTCACAAAGCAGCACTGTTGGTTTTAGTTGTTTGGTAGTACAGGACTTGACTATTGCAGAAAAAAAGAGATTTATTGTCAAAGCTTTTCGTCTTGCACTCATCAGGATAGAATTGTAAAAGGAACAACAATTTTTACTGCATGAGAAGAGAGTGCTGATTGGTTGGCAAGTGAGCTCTGTTTGGTAGAGGCGTTGCCATGGAGAATGCACCAGGGAACTGTTAACTGCCAAGCCTTTGTTTAAATTCAAAGCAGGCAGGTCGACTCTGATTGGTCATTACATTACCATGGGGAATGAACGAGGAAATGACTTTCCCTCAAGCTTTGGTTTAGTTGAAAAAGGCACAACTCAATGTCTGCTCGCTGATCATCCTACTGAAACTTTAACTCATTCAGAACTCTGCCCACTTGTCTGAAAAGGACAGGGCCCTGTGCATGAATATATGGAGCTTCTAGCATGCATAAATTAGCCACACTGCAAGCCCAACTAATAATCTTAAATTGGTTGCCAGTGTACTTCTTAGCACAATCAGCATTGTTTAGCAGATGCGGACCAATTACGGAATCACATCTAATGTTGGACATTATGTTTTGCGTTTTGCAAGCATGGGCTGGTTGGGTATGGTTAGTAATTTGCCTGTTGTGAACAGCCGAAGGGGCAAGCTGTTTTATACGATCTGCCAGTCACTGGGACATACAGCCTACATACCTGGCATCACACTGGCACTGAAATTTATATACCAAATTGTGACAGGCAGAATTCCTTTTTGGCTTGACGGCAGCATCCTGTTAGTGGAGTATACCACTCATGTTGCTACTGCATAGTAGCAGCGTGAAACTGCTAGCTTCACTAGTTGCTCAAATTTAAACAAAAGCTTGGCCATTAACTGCTTTCCTGGTGCATTCTACATGGCAATGCCTCTACCAATCATATTCCACTTGCCAACCAATCAGCACTCTCTTCTCATGCAGTATAAATTCTTGTTCCCTTTACAATTGGTATTCTTGTGAATTTTTTCCTGATGAGTGCAAGATAAAAAGCTTTGACAGCATGTCTCCTTTTTCAGCAATACTGTTGTTTTTGTTTAAAAGGTCTTGCAAAAAATGTATTCTGATTTAGATATTTTCAAACAAATGAAACACTCAATTATGCAAGAGGAATGAAATTCAAAGGCTGGAATTTTCTCTGAGTTGCACTAAGTGCAGTGATGGGCACGTAAAAACACATTTTCACGCCAGCCGCAAGGGCAGGTTTTTGCGTCATATTTTCCACTTCCCGCTTCATTAATTATATAGCCACAGGAAGCATGCTGCATCGCTGGTGAATGGCCTCTGAATCACCTGCCACGCTGTTACCTCACCGTCTCCTCACTCTAGGTACCATATCCAAACTGCAGCCGTGCACAGAGATCTCAATGTTTGCAACCCAGGACTGCTCAAATGAAGCCATGGCCCTGAAAGGCAAAAGGATTTCAATGACCCATCACAGCAATGCCTTTTGGAGGCCCGCCATGATGTCCTCTGCCCCCACCCTGGCCCCAAGAGGTCCAGCAATCTCACCACTTGGGTTTATGAGGTGGTGGCAGGGGTAGTCATTGCCAATATTGCACACAAGAGGTCGGCCTCAGTGCAGAAACAGGATGAATGATCTCATCTGTGCCGTCAGGTAGGTCAATCGTCTCATCACTCTAAACTCATGCACTCACAAGGCCACCACACACACTCACTGGCATCTCACTCACTGCCAGCTCAAGGGACATCAGCACTAACTCTCTCACACACACACCCTCACATCTCCATCTGGCCTTATCTCCTCTGGAGACTGCCTCCTCAACCCTCACCATCTTGAGACCGCTTGCATGGGTCAACAAGTGCCCCACACACACCATGGGATACCTCACTTCCCCCGCACAGCTCTCGCCCTGCAGCCTCTTCCCTTGCCTGA
The DNA here is from genome assembly GCF_017639515.1 of Carcharodon carcharias. NCBI lineage: Eukaryota > Metazoa > Chordata > Chondrichthyes > Lamniformes > Lamnidae > Carcharodon > Carcharodon carcharias. The sequence goes on along the minus strand of NC_054492.1, from coordinate 31,698,384 downwards.
GGCCACTTCTCCTCCATCCCCAAGCAAGCCCTAGCTCTGCAGCCACTGAAAAGCCACCCCCACCTTACAGCTGATCTGGTAGGTAGAGACTTGCCAATGAGCGCCCTTAAAAGTGATGTGGTGCTGCCTGCGAAGCCTGGTGCTGATGACTACGAGTACTGTCCGAAGCAAGGTAGGCAAACAAACCTCAAAGTCTCGAGCGAGGTGCAGGTTGCCAGGTGCAGGTTGCTTATGTACAGTTTTGAAAGATGTCACTGTGCAATCACGCCAATGTGAACTCATGATCCAGCGGGGTGGGGGATGATTCCAGCAGGCAGGACTTATAATGAGATGCTAAAGTATTGAATTAGCTTCCTGATGTGCAGTGGCAGGAAACACGGTCTAGCATTGACGCGTGGAGTGGACGATTGTAAACTGGTCTTACGACAACGTGAAACCAACTTTTGCAGTCTCCCAATATTTTCCGCTCCCACCCACTATGACACCACAAACGGGAGTGGAAAATCCTGGCTAAAGTCACATTAGGTTAAATCCTTTACTTCAAAAAAATGCTTGGGCTCTTCTCTGTAGAATAGAGGAGGCAGAGGTGTGATAGACAGATGTCTTTACATTTATGAAGGGATTTGATACGAAAATGTTTCCACTTATGGGAGAGACCAAAACCAGAAGTCGCAAATGTAAGGTAGTCATGAATAATTCCAATAAGGAATTTAAGAGAATCTTCTTCACCCAGAGAGTGAATGTGGAACTTGCTGACACATGGAATAGGATGAGGCAAACAGGATAGATACATTTTTGACAACGTCAACTTGGGAAGTGACAAGTATGTGAGGAAGAAAGGAATAGAAGGTTATTCTAACCGGGTTTGAAGAGATAGTATCTGAGGAGGCTCATGTGGAGCATAGAAATTGCCACAGATCAGATTTTTAAATTCTTTCATGGGATGCAAGCATTGCTGCCAAGGCCAATGTTTTGTTGCCCATCCCTAATTGCCCATGACAAGGTTGGGCTGTCAGAATTTATAGAGCTGAAACAGACCTATGTTAAAATAGCTTTACCCTTACGGCACACCAAGGAGTTAACTCAATTCAGCATACCCAGTCTCACAAGATAGATGCGGGTGAGAAAACTCATTTGATACATCTTATTTGTTCTATCCATCTTATTTGTGTGAGGAACTTCCTAACATCAGTTTTTAATTTGCCTTTTAGTGTGTCTTTTTACCTTTGGATGAGCTATTTTGTCAAATGGTTGTAGCAAACAACAGCAGTCAAAAAAAAAATCACAATTTATTTTTAATCCATTCGCCCTGTCATGCCAAGAAGGCATGAAGAAAAACACATCTAAAAGAAAGTTGTTTCTCTTCCATATTCTCTTGTCCAAATTATTTTTTTCAATGGGCAATTGCTGGGCTGATAAAATAGCTGCAGCTAGTCACATGCTAGTAGTTCTGGAAGATTCTAAGCCATTCCAAGGGGCAAAGGCTAATTCAGCATCCTCCTGGAATGTGACTTGTTTTGTATGAACATTCCAGCTAAGCCATTACAAAGGACTAGCAGAAGAGACGTCTGCCCCAGCCAATCGTTGGAAAAAGGCAGAGCTATTTGTGACTCCTCATCTCCAACATTGTGCTAATAGTTCTACAGTTATCTGCCCAAAATACAATGGGTTTTAATGTGCAGGTTCTAAAACAAACATCATTAGTTGAATGGCCGACCCAAAACCAGCCTGCCTCAATACCGAGATTTGAGATGTTTGAATTACTTCAATTATACAACTTTTGGGCTCTGGTTTTAGTTGCTGTTTAACCACAGAAGATAAACAGGACTCCAAGCTAGCAGCATGCTCTGTCTGCCATCGTCCATCAACTAAACAGTAGCAGAATCAGAGCTCTTTCCAGGTTTAAATTGACTGGCCCTCATCTACATCTGTTTCTATGAAAGCTTCTGAACTTCCGTCCTACTACAAGACTAATTGATCTCCACGCGCATTTCCCATTGTGGAAGTCATCATTACTGGAAAAGTGGATCACCCAGTATCAGCTTCAGCCTGCTAATCCCCTGAAGGAATACACTGTTGAACATTTGATTCTGGATTCTGGACTCACGTGAAACAATAATTGAGTATTGCTGAAAAAAATGTCATTTTTGTCAAAGCTTTTCATGTTGCACTCATCAGGACAATTCGCAAGAAAATACCAATGTCACGGGAAACAACATATTTACGCTGTATGAGAAGAGAGTGCTAATTGGCAGGCAAGTGCCTTGGAGAATGTACCAGTTGATAATGACTGACAGTTAACTGCCAAGCATTGTTTGCAATTTAAACCAGGCAACTTCACTCTGATTGGTCAAGTCATTGCCCTAGGGAATGAACCAGTGAATGGCTGTCACTGATTTTGTTTAGCTGAAACAAGCGCAATGTGCGTACATGTTCTTTCTGTCTGTAAAGAACCGGGCCCTGTGTATTAATATATGTAGCTCCCAGAACTCGCAAATGCGCCACACTGCGAGCCCAACTGACAATATTAAATTGGTTGTCAGCATAATTCTTAGCACACTGAGGATTATCTAGCAGATGATGTTCAATCGCGGAATCACATCTAATGTTGAACACTGTGTTTTGAGTTTTGCGAGTACGGGCTGGTTGGACACGGAATGTATCCTGTTCATTGGGAACAGAGGAAGGGGCATGCTGTTGTATACAATCTGTCAGTCTTTGGGACATATGGCCTACACCCCAAGCATCATACTGACACTGTCATTCATATACCACATTACTCAGAATGCCTTTTTGGCTTGACGGCAACATCCTTTTAGTGGCAACAACCACTGATGTTGCTACTGCATAGTAGCAGTGTGAAACAGCTAGCTTCACCGGTTGCTCAAGTTTGAGATACCTTGCCCTTCCAGGGTAATATGAGGTAGACTGCGCACCTTCCAGGGCTGAAAGTGATGGCCTTGGGCCTGTTCATGAGTTTGTGTGATATACAAGGTGAAATGATCTGATCAGGGTAGCCGTTATCCCACAGGATGTCTTTGATGTGCCCTATTTCAGCATCAAACTTGCATGTTGAGAAAATAGCTTGGGCCCTGTTTATGGGTTTACCGATAAAGCCAATTTTGTAGTGCGTGGAACTGCATGAATCCCAATGTGTGTATTGACCAATGAAGATAGGCTTGTGGTAGACTGTGGTAGAGAACCCTCTGGCAGATTTCTAAACAAGTACATCAAGGAAAGGGAGTTGATTTGACTGCTCTATTTCAAAAGTGAATTTGAGCACAGGATGGAACCCATTAAGACATGCAAGGAAATTATTACATGCATTACCCAAGGCAATGTCTTGACCAGTCAGAGTCAAGCTGTCTGGCTTAAATGTCAAACAATGCTTGGCAGTTAACTGTCAGTCACTGTCCACTGGTGCATTCTCCATGGCAATGCCTCTACCAATCAGAGTCCACTTGCCAACCAATCAGCACTCTCTTCTCACACAGTATAAATATATTGTTTCTCCTGATATTGTTATTTTCTTGCGAATTGTCCTGATGAGTGCAAGATGAAAAGCTACGACAGAAAATGGCTCTTTGTTCAGCAACACTCAAGTTCTGCACAATCAAATGACTATTTGAAGCAATAATTCTTATTTTGTCTGTGATCTTTGCCTTGTACCTCTTTCTTCCCAGTACTCCTCTTTTATTGTGTGAAATACCAGGGTTACAGAGAGACATCCCTTCCCTGTATTTTGAGCATGTGCAAAATAAACTAACCCCCTGATTTTACCCTATCTCGAGTTTGCTGTCAAGTTATTAATTGAGGTTTGGATCACTCCAAAACTGAGAAGCTGCGGAAAATATGCCACTACTTATAAAGGCGGAAATCAAAAAAAATCAAAAATGCCTTTCTGTTTGCGAATGGATGATGAGAGGAGAAATCAGGGCTGTTTAAATTATCCCCCTTCCTCTCCATAACAGCCCTAAACTCACAGCTTGAGATTGGGGCTTTCTAAGGGCTAAAAAGTGATATTTGGAACATTTTACCAGCCAATCAGAGATCACATCTTATGAATATAAGATCGTCACTAAAATGGACAATGGAGATGGAGCAGAACAGAAATATTACTGAATGTTAAAGTACAAAAACATTGGAAAATAAAAGTTTGATATGGAGAACAGTGAGTGAATAGGGAAGACAAAGCAAACAGACAGAACAAAGTATATATAGTATATATATCTAAAATTGTTTGATGTATTTATTTTATTATTGTTATATCAATAAAGCAGTACCTCAGGAGCCTTATTAGAGTCTTCTCACACCGGTGTTCAGTGCCTTAGGGAATTGAATGATAGATTCATGGCTGCCCTGACAGTGGTAGATTTCCTGTCAGCAATTTAACAGTTAAAGTTGTATTGTCTAAAGACTGGGGTTATTATCCCACTGTCCTTGCAAATCCATCTCAGACTGAGGGGCTGAAAGTTTCCTCTCTCTGTCAATAGTAACATTCCGATGTCAAATGAGTTTGCACAGCCATGACATTGTTCCTCATCAGCTTGGGTCCACAGTATAAAACTACTCCCAATTTAGCACTGAATTGGCAAAATCTCATTCAAGATAAAAGCTAATAATTCTCAACTCATTGGAGTGAGAGTCACTTATCTTAGTTTAATGTTGTCACATAGTTAAGATCTCAGAATTGTTACTGCCATTCTGCCATTCAGCCCATCATGTCACCACTGGCTCTCTGAATAAACAATTCACTTCGTGCCATTTTCCTGCCTTCTCCCCATACCTCTGCACATTTCCTTTTCAGATAAATCTAATTCCCTTTTGAATGCCTCGATTGAACCTGCCTCTGCCACATTCTCAGACAGTGTAATCCAGACCTTAAACACTCACTGCATGAAAAAGTTTTTTCTCACATCACTTTTGCTTCTTTTGCCAATTACTTTAGATTTGTACCCTCTTGTTCTTGATCTTTTCACTAATGGGAACAGTTTCTCTCTATCTACTCTGTCCAGTCCCCTCATGATTTTGAATACCTCCATTAAATCTCACCTTGGCTTTTTCTCTCCAAGGAAAGTAGTCCTAATATCTCCAATCTGTCTTCATACCTGAAGTTCCTCATCCCTGGAAACATTCTTGTGAATCTTTTCTGCACACTCTCCAATGCATTCACATCCTTCCTAAAGTGCGGCACCCAGAACTAGACACAATACTCCAGCTGAGGCCAAACTATTGTCTATTTTTTATTTATTAATTCACGGGATGTGGGCATCACTGGTTACACAGCATTTATTGCCCATTCCTAATCGCCCCTGAGATGTGATGCTGTCTTATAAATGTTCATCATAACCTCCTCCTTGCTCTTGTACTCCATGCTCCTACTAATAAATCCTCGGATACTATATTCTTTATTAAATTGGCTCTCTACCTGTCCTGCCACCTTCAATATCTTATGCACATAGACAGCCAGATCCCTCTGCTCCTGCACCCCCTTTAGAATAGCGCACTTTATTTTATATTGTCTCTCCATGTTCTTCCTGCCAAAATGAATCACTTCACATTGCTCCACATTGAACTTCATCTGCCACCTGTCTGCCCATTCCACCAACTTGTCCATGTCTTTTTTATGTTCTACACTATCCTTCTCACAGTTCACAATGCTTCCAAGTTGCGTATCATCTGCAAATTTTGAAACTTTGCCCTGGTTTAAGTCATTAATATATGTCAAGAAAAGCAAGGGTCCCAACCCTGACCCCTGGGGAGAAGCCCACTACAAACCATGTTCCAACCCGATTAACAACCATTAATTACTAGTATCTGTTTCCTGTCACTCAGCCAATTTTATATCCATGTTGCTACTGTTCATTTTATTCCATGAACTATAACTTTGCTCACAAGTCTGTTGTGTGGCACTGTCTAAAATGCCATTTGGAAGTCCATGTATACCATATCAACAGCATTGTCCTCATTAACCTTCTCTGTTACCTCTTCAAAGCACTCCAGCAAGTTAGTTAAGCACAATCTTCTGTTAAGGAATCCATGCTGGCTTTCCTTAAAGAGCCCACATTTCTCCACGTGACTATTAATTTTGTTCTATATTATTGTTTCTAGAAGTTGCCCCTTCACTGAAATTAAACTGACTGGCCTATGGTTGCTGGGCTTATCTGTACACCCCTTTTTTGAACAAGGATGTAACATTTGCAATTCTCCAGTCCTCTGGCACTACCTCCAAGTCTGAGGAAGACTGGAAAATTATGTCTCCGCAATTTCCATTCTCACTTCCCTCAGTTTCCTTGAATGCATCCGATCTGGTCCTGTGCATTATCAACTTTAATTGCAGACAACCTATCCAATATCTCCTCCTTATCCATTTTAAATCCGTCTAGTGTCCGAATTTCCTCCTTTTGCACCGTGGCCTGGATAGCATCCTCTTCCTGGGTAAAAACAGATGCAAAGTATTCATTTGATACTTTACCTATCCCCTCTGCCTCCATGTGTAAATCCCCTCTTTAGTCCCACTCCTCCTTTTGCATCCTTTTACCGATGCTATGTCTTTAGAAGGCTTTGGGATTCCCTTATGTTGGCTGCCAGTCTCTTTTCATACCCCCTCTTTGCTTCTCTTAGTTGCTTTCTCACTTCCCCTTTGAACCTTCTGTATTCAGCCTGGTTCTCAATTGTACTTTCTACCTGACATCCAACATAAGCATATTTTTTCTTCTTCTTTATCCCAGTCTCTATCTTCCTTGTCACCCAGGGAGTTCTGCATTTGTTTGCCCTATCTTTCTCTTTCAAGGGAATATAGCTTGACTGTGGCTGAACTATATCTTCCTTGAAGGTAGCCCATTGTTCAGCTACTGTTTTACCTGCCAATCTTTGACTCCAATTTATTCGGCCCAGGTGCATTCTTACCCCATTTAAGATGGCTTTCCCCCAGTTAAATATTCTTACTCTGCATTGTTCTTTGTCCTTTTCCATAGACAGCCTAAACCTTATGAAACAATGATCATTGTCTCCTAAATGTTCTCCTACTGATACATGGTACACTTGGCCCGGCTCATTCCCAAGAACCAGGTCCAGTAGTTCCTCCTTTCTCATTGGACTTGAAAAATACAGCTGTAGAAAATTTTCCTGAACAAAATCTAGGAATTCCTGTCCCACTCTGCCCTTTGCACTGCTACTATCCCAGTCTACATTCAGATAACCCCCACTATAACTACTCTGTGGTCAGAATTTTGCACTGTCCCCCACACCCCACCACCCACCACCCCACCCCCCCCCCCCACCCCACCCTCCAGACCTCTCCAGTGGGTTCTGAGGAGGGGTGGGGGGAGAATGGAAATTGCATGGATGGGATTCCCTCCGGGATCCCGTCATGATCTGGTCGTGATTTTATACTGGGGCGAGCAGGACCTTGGACGTGAAGCCTGCCCTTGCCCCAATTATAGCCCTTAATTGGCCATTTAAGGGCCTTTTCTCGCCCAGCCTCAATCTTTAGGCTACCGGGTGGGTGATAGATCGGGGGGGAACCCGAAGTTGATCAAAGTTCAATCTCAAGTGGGAAGTGATGGTGGGTGGGTGGGGGAGGGGGGGCCTCCATCAGAACCCCTCTTCTGATTGGAGATGCCCTCACTTAGGGCCTGGTGACCTTCAGACCTCATTCCCCCAACCCCCCCAACCGACCTATCTCCCGAGACCCCAATCATTCCCCAACACCTCGGCGAGCCCCCAGGCTTTCCCTACTCACCCCCTGACCCCTGCCACTTATCTCTCCTCTGGTTCCCGGCACTTAGTTTCAGGCAGCTGGCTGCAGTGCCTCTTTTGGCCACTACAGTGCTGCTCCCGCAATGACTGGAGAGCTGCCAGCCAATCTGATTGGCTAGCGGTTCTCCAAGGTGGGACTTCCTCCTGGTGACGGGCAGAAGACCCGCCTTCTTCCAATCAATGCTCATTAGAAGGTGAAATGGCATCGGGGTTGCTGGAGTCAGCAGGGATGTGGTTCCCGCTGACTCTTCAGATGGTGGGGGCCATCCTGAAAATTCTGACCTATAATTCTTGCACTTCTCTGTAACTTGCTTGCAAATTTGTTTCTCTACACCCTCCCCACTAGTTGGTGGCCTAGAGACTACACCGAGCAATGTAATTGCACCTTTTTTGTTCCTTAGCTCTAGCCAAATAGATTCTGTCCTTGACCCCTCTGGGATATGCTCTCTGGCCAGTGCTGCAATGCTCTCCTTAATCAATACTGCTGCTCCTCCCCTCTTCCTATCTTTTCTATCTTTCCTGAACACCATTGTATCCAGATATTTTTATATTTCACTACAAAACTTTACCCAAAACCTTATATTTACATGGGTTTGTGGCTTGACACTTTTTTGACCATTAACTTTAGTCCTAAAATTTCCCTGATGTTGACAACTCTGTTCTGAAAGGCTATGAAGGTAGTCCATATGGGATGTTGGAGAAATTGCCCTGGTGCAGAACCTTGTAAAAAGTAGCAGATTTTGCAATTCTCTGCATCTGTCTTCCTATCTTCAACATAGTAATTAGTAATTCTTGATAGGACAAGGCAAAGAAAGCTTCGTCGTGCATCTAACCCAGGCTATACCTGACTTAGAGTGCTCAACGGAGCAAATGTAGAAGGACCTTTACCCTGCATCTAATTCTGACCTGACCTGGGATTGCTTGATCAGACAGTGTAAAGGACAGTAACTGGATCCTGCACCTAACTTCTGTTATCTGACCTGGGAGCATTTGATCCTGGGAATAGAGCACAAAAAAAATCTTGTACCCGTTAATTAATTAAACACAAGAAAGAGAAGCCTACCTGCTAAAATCTTTGCAGTGATGTTGATTATTAAAAAAAAAATCATGTTTCTCACTCTTTGTGTACTGCCACCATCTTCACCCCTGGATTTCTGCCAATCTCACAGCCAGAACCTGGGTTGAAGAGCAGAGGTCAGTAGTGTGAGTACTGAATACACAATCTGCGTATTTCTGACACTGTCTGGAAACTGTGATGAATTGCAACTTTTAAGGGTTTGGTACTTGTAATCTACAAGTCCCAGCATTTTCTGGACTACAGTAAATTTCCACATGACATTCAAGATTGTTGCCAAGTAAGATGTCTCAATGAAGTGAAAGTCTTATGCAAACCTGACCAGGTCCTTTAAAGAATAGCACGTTCTTCTCAGTCCATCCACACTTTCCATGTATTGTGTCAAAATGAGAGAGACTATCACTGCATTATCTTCCCCTCTTGCCACCTTCCTATTCAGAACTCAAAACCTTTACCTGCTTCAGGCTGGTTCTCCTCCCAGAACTGACAAGCTTTTAAGACCCAAGCTTTCTGTCACCTAACCACTGCTGCTTGATACACCTTCTTTTGTATTCTCTCTTTCCCACATTTAGGGTATTTACTTTGATTTCTTGGTCAGGAACATTTAAAAATAAAATTGCAATTGGCAGCACTTCAAGAAGAGCGGAACTTCTTAAAATTATATCTGCTTGTTCTAATCATGTGATCTGTTCCTTCATTGGTAAGGGCAAGACTCCAACAATCTTTTTCTTGGCTCTGAGTTACGTTTTTGCTTTTACTGCCTGGGTCTTAAGCACTGACTGGGCACAGCACAGAAAATAACACTTTGATGGGATGGTTCACAGGCCTCTCACTGTGGAAGGGAAGTCAACGTGTGGGAGCTGCAGCCAACAGATGGTTTGTCCTGCCTGGTTATTTGTTTTTTGGGTGATGCTGAACATCTGAGCAGGTGCCACAGTTTTAATGCAGGATGTGGATATTGGGATTGTCGAGCGAACAAGATGCGGGCAGAAAAGATTTGTTCAGTTTTTCCCAGTTTTCTGAAACCTTCACATTTGGGTCTCAGCGATTCTGAACTGATCCTTGGGCCCACTTAAGGAATCCTTGAACAAATCTCCACCTTAAGTAGAAGCACTCTGTCATCAACAAAGGGGAAAATTCTACCTCACAGAAAGGCCAATCCCAGCAGAAGGGCAAGGGTCATGGTCTCCCTGACCCGACAGCACAGTTAAAACCCACATAGATATGTTCAGAGTCAGAGCTCTTTTCCAAAATCAATTTCTATTGCTGCCAGTACCAGCATTTCATCACTAAGGTTCTCGGTGTTGTGACAAAGGTTGAGAAGTAGTTGGGAATACTTCAGCAAAATAATGCGGATGTTGAAGATCAGAAATAAAAACAAAAAATATAGGAAATACTCAGCAGGTCTGGCAGCATCTGTAGAGAGAGAGAAACAGAGTTAACGTTTCGGGTCGAGATGACCTGATGGAAGGTCACAGACTCGAAACAGTAACTCTGTTTCTCTCTACAGACGCTGCCTGAGCTGCTGAGTATTTCCAGCATTTTCTGTTTTTATCTGGAAATGCATTTTTAAAAATTCTCTCGTGGATGTGAATGCTTCCAGCAAGGCCAGGATTTGTTGCCCATCCTTAATTATCCTTGAGAAGGTCATGGTGAGCCACCTTCTTGAGCCATTGCAGTCACCTGGTGAAGGTACATCCACAGTGCTGTCAGGGAAAGCGTTCCAGATCTGAGACTCAATGATGCTAAAGTTCCAAGTCAGGGTCATGTGTGAATTGGAGGGGAACTCACAGATGGTGGAGTTCCCAAACTCTTGTCCTTCTAGGTGGTAGAGGTCACGGATTTAGAAGGTGCTGTTGAAGGATGTTTGGTGAGTTGCTGCAGTGCAACTTGCAAATGACATTATGCAGAACAAAAGAAAACCAACCCCTTGCCACCTCCTTTTAAGACAGCTGTTGCGAATCCAGGATTGTCCCAGGTCTCTGGTCATAGTCGCTTCTATCCCGATCACTGACCCGTGGTCCACCTCACAATAACAGGGGCTGCCTCAGTTGCATAACCTGGCATTTGGCCCACACACTGAGAAGAGCTTTTTGAGTGAGATATTGGTGCTCGGCTGCCATCAGTGGAATTGTAATCCCAGGAACAGTGCGCTCCTTGGGGAGATGAGAGAGAAGAAATGGGAACATTGAAGCTTGGGGATGCGATTTTTTTTATGATGAATTAACTCCTGCTCTTCCAGTGAGTTGGTTTGTCACCATACTAACTTCTGACTGACACCAAATTACACACTGCCACAAGAATATTTAAACTTACAAGGGAGATGACGCTGAGTTTAACTGGGTCATATTGAGGCTAGGGACATTTTTACTGCACTCTTGTATTCGCAACTCATTCTTCTTCATTGATTCGCTTAGCCAGCCCACTGTCAGACTCACACAGTTGGAACCTATGGGTGCCGAGTGATGACAGACTCAACTGGTCAAATGTCTGCCTTCTGTGTTGTAAACATTCTATGACTACTCTTCCCTGAGCAGCTGTTTGAGGCTGGTTGTATGGGTCAATTGTAAATTTCAAAACTAAGATTGATAAATTTATATAAGGGTATCTAGAATTACAGAAACAAAACTGGTAGATGAAGTTTAAGATACAGTTCTTCCACGATCTGACTGAATGGCAGAACAGGCTTGAGGGGCTGAGTGGCCTAATTCTGTTTCTATGTGCACTGGGCCTCTTGATACATCCCCTGCTCCTGAGCCTGACCTGGAGCTAATGAATCAGGCAACAATTCACAAGTGGGTCTCTGTTGCTGTCAGAGCCAGGTAAGCTGAATGGGGCAATCATGGTTCCAAAGTGAGCTGCATCCCTGTGATACGTATTGCAAGGGACAACCTGATATGTTCCTTCTGGATCTTTTCATTGTCAAAGAACTGTGTGTGTGAATGATTGCAGCTGCTGTGCTCTTAGAATCTGTCCTGCGCAAAACAGCATTGGGAGTTCCAGCCTATTACAGAATCCTTCCCATCTGGAGCAGCTCTGCTTTATATAGGGGTCATTAATCAACATTGTGTGCAGCAGTGCAGCGATCAGCTACTAGACTTCCAGAAGCCACTACAGTGAAGCATTAAATGACTATTTAGCTCCTGGATGATGAAGAGGACAGAGAACAAATAATTTAGTGTCTCAGTCTAATCTACATCCACAACACACAACAACATGAAGCTCTAAACTTTAAGCTAATCAATTAGCACATCAAGGAAATGGCTTGAAGGAGTACGGAACTGAACAGGACTCAGAATAATCAAAGTCATTAATTAAGCATCCGACTGAAGTCCTACTTAATTCAACTTTCAACTCACCCCTTCCTCACTCAATTTCACAAAGGCTGAAATCATCTTCAGTTTAAGAAACTCTCCACTTAATGTTCACCCACCCCCACCCAACTCTTGTCCCTGAGGTGGTGACTCAAGCTAAGGTATGCTTCAAAGGTGCCCACAGCCATTCAGTACCTCTCTAAAATAGCCATTCTTCTTGGGTGAACTTTAGTAGTGAGTTGTAACAGGCTATTCCATCTTCAGAGTTTTACAGCTAAACCCAACCAGGTCTTTGCTTGTATCAACGGACACAAATATTCGGTTGATCACAATTGGGGTTCTCCAGTTTATTCTTAACTGCAAGGCTTACTGAGCTCGATCGTGGTAGCCCTACCTCTCTTCCAGCTACCTCAACACACAGGTCCCTTTTGTACAAATGCAAAAGCCAATCTGATCACATGCACACAAAATATTTTTTTGTGCATGCAAATTGTTTTTCTAAGTGTCCCACTCCCAGTAGTTTTGAACTGGGTAGAAGTTCTCTTCCATAACAGAAGATAAATTCACTGGAACTAATGTATATTTTTCCGTTTCCCTCTTAAGATGCCAAGGGCAATTTTGGTGGCCCTAATGGTCTCGTTTGCATCAGGAATGGTACATGGAATGGAGACAGCAGGGAGGGAGAGACTAATTTAAGTGTATCTTTGCCCCAACGACAACAGCTGTCACAAGCTAGGAGTGTGATGGACTACTCCCCACGTGCCTGGATGAGTGCAGCTCCAACAACACTCAAGAAGCTTGACAGCAACCAGGATGAAGCAGCCCACTTGATTGGCACCCTTTCCACAAACATCCACTCCCTCCACCACCGACAAACAATGTGTACCATCTACAAGATACACTGCAGAAACTCACCAAGGCTCCTAAGTTAGCACCTTCCAAACCCACGATCACTACCATCTAGAAGGACAAGGGCAGAAGGACAAGGATAGATGGGAACACCACCACCTGGAAGTTCCCCTCCAAGCCACTCACCATCCTGACTTGGATATATCGCCGTTCCTTCACTGTTGCTGGGTCAAAATCCTGGAACTCTCTCCCTAACAACACTGTGGGTGTTCCTACAGCTCATGGACTGCAGTGGTTCAAGATAGCAGCTCACTACCACCTTCTCAAGGGCAATTAGGGATGGGAAATAAATGCTGGCCCAGCCAGCAATGCAAACATCCCATCAATTAATAAAAAAAGTAAAGATGATGGATTTTATCATCACACAAGCATTTTATCAAGTTTATCCTCTTTATGCACATAGAATATTCACTCAAACAAAGCATTCCATGAGCACAGATATAAATAGTCAGAATGTTATTTGGATTCTGGAGATTAATCATTAATTAATTAATTCCCCAGCATTATAAAAAACAGGCTTCCTCATGACCAAACTCTGAGTCACATTGCATTGTTTAGCTATTGTTATAATTGATAATAATATGTTCAGTCAGAGATGCTTACAGTAACTGCCAACACCATTAATCAAGAAGCAGAAACTCCCATGATTAAGGAATATATTTTTTGACAGGTTGCGTGGGTGTCTGTTGGAAGCTATGGTTTGTTTTTTTTTTATCTTATCAAATCTATTGTCTCAGAAGATTAGTTGCCATCGACTGAATAATTATTTAGCTCATCAGGAATGTTGGACCCTCACCAACGGATGGGGACAGTCACATGCTTTCTGAACTTCAAACTCACCAACCTACAACCCCTTCTACCTCTGTAAATCCTCACCATGTTTGAAATTCAGACTCATCATATCTATTGCTTTCCACGACCTCCAAGATGTGGGATATTTTATCTTAGGCTTTCCCTCCCCTTCTACTATTTTCAGTCTTTAAATACCTAGGTTGGCATTGACTAATCACTACTTCTTGATTTACCTTATCTTCTTTGCAAACCTGGTGCTGTCCAACTCTTATGACTCTTGGCCTTTTACCAAGGTTTCTCTCTGGTGAAAAATCCAATATGTGAATCTCATGAATGAGGGTGTGTCTTGGTGTCCCTTAGCTAGTATGAAGGAAAAGTCAGCCAGGTTCCAGCTTCTGATCCTATTGAGCCTCCCACATCATTCCTGCCCTCGCCTTAAAATTTCCCTCATTCCATCTTCTTTTGCAACAGTATGACATTATTCACACATCAGCCATCCTCATGGCCACTCCCAATGAGGTTCACAATTTGTTCTTACAGGTGGGCTTTGATCCATTTCCCCTAGGGACTGGGCTGCTCTTAATACATGTTAGAAAATGCTGGAAAAACTCAACAGGTCTGGCAACATCTGTGGAGAGCTCTGAAGAAGAGTCACACAGACTCAAAACAGTAACTCTGTTTCTCTCCCCACAGATACTGCCAGACCTACTGAGTTTTTACAGCATTTTCTGTTTTTATTTCATGTTTCCAGCATCCACAGTATTTTGCTTTTATTTTGCTCTTAATACATGGTCTGCGGAAGGAGGTGGATTGACAGAGAAGCGGGCTTTTCTCTTCCTGGGCTTTCTTGGATTGACGTAGTTGAGTGAATGAGACATTGAGAGACTCGTATTCCTGCATGGTAATTCAGTGTTTCAGCACAGAGCAGTCAAGTCAAGGAACGTCACGGTGTTTTACCCTTCCTTCAGATTTCATGTTAGTATTTTATAGAAAGTGACTGTACGTGGTAGGCCAGCTCATACCTGACTGCTGGGCTTTTGGACCTCCTGGGGAACCTTGACCTAGTTACAAAGGAATACATTCAACACTCTGCATGTGCTTTTCAGGACATCTGTGCATCCGGAGAGTGGCATGATCTGTCTGTCCATCTCATTCTCCAGATACATATAATGCAATTTTATAAACATTTTTAAAAAAATCTTATCTACGTGCACTGGCCTAAAACTTGCTTCAGTGGGTCATTTGGTGGAATTGTCCCATTAGTTAGACTTTCTCCTTTGCCCTTCAGCTTGAAAATGTTTTGCCCTGTAGGTTGCTGGAGGTGGAGATGATAGTAGCACAGTAAGGGTGATGGAGCATTTGGCACCTTGGTGAATAACGGGACCAGCACTTTACATCCTCACACAATTAAATTTAAGAATTGAGAAAGAGACATGACAGAGAAGGGGCAGACGGTGAATGAAGACCCAAATCAGGTACAGAAAGAGAAATAAAGAGCAAGATTGGATTAAGAGAGAGAGAGAGAAATAAAGGAGACAGACAGGGAAAGTTAAAAAAAAAAAGATTTTTTTAAATCTCTAAGAGAAAAATTACCGCATACAAGAATGAGACACAACAGTTTAAATTGTTCACTTTCTGGACTGGAGAGCTTAATTAGTGTTGCATTCAAGGTACTTAGCTGTTACATACAAGCCCAAAATTTCTAGGTGAAGTTAATGGGAAATTAATGTGCAAATGCAACAAGTTCTTATAAATAATGAGGAGGTTGACAGCGAGATGTCACTTGACAGATCTTCGAACATTGGTTGTGGTTTTATTGCAAAATGATTACAGCAGAATGAACAGTGTCTTTAGGTTCAAATTGTACTACGATAGCCACACCTTACTTTTGAAAACTGTAACTTTTAAATCAGTGGTTCTGATTATTACTATGAGCTGAACTTTATGTTAGGTTCTGGGTGAATGAGAGAAAGTGGAAGGGACAGGGGGAGAGAGACAGAGTGCAAGAATAAGCACAAGATAGACTGAGAGTGTCCATGAGAGAAACAGAGAGCGTTAATATATTTGAGGGAGAGTGAAGCAGCAAGTACATGCGAAAGAGATAAAGACAGAGAAGCACATGAGCAGGAGGCACAATGTGTGAATGAGTCAGAGAGCATGGACAAGAAAAGGAGTAGAGAGAATGTGTGAGAGAGAGAAAGAGAGATAGAGAGGATATGTATGTATGATAGACTGAGAATGTGCATGAGAGTGATGGGGGGGGCGCATACAAAAATACTTTTGTGAGAGACAGCACACGAGAGGTAGATAGAATGCATGAGAGTCAGAGACAGAAAGCAGAATTTAATGCCCCTCTAGCGGCAGTTTGGAGGTGGGGGCATTTAATCGGGCAGGCGAGTGCAGGGTGGGACTCCATCATCTTCCCACCTCTGCCCAATTAAGTCTAGGACGAGAAGGCTCGTGGATGTTCCTGCCTTGACACTAATTTAGGCCCTTAAATGGGCAATTAATGCTCACTTAAGGGCTTCAGCCTGCTTCTGCTGGCAGGAGAGTCACTACATGAGGAACCTGAATGGCAGGGGGAATACACTTGGTGCCTGATCAAAGGACCTGGCATTGGGAAGTGGTTGGGAGAGGGCCAACTGAGAGCTCCTCTCTGCTGTTTCTTCGAACCTCATTCCTCGCCTTCCTCCACAACCCCCACCCCATGACTCGCATCCTGCCTTCACATCTGTGGCCTGGGTACCTTGGCGGTCCTAGCCTTTGGTGGGTGCCTTACTGGCAGCTGCCACCGCTCCCAGCGGCAATAACAGGCAATGGAGAGCTGCCGGCCTCTGACTGGCTGGCAGCTCTCAGGGGAGGGGTGGGATTTCTGTCCATGAGGTCCTCAATCCCGGGGAAGGCCCAACGCTGGACAGTTAGGTGCCAATGGAGGCGATGCGAGGCTCCCACTGGTTATCCAGCTGGCTGGCAAGACCCCCACCATCACCAATATTAAATTCCGTGCAAGGAGTACATATGTGTAGGAGAGAGGGAGGGATGCCATGCTAGCATGAGGGGGAGAGAGGGAAAAAGCACACGAGAGAGGGAGGAAGCGAGAGGTATAGATGACTGAGAAGGAGACAGAAGCATATGAAGAGTGGACAGGCAGAGAGCATGAGAGAACGATACTGAGAATTTATGAGTGACAAATAGCGTCCGCATGCAAAAGTGATGAAGTGGGCATGCAAGAAAGTGAGAGAGAGAGTGAGAGACTGCGTACAAGAGAACAGCACAGGTAAAATTCAACTTTGGGGCACATTGGGCGATAGGGGAATCGGAGTCCGTTTACCCCCCACCTGAGTTTCCTTCCCATTGAGATGTATAATGTGAGGATGAATTTTACTCCTAAAGACAGAGCAGACATGCAAGAGAGAGATGGCATGGACACGTGAGAGATAGACTGGACATGAAAGACAGCGACCGATAGGCAGGCAGAGGAAGCTTCCATCCTATCAATCTGCACGGTACAAAGCAAATTGTAAAATCACTGAACTTATCACCTTATAAAGTGTCAAATCAAGTTGTCCCCAACTGTTTGGTGAGTTAAAGGACTCACCAGTGGCTGTGCCACTGTATGTTTGACCCATTATTAAATTCAACAAAAGCAAGAGTACATCAGTAATGAGTGACTAGCTGTGAACAGTGCTTAGAAGCAAGGGGAATAAAATTTCATCCTTGAGTTCTGAAGACTGCAATGTCTTTGAAGCTGTGAAAGATAACAGGGTCAAAGGCACGGGGAAAATGTTTTATCCTCAGACGAAGAAAGAAAGCTGGATTAGTGTTGGGATTATCTTCACCAGCCTGGTTTTCACTCTCTTCCCACTGGCTTCTAGTGACAGAGATGAGAGGAAAAAAACAAAAATGGATCAATAGCTATTTGCGTTTGTGTGTTGAAGGGTACGAGAGAAAATACAACTGCACCGTAAACAAACTGCTTCATTTCCTCCTGGACTCTGGGAATTTAATAAAGGTTCAAGATAAAAATCTAATTTATAGAAAAATCAAACTGAATTAGTCAGCATTGGAAAAGTATTTGTTGCTCAATATTTGATGTTTGAGACTGATATTCCCAAGAGACCAGATTGCGAAATCGAGAGAAACAGTTCCTGGGGTAAGAAATCCAATGGCAACATCTGCATTAAGGAATATAAAACATGGCAGCACCTACCACAGAATATCGACATGTGTCCATACCTGCCCAAAATTCTGGTTCCCCTCCGAGGTGACATTCATGTTGAGCTCCCATCTGTGATTTGGGAGGGCATGTGGACAGCAGCAGCCCTTTAAAGACAAGCAGAGCCAGCAGTAGAAATAGGAATCTTCTGCTCTCTCTGGTGCCGAGCTTGGAGGCAGGAAGGGTAGATGATTAGGCAGGTTGGTGGCATACCTGCCGCCTTTCCATCTCCACCAGAATTAAATCCTGGGCAGGAAGGCCCATGGTCAATCTCCCCACCCCACTGCCAACTGAGGCCCTTAGACGGCCAATTAATGAGCACTTAAGGACCTCATCCTGCGCTGCTGCAATTATCCCAGCTGCAAGTGGGTCTGTCACGATGTGATGTGCGTGACAGGTGAAACTGTCACCTCGGAGAGCTGGGTGGGGTCCCTTGATAAAAGACACTCGGTGCTGGGTCAAACAACTGGACATTAGGAAGGGACGTGCCTGCTGAGACCCAGCCCCTGGCCTTGCTGCTGGACTCCCCTGACTTTTCACCCTGTGACCTCCACCCCATCCACCCCTTCACCCCCCACCCCCCACCCCCACCCCTTATATTATTTACCTGTAGCCTGGGCCCTCCACAATCCTGGGACACCAGTGCCTGTCCTTCTGGCAGCAGCCACTGTCTCCTCAGTGGCGCTGCTGAGTGCAAGAGTCTCCAGCCTCTGGCCAGCAGCTCTTACTAGGTGGAATCCACCACCCCACCCCCAGGTCTTGATTCCAGGGGAAGGCCTTGCCACTGCCTGACTGGTTTATGGATCAGTGGGCCTTCCTGAAATGAGGCAGCATGGGTCACTCATCAGTTCTCCCGCTGGCAGGCGAGACCTCCCAATAGGATGAGAATAGAGGGATACAGACTCCGGAAGTGCAAAATGTTTTAGTTGACGGGCAATATGATTGGCGCAGGCTTGGAGAGCCGAAGGGCCTGTTCCTGTGCTGTACTTTGCTTTGTTCTTTGTTCTAATACCAGAACAAGTTTCCACCCTCTCGCAATGAAGGCCACACACGATGATCAGCAGAGCCTGAGATGGTGTGACAACATTGGAGATTTTGCCACATGTGGTCCATATCTTAAAGAGGGTTCCCTATTTGAGATTCCATGGATTGTGCCACAGACAGCTGCACAAAAGGCCTAGGTATAGTTGCCCAAATTCTTCTCCAAACAAAAGGACTAAATATTGGAATACACTTACAACAGGGGAATGGCTGCTTTCAGCACACACGAGGCAGCTGTCAGGTGGGTCAACTAAGACTGAAAAGGCCATTGGGGCTGGGGTGAATTTTACAGCCTCCCTAGTCAGCGTATTTGTAAGTGGGGCAGGGAGAGGGAGTGTCATGTAAAATAGGATGGGTTGCTAGCCCACTGCTTTACTGCCTACCCCTGAGCTGCCCCCCATAATACAGTGGACAGGTAAGGCATCAGCCAGCCTTTCCTTCCTTAGGCCTATTGAGGCCTTTAATTGGCCACTTAACGCCAACAATACATGGGGCTGAAAAGGGCGGAACTAAGGAGGGCAGCCCATTACTTCACCATCTCAGGTGAAAAGGTGGGAAGGATGGGCAGGTACCTCCTTTAAGGGGGACAGCCTGTGCCCATTTGGGTCTTCTCCCCACAAAATGTCACCCACCCTTCAGTGCCTCTCCCCACCCTGACCACACACCCTTCCCATGGTCCCCGGTCCCTCCTCAACCAAGAACCCCAGACTCATCTTAGTCCAGTATCCATGTTGCCTTCTTTCTCGGGACTCCTTTGTAGTTGAGCTGTGGTGCTGCTGGGACTACTCTGCTGCCAGCCTATCAGATTGGCCGGCAGCTTTTGAGGGCAGGGCGGAAGTCCCACAATTACCTCAAGGCCGTCCTCAGTGTATTATCGCTGTGGAACATCAGTTTTGATTGGCTGGCAGCCACCTTTTCTACCGGAGTGGCACAAAGAATGTGCTCCCCGAGTCACACCCCATAAAATCCAGCCCAAGGGGGTTGGGGAAAGCTAAGTTGGAAATACAGTGAACACAGTCTGAGAGAATTGGACAGGGAGATGGTGGGAAGTAGCAGCAACTGAGGCGAACTGTACAAGACAACAGGATGGTGATCAGGACAAGTGGGGTGCTTGGGGGAAGGGAAGAATATGTTGGGTAGAAGAATAGATAGACAACTGTGATTTTTTAATTTATTCTTTCCTGGGGTGTGGGCTTCACAAGCAAGGCCAGCATTTGTTGCTCATCCCTAATTACCCTTGAACTGAGTGGCTTGTTGGCCATTTCAGAGGGCAGTTAAGAGCCAACTGTGGGTCTGGAGTCACATGTAGGCCAGACCAGAGAAGGATGGCCAATTTCTTGCCCTTTGTGAGCCAGACAGGGTGTTACAGCAATTGATGATAGTTTCATGAAACTGAGACTAGGTTTATAATTCCGGATTTATTATTTGAATTTAAATCTCACCAGCTGCTGTGTTGGGATTAGAACCCATGTCCCAGAACATTAACCTGGGCCTTGGGGTTAAAAGTCTAGTGACATTATCACTGTGCCACTGTTTCCCACTTGGGTGGCAGAACATGTGATAGTATTCCATACTCCAGGATGACCGAAAGCTAAATATAATAGTGAGTATACATATCATACTCTTTAAAACCAACCACCTGATATGTTGCAGATAGGATGATGTCACCTTGTTGCAAAACATGGGAAGCATGCGTTAAACCGGAAATGGCGTGAGATAATGGGTAGCATATACATTAATGTGAAAATGTCAGCTGAAGATTAACAATTGTTCGGTGCTCCTTTTAACCGGTTCTATATTTGAAGGAGTTACTAATAAAGGAAATACCTGGGTTACAAAAAGTCAGCCAACACAATCTTAACCATTAAACAAGATCCTCACCCCTTTCCCTGTTTATGTGACAAAGGTGAACAAACATAACTGGTTTCAGCAACGGGGACTGGGACAAAGGGGCCGGGATTTCTTCCCAAAATCACAGCAGGACTGGAAATATCATTGCTGGCTAAAGGAAGAGAGATACAAAGAGACAGGGAGGTTTAGGGACAGAATTCCAGAGCTTAGCCTAGAAGGAAAAAAACAGTAAAAACTGGGAAATAAGAATACTGGTCTGAACTGGTCATGTGTACATTAAAATGGAACACCAGTAAAAACTGGGAACTAAGAGTACAGGTCCGAACTGTTTTTTCCCTACTGGGAGGACTCAGGCAGCTGAAAGAGTCCAGGACTGGAGGAACACAGAGATCTCAGAGGGTTGTGGGGAATGTCAGCAAGATATAATAATGTTATTGGAATTTATTGTAATATAGTGGTATCTGTGTCTGCGTGTACATGAGAGAGAGACTTAATTGGATTAAAGGCAGCTGGTCTGAAGGCTTTTTTGATGTAAACATGGTAAACATGGGGCAAGTTTGGAATGTAAGGTGTAAAAGGACATTTGCATTTTTAAATAAACCAGATTAGATTGTTTTTGAAGGAGGGGTGAAATGTGTCACCTAGCCAGGTGAAGTTTAGAAACAGTGGGCGGGATTTTCTGCAAACGCCTGTCCCCACGATCTCCCGGTCCCACCACAAGTCAATGGGCTTCTGGCTGGGGTGCCGCCTCCTATGCAGAGGGTCCCACCCACGATGGGGGCCAGAAAATCCCGGCCAGTGTGCTTATTTTTCCCAAAGGTTACTGGTAAAACTTAGTGCTATGAGAGATTTTTATTATTAGAAGGGTAAAATCCAAAGACATAGTGAAACAATGGGAATTTGCATTCAAAGGGGAAAATGTGTTTGAAGGAGCAAAGGCTGTGCATAAGGGCAGGAATTTTAAGATCTAACAAGTGTAAAAAGCCTTCAGCATCTATGCCTCAAGCTGCTGTCTTCAAAGAACTGACATTAAGAAAACTCATTGAATTCAACTGGTTCAGGGTATTGTGTGTCACTTTGCTGAGTCTTTTAAAATCTATATGCCTTACTGTTGCCTTAACGAAAGTGTAACTGGGACTTAGATTAATTAAGGGATTAAAAGTTATTATGATAGTAATTTGTAGACAAACATATGTGCTTACAATCACTTCTCTTATTAGTAAATGTTTAATCTAGTTTTGTAAAATCCATAGGACTTGGTCTTATTACTACTGAATTCAAGGCATGTGTCTCAAAATTTATACAAAATGCAAAGCAAGTTGTCTCAAGTTTCCTTCTGGGATTTGTACAACTCAGCAATTGCCATTGGCTGCACCATAACAGAAAGGAGGACATTACAGAACTAAGAAGAGATAAGGCCTTAGAGAGATTTTCCTATTTGTGGGGAAAATAGGTGATTGTAAAGCAGGGTTGTCATCATAAAGTCAACGGCAAAGTTTTACTGTGTTTGTGGTGAACATCCACTGCTCTCCTTTCAGTTGATGCTTGGTGGCATCAGCAATGAAGGGTCATATGATTGATATGCATCACCAGCTAATTTATAAAGAACACAGGCATTGTAAGTTAAATAGTAACACAGTCATTATTTACCATCAGTTAGTCAGTATAAGTTATACAGCACAGTCGATATGGAGAGCTAATTGACCTACTGTGATGTTGTTCAGGGACTTGGTGTCCTTCAGTTTTTCTACTTGCTGATAAAATATTCAGTTCTGTTAAAGGTGACTGCTGCAAAGATCTCCACATTGATCTGACAGAAATAATCAGTCATAGTCAGAGCTGGAAATTAAATATAATAATAGCAAACACCTAACATGGACAATGAGAGATGTTAGTGCTGGACTATGTTAGTATTCGCCTGCCATACATTGAGTCACCGGTCCAGCAATTTTTACATTCTCATCCTCGTTTTCAAATCCCTCCAAGGCCTCGCTCCTCCTTAGTTTTGTATCATCCTCCTGCCCCACAACCCTCCGAGATCTCTGCACTCCCTCAATTCTGTCCTCTTGTGTTTCCTAGATTTTAATTGCTCCACCAATGGCAACCATGCTTTTCAGCTGACCTTCAGCTACTGGAATTCCCTCCCTAAACCTCCCTGCCTCTCTACCTCTCTCTCCCCCTTTAAACTGCTCCTTAAAACCTCCCACCTTGGCCAAGCTTTTGTTCATCTGCCATAATGGCCGACAGTTTGTTGGGCCAACAAGGGTCTCGACCACTGGTTTGAGAACTGGCGGGGATCCCAGTCAGTTCTGTGGTGGGGGGGGGACCTAATGGAATCAAGTGCCCTTCAGCCACTTAACTGGACGCCTTCAGGTCTTCCTTGCGATTGAGGTCCCCAGTGGTGCAAGTTCTGCCCTCCAAGAGCTGCTATCCAATCAGAGGCTGACTGCTCCTCATGCTGCCAATGGGAGCAGTGGCTACTGGCGGCAATGTGCCCCAACAGAGGCTCAGGATCATGGAGTGACCCCAGGCCACAGGTGAGTGAAGGTAGATTGGGGGTTGTGTGGGCAGGGGGTCAGAGGCAAGGGCAGAGGGCAGTTTTCAGCAATGAGGCATTGAGTGCCTGATACTGAGGGACCCCCTGCCCCGCCGATTGCCCCCCAGGGAGGCTACTGGCAAACCCAATAGGCTTTGTTGAGCGGCCTTCCAAGGGTGCAGGAGATACTTGCAGCCTTCATTTAATCTTTGAGCCACCACTAACTTGCAGTGGGTTCAGGGAAAGTGGGTGTCGATTGGCTCATTAATGAATCCTGCATTAATCCAATCCATTCAGTGACTGAAACGCAAATACGTTCTTTGTCGATGTACATTTATTGCAGTCACCAAGATGAATGAAGTGGATCCTGTTTAAAGGGAGTTGGCACAGTTTTAACCCTTTGCATTGTAGCTCTAGCTTGCTAAGTGGGGTAAGGACCATTTGGAGCCTTTCTATGTAACAGTCAGCAGCATTTTCCATCATTTCTGTGCATTTTGGGGATACCACTTCATTTGGTGAAACTTACCATGGTTTTCTTGTTTCTTAGGCACAGTATAAATTATGCTAAAGGGAGATTTGGTGATGTAAAGAGTAACCATGCTGCTCTTTGCCTGTGGTCCTCTGTTCAAACCGTGCTCTTTCTTCTTGTTGTCATTTTAGATAAACTTCGTTACCCAGAGAATGGTGAGAATGTGGAACTTGCTACCCCTTGGAGGAGTGGAGGTGAATATCATTTATATACTTAAGGGGAGTCAAGGTGAGTACATGAGGGAGAACGGGATGGGCAAATATGTTGGTAGAGTGGGAAGAGGCTGGTGTGGAGCATAGACTTGTAGGGCCGAATGGCCTGTTTCTATGCAGTGAGTTCTATGGAAATCTATGTAAAATCTATTCCGCCCTCCTACTTAGCCAGGGGAGGTTTTCTCACCACTGCCGGAAGACTGATGTGGGGCCTCTCCAACGACTGAATGGGCCTAGCTGCCTTGGCTCCCACTGCGACAGGCTGCATAAAATCCACCCCATAATCTCATATGTGGCTGGGTACTAAATTTTGTCTGATTAATGTGAAATGCCCTGGGATATTTTGCTGTGTTCATTCCGCTATATAAATGCAAGCTGTTATTTTCAGAAACTCTCTTCCATTATCCCATTTTAAGCATCCAGGCTTAGTCAGGTGCAACGTGACTGGGAGCCCAGCATTGTGCTTTAGCACCAATCAGAGGAGAATGTCCCAACTGTACCATGTGATATTCCCCCTATTTGTACACTAATCATGCTTTTATCTCCCTTGATGGATGCCTTTTAGTGATGCCTTTGGGGTAGCTTCATGCTCAGGCCAATCCAAGCTAGGCAGTAGATCAGGATGGCTCCAACTTTCACCTCTGATTCAGGGGGCTGTGTGCCCAAGTCCTGCGCCAGAGACTTGTTTGGCACTCCAGGGCAGTACTGAGGGAGTGCTGCACTGTCGGAGCTGCCATCTTTCAGATGAGATATTAAACTGAGGCCCCATCTGTCCTCTCAAGGTGAACATAAATGACCCATGGCACTATTTCAAAGAAGAACATGGAAGTTATTCCATGTACTAATCAGCATTTATTAATCAATCAACATCACATAAACAGATTATCTGCTCGTTATCTCATTGCTGTTTGTGGGAGCTTGCTGTGCGCCAAACCTGGAAACTGCCAAAACGTTACAACGCTGAGCACACGTCAATAATACTCCAATGGCCGTAGAGCGCTTCAGGATGCTCCGAGGTTGTGAAAGATGCTATATAAATGCAAGTCTGTCATTCTTTCCAACTCATTTTACGCAGGATCCTTCCAAGCTAGACATCTTCATCTAGCATATTGCAGCGTTCGCAAAGTGCAACTCTGAACCTGGATCTTTGGTGAGCAGATTTCCACTCCTCTCCTTCCAATGGATAGTATTCTGTCATCATAAACTCTCTCATTATCTGCTGAAGTTGGTAGTTTCAATAAGAAATGCATCTTCACAGCTTTTAGAGTCTGCCATGGAGTACAATAGAATATAGCCTAAAGGAAATTTATGACCTGAGGTTTCTTCAGTGTGGGTCCTGCCAGATTTATCCCTTCTTTGGCCTCTGGGCCTTTACTAACTTGTATGGATTGCTGTCATTAGCTGGGACTCAGTGCTATTCCCCTCCAACAAAAGAAAACAAGGGAACGCTAATAAAAAAGTCTGAGCTAACCAAGCTTCCCTATAGCAAGAGAAAGGGCTCCAGTTAACATCGAACTATTGGCCCTGTAGTGTTTTTCACTCTTCTCAGGGCAAACGGCCAGGCCACCATGTGGTATCTGCCGATTGTAGCATGGTTGGAATCAGGCAAACATGATGTGGAAAATCACAGATGCAATTCCCCCATCCTATCACTCCATTGAGCAGCATGCTGTTCAATGAGACTGCCTTTTCAGCAATGTATTCAATTGGTATCTGCCAAATGACAGTCATTTGGCGAGGATGCTAGTCCATCACAGAAGTGTAATCGCTCCTTTGGCACAAAGGGGATACGTCAAAACACATCCTGTTATCGTCATAATCACATTCATGAAGCACTTTGGACAATTGCAAGCACGCCAAGCATATTAATGACTTCTATTCTGTTGAATTGACATGAGAGAAAATTTGCAATGGGTGCTGGCTAAACTACCCAAGGTTGTACGATATGCTGAGGGGTGTCAATCATGGATGTTTCAAGATGGTTGAAGATGGTGCTCATCCCTCCTCAGGTCCTCTGACCTAAACAAGCTCAAGTGGATAGGGAATCACTGGCTGACCGACTTTCAATTTGTGAAACTCATCTGAAATTGACAAGTAGCTCTTTGGAAAGAGGATATTGCTCTTTCAAAATCTGCTTAGACTTCAATGATTATGTTTAATCGAAAGTATGGAGCTGGCAGTATTTAGTTAATCCTTTAGGACCTTCAGTGTAACAACAATGTACAGCTTTATGTGTTGTGAATACTGAATGATCAGCCAGTTAGAATCTTTCCACTATTTTGTGTAAATTGGACTGCTTCTTATTCTCTTCCTTCAGAAAGAACAAAGAACACCTTTCCCAATACCTGCGTGTGTCAATGCACCACCCTATGTGGCACTGAGTCATACATGATACAGGATTCCAGGCTCCATGTTTGGCCCCTGCTGATAGCAGGTGAGAGGGCTGCAGATGTATTATGATTGGTTATTACACCCCTGGGCTAGCAATTCGAGAGAGAGAGAGAGAGAAAAAAAAAAAATCAGACCTATGTTTCAGTGTCCACACCTGAATAGTACATAGGAAGTCCTACTGTAAAGTCTATGGGCAGAATCATCCCAGATTTGCATTAATTGCGGTAGCGGGCCTGAAAAACGATACTTTACCTGCTTTCGCAACGGCGGTTTCTCGTGCCTTATCGTCTACTTCCTGCCTTATTAATTATGCAGCTGCAGGAAACACTGCATCTCACTGGCGGGCGGCCTCTGAATCGTCTGCCACATTGTTGCCTCATCGTTTTGTCACTCCGAGTGCCATATCCAAACTGTAGCTGCGCACACAGTTCTCAATGCTTGCAGCCCAGGACTGCTCCAGAGAAGACACGGCTCTGAAAGCTAAGGAGAGTTCAGTGACCTATCACTGGAATGCCTTTTGGAGGCCCACCGTGATGTCCTCTACCCCTGCTCTGGCCACAGGAGGTCCAGCAATCTCACCACTCCGGTTTGGTAAGTGATGGCAGTGGTGGTCAGTGCCATTGCTGCACAGAAGAGGTCGGCCATCCAATGCAGGTAGAGGATGAATGATCTCTTCTGTGCCACTAGGATAAGGCAACTAAGTCATCACTCTAAACTCACACACTCACAAGGCCATCACACTTTTACTGACATCTCACTCACTGCCAACTCAAGGGACATCACCACTCACACCCTCACATGTCCTCATTTGGCCTAATTTCCTCTGGAGACTGCCTCTTCAATCCTCACCCTCTTGAGGCCACTCGCACAGATCAACATGGGCCCCCACACACACCCTGGGATACCCCATTTCCCCAGTATAGCCCTCGCCCTGCAGCCTCTTCCCTCGCCTGAGGCCATTTCTCCCCCCTTCCCCAAGCAAGCCCCAACCCTGTAGCCATTGAAAAGCCACCCACATCTGGCTGATCTGGTAGGTAGAGACCTACCAAGAGTCCCCCTAAAAGTGATGTGGTGCTGCCTGTGAAGCCTGACGCTGATGACTGCGAGTGCTGCTCGAAGTAAGGTAGGCAACAAACCTCGAAGTCCCACGTGCACATCGCTTATCGCTTATGTACTGTTGTGAAGCAGGCTGGCCCCGGATAAAACAGCATAGGGGGGATGATTCCGGCAGGCAGGGCTTATTAAGATGCTAAAGTATTGGCAGATTTTTGCACCATATCGTCCCCTTTCTGCTGCATCCCGCCTCATTAATAATGCACTCACAGGAAACATGCCGGAGCACAGAGGAGGTCAGCCATCCAGTACAGGAAGAGGGTGAATACTGTCATCCGTTTCACCAGGGTAAGTCATCCACCTCATCCCTCTCAACTCTCACACTCACAAACCCATCACACATCCACAGGGATCTCACACCTCAAGGGACAACACCACTGACTCTCACACACACCCTCACATCTCCATCAGGCTCATACCCTCTGGAGCTCGAGTCCTCATCCTGTCCATGGCACCGCTCACCACACAAACATTCCATGCAGTGCCATATCTCCTGCTGACACCCTCTCCATCTATTTTCATGCAGCAGAAGCTGGCACACAGCAGCAGGGAGAGGTCCCAGGCTGGGGTCGAGTGGCCAACATTAAGGCCCTCACTCACTTTGTGGAGGGTGCCAACGCTCTGACTGGTAAGGACTTGGAACAAGCTTGCGGTGACAGTGAGGTTGGCGTGAACACCCACATGACGATCCTACACTAGGTTACCCCTCTGCCAATGCAACTGTGAGTGCTCTCTCTCCTGCTTTTGACTCTGCTGCCTTAGACTATCTCACAAGGAGCTCTGCCAAACAACTGACACCCTCAGCCAGCCAGTCCCTCAGCTCCATCCATGTCCTCACCTCCAGGCAAGAGGACACCTCCTCCACTGAAGAGCTGGGAATAAACAGTCTGGAAGACCCGTCACAGCCCTTACCCACACCCTCCACCTGTGCAGAGACACACACCTCAGTGGGACCTGGATCTAGAGCAGGCTTGGGTTCACAATCTGGTGGTCATCACACGGACACATGTCCGCAGCAGGTGGAGGCAGGTTCGGCCAAGGTCCCCGGCACTCGGAGGACAGCTGGGGAAGAGGCAGCTGTGTGGTCCGAGTTAGATTATTAGCCTCTGGATTCGGCCTTCCAACTCACCGTGGGGAGTTAGCAGAAGGAAGGGGAACATCACAAAGAGCTTTTGGAAGCCCTCCGTAGAGTGGCATGCAACTCGGAGGAGCGTGTCCGCCTGCTCTCTGATGAAGTGGTGCCCACATATACGCACATGGAGGTCTCCACGGAAAGGATGGCAGACCCCATGGAGACCCTGGTCCAGCAGAACCCAAAGATGCGCACAGACCTGCACTCCATCGCAGTAGCCATGGGTGAGTTACTGTAGTGACAAAGTGAGAGGGAAACGGGGCACCTCAACATCCCTCATGGTGCCCCTTCTCCTCAAGGAGTCAAACCCCAGCCCTCGGGCTTCCGAAGAGAGGGGGAGTGGCAGCTGGACACCCCTGGGTCATCCACTCAAGACTCTCAGAGGCTATCTATTCCCTCAGAGTCCCCTGTGCCTGCGATACCCTCAGCCTCATCCTCTGTCACGGAAGAGGGAGCAGCAGGCCCACAGGAAGACAGTCAAAGCAAACCTGGGTCCTCATGGCCTCAAGTCTCCAGAGGACACATGCTGAAGTCATCAGAGACAATAGGGCCAATTATTGACAAGCTGTCTCCACCCCTGCTGTGGATGTCAGGGCAGCACCTAGAAGAAGTGGTAGGCCTAGAAAGGTTAAGAAATTCTGATCACGGGTGGTTACATGGGTGAACACATTTTATCACTTTATAATCTGAAAATATATTCACTTTCACTCAATAATGTGTAACGTTGTCTTTCAGCTTCATTGACAGGCTTCCCGAGTCCTCCCCCTGCTCCCCACCAGTAGTTCAGCTGCACACAGGCAGACCACAAGTGATTCAGGAGGGAATAGTGTGTGTGTGTGTGTGTGTGTGTGTGTTTGTGTAGGGCAGGGACTTTCAGAGCCTCCTGCAAGCTCTCTCCCACGCACACGGATCCTTCATCCATCACACTCATCTCAATGTCCCGAGCATTTTCAGTGCTGCCTGCTGGAGTTCACTTTCAGGTGTCCATCTGAGCTGACCTTCATCTCTACCCACCCACTGATCACACTCCCAAGCAGCACCAGTGCCCGTCCAACATGAGGCTCTGCTCACTTTCCAATTGAAAAACATGGTTGTATTCAAGTTTCTCATAAGCTCCTCATCCTTTCCCCTCCCCAAGTCACCCATATCCTTTCCCCCATCACAGTCAACCCCCAGCATCACCTTTGAATGCTGCACAGTGTTACCCCACAGCCCAAACCCTTTTCTTTCCGGGATGTCCAGGTGAGCGTGCATGTTCCCTACCTTCCTGCAATTCCCACCGCCATCCACATTGACCTCCCCAACCTCCTCTTTCCAACCCCCAGAGTCCATGTTTGCCTCTGTGTCCCCGCCAGCTACCCTCGCCACTCCTTCTACTGGCACCAAGACACCCTCATCCTATCGGCTCCCTCCACCCCCTCTCACACACCATTCCCTCCTACCATGCCCACCCTGAGTTCACTGCCTAGGAAGCAACCATTGACTCCACTGAACCATCCCTTGCATATTCACCTGGACATTCCATCCACCCTTCCTCCTTCCTCCAGCCTTATTCCTTCCTCCACCTTTACTCCCTCCTCCACCCTTATTCCCTCCACCACTGGGACACCTTCCCCCTTCAAAACTACCTCCCCCCGCCGGACACCTTCCCCCCCTCCAAACTCGCTCCTTTACACCTACCTCCCCATTAACAGCATTCTCCCCGTTACACCCTCCTCCCCGCGTACTCCCTCACCCTCCCACACTCCTTCCTCCCCAAAGACACTTTCCTTCCCCCTCCCAACCTCAACCTCCCCCGACACCTTCGTCCAGCTTCCAACCTCAGCCCCCCGACCCGATACACCTTCCTCTCCCACTCACCACCTGGACCATCTTCTTCCCCCACAAACATTCGCCAATCATCTGTAGCAGCCCATGGTGGAGTCTGTGAAGTTCCGAAGCAGGCCCAAGGCATCAACTGAGACCATGGAAGATGGTGCATGCTCACGGTGACGTCCATGAAGGTCCAAACTCTCAGCGAAGTCAAAGCTGCTGCATGGAGTCCTTCCGAGAGCTGCTTCGTGGCAGAGCCATGTGCATGAGGGTCCACCCCAGCGTGCGATGCATGTGTTCCTCCAGGGTCTGGTAGCTGTGGGGCTCCAGCATCTTCTTCTCCTCGGATTGTCCACGATCTGAGCAAGGCCCTAAGGGCAGGATTTTCCCTTCGTCGGGCGGGTTCAGGAGCAGCCGTGAAACGGACCGTCGCCCGCGATCAGGCTCCGGCCAATTCACGGCCAGCCAGTGGTGAAAGGCTCGGCGCTGCCAGGGTGGGGGCGGGAGGAGGGTGAGCGTGGAGGTCTGCACAGGCACAAGGGAGCACGCGCTGACAGCTCCCTAAGGGCACGGAGCCACCCCAGGGAGCTGAAGATTTGGACAAAGGAAAATGAAGATTTAATAAATGATATAAACATGTCCCCACACGAGACTCAGTCACATGAAGGGGGACATGTTTAAAATGAAATGGGAAATTTTTTTTTTGCGTTTTTTTACTTCCTGTTGGAAACCTCACCCTGCCCGTGGATGACGCCTGGCCTATTCGCCCACCCACCAACTGAACGCAGCAAAAAATACAACTTAATTGCTTAAGGGCCTTAATAAGCTACTTAATTGTCGGCGGGCGTGTGTGTGTGTCTGCGTCTGTGTGTGTGTGTCTGTATGTGTGTCTGTGTCTGTATATGTGTCTGCGTCTGTGTGTGTGTGTGTGTGTGTGTGTATGTGTGTCTGTGTCTGTGTGTGTATGTGTGTGTGTCTGCACTCAGTTGGTTGACAACAGTATTTGCAACCCATCCCAGTGTTTGAATAACTCGCCAACACTATTATAAATGGCCCCTTGAGCAACCTATTGAAAGGGGCTAGCTCCCATGGAATCCACTATAACTCAGCACCTTTCTAGTAGGATTAAGAATATATTTTAAAAATAGCTTGCAAGGTAGGATTCATTTCAGCAAGTAAAGGTCTTGGGTTATTTTACATGTTGAAGGTAATATTAATTCTGAAATGACTGCTGTAGACTGCTAAACATATTTAATAGTATCTAACAGAAATGACTCAGAACAACACTCATTTCCAATTCAGTATTCTATTGGTGACAGTGGTCCCTGAGGCTCCCATTTAACTTCTGAGAGAGAAATGAATGCAATATACCGATTATATAATCAGTGCCCCATCCATATTGAACCATTACTTTCTGTCTATTACCAAAACACTGCATTAAACTAAAAGCCAAATAAAATTCAGATAGAAATGAGAGAAAAAGAAAAAGAAAAGCAATATGAAAAAAACCCACAGAATATTCATTTAAAGGATGTGGATGTCACTTGCTGGGCCAGCATTTATAGCTCCTCCTTAATTGCCCTTGAGAAGGTGGTGAACTGCTGTAGCCCATGTGGTATCGGTACACCACAGTGCTGTTAGGAAGGGAGTTACTTTGTGGAGGTGCAACTGAGTGGCTTCCTGGGCCATTTCAGAGTCCACCACATTGCTGTGAATCTGGAGTCACATGTAGGCCAGAGTAGGTAAGGACAGCAGATTTCCTTCCCTAAAGGACATTAGTTAACCAGATGGGTTTTTATGATAATCAATGGTAGTCACAATTACTGAGACTAGCTTTTAATTCCAGATTTATTATTTGAATTTAAATTCCACCAACTTCCATAGTGGAATTTGAACACTTGAACCCCCGGGACATCTGGATTACTAGTCCAGTGACATTACCCCTTACACCACCGTCTTCCCATTATGTTATTATGGAAGTGAAAGCTGCGCCATTCTCTATCTCACAAACCAACTGTGTGCAGGTCAAGAAAATTCCAGGTTTGATCTCTGGTTTACGCTGAGTTTATTCAGCCCAGAGCAGCAGCAGAAGTTCAGCAATTAACAAAACACCCCACAGTTAGGCGAGAGAAAGCAAGGCAATGTCCTCGTTCCAGTTCACTATCCAGTGACTCCCTGCTGGAAGCTGCTTATCGAAAGATCCAAACTTGGCCATGATGCCAAATCACCTGCCCATACACACAAATTATCAAGGATCACAGAGGAAGAATACGTGAGATGCCTGAGGGATCGTCGGTTCCTGTGCAACTGTACCCTTCAAGATTCAGAGCCTTCAGGAAATGAAGGAAGAAATAACTGTGGGAAAGGAAGAGCTTCATCACAAAGAAAACATTTAAAAAAAAAATCATTCTAAAAAAGTTATTGACAGAAAATTTCTGTTCTCCACTGATTATTAACATGATGAAAAACCTCAATCAGTCTGATTAAAAGATTTGCTTTAAATAGTAGCCCACCACACCTGTCAAATATTTCAACAATGCCTCACCTGCAATATACTGGAATGAATTTATAGTGCATTCACTGTTATTAAATTGACAATCACAGCAGCCATTTTGTATTTGGCTATCTCCGACAAACAGCAATGAATTGAATGCCTAATTAATCTGTTTTAGATGGTATTTGTTGAGGGAGGAATGTTGGCGATTTTTTATGTTCACCTGAACTGGCTTACATTGCCTTGGCATGCCACAATCAAATGGTCTTTAATGGTTATACAGGTGATTCATTTTACTTTGAAGGAATATATCTTACAGCAAAGAGCTTATTGGGTTAAACAAAAATACATGTAGCTAATGTAGAATCATCTAGACCAGCCAAAGAAGGAGTGAAGTAACCAAAAGCAAATGAAAATAGTTCATATTTTAGACTGTAAGCATCAATTCTAAGGCTTAGAAGGGAACTCAGTTAATGAATTTATTTGGACAACTTGCCCCTATATTACACAAGCGGAATAATATATGAGGGATCGATGGTTCACAGGTCCAGTCCTGTCAAAGTTGAACTCTTCAGAATACATTGGCATTTATTTGAATATATTTCCTTCTCAAAATGCATTAATCTTTCGAGTTAGAAGTACAAGGATAGATGGACTGCAGGATTTGCTGTATTGCGTATGTAGGTGATGCCTTGATTCTGGGAGAGAGAGAGATCGGAAACTAGCACTGCTACCATTTACCAAGGCACCTAGCTCCCCTGTGCTGCTGGTGAGGCCTCTGAGCAGCCAATGTCTGTGTCCTTTCAGCCAAGGACATTTATATAGGCCAATCCTGCTCAATGCGCACTCCTCATGCATGTCACACAAGCAGGACAGCATTAGCTTTCACCATGGGAAATCTAAGGCCAAAACTGTATGGTTGATAGAAAAAAGCTGGAAAGCTGATGATAACAGGCAGCATGAGAGACCTAGAGGGAAGAAAGTGTCTAAATACTGTTGCACAATTTTAAAATAAAAGCTCAAGCAAATAAATCATTCACATGGGCAAACTTCAAATAACAGTCCACAGCAACCAAAGCTTCTGGCGGGGGGTGGGGGGGGGGCTGGTGGTTTGAACAGGTAGGAATAATGTTGATCTGAAGCTTAGAGCTGCTAATTTTTCAGCTAGCTGCTTCACTAACTTTGATCAGATTATCCCTCAAAGGAGGTTTGTTTCTCCGTAATCAAGATGGTTGCCCAGAAATGGCACTGCCAGGAGCAAACACCCTCTATAATATGGCCCACTCCTCCTGCTCTCTCTCCCCCTTTAACCCTTTCACTTTCTCTGCCCCCTGTCTCGCTGACACATATACTCCAGTCGGGAGGATGATATCAGAAAGGGTGGACAGCTTATCTCGCAGCCCATACTGTGCTGGAGAAGGGCAATTTGAGGTGGTGTTTAGGATCAGGAGTTTTTTATTTATTTCAGATTTGGCCAATTTTGCTGATTTCTCAGTGACACCAATTAATGTTGCAATGTGACAAATAAGGGCTACAGACCCAAAGGTACAGCTCCTGAAAACAAAGTCCCAAATCACTGCCTATAATGTTTCCCACCAGTTTTTAGCTCGACATCTTTACTACTAGTGAGATTAGTCATGGTCCAATGTAATAGATGGCCCAATGCTTTGATCTGAAAGCTGTTGACATCTTGTTTGATATAATCTGTTGCTTTCTTTCAGTAACATTTGTACGCAATTGAATTGTACGGGGCAATTTGCTGTATTGAAAACTCGTTAGGTGGATGTTCAATGTTTCCCAGCTATTCTAACATCCCAACCTCGATACGTTGCCATGGGGAACCATCAAATAGAGGTCAGGCACTTTAGAAAGAGCATGAGAGGGACGATCAAAGGAAAATTCCTGTGTGAGTCTTGTTGTGGCTAGGTTGGAGGACCATGAGCAGATGCCAAGGATTTTCTGGATGTTTGCTCCTGAGACAGCAGTTGGGCTGTGTGTATGAGAGGCCCAGTATGGATCAGCCTGTGGGTAATATGCAGTCTACATTCAGCACATTATTTCCTCTCATTGACATGATGAGCAGAATCATGAGTCAAACCAAATCACAGCTCGGCAACCCAAACTTCTGTTAATACAAACTACAGGATCTGATTGTTACAAATGTTCATAATCCCTCCCCTCTTCCTTCAGATACCATGCCCATAGAGGGCATTGGCGACCATGGATTTGTCCAAGATTATGCTTGGCAAAGTACAGCAGTGGTTTGCTCTTGTCTTCTACAATGTGGCTAACCAGGAAACTCTCCAGCTCTCTCCACCTGCCATCAGGAATATTGGAAGGATTTACAGGCTGATAAATCAACCTGTCTGGCCACATTATGTACTCACCTTCCATGGTCATCAAGTCCTGAAGTGGGACTTGAACCCAAAGGTTCTGGTCCAGAGGTAGTGACGCTACCCACTGCACTACAAGACTACCATCTCATAATCACTCAAACAGATTGTTTTCTCCTTTTGAGCCCATAAATGTTGATACTAGTCATAGTCATCCCACCACTACATGGGAAGAAATCAAGTAACTTGGACCAGAGAATGGACAGTGTGTTTGCCTGCTGAATCTTTAGTTGAATGACTTGCATTTCTTCCTTCTATATACACATGGTATAAAGAAAGAACCTGTCAGTCATAGAATTATTCCTCAATCTTATAGCTCATAAACCCAATCCAATGGAATAAAAATGACTGAACCTTTAAAAATGCTAAGAAAACTGTACTCTATCATTCAAAATATCACCAGCCTCCTACTGAACTCTGCTAAGGCACTGACCTGCACTTGAACCTGAGTAAGTCTGGTTGAGATCTGCCAATGGTTTGACAAATGATTAAAGGCTCAAGCAGGCAGATGAGAATAGTGTTTGCAATACATCCACCCGACCTCTCCACCACCTTCTCCTCCACAGCTAAATCAACAAGCAATTAACTTTGATTGCCCTGATGTTGTAATTCAATAACAGTGAAAGGGTTAACAAGGTGAAGTGCCACTCATTGTACTAAGATGGAGCACAAGGCACTGACCGGTCACATTTGATATCAATACACACTGGGAAGCGCAAGGGGAGGGGTCAAATCTACCTTGTATTTCAGAACTGAGAACAAAGTATGGGGCTCATGATTTATTCAGCCCTTTCACGTGAGTCTGATGAAAGGTACTTGGCACTGCCTGATTATGCGTTATTCTAGACATGAGAGAACTGGAAGGAAAATAACAGGTACCATATTAAAGAGTTCAGCATTTTCAACGTGTTTTGCAAAGCATTTAATAAACTGGAGAAGAAACAAAAGACACGTAATTTTCATCGCGATGGCATCGATCTGAAATTGCATTTCAATGTGGATTACATCATTTACTTTCAAATATGAGTGTATTTACCAGTATTAACCATATGTCTTTGACATGCTGTGCCCTCTCCCCATGCTTCTCCCAATTCCACAATGCAACTCATTGGTAAGAGGAATGCAAGAACAGTTTGGAGATGAGTCATCCTTTAAGACACCCTCCCTTCCTCAGGATATCTCCTTGGTCTCCTCTTGTTGTCATCTCTCAATCTCTAAAGACTCCAGTGGTGAGTTGCAAAACTCAGTGGCTAGAGCTGTGCCAAAATTGTGAATGTTAACCAATCCACTGCCATACTATGGTGAAAATTCACTGCACTGCCTCATCTATGTCAGTCGATAATAACCACAAACCAGCTAGCAGTAATAAGCAGCAATTAGATTTGATCAACATTTCCCTGTTGGCTGCCAGGCTCCAATGTGGAACGATTTTGGAACATAGAAGGATTTATGTCACTGAAGGAGGCCATTTGGCCCATAATGCTCATGTTGGCCTTAAGGAAAGTTACCCAGACTAATCCCACCTTCCAGCTCTTGGTCTTCAGCCTTGTCAGTTATGGCACCTCAAGTGCACACCCAAATGTTTTTTTAAGTGTGATGGGTGTTTCTGCCTCTACCATCCTTTGATCACTCTAAATTCAGTTCCATGTATTCACAGGCCTTCAACACGAGACTGTCCCCAATCTGCAATCCCACTTAGATAGACCACAAGTTGACTAGATGTCAATTGGAAAACATCACATTAGTAGAATAGGTGGCACTCTGCTGTGGGCTAGTGTTATGCTGTTGGAGCTAAGTGCGGGAAGTGAAGGCTTTGCATTTAACCGTGAGGGTGCTTGAGTCTGACATTGGTCACCTAAAATTCAGACTGTTCCCTGGAACTACCATCCTCCCAGATGATTAGCTTAAGGAGTAAGCAAATGCATTGACTACTTGACTGAGGATGGTCAAATGGGAAAACCATATCAGTGTAAACAATACATCTGGGAAATTGTGGTTTCAGTTCAGTGCATTACTGTGTTGAAATCATTGTCCAAATGATCACAAAACATACTTGAGTTAAATAGATTATGTAATAGCACACTGGGTGATATACGGTTCCATTTCATTACTTGATATTTTGTTTAATCATTCACCAGCTGACCACAGCATTCTTCTTGGCAGGCCGACACTGTCAGGCTGAAATGATGCAGCCATAAACAGGACTTTCAGCTGTTTAATGGACAGGAGCCAGGGCATCAAATTAGGCATCTTTCTGCCTGCAACCAAAGCCTTTGAGAGTGAAGCACCTCAGGCATTTATCCCAGCTTCATTATTGTTGTTTTGATGACTAAGAAACCTAGGTGAAGGGCCAAGAACCAAAATACCAGAGGCACAGACTGTAAAGAATAGGAGGAAAGGGAGAGTACAAAGTCATAGTGGCTCTAAGGGATAATCTTTGTTTTGAAAGCCTGTACTTGTAGCTAACATGGCTGGTTGGAGACATCAGAGGAAACAGCCATCAAGTTTGTTAAAAAAAAAATGTACAGAGGTTTGGACTTTAGTTGAAAGAAGTTTAATGATGGTACCTCATTTTAAATGTTTTGAGTTGTTTCCCAGCCACTGCCAGCAATATCGAAAGGCTGGCTGTCTGTTGTGTGGATAGGCCTGCAGCTCAAGGCTACAACCACAGGTCAAACATTGGGCGGGGGTCTCCTCATGGGAGGGTGTCTGATTGAGGGGGTCCAATTGAGAGATTGGAAACAAAGCCAAGTTTGGTGGTTGGGGGCGACATGGGGCTGGGTTGGTGTGGCGGTGGGAGGGTGCAGTGGGGTGACAGTCTCGCCCCCTTTGGCCCCGTACAGTGCTGGAAAGGCATTTACCTGCTCCATCTGGCCGTCACACCTCCCTTCAGCTGACAGGTTTCCCAAGGTGCAGGAAATCTCAGCAGCCAGAGTTAATTCTAGAACAGAGCTTGCAGTCTCATTATTATTTTAATGACTGACAAGCCTCCGGAAATCAGGTAAGTCACCAGTCCACCAACCCATCATAAAACCCGGCTTGGAGAAGGGTTGGTGCTTCCAATTTTTAAAAACTTTATACACCCTGCCCCACCCCACTTGTCCCTGTGAGTTAACAATCCCCCCATTATGTCTAGTTGTCCAGTTGTGGTCCCCTCACATGATGGGGATATCAAGGTCCTAGATCACATTCAAAAGAGGGTCACCGGATTGAAGTCCTCACTATAAGTCGCCCTGTTTAAAGTCATTTTGCTTTAATATTGTTTACTCTTTGGGACCTTTTTATCCATTTAACTCACCATTTACAATTTTACTTCACCTGCACTATGGACACCCCCCCTCCCCCACCCTGTGCTGAACTCTGGGCCAGCCTCCGCCATGTTCTGATGCCTGAGTTGCTGCCACAGTTACCAGAGGCCCAGACTGTGGGGAGAGACTGAGGACCGAGATTTGGGAGCAGGAGCGCAGGGCAAGGACGGGAAATTGCCGACCATCGATCGGATGATGAACTGTGGGGGGGTGGGGCGGGGTTAGGGAGTGGACCCCCTTGGTTTCTTCTGCACCCACCCCTCCCCACCCCCACCCCCACCCCCACCACCAGTTCCTTCTGCACCCCACCCAGCTCTATCGCTTCCACCGTACCACCCCACAACTTCTTTGATACCCTGTTGGACAGGGACTCAGCCCCTGCAAACCATCAGGAAGGGGTCCAGGCTCTGGGGACAGAAAGACAGAAACAGAGTGGGAAAGGAGGGAGAGAGAGAAACAGAGTGGGAAAGGAGAAAGAGAGAGAAAGAGAGGCAAAGTGGGAAAGAAAAACAAGCAAAACGTTGAGCTGAGTTTCAGGAGTGCTGTGGGTGAGACACAGAAGCTGTGCTACTCAAGGCTTGTTTGGGTAATTTCAATATATACAGTGGCCAGGATATTGACGTTGGCGTGTGGGGGCGGGGCCTGCTTGCCGACGCATGAAATGATGTGGGGATGACGACGGGCGGAACTCCTGACATCACCCCGCGTCATTTCAATTTTCAGGTCGGCGGGGGTGCAGCCGAATCAGCTGTGCGCCCGCTGACCTGTCAACGGCCAATTGAGGCCATTTAAAAACGAACTGAACTAGTTAGTGGACCTGCCTGTCCAACCTGAAAGTTGGTGGGCAGGCCAGGAGTCCTGGCGGGCTTCAGAAAAAGCATGAAACCTCATCCATGGGCGGGATGAGGTTTCATGTCGATTTTTAAAAATTTAATAAAAGTTTAATTAAAAGTGATGGACATGTCCCAACTCATGTGACAGTGTCACATGAGGGGACATGTCAGGGAATTTTATTTCTATACATTTATCATTTTAAAATTTTAAGCCGATCTCCCTGAGGCAGCACTTAGCCTCAGAGAGATGAGTGTGCGCTTTATCATGCGCATGTGCGAAAGAGCGCACTCCCGGTTTAGGGAATGCCCCCCTACCCGCACAGGGAGCACATGGTGCTTCCTGGTGGATATCACGCTGGGCGGGCCTTAATTGGCGGCACACCTGCCCGCTCCTGAACTTCCCCCTGCAATGGGGGGAGGGAATTCTTCCCACTATTTCTGTTATATCTGTGATTTGTTTTACTTTGCAAGTTATTCCAACCAGGAATGCATAGTGCTGCACAATGCACATGTATGGTACAGTATTTCAACTTGTACATAGGTTCCTTCAGATATTTCTTGCCCAGAAAAACCAAACTCTAGCTTTAACATTAATTCCTATGGGAACCC
Source organism: Carcharodon carcharias (assembly GCF_017639515.1). Taxonomy (NCBI): domain Eukaryota; kingdom Metazoa; phylum Chordata; class Chondrichthyes; order Lamniformes; family Lamnidae; genus Carcharodon; species Carcharodon carcharias. The sequence goes on along the minus strand of NC_054492.1, from coordinate 31,658,063 downwards.
ATTGTGAAGGAATGCAACTATAAATACAAAGTTATAAGAGAATCCAACTATAAATAAGGTGTTTTAAATTTAAAATAGTGATTCTCTTATGAAGCAGGGATTAAAAATTAAAAGCAGTTTACGGGGAAAAGGCAGGGCAATGACACTAGGTTATAATGCTCATTTGGAGAGCCAGTGCAGACATGATGGGCTGAACGGCCTCCTTCTGTGCCATTATGATTCGGTGATTCATCTACTGGACAGAGGTTCAAAAAGTTTGTAAACATGCCTGGGTATAATTGTACAACAATATCATGTTGCATGTCCTATAACACAAGGCAGTTCTGAGAAAACAGGAAGTGGCCTTTACATCACCTCAGAAGGGCATTGATAAATTATAAGATACTAAAATTTAACAATGGATAACCTTAAGGATGACCCTAAGCAAGCTGAATCCTGGAAACTGAGTGACCACGATCTGCATCTTTCAGTATCCTGTTTGATTGACGGATGTTGACAAGAAACAAAGAATGTTGTTCAGCATGAGTGCTCAGTAGGCTTCCTGCTGGTTTAATTCTTTTAGGGTGTAAATATGGGAACTACACAGTAGGAATTTTAGTTTCACTGGATTCACTCCAGCGTCTCTCAAGGTAATGGTATGTTGCTATCGTGTAATGATGCTAGTTATCCCCTTAATTGGGATAGACATATCTTTGGTCGACTTGGTATTTTCCTACTTGGGGATTTAAGGCAAATGTTACTTTAAATAGTGATGGATATCTTAAACATCTCTCTGTAACATTAATAAGATCTGGATTCTCTAATAGAAACAAGATTATACTCACTTTCCCTAGAACTGTCAATGTTGTGATTGATTTACCATCAAATGTGAATTGCATGTTTGATTCTTTAATAAATCTTTATATAATTTAGAGAATATATTGTCTCATATCAGCTTCTGCATTCAAACTTGAAAACTCATCTTTGTACACTCTTTTGTAGGGAGGTGCATTGTTGAGAAGGGGTGCCCAGACCCTTATAATATCCGGGTTGTAATAATCTAGCTAAAATGCGTTTAAAAGGCTAACTGTGATTGGTAATATTCTCTGATGGGTTCCTTTCCTTCAGAAAGAGTAAGATCAGTTCTTCAGGCCCATTTAAGTGTCTGTGGGGCCTATCTGTCTCAAGAGATATTCTGGCATGTATGCCTGAAATGGAATAGTCCCAAAAAGGAGCCAGGATTATAATCCACTTCACCTGGTGCCCAAAGTGGCTCTAATTGATACAGAAACCTAAACTTACTTTTATATCTATAATGTATCCTTTAGATTACTAAGTATAGAAGAAATGCTTTTACTGACTGTGAGGTTAAGGCCCAGATTTAAGTATCTAGAGACAAGTCCGTGGTCAGGCCTTATAGAACTTAAAACAGAACTCCCTTGATTTCACATTGGGGTTTAGAAATTTCTTATAAAGTTCAGTTTAAATCCTAACCAAGGTTAAGTCCTGACAAAGTGGCAAACACTGTCTAAATTGGCCGAGTCTTTCTATTAAGAGACTCAAACATTATTTTTATTAGAGCAGATAATCCTATCCCAATACCTCCACAAGATCAGGTAATTGTCTTTGAGATAGAAGGTTCTGATGCTGATTTAGCCCTTTGAGTCCGTGGCTAATGAGGCTAATCCTCAGGCCAAGGGGATACAAAACGTACAGGCAAATTTAGGACTCCTGAACTTTGCTAGATCTTTTACACCAATGTTTGCCAAGCTCTCAGCACCCCTGTATTCTAGACTGGGCGAAGTGGCAAAGGGACCATTCATTTGTTCACCTGATGATTACTCAGAACTGCTACAGAAATATGCCATGACATACAGAAGGCTATAGACTTAACTAACTGTAATCTGTAGAGGTACATTACCTTTGTCTTTATTCAATCTGTGTCTGTGTGTCTCTGTCTGTGTGTGTCTCTGTGAGTGTGCATGCGTAAGACCATGTAACTAAAATAAATAACCTTTATTTTAAACTAATGAAAGCTTGCTGCTGAATTATTTAATTTTAGCACGCATTCCAAGGGTAAGAAAGACACATCTCTTTCCATAATAAACATACTGATTATGGGCAGTAAGAAACAAAATGAATTCTGCCTGTGACTTTAGCCACCCGACCACAGAATGGGAATAAAATTTGCAACCTTCCCAATTAGATAGATAAACTCCTGGGCATCAGTGGAACGAAAAGAACATTTAAAAAATGTATTCAGTGCAATATTTTTGAGGTTATCATGCACTCTATAAAAGTACCTAGGAACATAAATGTCATTTACGATTGTCTTCAATAAAATTTCTGTTCGTAATCTGAAATTGTATCAAAACCATTTACTCAGAAAGATTTATATTCCATTGAAGAGAAGTATAAATACATACGGGTGGAAGTTGGGATTTATAGAGATTAGGATTTAATGATCTCAGTAGAATCTATTTGTACTAAATTGCATTTTTATAGTAACCCCTATTGTTGAAAATTAAATCTAGAATTCTGCAAATGTTTAAATGTACAATTTCTATACAGATGTCATGAGCAGCCTATATCTTGACCAGGCTACGCATTGGTTACATTTAGAGCTCACATTATCTATACCTAATATATTCTAAGCTTTGCTAATGCTAAACTCCTCCACCCTACATAAAATTGAGCTCACCCAAAACTCTGCTGCCTGAGTTCTAACTCGCACCAAATTCTATTCACTCATCACGTTTTGCTTGCTGACCTACACTGGGTCCTCTCCTGGCAGCTCCTTAATTTTAAAATTCACAGACTTGTTTTCAAATGCCTCCATGGCATTGCCCCTTCCAATCTCTAGCCTCCTCAAGCCCTACAGTGATCTCTGCACTTCTTCAATTTTGGCCTCTTCTGCATCCCTGATTTTAATAAGGGCTGCTGGGCCTTCAGCTGCCTGGCTCTAAGCTCTGGAATTCCCTCCCTAAATCTCTCCATCTCTCTGCCTTTCTCCCCTCCTTTAAGATGCTACCTACTTCTTTGTCCAGGATTTGTAATCATGTTTCCTAATAATTCCAAAGGTGGCTGAGTATCAAACCTTATTTGATGATGCTCCTATGAAATATTTCACCTTGTGTTTGGAGTCTATATGGGGCTCTTTAAGGTTTGACTGTTTCCCTAAGAAAACTACTTATGATTGTAGTCTGTAAAGCCATTCTTATTTAGTTACAGCGCTTTGGACACCTCAGTAACTCTACACAAGGTTGTACTTCTGCTTCCCGCCAGATCTGTTACTTGGTCATATGACATTGCATCATAGTTACATCAGCATCAGATGCTTCATTAACCCATTACTCTACATCTCCCTGCAAGTCTTTATCCCAATTATATACTCCTACACCTACCCCCAGGGCCTCAGACTTCACAGGGTTAGTCTCTGAGGTGCCTTGACTAATTTCTCTGATCTTGTTCTTATCTCACTCGGAGGCCTAGGACATTCTGCACTCTCTCCTCATTTGATATAAGTGTCCTTCTCCTGTGTGGCTGTAGAGCTTTGTTCGTTTCTTGTTCCTTATCTCCATCGGGATCCTAGTAGTAAGCCCAAGATTCTATTGACTTTCTTTCGAAGGATATTAAGGTTTTTCGGTTCCTTCTCATATTTCCTTGGTCCGTTTCTATTCTATAAAATCTCAGCTGTGGAGCTCTTCCTATTATTATGCCTCCTTTCTGTTAGTCTCATATCCATACTATCTTCCCGGGCTGCAACAATTTTAAGTTGTGCCTGAAGTTGGAGTTACGAGCTTGATTGCGTCTTTGTTGTTCCTCATGCTTTTTAACTCACTCATATCTTCTGAGGTAATGTTAAGTTGTAATTTTTGTTGTAGAAGTTTTGTTCTAGAAGTTTTGTTCGCAGCCATCTTTCCATCATCAATTCTGATGGTGAGAAACCATTTTGTAGCAGTGAGGTTCTGTAACTAAGAGGGGCTAAGTTAATATCTTTGTTCTTTTTCATAAATTCTTTGATTGATCGAATTCCTCTTTCTGCTTCTCCGTTCGACTGAGGGTATCTAGGTGAGCTAGCAATCTGCACAAAACCATATTCCATCACAAAGTGTGGAATAATTCCTTAGCAAACTGAGGACTATTGTCTGATGCTACAACTCCTGGGATGCCATGTATTGCGAAGATTCTCATCAGTGACTGAATGACTGCCTTTGCCATGATGCTGTGCAATCTGTTCACTTCAATCCATCTGGAGTAGTAGTCAATGGCGATGATGAAAACTTTGCCTTTAAACCCAAATAAATCCGTTCCCAGGCACTACAATGGTTTTGATGGAAAAGTGGACCATGGCAGTCGGCCACTCTGCTGCTGGCTATTCACTGCACATGGAAGGCAATTTGAAATTAGTTCTTCTATAGAAAGACTAATGCCTGGCTACCAGATTGACTGCTGGGCTCTTGCTCAGAAATGTGCTATCCCCAAGTGAACTTGATGTATTTTTTGAAGAATTTTGAGTTGAAGTGTTTTAGGGATGACTAGTCTATCACTGAAAATTAGAAAATCATCAATGATTGTGAGATGTTTTCTCTGTTCAAAGGTTCAAAGCACTGGTGTAGTACTGGGTTGTTAGAAGTATAAACTGGCCATCTTCTCTGGCAATACTCTTCTATTTGGATGCATTTGTCATCCTGCTGTTGTGTTTGCTTAATCTCTTGTAGTTTCTTCTCAGTGGCTGGTAAGTATTGGTAATGAGTAAAACATATGCTTCCACTTCCTCAATGAAATTCAAATCTTCCAATTTTACTCCTTTCACTGATATTCTCGACAATGCATCTGATGTTGTCTGGCATATCCCTTGAACATACTCAGTCACTGTGTCGTATCTCATTAGTTTAAGTGTGAAACATTGAATTGTAGGTGACAGTTTTGCAATCTCTTTTAGGTTAAGAAAAGTAATCAAAGACTTGTGGTCTGTTTCAATTTTAAATCTTAATCCCATCACATAATCATGTTCCTGCCAATCCTCCTTTCTCAATGGTTGTATACTTTTTCTCAGTGTCTGTGTGTAATCTTGAAGCATAACAAATTATTCTTATTATTCTATCCTTTTGAAGTTGAAACAAAACTGCACCCAAACCTGTAGATGATGTGTCCGCTGCTACAACTGTTGGCAATTCTGGATTGTAGTTTGCTAAAATTTCAGGTGAAATTAGAAAATCTTTGATCTTCTTGATCCCTTCAACACTTTGCTGGTCCCCATTCCAGCACCACTGTTGACCTTGTCTCAATGGCTCATTGATTTCCACTAAATTTGGTAGGAACTTGCCTATTTGGGTGACCATCCCAAGGAATCTTTGCAAGTCTGTGATGTTCCTAGGCTCTGGGAACTCTACTCATTTTGGTTTTCTGTGGGTCGGCTGTTATTCCCAAAGCTTGCATAATATGGCCTAGGAATTTAATCATTGGCTTTGCAAATTCACATTTCTCATTCAGTTTTGGAATGCTTCCTGTAGAACTTTGAGGACTGCCCTCATTCTATGGTCATGTTCTTCTCTTGATAAACCATATATGAGAATGTCTTCCATACAGCATATTACTCCTTCCATGCATTCAAGGACCTAAGACATTGTTCTTTGGAATATGTCCAGTGCAGAAGCAATTATGAATGGTAAGCTGTTAAAATACTAATGACTGAATGGCATTATAAAAGTGGTTAGCATTCTGGAATCTTTGTCTAGAGGCAACTGCCAAAAGCCGCTGTTTGCATCTAATTTGGTGAACAGGGTACTTTGTGCTAATTTGGCAAGACTTTCGTCCATGATGCTATTGGGTGGATCTCACGTTTCACCGATTTATTTAGTTGAGTCAAGTCCAGACAGATTCTAAGTGAACCATTAGACTTTGGTTCTGTGACCATTCCAGAACATCACTTTGTCAGTATGGTGACTGGAGAGATAAACCCCTGCTGTGATAGGTCTTAATGTCACTCATGATTTTGTCTAAGAGTGGGTGAGGGATTTTCTTCAGTGTGAAGAGGCAAATTAGTTTAGCATCAGCTCTTAGGGTTACATGATATGTAGGGTTACATGAAGAAAGCTGTCTTCAGCTTTCCTAAGCCTGAAAATAATGTTGGAAATTCATTCCTGAATACGTTATTCGGCTGCTCATCAGGAATTTAATCAACCTTGTAGATCTGTAAGTGTGCTTTCCTGCTTAATAATGATGACTCTTGGTACTGTGTGACATACAGAAGTTCAATGATTTCTTTATCCTTGTATCTTAATCTTGCCAATTGCTGACTTATGACTTTCAGTGTAGACCCTCCTGGAGCTTGTATCTGGATGGATGATGGCTGTTATGTGATATATTTAAGCCACTTTTCTTCATTAAATAAGACTGAAACAGGTGCACCTGTGTCTAATTTAGACTCTGTGGGGTGTCTGTCCACTTCTAGTTTAATGCTCCAGTAATTATTTTCTGTTTGGTTAGCTTCCCCTAGGGAAGGTTGCTTTTTTTCTGTTCCTCTTCCACCTCTTGTATTTCGTATGGTCTTGTTAAGTTTTTCTTTTTTTCTTGTGGGCTATTTGTGTTTTAGATAGGCAGACAAATATAAAATGTCTTAACTTTCCACAGTTGTGGCACTCTGCTCCCCCTGCTGAGCATTCTTCCCGCTTGTACAGGGTTTCTCCGCCACACCGAGAGAATTTCAAACCGGCAGTTGGCGCACTTTTCCCTGATTTTGCAGGCTTCAGCTTTAATGTGCTCTTTTCCAATATACTGAATGGCCTCACTCATTCTTTTCTAAGGATGTCACTTTCCCCATGAACAACCACTCTATTTTGATTTTTGAGCTCGGTTGCACGACTTATACTGCCTTAGTTAGAGTTAGACCTTCCCTCTTTTGCAAAAGACCTGAAAGAGTTTTATCCAGGACCTTAACTACCATGCAACCACATATTAATTCATCTCTCAGGATCCCATAGTCACAATTTTCTGCTAGCCTGTACAGGTCATGAATAAATGAATCCATGCATTCACCACCTTTTGTTTCCACTTATTAAATTTTGCTTGTTCAATGATTACATTTTTTCAAATGCTGAAACATGAATTAAATGCCCGGAGGACTTCACCATAAGTGCTTGATGACTTATTGACTCCCTGTTTTGCTATTACATCTTTGGCAATAGCTCCACCTGCATCGAGTAGAGTACTGACGTGATCCTTTCTCATGCAAACCTGGAGCTGTTTGATATCTGCAAAATCTCTTTCTTCAGTTGTACCAGCGTTGAGCCAGTTGCCAGTCTTCAGCGCTTCGGAATGGTTCTGGGAGTAATGTAGACTCCATGCTTGTCCTAAGCTCTGGGTCTGTTGCTGCTTCAATAGCCTGGCTTGTAGATTCTGGTCTATGCTCACTGCTGTCTGGATTCAAGGTCTGTGTCTCAGCTTGCACCCACAATACTCCAAGTTCTCAGGTGAGTCTTCAGTCAATTTTCTTTTTATCCTTCTTCCAAGGATGTGTAGGTCTGTCAGATCTGCAGCCTTCACTTCGAGTTTTTTGGGTCTTTTACTCAGTGTCTGCTGCCACCATGTTTCATCTTGTGTTCAGGGTCTAGATGGGATTCTTTAGGGTTTGACTGTTTTCCTAAGAAAGCTACTTAAGACTGTATTCATAAAAACATTATTATTTAATTACAGCTCTATGAACATCTCAGTAACTCTGTGCAAGTTTATACTTCTGCTTCCCTCCAGATTGCTGTTACTTGTGACATTGTATCATAGTTACATCAGCACCAGGTGCTTCTGATGTTAACCCTTTTCTCTACATGATGTGCCTTGCTTTACTATGCTAAAGGTGCTATATAAATCCATGTTGTGTTGTGTTGTTGTTGTTGTTTCAATCCTGGAACCATAGATGTTAGAATAGGGAGATCAATGTTTTGCCAGCCTGGAACAGGCACCTTGGTGCCAAAAGTGGAACTATGTACAATATAGAATTCAGATGGCTATGGGTTAATGCAGCTAGAGGCAGTACAAATGGCAAAAAGGAATGGTTTCCCCATCCCCGCCCCTGATTCCAGTCCTGGCAAACAACTGCTCCGCAACTATTTCAGCGTTCCTGATGGTCACTGCCAGTGAGGCAAGTGGCACTGAACTGCTTTTCCCATGGGCAGCTGCCCATGGAGACACAACAAGTGATGGCAGCCCTTCCCCATGACATATACGTGGCCCGAGAAACAAATCTTGCCAGTCCTTGATCCACTTGGTTTGGGCCTGGACTAAATCTACCACATACTGTTGTTTTATTTGGCTGGAGGGGGAAGCGTACTCATGTTTTGTGTCAGGTAAACACAGAATAGAATGTGAAAACACTCAAAATTATTGCTTACACCAGAATGGTGCAGAAAAGAAGGATTCAGTTGACAGAAAGATAATTAAGTTAGTTACTGTTCAAAACATAATTGCAGGCATGCACAGATGCAAATTATAGAACCTAAGAATTTTTAAATGCAGGAAAAGTCCATTTGGCCCATAAGGTCACTTATCTTTACTGATTTCAACCCCACCCACCCACTTTTACATCACATCACTCAACTGCTTGAACATTGTATAAGAAACAATAGAAGGTCATGTGAGAGCCAGCAAAGCTGCTTGACACAGTAATGTTAAAGTCAGATCTGATTGTGGCCAGTCTTTCTTTCCCCAGTCAGTACACAAGGTAACTTCTGTCAATCTGTGAACCTGAGAGGTCAGTCAAGAGGTTAACCTCTCTTTCTCCCAGCAACTAGGAATGAAGCTTAGTGAAGAATTGGCAGAAAATCAAGATGGGGAAAGAATGAAAAAAATAAATGATGGCAAGAACTCTCCTGATAGTTCATTGAGACTATCCATTTTGTAATTTAACCCAGCAGACATTTCTTGAGGTGCTGTCTTAATTTCTTCAGTGACATAGGGGTGATCAGGTTAGCCTCAGCAGAAGAGTGTGGAAAATCCAGATCAACAGCTTCAATGGCTTTTCTCCCGCTTTCCCAGTATTTCTGCTGAAGTTACGGTGAGCAAATGGGAAAATTTGTTGGGAATGCGTCCCCACATCGCCACCAACACTCCCCCCCAACCACCACCCCCCCCACCCCTCCAACACCTGGCCACCATGAGGTCAGAAGTGGGGATGGTTGCTGATGGTTGTACAGTGTTCAGTACCATTCATAACTCCTCAGATACTGAAGCAGTCCATGCCTTCATGCAGTGGTCTGTTCTGTGACAGGTAACTTTTGCATCATACAAGTATCAGGCAATGACAATCTCCAACAAGAGAGACTCTAACCATCTCCCCCTGGCATTCAAGGATCTTTCCTGGACAAGTGCAGCTCCAGCAACATTCAAGAAGCTCCAACCCAGTTGACTGGCACCCCATCCACCAGCTTAAACATTCACTCCCTCCAACACCAGTGCAAGGTGGCAGCGGTATGTACCAGATCACGTCTATGTCACTGAAGAAATTAACACAGCACCTCAAGAAATGTGTGCTGGGTTAAATTACAAAATGGATAGTCTCAATGAACGATCAGGAGAGTTCAGGAGATGTGGCTACATGCACTGCAGCCGCTTGTCAAGCCTCATTCGCCAGCATCTTCCAAACCCACGACCTCTACCTCCAAGAAGGTCAAGGGCAGTAGATGAAGGGAACACCGCTACCCGCAAGTCCTCACCCAAACCACACACCATCCTGACTTGGAACTATATTGCCGTTCCTTCACTGTGACTTAGTCAAGATTCCACCCCCCCCTAATAGCACTGTGGGTGTACATACAGCATATGGGTTGCAGCTCACCATCACCATCGCCTTCTCCAGGGTCATTAGGGATGGGCAATAAACACTGGTCTTGGCAGTGATGTCCACATCTCATTAACAAATAGAAACAAATTGCACCTCACTGGTGCAATTTCCAACAAATGGCTTTTAAAAGATTGTTTTGGGGGAAATGCCACCATTTTAGGGGGTACATTTTGATTGCAACAATACCAGGGATAAAGTCAGTCTCATGATTCTATGGCATATTTCCTTATGTAATGCTGTCACTGTGTCATATTCTCACGTTCTCTGCAGCTTGGCTGATAACTTACTCTTCATCGTTATAAACACTGAAACAAATCAAAGATTCAATTACCAGTTAGAAGATACATTTAAATGAAATGTATCTTTCCAAGCAAAGAAATGCCTTTACAAAATGCAACTTTACACCTGAGGATGAATTCACTGGTCCTGCACACCTAGAGGAGAGCCTCGCTGGAAAGGAGTTAGATAATAGGCCCTCCAGTGATGTACCCCTATCTCTGATCGACCACAATTCTTTACTGGGGTTATAGAATCAGTCATTTCACCTACATTACCAGCTGGTCTAAGTTTATAAACAGTGTTTGCCATGTGACCAGTAAGCTGTGATCATGCCGAGGAGCTCTGAATCCATATCTGGACTTCCCTGGCAATGTAATATGCCTTGTATGTTCTGCCATTTGCAGCATCTGTCGAATTCAGTTTCTAGGAAATTAAAGTAAATCCTCGGTAGCATTATGTAGCATAGGAAAGGGAAGGCTATGGTGGGGGAGTGGGGGTGACCTGATAGAGTATATAAGATTATGCAAAAGTTTGATAAGGTAGGTGTGGAGGAAATGTTTCCACTTGTGGGAGACTCCAGAACTATGTGCCGTAAATATTCACCAATAAATCCAATAGGGGCAGTGGAGCAGGTTGTTATAAAGAGCTGTGATGAATAGAATAGAGCATTTAAAGGAAAGGTAGATAAACACGAGAAGGAGAAAGGAATAGAAAGTTATGCTAATAAAGTTAAATGAACTGGGGTCAGCCTTCTGTGAAGCATAAACAACAGCTGAATGGTCTCTCTCTGTACTGTAAATTCTGCATAATCCAAACTTAATTCAGAAAAAATTTTGAAACCCACAGAAATGTGCCAAAGTGGAAGGCTATGACGATCCAATTGACTGGTCTCACAATAAAACAATATCAAACTACATTTAATCTCTTGTATAGCTCCAAAGCACTAGTTAAAGAGGGTGTAATTAACAGGAATGTTCTGTGATGTTAACAAACTCATACTCCAGTCAAGGAACCTGGTTTTACTTCATTATAACCCTGTTAGGAGGCATCAACATTCAACAAGGAAAATGAGAAATGCAACTGTCAATGATCGCTGGCCTTATGATCATTGCACCGGTCACTTATATGAGGCAGTTACATGATCATTAACTAATATTATTTCATATTTCTTACCTATATACAGGGAGGAATCCTTCCTTTGGACGTGATCATCTATGTAGGACACCCCAAGAGGTTGGACTGGAGTAGCACCAATTCCCAGTAGGACTTGGGCTCCAATTAGCAGGAGATACATCATGTTGGTAGAAGTCCTGTTTCTGCAGATTATTTTGGTCTCCTGTTCTTGACTGCTCGTTGATACATTCCCAATGCACAGGTCCCGGCCTTCCAGTCCCCAGGGGATCTCGCCGGATTCATACTCGTACTGGTGTGTGAGGAACTCTGGCAGGGCCGACAGCAAAGCCCCCAGGGCCATCACGATGCCTCCACATCCTATCAGGCGTGGCCTGTGCCCTCTTGCCCCAAAGTAGCTCACAAATAAAATCAGGGCCAAATTTCCGATCTCAAAACTGCTGGCTATGACACCGACGTCAGCACTCTGTAAATTAAACCTCCTCTCCAGAGTTGTTAGCACACTGACCTGCACAAGGAAAGAAGTCCAGAGTTAAACAAGTGTTACAAAAAGCATTAAACAGTAAGGTACTAATCAGTCATCATACAATCATACAAACTCCAGAAGGCAGCATAGGCAGAAAGCAACCCGCAGCTCACCCTTGGGGGAATGCTCCACCTTGTCCTCCATGGAAATCTATGCAACAATGATTAATGGAAATAAGAGCATGAAATAAGTTTTTGGGCAGTAAATCCAGATTCTCACTGTCAAAACCCGTCATATCTGCTCTAATTCGACATTACCCTTCCCCATAGTATCTGGTGTTGGGATTAGAAGGAAGTCACACTGGTTACTGAATTTTCACCACAGTGGCTTGGAATTCAGCCTAAACTGATGGGATGGGAGCTTACTGGCTGTTAGCTGTGGTTTCAAGTCCCACTCTGGGAGAAGATTGATACTCCAATGCTGTGCAGATTGAGGCTTGCATTAAAATAATAGCAAAAAACTGCGGATGCTGGAAATCCAAAACAAAAACAAAAATACCTGGAAAAACTCAGCAGGTCTGGTAGCATCTGCGGAGAGGAACACAGTTAACGTTTCGAGTCTGAATGACCCTTCAACAGAACTAAGTAAAAATAGAAGAGAGGTGAAAAATAAGCTGGTTTAAGTGGGAGGTTGGGATAAGTAGAGCTGGATAGAGGGCCAGTGATAGGTGGAGATAACCAAAAGATGTCACAGACAAAAGGACAAAGAGGTGTTGAAGGTGGTGATATTATCTAAGGAATGTGCTAATAGATGTCATTAAGGGTAGAAAGCAGGACTAGCAAGGTACAGATAGCCCTAGTGGGGGTGGGGTGGGGTGAAGGAATCGAAAAAGGCTAAAAGATAGAGATAAAACAATGGATGGAAATACATTTAACAATAATGGAAATAGGTGGGAAAAGAAAAATCTATATAAATTATTGGAAAAAAAAGGGGGGGTGGTGGAATCGGAAAGGGGGTGGGGATGGAGGAGAGAGTTCATGATCTAAAATTGTTGAACTCAGTATTCAGTCCAGAAGGCTGTAAAGTGCCTAGTCGGAAGATGAGGTGCTGTTCCTCCAATTTGCGTTGATCTTCACTGGAACAATGCAGCAAGCCAAGGATGGACATGTGGGCAGGAGAGCAGGGTGGAGTGTTGAAATGGCAAGCGACAGGGAGGTCTGGGTCATGCTTGCGGACAGACTGTAGGTGTTCTACAAAGCAGTCACCCAGTCTGCGTTTGATCTCTCCAATGTAGAGGAAACAGCATTGGGAGCAATGAATGCAGTAGACTAAACTGAGGGAAGTGCAAGTGAAATGCTGCTTCACTTGAAAGGAGTGTTTGGGCACTTGGACGGTGAGGAGATGGGAAGTAAAGGGGCAGGTGTTGCACCTTCTGTGGTTGCATGGGAAGGTGCCATGGGAGGTTGTTGAGGTGTAGGGGGTGATGGAGGAGAGGACCAGGGTGTGCCGGAGGGAATGATCCCTGCGGAATGCCGCCGGGGAGGGGGGGTGAAGGGAAGATGTGTTTGGTGGTGGCATCATGCTGGAGTTGGCAGAAATGGCGGAGGATGATCCTTTGAATGCAGAGGTTGGTGGGGTGATAAGTGAGGACAAGGGGGACCCTATCAGGTTTCTAGGAAGGAGAGGAAGGTGTGAGGGCGGATGCGCGGGAGATGGGCCAGACACGGTTGAGGTCCCTGTCAACTACTGTGGGTGGTAAACCTCGGTTAAGGAAGAAGGAAGACATGTCAGAGGAACTGTTTTTGAAAGTGGCATCATCAGAACAGATGCGACGGAGGCGAAGGAACTGAGAGAATGGGATAGAGTCCTTGCAGGAAGCGGGGTGTGAGGAGCTGTAGTCAAGGTAGCTGGGGGAGTTGGTAGGCTTGTAATGGATATTGGTGGACAGTCTATCGCCAGAAATTGAGACAGAGAGGTCAAGGAAGGGAAGGGAAGTGTCAGAGATGGACCATGTGAAAATGATGGAGGGGTGGAAATTGGAAGCAAAATTAATAAATTTTTCCAGGTCCAGATGAGAGCATGAAGCAGCACCGAAGTAATCATCGATGTACCATAGAAAGAGTTGTGGGAGGGGGCCGGAGTAGGACTGGAACAAGGAATGTTCCACATACCCCATAAAGAGACAGGCATATCTGGGGCCCATGCGGGTACCCATAGCCACACCTTTTATTTGGAGGAAATGAGAGGAGTTTAAGGAGAAATTGTTCAGTGTGAGAACAAGTTCAGCCAGATGGAGGAGAGTAGTGGTGGACGGGGATTGTTCGGGTCTCTGTTCGAGGAAGAAGCGGAGAGCCCTCAGACCATCCTGGTGGGGGATGGAGGTGTAGAGGGATTGGACGTCCATGATGAAGAGGAGGCGTTTGGGGCCAGGGAATTGGAAATTGTTGATATGATGTAGGGTGTCAGAGGAACCACGGATGTATTAGCTCTACTTGTCCCACCACCCCCCACCCCCCAAACCAGCTTATATTTCACCTCTCTTCTATTTTTACTTAGTTCTGTTGAAGCGTCATGCGGACTCAAAAAGTTAACTGTGTTCCTCTCCACAGATGCTGCCGGACCTGCTGAGTTTTCCCAGGTATTTTTGTTTTTGTTGAGGCTTGCATTGTTGGAAATGCAATCCTTCAGATAGGCATTGAACTGAAGCTTTGTCTATCTGTTGCTGTGGTTTAGGTGTACATTAAAAGATCCCGTGACACTACCTGAAGAATAGAAGTGAGTTTTCGCTGTGCCAATTATTCCCCAAAGATCCATTCTGATTTGAGTTTGGAAATCAGAATTTTGTTCCTAGTTTACATGTTGAAAATAATCCCAATTCAGCACTAAATTGTCTCTTTAAAAGGATCAGCTAAGCTCAGCTGGAGGCACTCCCCCTCTGAATCAGAAGGCTGTGAATTCACTCCAGTTCAGGTGATATGTCAGTGCAATATTGAAGGTGTGCTGCGCTACTGGAAGTACCATCCTGCAGACTAGACAATAAAGCAACTCCCTACCTGCCTGAGTAAGATGGACATGAAAGATCCCATTGCACTATTCAAAGAGTAGAAGTGAGAGCTCCTTGCATCTCGGCCAACGGTTATCCCTCAACTGACACTACAGCAATTAGATTACCCTCATTGTTCAGCTCACTGTTGTTTGTGACATTTTGCTATGTGCAAATTGTTTACTGCATTTGCTTACACAACACGTAAAACAGAGGACTTGCATTTATCACAACCTTATGGTGTCCTAAAGCACTCCATGGATAATAAAGGACTTTTTGAAGGGTAGTCACTGCATACAGCAATATCCCACAAACTGCAGTAAGACAAGTGAGCAGCTTATATATTTTAGTGATGATAGTTCAGGAAGAAAAATCGATTGGGACAAGGCCTCAGCTCTTCTTCATGTGCTCCAATGGAGCCTTTTACAATCGGTTGCAAAGTCAGTGGGACCCTGATATGTCCAAAGGGCAGCACCTTCATCAATTAGGCTAAAAATCAGACTTACTTTTATGTAACACCTCTCATGACCTTAGGATCAAACTGCTTCATAGCCAATTAAGTATTTTTTGTCAATAAAAGAAACACAGCAGCCAATTTACACACAGCAAGCACCCACAAACAGCAATAAGATAATGACCAGATAATCTTTTCTGGTGATGTTGGTTGAGTTCTCCCATTTACAGTAAACTGGAAATTAATCATGCGGTTCATCCTTTGGAAAGCGGGCACTGTCGGGTCCAATAGGATGTGAATGCTTAGTCCACAACAGTAGCATGGGCCAAATTGATTAGAACGGACTGGAGTTGTCAAGTGTGCTCACCTGAAAATTGAACCCATTACCTCTGCATGTGGAAGGTCCAATGCCCATTTCAAGCCCTTTGGGAAATTTCTTACCAACCTGCACACCCCTGCACCCTTTACCCCACCCCCATCACTCCCAACTCACCATAGGCTTGGTGCCAGCAACCCCGCCAGATGACCTTGCTATTCTTTCTATTCACTTCACCCATGGATGCACTCTCACCTCTTCAGTCAAAAAGTCATGAGTTCAATTTCCACTCCACAGGCTTAAGCACGTGGTCCAGGCTGGCAAACTTAATGCAGCACTGCAGTAGCAATGCTACACTGCTGGAATCACAGAATCACAGTGCCATAGAGGCCCTTCAGCCCATCGAGTGTGCACCAACACGTGAGAAACACCTGACCTACCTACCTAATCCCATTTACCAGCACTTGGCCCATAGACTTGAATGTTATGATGTGCCCAGTGCTCATCCAGGTACTTTTTAAAGGATGTGAGGAACCCACCTCCACCACCCTCCCAGGCAGCGCATTCTAATCCGTTACCACCCTCTGGATAAAAAAGTTTTTCCTCACATCCCCCCTAAACCTCCTGCCCCTCACCTTGAACTCGTGTC
Source organism: Carcharodon carcharias (assembly GCF_017639515.1). Taxonomy (NCBI): domain Eukaryota; kingdom Metazoa; phylum Chordata; class Chondrichthyes; order Lamniformes; family Lamnidae; genus Carcharodon; species Carcharodon carcharias. Next base: position 31,641,908 of record NC_054492.1, on the reverse strand, counting down.
CCCTCGTGACTGACCCTTCAACTAAGGGGAACAGCTGCTCCCTATCCACACTGTCCATGCCCCTCATAATCTTGTACACCTTGATCAGGTCGCACCTCAGTCTTCTCTGCTCCAACAAAAACAACCCAAGTCTATCCAACCTCTCTTCAAAACTTAAATGTTTCATCCCAGGCAACTTCCTGGTGAATCTCCTCTGCACTCCCTCCAGTGCAGTGGAAGTGTCGTCTTTCAGATAAGATGCTAAACTGAGGCCTCATCCAGCATTATTTCAAAGAAGAGAGAATCCACCCATCGCCCCTTGATGTTCAATGGCATTACCATCACTGAATCCTCCACTTCAGCATCCTGAGGGTTACCATTGACCAGAAGCTGAACTGGACTAGCCATATAAATACAAGGGCAGCTCAGAGGCTAGGAATAGTGCAACAAGCAACACACCTCCTGACTCCCCAAAGTCTGTCCACCGTTTACAAGGCACAGGTCAAGAGTGTGATGGAATACTCACACTTGCCTGGATGAATAAAGCTCCCACAACACTCAAGAAGCTTGACACCATCCAGGACAAAGCAGCCCGCTTGATTGGCACCACATCCACAAACATTCACTCCCTCCACCACCAACACATAGCAGTAGCAGTGTGTACCATCTACAAGATGGACTGCAGGGATTTACCATGGCTCCTTTGACAGCATCTTCAAAACCCATGACCACTACTATCTAGAAGGACAAGGGCAGCAGATAGATAGGAACACCACCACGTGGAAGTTCCCCTCCAAGTCACTCACCATCCTGACTTGGAAATATATCGTCGTTCCTTCACTGCCACTGGGTCAAAATCCTAGAACTCCCTCCCTAACAGCACTGTGGGTGTACCTACACCACATGGACTGTAGCGGTTCAAGAAGGCAGCTCACAACACCTTCTCAAGAGCAACTAGGGATGGGCAATAAATGCTGGCCCAGCCAGCAAAGCCCACATCCCTTGAATGAATATTAAAAAGAGCAGAGCTCTCCATGGTGTCCTAGCCAATATACCTCAATCAACATCACTAAAACAGGCTATCTTTTCATTACCTCATTGCTTTTGGGGGAGCTTGCTGTGCCTGCTGTGTTTCCTACAATGGTGACTACACTTCAAAAAGTACTTCCTTGATTGCAAAGCATATATTTTGCTAGCACACAGTCAAGGATAGAACTGGAGCCTAATCTTTACATACTTATAAGTTTTTATTTATAGAGACACATTTACAAACATGCACATGCAAACCCAAACACCACAGTTTCAATCTGCTCCTGTGTAACTCTTTTGAGTACAAACATGTTTCCATCTGTTCCTATTCAGATGAAGTTACATTGTTTGCTATTGTGAGATTTGAACTCTTGATACTCTTTTGAGTAAACCTGTTTCCATCTGTTTCAGATGAAGTTACATTGTTTCATAGTTTGCCATTGTGAGATTTGAACTCTTAATCTGGGGGTTACAAACCCAGTACCATAACCACTTGGCTATTTAGGCCAAGCTGCTGCTCCTCTGTATAGGAGCATAAGTGAATCCCCAGTTTATGCCCACCAGCTGAATATAGTTAAACGCTCAATCAATATGCAATTAACATATGTTGGAATATCCAGTGTTGTGACGGGTGCTACAGAAATGCAAGTATTTCTTCTCTCTTGGGGCAAGTCTAAAGCCCCTAGCTCTCTGGCCATGCCTTGCTGGCACAAGATGACTGATTTCACATGGTCCTCTCACACTCCATTTTTGACATAGGAGTCATTGTTAACACTTAAGTTTATGCCAAATCTGTGTGAAAATTGGTATTTTTCAGAGTAATTTGGTGTTTTGGTCACTAAATGGAGTTTTCTCCTTTCCAGAGAAAATGATAACTAGAGAACAAATTTATGCTAATTAAAATTTTAAAAGGCGTCACCTTTGTAAAAAAATTGTCTGGTGGCAAACTTGTCCATGGCCTCAAGTCAAAATGATGGGTCAGTGGCAATTCAAATAAAGGGTTTGCCAGATTTGTTTTCATGAAGCTATAGAGTGGTCTCACCAATCCGCACATTGAATACTGTATTCAATTTGGTCACTAAAATGCAACAAAAGCTTCAAAACCTGGAACACAGGCAGAAACATGTCAAGATGCTCAGCCCTGAAGTGTCATCTAATGGCATCATACTCCTAGCCTGCAGATTGCTTGCTGTGACTGTACAACTCACTTAGACCCGTACCTATGACTTCCTGCCCATTAATATTAATCATAGTGAGTCAACTCCTGGGGCCAAGGTTGTACATGCTCTGGAGACAACAAGCATACTGACCTTAATTTAGTCAGTAGACTGGTTATCTACTGCTGTTAACTTGTCAGCTATCTATGATTTAATCCTAAATTAATCTCGCCAATTTATATCAATCTCACTGATCTAAACTGTAAATTAAATCAGTAAGCAGCCAATACAGATTACCATGACAGAACCAGACTGCCATTGTAATCTTCGTTATTTATTTTATCTGTTATTTATTTACACACTCAATAGGGGAGGTCATTTTTGACTTCCACATCGTCAAAATTACTCCCAATGAAGTAAGTGCAAACACAAATCATCAGGTGGGATGCATAATGGATAGATGATTTGACATTGTTCATTTTAAACTATCATCCAAAGCCAATATTAACTTCAGTATTTAGATTTAAGTGTTGCTAACTATCACCCTAAGTTTTTATTTCTGGCTTGTTTGGTAACTGGCAAGAAATAGTTAATTCATTCAGCAACTCGTGTGGATCCTGAAGGGAGCTTGGTAACGTAAGCGCTAATATATTCCAAACTGGTTGAAGAATGACAGTCTGGAAATCCCAAACGTCGGAATCATTCACTCCTAGTCATAATCCAGGTGGTAAAATCCCTTTATGTCCTTGATGTTGATGTAAGGTGAAGGGGGACTAAGATCTCATTTGATGCCCTTAATGAATATTCTTGGTTATCCATATCACTGTTTTAAATTTTAAAAAAGATAATAGGTAGGATAGAAATAGTTAATTTAAAAGGACTAGTTACACCAGCGTTACTTGACAAGAGGACCTTGGTAGAAACTGGTAAAAAGTAAGTTCAGAACTGACACAAAGAGTGATTAATACCTGAATGGTCTGTGGATGAGGTAATGAAGGCAAACACCCTATAAACATCAGAGAAGTAGTTAGCAGTGATTGGGAAAGTGCAGATGTTGTGGAATGGGGTGGAGGGTGGTGAGGGTGGGGATGGGGAGGTCACTGGTATCTATGGACACGGAAGTACATGGACCAAATGGTTTCCCTCATCTGTGCATACTGTTGCGATGAACACAATTGAAAGATTCAAGAGGTTTAAGGGGGGTGGGGGTTGGGTTGTTGGAATTGGTGAGGAACATCATTGAGGTATTTCAAATATTAAATGGTTTGGATAAAGTAAATTCTGAACATAACTTCTAGGACAACTGGGCTATTAAAATAATGAAAAGTAAACTTAAATAAATAAAATTTGAACAGGGGAAGATGAACCCATTATTATTATTTATTATGATCTGGAAAACATGCTCAAAAACATGGTGAATTTTCAAAAGGGAAATAGATGTACACTTGAAATGGACAAAGTTCCAGGACTATAGGTAAAGAGCAGTGGGTACTTTATCAAAGAGCTAACATAGGCACAATTGGCCAAATGGCCTATGTTGGTGTTGCTGCAAGATTCAATGATTTTAAATAAAAATCTTCTTTGCTCAAAGGCTGATAAATATTCAAAATGATCTACCAGATCTCGTAGTAGAATTGGCAAATCCATAACCAGACGAAATACAGCAACAGCTAGGATGTGGAGTAGGAAAACTAGGATTGCATATGATGGAAGGGGGCACGGGGGGGCAGTTAAGTCTTGCCACCTCCACTCCCCCACACCCCCCCCGCCACGCATCTCCAACCCCATAAGGAAAGTTGGCTGGAAGCCAACTCGTTCCATGCCAGCCCACGCCCGCGCCTGCCCCACAGCCATAACGCACTGCAGGAGGGCTAAACTGGTGGAGAGTTGCGACTTCTGCCCATCACTGGGAAGGAAGTCCTGCCTTGGGGAGCTGCTGGCCAATCAGATTGGCCGGCAGCTCCAGCAGTTCCAGCAGCACCGAGATCCCGTTCGTGGGCGCTGCTGGGATGCAACCAGTCCCAAGAAAAAGCCCAGTGGATCCCCGGAGTTAGGTGAGTCTGGGGTATTGGGCAGGGAGGTTTTGGCCAGCTTAGGGTGGGGGGAGGCGGGGTTGGGGTGATGCGTTTTGGAGAGCAGGGGCTAGGAAGAAAGGGGGTACTGTCTTAAGGGGGGACTTTTCCCCATGTGCAAAGGGCACCCCCCGAAGATAGTACCATCTGCATGAGGAGACGATAGTGTAGTGATAATATTACTGGACTAGTAATCCAGAGGCCCGGGCTAATGCTCTGGGGATATGGGTTTGGATCCCACCATGGCAGCTGGTAGAATTTAAATTCAATTCATAAAATCTGAAATTAGCTTGTAAATATCGAGCTAGGCTCAGTAATGATGACAACAATCATCACTAATGTCCTTTAGGGAAGGAAATCTGCCGTCCTTACCTGGTCTGGCCTACATGTGAATCCAGACCAACAGCAATGTGGTTAACTCTTACCTGCCCTCTGAAATAACCTAACATGTCACTCAGTTCAAGGGCAAGTAGGGATGGGCAACAAATGCTGACCTTGCCAGCAATGCCCACACCTCATGGGAGAATAAAAAGCAGTGCTCCCCTTCCTTTCTGCCCTTTTAAAAACTTTTTTACCAAAATTGTCTGCCCACTCCCACCCGACTGCCCATGCCAATCGTATTACGGCATGGGCAGTGTATTATCGGGGTCAATTGGCTTGTTTAGAAGCTCAGTTGACGTCTAATTATTTATTTAAATATGGTGGGCGGGCGGCTGATTTCAGCCTCTGCCCATCTACCGTGCTGGGGAGGGGGTTGAGCTCAGGGTTTCTCAGAAAGGCGGTGGGCTGGGCACCGGCCCTATTTTACGAGCCCCCACCTCCCCACACCCTGCCAAAAATACGCCCAGTGTAAAATCCAGCCCCTAGGATGAGTTCTACAATAGGCTAACTGGCCTTTTTGCCACCTTTAAAACACCTTATGATCCTTTAATAGTGACTACCATCATTTGAAGAAAGAATAGCTGCTGCGTGTCACTCTTATTGCTTTGGGACAGATTAGCATCACATGCAATGCCAAAAGCCAAGGATGAACTTTATCCAGCATTGCACAACCAACACACTGCACATGGGCAAAGGAGCTTTAAACCGCAAAATATGTCTTTCTTAAAAGAAGTATTATGAACAATGTATAATTTTAAGTTGAATTTATATAGATATTTATATGTTAAGAAAGGCAAAACGGTTTCAATTTAATTTAGGTTTTGTTTATAAACCTTGGTGTCTGGGAGTCTGGATAGACTTTGTGACTGAAAGGTTTCCGGTCTTTTGGGCAAAATTTCCCCCCCGTTGGGGGGGAAAAGTGGGCGGGTTCACGATCGGTGCCCCCATTTTACGCCAATTAAGGCCCGCCCAACGTGACGTCCGCCAGAAAGAGCTATGTGCTCCCTGTGGAGGCCGGGGTGGTGATTCCCTCAGCCGAGATAGCGTATGCGCACGAAATAGCGCCCAGATCTCCCTGAGGCAAAGTGCTGCCTCTGGGAGATCAGCTCAGATTTTCAACATTTAATAAAGGAGTTTAAAAATTTTCCCATGTCATGTCCCCTCATGTGACACTGTCAAATGAGTTGGGACATGTCCATAACTTTTAATTCAACCTTTCATCAAAATTTAAATTCCCTCAAGAAACCTCATCCCGCCAGTGGATTAGGTTTCATGTTTTTTCTGATGCCCGCCTGGGCTCCCAGTCTGACCGCCAACCTTAAGGTTGGACGGGCAGGTCCATTAATGAGCTGAATTGGTTTTCTAATGGCCTTAATAGGCCATTGACAGGTCAGCGGGTGTGCAGCTGACTCAGCTGAGCCCCCGCTGACCTGAATATGGAAATGACGCAGGGTGACATCAGGAGTTCCACCGACATCACCCCATGTTATTTCACACGTCGGCAAGCAGGCTCTGACCCTGCTCGCCAACCGGAAGATCCTGTCCTTTGGGCTTGGCTGGGTATATACATTTTTAATGAGGCCTTATAACCCCTGAAGTCAAAGAGATGGGTTAAAAGGGGTTGAAAGCATAACGATTCTGGAAACAAAGTACAAAGTAGAAAAGCTTCACTGTTGCCTCTTGACAGTGATCCAGTGACACACACAGTGAAGACAGGATTCGAGAGAGAGAGGGGCTCAGTGCGTGTGCCAGAGAAATGAGACAGGGATTTGAAGCCCTCTGAGAAGAAAGACTGCAAGGCTAGTGACTGAATAATCAGGTTTGGGACTCAGTGAAGTGATTAATTTAGTGGAGGAGTACTGGAAGATTGAGTTTAGGACTGCACACAATTGGAAATATCTTCTCCACACTTATGCTATTTTACTCCTTCATAATTTTAAAGCCCTCTATTAGGTTACCTCCTCATCCTTCTCTTTTCAAAAGACCATAAGAAATCAGAGCAGGAGTAGGCCATTTGACCCATTGAGCCTGTTCTGCCAGTCAGTAAGATCATAGATTATCATATTGTGGCCTTAATTCCACTTTTTTGCCTGCACCGCACCCCCCACCCCCCCCCAACCCTTGATCCCCTTGTAGATCAAAAATCTGGCTAGCTCAGCCTCAAACCTACTCAATGACCCAACCTCTGCTGCTCTCTGTGGAAGAGAATTCCAAAGACTAACAGCCCTCTGAAAGAAAAAACGACTCCTTATCTCTGTCTTAAATGGACACCCTTTGTTTTTAAACTCTGCCCCCTATTCTTTTCAGTCTTTCTTGATAGTTATAAGCTCCCAGGTCTGGTATCTTTCATGTAGATCTTTTCTTTGTACCTCCCATACTGTAATATGGAGACCAGAACTCCGTACTATTTATTATCACAAGAATAAATTGTCCTTCTCCTGAAATTACCAACAAACATTTCCCCATTCTAACCTTCAGCTTACCCCTTCTGTAAGCATCTACCTGAATGTAGGGTTGAGGAGGCAAAATCACTGAGATAATTTAAGAAACAGGTGAATGACATGATGGGAAGGGTATTGTCCAGTTTGTCCGGATAGATAAACTGGGGTATGCTGAATAACCTTCCTTATCATATCTACCTTTTGCTTCACGCTGGGATAAATGCGTTCAAAGCAGTTCAGAGAAGATTCACCTGACTGATACCTGGGATGGAGGTGTTATCTTACAAGAAAAGGTTGGATAGGTTGGGCCTGTATCTACTGACATTTAGAAGATTGAATCATTGAAGATCCTGAGGGAACTTGACAGAGTGGATGATGAAAGGATGTTTCCCCTTATGGGGAAGACTAGAAATAGGGATTCTCCCATTTAAGACGGTGATGAGATTTTTTTTTCCCTCAGAGGATCTTTGAACTATCTTTAACTCAACATGATGGAGGCAGGCTCAATTAATATTTTTAAGGCAAAGGTAGATAGACTATTGATTAACAAGGGAGTCAAAGGTTAGAGGAGGTAGACAGGAAAGTAGAGTCAAGGCCACAGTCAGATCAGCCATGATCTTATTGAATGGGGTGGAGCAGAATCAAGGAACCAAATTGCCTTTTCCTGCTCTTAATCCATCTGTTTGTATGTTTGTTTGTACAGTTTCTCAGGCAGAGGGGTCAATATTTCCCTTGCGACCCTTCATTGGAGCTGTTGTTCAAAAATGTGGACAGACCTGCTGTGTATTTCCAACATTTCCTGCTTCTATTTTAAATTCCCAGCGGTCGTGTTTTTTAATTCTCTATTTTAACCTCTGCCGATTTCATATTACTCTGAGAAACACAATGACACAGGGATTTTTATGGGCAGCTTCTGTTGCGTCGCCGAGGCACTGTTTAACTGCATGAAGTGTAATTAGGTCAGTTTACCTCAGATTCTGAAATGTGAAATGGACTACAAAGGCCATGAGATTAGATAGTTGATCCCAAACATGAGGTAATGGTCCAGCCCAGGGAATCCCAGACACACGTAACCTCTTTCTCTAGTATAAAACAGCTTTGGTTCACATATTGGCCCGATGCTCTACATTTTAAATATGGGGCAGGAGTTATGGTTCGGCAGGAACCCGCGATTGGTGGGCCCTGGAACTGCCGGGGAATGGACACGCGGTCAACTGCAATTTCATGCTGGCTGGCAAGGCTCAGTGCTGGCTGGGTGGTTGGGGGGGGGGTAGGGTGAGCGCAGGCGCTGGGAGCACAGGACGAAAGCTCCCTGAAGGCAGAGAGCTGCCTCAGGCAACTGAAGAGTTTGAGTGCAAAAAATGAAGATTTAAAAGCCGGGTAAAAAAATGCCCACGTGTCAGAATCAGTCACTGGAACAGATGGATGATGAAAATTCTGCCCAAACATCTTTATTATTATTTTTAATTAATATTGGAAACTTCACCCTGCCTGTGAATGAGGTTTCCTGAAAAATGCAAAGGCCGCTTGGCCTATTTGCCAGCCTGCCAACCGTAACATTGGATCGGCAATGAAAAATCTCAGTTAATCACTTCTTTAATGGCTTTAATAGGCCTTTCACATGCGCCCGCTGACCGAAATATCACGCAAAATATCATCCAAAGTCATCACGCGGTATTTCATGCTCAAGTGTGTCAGGCGCGTGCCCGCATGCCAAACAGAAACTCCTGCCCATGGAATTCCCTCCTAAACGTCTCTAAATCCCTACCTGCCTTTCTCTTCCTTTAAGATGTTCCTTAATGCCTCTACCTCTTAGATTAAACTGATGGTCACCTTCCAAATTCTCCTTATGTCAAATTTTGTTTGATAATGCTCCTGCGAAGCACCTTGAGAATTTTCCACAAGTTATAGGTGATAGAGAAATGCAAGTTGTTGTTGGGTATTTCCAGGGATGCATAACTTAGGAATGTGGAGAACCAGAAAAGGCCACTGCGTTTTCATCTGGTGAAATCCAAAGTTCAAATATATGCTGTCCTGTACTCCAGAGAGTAGAATTTATGAATTTCACAGCTGGAGTAACAGGCAACAATATCGGAGAATTGGTAATATTAAGGGACAGAAAATTCTGTGGAGCCTGCAGACCACTGCAGCTGAGTTTCAGATATATGATCCCCCTGTGGAGCACTAGTTTGTAAAATCTATTCTCATCACTTATCATGTAGTGGGTCAGTCACTAGACTACATTCAGGCTTGGGGCTGACAAGTGGCAAGTAACATTCGAGCCACACAAGTGCCAGGCAATGACCATCTCCAACAAGAGGGAATCAATCCATCTCCCCTTGATATTTAATGGCATCACCATCACCGAATCCCCCACTATCAACGTCCTGCGCACCACCATTGACCAGAAATTGAACTGGACTAACCATATAAACACCATGGCTACAAGAGCAGATCAGAAGCTGGGAATTCTGTGGTGAGTAACTCACCTCCTGACTCTCCGAAGCCTGTCCATTATCTACAAGGCACAAATGAGGAGTGTGATGGAATACTCTCCACTTACCTGGATGCATGCAACTCCAACAACACTCAAGAAGACGAACACCATGCAGGACAAAGCAGCCAACTTGATTGGCACCCCATTCACAAATGTTCACTCCCTCCACCACTGAACCACAGCAGCAGTGGTGCGTACCACCTACAAGATTTACTGCAATAACTCAGAAAAGCCCCTTTGACAAAACCTTCCAAAACTGCGATCCCTACCACCTAGGAGGACAAGGGCAGCAAATGCATGGGAACACCACAACCTGCAGGTTCCCTTCCAAGCCACACACCATCCTGAGTTGGAACTATAACCCCGTTCCTTAACAGTCGCTGGGTCAAAATCCTGGAACTCCCTGCCTCCCTAACAGCACTGTGGGTGTACCTACAACACATGGACTGCAGTGGTTCAAGCAGGCAGCTCACCACCACCTTCTCAAGGGCAATTAGGGATGGGCAATAAATGCTGGCCTAGCCAGCGATGCCCACATCCTGTAAATGAATTTTAAAAAACAGAGGGAATTTGAGATTAAATCCCACCGTGGCTGCTTGGGAATTTTAATTCAATTTTAAAAACATTATCAAACATCGAGCTGACTTTGTTCATGTGGCAGCTCCCCAATGGGCAGCAATTTTACCAACTGATTCAGTGGGCAGCATTGCATCGTCTGTTTTTTTATTTCAGATTTCAGGCATTTGTGATTCTTTTCTCTTCTGTAATGATGCTTTGAATGCATCAGCCTGCAAAATTACACAGCAACCGGTATATTTACCAGTAGAGACCTACAACCAAATGAATACAAAAATGCACCTCCAGGGATGTCAGTGACCCATACCTTGATCTGTTTTCATCTTACGTTTGTGCAATCAATACCATTTCACTCCTTCAACTGTTTAAATAAAACAGTTAGGGACCAGACGGAAATTGTCTGCACGGTTGGCCTCGAACATGACATTAAAATAAACAAACTGAAAGGTCTCAGGTTTGATCCCTGACCTGTACTGATTGCATCCAGTGTGACAGGAAAGGAAATGCAGTGGAATAACCTGCTGGGGGAGGCGTGGGAGCGGGGGGGAGGGTGCGGGCGGGAGAGGAGGATAAAGAAAGACTTGCATTTATGAAGCACTATTCACGACTACCGGCTGAAAGAGCTTTACAGTCAATGAAGCACTTTTTGAAGTGTATTCACGGCTGTAAAGTAGGAGAACCGTCAACCAATTTGTGCTCAGCAAGCTCCCACAAATAGCAATGCGATAATAACCAGGTGATCTGTTTTTTGTGCTGTCGATTGAGGGGTAAATATTGGCCAGGACCCTGGGATAACTCCCCTGCTGTTCTTCGAAAAAGTGCTATAGGGTCTTTTATATCCACCCAAGCAGGCAGATGGGGCCTCAGCTTAATGTCTCATCCAAAAGATGACATACCATCCAATAGTGCAGTACACCCTCAGTACGGCACTAGAGTGTCAGCCTTCATTCCTGCACTTAAGCCCAGGACTGGGGCTTGAACCCAGAACCTTGGGTTTGTCATGTGAATAATCTCACATTAGCTTAAAGTTGCCAAGTCTGGTTGAAAGTATTCCTGGAGGTTTCATCACATGCCCCAACTCCACACTCTCCCATTGCTCACCTCACATGTCCACGCACCACTTTCCCTCACCAATTGGAAACTGAAAGGACTTTTCAGGACCCAGTGGGACGGTTCTTGTCTGAAAAGCAAGCAGCCATTTTCCTGATCTTTGATACCTTCATAAACAATAAATTGAAATATTTACCGAAAATGAGAAAAAATAACATAAACGGAATTTTGTTTAATGCCCCATTGATTTTTCTCCTCACACGATGTGCTGGAGAATAACCTTTCATTCCTGGAGATGCTGGGCCAATCCTGGTGAGCTGGCAACCATACCTTAGACACACAGATCCCCTCCTGTACACAAAGCACTCCAGCTCTGTAAGACTGCGTTTTTGAGTCAAATGCACCAGGCGTTATAATTGGTAAAGGCCGCTGGCTTGTTGGCAACACAATGACGCAGAGCAATCTTCATCAATCTCTGGTTCTGAACCACCATGGAATAGTTGCAGTATGTAATTTATTTTTGAAACAATTGTTCAGACACCCTGCCTATCCGACTGCCCTCAAGATCTTGGAGCTGGCTGGCAACGTGGCCCAGGACAAGACAACGACCCATATCATCCACCACCACCTCCAGGTCTCCACCTGCAATGACCAGGACCTCAACCAGTTAGTAGGAGGACTCACCATAAGCCAGGGTAGGGGTGCGGTCATGCCCAACATCCAGGCCGCGCTGCTGCCCAAGAAAACCGACATCCCAGCAAGGTGAGAGGCCAAGATTAGAAAAAAGAAGCAGGACTGAGGGGTCCTTTAATTGGAGGAGCAGGAGCAGCAACATGGGAGAGGCAGAATCTGTGATTGGAGGAGCAGCTCCTCACAGATTCTGTCTCCCACACTCGCTGCTCCTCCAATCAAAATACATAGGGGCAACCTTTCTCGAATTTTGCACCCCTCTCTTTGAGTCTTTGAAGGCCAATTGTGAGGCTTCCAGGGTGGAATTGCCTGCTGCCTCCATGTATTTTTAACCCTGTTATGAACTATGTTTCACAACCCTTGCCTTTGTTGAGTGAGGGCAGACGAATTCTGTCACATAATCGACCCATTGACCAAAAATGTGATAGTGCCCAGAATTCGCAGCAATGTGACATTGCCTCTCCATTCCTCGAAAATTTATGCTACAATTACTGGAAAAATGGCTGGAATGCGGCACAGTGAGCATAGCTGCATAACATGCCATTGAGGGATAGCAGCATGCCATCAATAAAGGGAAGTGTGTCATGAGATCCAGCCTCAGTTTCACTTTTGCTTTTGAACAGAGCATAGCACACACAGCCCTGCTGATGTCTTCAAGCTTACTGTCCATGTATATCATGTGCTAGTCCTAATAAATGAACTCACAACTTGTTTACCCAATCTCTTATGAGTGATTGGTGCCTTGATATCATTTTAACAATATGTCATGGTGTTCAGCAGTTGTCGAACAGCCTTGCAGCAAGATTAAGTACAGGTACGACATGGTGCCCAGCCTTAGATCATGCTACATGACATAACATGGTCTGATCAGACTACAACGGACTCGTGGCTTCCAAGAGTAAATCATAAAAATTCGCCAAGCAATTCGGAATGAAGGTCTGAAGAGCTAAAGGATCCCCAAAAGATATTGACAAAATTGGAAGACCGGTTCAGAATCAGGTTAAACTTCCGTATTCATTGAATAGAGTTCACGTCACTTCGATAATAGCCTGCAGAATGCATAGACTGTTCATCAGCAGATGCAGGGAAAAGAATACATACTGTGATTTTTCAGACGCAGAACTAGCTGACAATATTGTTGAATTGGTGATTGCATTCACTCCCATGAGAGCGTTCCAGAAAGATTTACTAAACAAGCCCAAAACATACAGCATTGAAGAGCTACTGAAGGAACCTCACATGTAAGCACAGAGTGATCCATGCATGTCGACCAAGCTTACAGGTCCTAAGTATCAGCCCAATTGTTGACGCACTTACTAGAACCTAAACCTAGCAAGACATATGGAAGGTGTAGCCTCCTGCATGCACCAAGGGAATGCCCATCTGTGGATTCTAAAAACATGTATCCACAGACAGGAAGGGCCATGGTGAAAGCTACTGCTGTGCAACTTTCAGCATCAATAGTTCACTTATTCCATGTGGAGGATTCATAGTCCTAGAGTGCAAGTACATTTAATCCTCCAGGGTGTCACAGATGTTTTACATCATGGAGACTAAAGGCCCAGCAATCACAGGTCTACCGACATACCATGACCTCGCACTAGTGACAATCCATGGAATCACTCAGACCTCATACAGCAAATCAACCTCAGAAACTATTCCTATTGCCTCAGTTCATGACCTGGCATCAAACTATCCAAAATGTTTCAACAAATTTGGCAGTTTCAAGGGCCCTGCAACATTACACTTGCAAGAGAATGCAAGTCCATCAACTGATCTGGTACACTTTGCGCAATGCAAATGCCAGCAGCTACAAGAAGAAACAGCAAAATGTTCCACACTGTTGAAACTGTGAAAAAACATCATTGAAAGATGGCCTGTTTCAATTCAGCATGTCCAAGAACACATAAAACTATCTTAACTAGGTATCTCCTGGGGAGCCATTTTTAAAGGCAGGCAGGTCATCCAAACTGGAATCTTTGCAAACCTGATATTCTTCAACAACTTCACCACTCACATATTGGCATAGATCAGACAACAGGAATTGCAGTAAAGACCGTCTATTAACCAGGTATGACAATGACATTGAAGTCATTGTCAAAAAGTGAGAAGCATGTCAAAAGCATTTGCCTAGACAGCACAAAGAACCACTGGTTCCACATTCCTACTCATCCTTGATCCAAAATTGTATCTGACCTCTTTCATGTCCATGGCACTGACTTCATCGTCAACTACTTTACTAAGTACCTAATTATTCAACAACTGCACTTTACGTCAAGCACAATGGCCTAGATGAACGAATGATTCACATTGTGAAATCCTTAATTCTCAAATGTAGACAGGCCAAGCAAGATTTACACTTTGCAAGGCTACACGAGAGCGACATCTTTAATTGCAACTAAACCATCACCAGCAGAGCTCCTGTGTGGCAGACCAGAGCGTACAAATTTACATACTCTTACCCATTCTACTCTCTTAGAATCTAGGGAGTGATTTTAAAACTGCAAGGGAAGATGACCAATATGCATGATAAAAATAGGGGTACAGGGTTGTCAAGTTTACAGTTGGGACAGCAAATTGGCATCCAGGATCCCACAGAAGGTTTGTGGCAACCAGCTGAGGTGACAAGGAATTGCTTATAACCAAGGTCCTATGAAGTCATTACACACAAAGGCACAATGGCGAGGTGTAACCAGGGACAAATCAGGTCCATTCCAGATCCTCAACCACCATGTAGTCCCGTTGCATCGAGGACAAGATCTCAAATGCAACCAGGAACAACATCCAAGAATGACAATCCCACAGATCATCTGTGAGCAATTAAAGAAGCCTCCAGTCTAGGTTATCATTACAAGATCTGGGTGTACCAGCAACAACTTTAAAGACTATAGATACATCAGTTCTATGCACTTATGCATTGGTAACTAAACATGAACATGTATTGTAAATAGTTATACTTCTTTGGAGTGAGAGGGAAATTATCTTTAAAAAGAAAGGGAGATGTTGTAATATGCCTTTAAGGGATTGCAGCATGACTTCACTAGAATGGAAGTGTGTCATGTGATCCAACCTCAGTTTCACATTGGCCTATGAACAGAACACAATGCACACAGCCCTGCTACTGATGTCTTCAAGCTTTTTATCAATGTATATCTGTTCTTCTATGCCTTGTCTTAATAAATGAAACCATGGCCTGAATTTTTCAGATGGCGGGGTCTTGCCTTAGAGGGCTGCAGGCCAATCTGATTGATCGGCAGCCCTCCAGTCCCTACAGTGATAAAAGCTTCAGTGCACTGATGAGGAAATGCAGGTGGACGCCTGACACTAAGTCCAGACGCCAGAGGCCCAGGTAAGTTTAAAGAGTCCCAGGATGGGGAGGGTAGGGAAGGCATGGGGGGGGGTGGGGACTGCGGGCTGCGGGGGGGTGGGAGGGGGGGTGCAATCAGGACTCAGGGGAGAGGTTGCTGAGGAGGGAGGTCTGAAGGGCACTGAACCTTAAGCGGGGGGCACCCGACTTCAGAAGAGGGCTTCTGATGGAGGCAACCCTCTGCCACATGCCCCCCCTTCTCACCCTGGATCTAATGCCATTGATTTTTGAGCTTCCCCAACACAATTTCAATCCTCCTGCCAGCCTAAAAATTGAGGTTAGACAGGAAACGGCCCTTAAGTGGGCAATTATTGGCCACTTAAAGACCTCAACTGGGGCAAAGGCAGGTCTCCCATCCGAGGCCATGCCTGCCCCAGCATAAAATCACTGAGTGGTCGGAGTGGGCGGGAACTCAGAGGGAATCCTGTCCCTTCAGTTTCACACTGCCCCCCACACACCCCCTCAGTGCCTAAAAACCCGCCGCTGGAGGAGTGTAAACTTCTGGCCTGTGACGTGTTTACCCAATCCCTTAGCAGTGATTGGTGCCTTTACATCATTATAACAAGACAACGGTAGCCGTGGATCAGGACTGGCGCAGACAACACATAGCTAAGATTTAAATTCAAATGTTGATTTCTGCAGGAATTACAAATTTTCAGATAGTAAAATGAAGTGGCCAGTGAGATTGTACTGTCAATTATATTTAAAGCAATGACTTTAAATAATCGCAAATCCCAGCATATTGTCTGTTTTCAAAATTGAGTGGTTGAATCATTTGAAAAGTTGCATTTTATCTCTGCTGATTGTAGCTGGGACCAAATCATCACTAAATTGTTAAGGAATTTACAAAGATAAATCAGCGCCTGATTGTATTAAACTGCAGTCTCGTGTTAACATTTATTTACATCCGGCAGCCAATTACTAAAAGATATAAACAGGGGTAAATAGTGAATAAATATTGGTAGAAGAACAAACAGTTCTTCTCTCACTGTATCATGAGGCTCTGGCTGGGAGCTGTGGATTTGAAGAGTACTTCACCTGTGATTGGCATCGGAAGTAATGCAGCAAACAATCATCCCAATCGGTGATGTCCCAGTGTTTCAGAGATTGCCCTGCATTTTTTTATTTGATTGCAGAAATTAGCAGTGTGCAAAATAATTATGAATAACATTTGCAATTCAAAAATGATGAGCTCTGCTTTAATCAATTGGATGAAGAAACTATAGCCAGGACATCGCTACTGTCTGATGAATTATGCCCAGGACCGACGTTGTCTCTTTTAAATGACTTCCTATTATGATTCCTGTATACTCAGCCCACCAGTACCACTCTGCAACAATCTATGCGGTGGCTGCAATCTCATTGATGTTAATTTAGCAAGCTCGATCTCGCTATTGACGTTAATGAAGGCAGAGCCATGACCACTATGTGCTCAACTATTTTGGTGAGGGAAATGAGAAAATAAGGAGATTTTAGCATCCTAATTTCCATCAACAGTAATGGCAAATGCCAAGCTTGCAAATTTTCAGCAAATTCTAGTCCATTTAATCCATTCTGACTTTGGTTTACATCATGTTGTTTGCAAGGAAACAAACACAGTTTTGGCAAAAATTCTCAGAAGGCTTCTGCCCCTTTGAAGTTCACCCTGACTGAATAGATTGGGGCTGATTTGCTCTCCATTTCCACGCTGCATGTGATCACAGTGTTTTAATTGGACCAGAATTTGCTGCTAAAACAATGGCTAGTTTAATCATGCATCCCTGTACTAATGTGCAAATTGTCCAGCAACATGTGGTGTGGGAGACTTACACTACGAGTTACGAATTGCCACAAATATTTGGGTGATTTACGTAAACGATACATAAGTAAACACTTAATGAATTAACCATTTCTGAGCCAGTACTGTAGGATTTTACAAAACTAAAAGGCACCCAGTGATGGAGTATCATAATTCTGAATTGAAAACCATCTGTTGTTCCTCCCAAAGCCTTGCAGATTGTTAGACATGATGAGGAGAGCCTACTCTGCCAAAGTGCACCCTCTAGAACATTGGAGACTGTGGACAGGCTGCCAGCCCAACATAGATCATGACTAAAGCACCACAGAGCTTCACTGTTCACTTGGCAAGAACACGAGAGCTGAGGCAGTTTTGCAACTCAGCATTGTCCATTCATTGGGAAAGTCCACATGGAATATTGGCAGGGAAACTGCTCCTCTTCCCTCTGAAAGTGTAAGTGTTCCATGATAAATGGGATGGTCAAAGCTTAAAAGGTTCAGATTATTTTGACAGGTAAGGATTGTCTTTACCTCTCGAGCCTGGGATTGTTTGATTTGTATGGTGAATTTAGTTACTTGAGGGCCCCAGTATGAATGAGTTGGTGAACTCCTTTGAGCCATAGTGGTTGATGTGGGAATTTGGGGGAAAAGGCTGCACAGATGCTGTAGGGACTGCATTCCTCAAGTTGAGAATGAGAGCAAAGTGAGAAATCTATCCTGTCAGCCATTGCAGGCATGATGGGCTGAATGGGACTGTAACAATTCTATGAAGTTCTCTTCCATGCAGTATTACCACCTGGCCTTCTGTTTCTTTTCAATGTAAATGCGTTGGAGGCAGTTCAGAGAAGGTTTACCAGACCAATACCTGAAATGGGTTGGTTGTCTTATGAGGAAAGGCTGGACAGACTAAGCTTGTATCCGCTGGAGTTTAGAAGAATAAGAGGTGACTTGATTGAACCATTGAAGATCCTGAGGGGTTTTGACAGGGTGGAAGTGGAGAGGATGTTTCCTCTTGTGGAAAAATCCAGAACAAGGGGTCACTATTTAAAAATAAGGGGTCGCCCATTTAAAATGGAGATGGGGCAAAATTTTTTCACTCAGAGGATCGTGAGTCTTTGGAACTCTCTTCCTGAAAAGGTGGTGGAAGCAGACTCTTTGCATATTTTTAAGGCAGAGGTGGATAGATTCTTGGTAAGCAAGGGGGGTGATAGATTATCGACGATAGGTGGGATACAGATTTCAAGTTACTATCACACCAGCCATGATCTAATTAAATGGCGGAGCAGGCTCGAGGGGCTGAATGGCCTTCTCCTGCTCCTTGTTCATATGTTCAAACTTTAAAGGTAATAATAGCCATCATTTGATAACCAGGATTCCCTGAGCAATTATTACAATATGGCAAATCTGTGATTGGCTGGTAACCAGAATAATGTCTGGGATGTAGGAAAAGGAGAAGGCCATTCAGCCCCTCGATACAGTTCTGCCATTCAATTAGTTCACGGGTGGTCTATCTCTCAATTCCATTTACCCATCTTTGCTCCATATCCTTTGATATCCTAACATTACAAAAATCTATTGATCTCAATCTTGAACTCTTCAAACAGCCAAGTATCCATATTCTCTTAGGGAGTGCGTTCTAGATTTCCACCACAGTGTGTGTGAACTCATGCTTCTGGAATTCACATCTAATAGGTCTACCTATTTTTAATATTGTGTCCTTGTTCTGAATTCTCCTACAAAAAGAAATGATTTCTCATCTACATTATCGAATCTTTGAATCGTTATAAACACCTTGATTAGATCACCATTTAACCTTGTAAACACAAGGGAGTACAAGTCGTTTGAGCAACCTGTCTTCGCAACTTAACACTTTGAATCCTGCTATTATTCTGGTGAATCTGCACTGGACCCCCTTTCAAAGCCAATATACCTTTCCTGAGGTTTAGTGCCCAAAACTACATGCAGTACTCCAGATAGAGTCTGGCCAAGGCTTTGTACAACTGAAGTGTCACCTCCTCACTTTTCAATTCTGGATCCCTTGAGATAAGTCTCTATGCTCACAGTAACTGCCAGGCCATATTTGGGCAGCATCTGTCCTTATTAAATTGCCCTTAGCTGCATCTGATTACTATGTACCTAATATTGATGATGGACAAAATGATCAAAGGCAATATGGGGAGAAACTGTTTTATGCAGAAAATGGTTGTGGTCTGGAACTGCCTGAAAAGGTGGCAAATTCAGTTGTGGCTTTCAAATGAGAATCAGATAAACATTTGAAGGGAAAAAGTTTGCAGGGAAAGGGCTCGTGAGTTGGACTAGCTAAAGAGAGAGCCAGCATCCCATGTGGCTTGATGGGATGAATGGCCTCTTTCTGTGTTTTAACCATTCCATGATTCATGCAGAAGATCACAATCCTACAGACAGGAAGAAACATTGCAAATACTGCAATATAACATCTGAAAGACCACTTCGTATTTCAAGTCTAATCTTTCATCAGAACTGATGGTGATGAAAAGTTAAACCCAAAATATTGAAATTTTAGCTAAGATTTTCCATCTCAGAATGCCTGAGATGTACTAGGAGTGCATATTCGAAAACAGCATATCCCAGTATGTTAAAGTGAATGCATGTAAAGTCATACATTGTGGTGAGATGGGAATAATTTTTTTTTTTAACTCAGTCAGTTTTTATGATGTGGAAAGCACTAAACCTTTAAAAAGACTTTATTCTTTACTTAAAAAGGAAAGATTTGCAGGGCTCTGGGATGTGGAATTAATTGGTAGCTCTTTCAGAAAGCTGGTATAGAAATGACAAGCTGTATGGCCTCCTTGTGTGCTATGATTCTATGATTGTAATTCTAACTTAGGCACCAAAGGTACAATAGGAACTGGATGGTGCAGTGAGTTGACACCCATCTTTCATCTCTAGCTGCCTTGGGCAGTGCCTCTAATACAATTCCCACTGAGATTAAGGAATGCACACAGGATCTTTATGGTCTGTACAGGTTAGTGCCACATCAGGCAGGACTGTCAGCCAGTAAGAGAAGCATGAAAATCAGGTTCATCAAAAGATCCTACAGTTCATATTGAGCACGACAGCACCATATGTTTTCCTCTGGATCAGGTCTAGGCTCCTACACTTAGAAATCACTTTAACTAATGACAGGATCCATTATGTAAAGAATCTCATCTGTTAATGACAAGCCCTGCAGTATTTGTGTATGGAGGCTGTACAAAGTGATCCTTGTGCGCAGAAATATGCACAGAAAAAAGCTCAGATTCATATGAAATTACCATTCTCCATAAAGAACAAGTAAACCACCATTAAACACCTACAGGGTGCACGTAAAGAAGCATCAAGCAAAATATAACCACACAGCCACTTGCTAACTACCTCCCCCTCACTCGTGACATCTTCCTTCTTAGGTATTTTTACGCAGGCCCCTGATTATTTGAGACTGTGTAGGAGACCAACATAAGGCTAGAACATTACTAAATTCAGTACCTTTAGTCTGGCAGTGGAATTGGAGATGCAAAAAAAAACCCTGGCCTCTAATTCTGCTGTCAGGATCAAGGAGTTGAATTTTAAACAGATAAATGTGAATCCGTCTCATGTGAATGGAACAGCTTTGACGGAAAGAGATGGGGGCAGCAAGAGACAGAACGGAAGAGCAATAAAAGAAGATGTGAAGGTGCACACAGAAGGACAGAGAGAAGCAGGAAGATAACAGCAGAAAGGCAGAAACATATGGAGAAAGAGAGAAAGACACAAATGGGGAGAGATAGGCAAACAGACATATAGCGACACTGAACATTAAGTTAGTGAATGACCCTGACGTAATCTGGTTATTTGGATCTCCTCTCAATTTATTGTGAACTGAGGCAAGGTAAACAGAGAGCGAGCTGATGAGACATAATCCTGAGACCCTACTTAGTAACTGATTGATAACAGTTATGTAAGAGTCCCCAGCAACCACAGTATGTTTCCATAGAAACAGCAATCTATCATGTTTTAGCTAACGGTTATCCTAATTCTTTGTTCCAAAACCCTAGTGTTTCTGCATGTATGTAAACATACATGTATTCCATATGTGCACGTCTGCGTGAATGCAGCACCTATAAAATATATATTATATATATATATACACACACACACATACATAAGAGTGAAAATCTGACAGAATTACATCAACAAAACTAGGTGAAGTAAATCAGTTCTTCCTCTCCTTCCAATGCAGCAAGATACTGGGAATAAAATAAGACTAATCTTTGTAATCAAATGTCCATGTAGTCTTATGAATTTTAAGTTTGGGGTGGATGTATGTTAAAGTTGCTATGTAAATTTATGTTGCTGATAGATAATACAATCAGCAGCTTCACATCTTATCAATCACTGAACTGCAATACACGGGCTAATGATAGGATTTAACTGTAGACTACACAGATTAATATATCCAATTATCATAGGGGCCAATCTCTTTCTACATAATTATATTGTAAAAACTTATTAATTTGTGATTTCATTTCTACCTGGACATCTATGGTAATCTCACCTGATTAATACAAATTCACAGGCTACTGAATAAATTTACAAACCATATTTTCTATGAAATTACCATGTGCAATATGTCCACCATCTCATTTTAGGTGCTCTCAATTATTGTGGTACAGAGTAGTGTATAAGGTCTCAAAGTCCCAGATAAAAAAAAAATGCAATTAAAGGGCTTGATATTATCCGGGTTTATCTAGAAATACTTGGTGTCCAGGTACTAAATTCGCCTTACCAGGTAAGCCCCCACGGTTCCCTGTGCCAGCATCAGTGCGCACTCTGATATCAGGAAGATCTTGATGTTGGAAAAGCAGGATTTCTTCTCGTCTTTTTGGACGTTGTTGGCGCCGCTGCTCCGCGGTTGTCCACTCTGCATCCTTTTTGCCTTGTCTTCAGTGCCTCCCCCTCAGCCAGACAGCGACACAGAAGCACACACACACACAAGAGAGTGGAAGAAGTCAGCCGGGATCCTGCCTCTATTTAACCCTCCTTCCCTTTAGGAACACCGCTCCAACACTCTCCTCCTCATCTCTATATTGTCCTTCCAGCTCCCATTGTCGCCTCAGACAGGACCTCCCACCTCCTCTGTTGGGTGAGTAGCTCACTGGGCTGTCTCTTCCTTTCTCTCCCCCAACCCTCCCCGAGGAAGAGGCCCTCGCATTTAGGGGGAGGGAACGGGCATCTTCAACCCCGAGCGGCAGACTGGGCGGCTGACTCTTGAATGCATTGCCACCCTCAGCTGGGAAATGAGAGGCCGTCAGTGCCGTGCAAGGCTGCAAAGCTCCATCACTGCTCCTTAATCCTTCGCTTGAATGTCACTCAGCCGCTTTCCAATCCAGAGAGAGAGAGAGAGAGAAAACAATCGTGCTGCTAACTGATAAAACATTCACCTGTAACACAGCCTGCCGATTATTCTGTGCGACGGAGGAGGTTCTTTTGTGATACATTCCCCTATAAAGAGGACAGATTTTGCCTCTGCCTGTTATCTGTACTCTCCTCCCTAACAGAGAGACATGGGCAGCAGGACTGGTTAAAGCTGAAGGCTTTAAAAAAAAACATGCCTTGTCATATTCCACTAGCCCATGGTCTGATTTTGGTTTTGCCATTTGAAGTAGATAATTAATGCCCAATCCTAAAATATAGCAGCATTAAAACCTGCATCTGGTGTTTGGAAAATAATAGTAAAGGCGTTCGCTCAAATTTAATGATGTATATATTATGGTTTGCATTGTGCTTTCCGATGTAATAGTTAAATAGAATGAACTCGAGATATTTGTATAAAATGTTATTTTATCAATTAATCAATAATTTCATTCAAAAATTTAAACTTCTTTCATCCTTTCAATTGTTCACTAATAAAGTTAACGGTCCTAAAGTCATCCTCCTAAGATATATTTGGAAATATTAAGTACCCGGAGCTTTTGGGATTGCACCCCAGGGTGTGCGGAATGCTGAATGATTGTGGCCTTTATCGCTGCATTTGGTTTTATTACCGATGGTTTTAACTGGATCTCGAATTCAAGACCCAGTCTGCAATCCAACAAATTCCTTGCAGCAGCAGCTCACAGCAGCTCCACTCTGCAGTGCGTAAATACCCCATGTGCAAAAAAAAAACCCAAAATCATCTTTAGCAAATCATTGGGAAGGAATTTTTAAAAAGCTGTTATTCTTTACTGAACTGACATTTATGAAGATTACATTTCCTATCCCCATCTACATTTTGTGCAGTATGATTGGTCTCTTACTCCAATAAGTTGGTTAAATATCACAAGCATACTGGTTGAAATGCATTTCAAGAAATCTTATTTTAAACTATTGATGCTTTTTGCATTTATTCTGGGGAGATGAAAAGTGTGTAATTTCGAGGAATGATATTGACGCATTACTTTAAAAAAAAGTACACCTTTCTAAACAGGCAGTAAATTATCTAGCACCGTGCGACTGCATTTATGCATACAGAACACAGTATAAATAGATTGGTCCCCACCGTTACAAGGGTAAGCTATCGATGTGATTTGCGTCAACTGTCAGAATGAGCTGAAAGTGACCAACCTGCTCAATATTGTGCTGAGCAATTTAACAGCAGCTTTGCATCAAGAGATGGCGCTGCAACCAGGAGGAAATGGGCTAAACTGGTAACAGCCACCTGTACCTGTTTAGTTATTTTTAACCTCAGGCTAAAATCTTCATTTTAACGGAGCTTTTTTTGACTAACAAATGTATTTTGACTCTCTACTTACCAGCTTCAGGTCCATTCAGATGCAGTGAAAGATGGGTCAGTGGCTTAATACTGTCACCACATTTGTCACCATAGCAATTAAAAGAAAACATTAGACAGGGTTATGACTGGAACATTGGATTTGCACCCGCTTCCTGTCTTCAAACTCCCCTGGAAGCCGTCACTAAACCACCGATTGAGAGAAAATCCCCTCATGCTCGTGTGATTGTTGGCATTTTTGCCCCTTCACTATCTTCTCTTCCCCTCTCCTGAAGATGCTAACCACTGCTGAGTTATGGTTGGTTATATGATCATTGGCTGGCACCTGGAGCCTTGCCATGAGTACAATCCTTTAGTTGTGAACCTGAAGGGTTGAGTGTCAGGTTATTTGACCATAAGGTAGGAAATCACATTCCATGGTACCTTCCTCAACATTCACATTTCCAGCATGGACCATGATCAGGTGCAAGAACTCTGGGTGCATTTTCACTCTCCTTCTCTGAGGACCCCCAGCCAAGTTAACTGTCTCAACTGGTGTTGGGGTTTTACTGTCTCAACCCTCTGAGATATCTGCACTCCTGTGGTTCTGGTCACTTGAATGTACCTGATTTTCATCACTGCACCATTGGTGGCCATGCCTTCAGTTGCCTATGTCCAAAGCTTTGGAATTCCCTCGTTAACTCGCTTCACCTCTCTATTCTCCGTTAAGACTCATTAAAACCATCCTGATAATTCCCTATGTGACTCGGTGCCAATTTGTGTTTGGTAACAAACTTCTGAAGCACCTTGGGATGGCTTACCTAATGAAAGGCACTATAGAAATGCAAGTTGTTGTTATTCAAGCTGGGAGAATAGAACTTAAAACAGCCTGGGCATTGAAGCTGAGAAATCCTTGTCCAAATGGCTTG
Source organism: Carcharodon carcharias (assembly GCF_017639515.1). Classification (NCBI taxonomy): domain Eukaryota; kingdom Metazoa; phylum Chordata; class Chondrichthyes; order Lamniformes; family Lamnidae; genus Carcharodon; species Carcharodon carcharias. The sequence goes on along the minus strand of NC_054492.1, from coordinate 31,617,219 downwards.
GTTTGATACCAACAGTAGATTTCAGCTTTGGGTGGGATCAACAAACCTTGATATTTACAATGCCTTAGTTACGGCACTGCTGTATTTTTTCATAATACCTAATCTAACTCGAGATTGGTGAAGCAGGTTACTGTCTGTGAATAAATGCAGAGCAAATTGTATAATTCACCACAGTATGTGAAGGAAGCTTTCTGTGACTGGTGAGAAGAGCTATAAATGATAGATTATCTATACAAACAACATTTTATGAAAGTGGCTCTGTTAAGTAAATATTTATACTGTATTTGGTTAAAAGTGAAAGTTGATTATTTGAGTTGATATAGCAACATAAGAAATAACAGGATGAACAAATAGCCATTTGGTCTACCATGTCCTCCATTTCATAGAGCCTTTCCTGTCATGAATTTGATCTAATGAAGGAGTCAGTTATTTTTGTGTTTGTGGCTGCGAGTCGAGACAATAGTAACCACTTGACCATGGAGGCTGCCTCCAATCACTGAAGCCACACCGAGTGAACTCCTCTGTTGAGCTTGACACAATGTAGACCACATTTCTACAGTGATGAGAAGTGTGTTTAAAAAGGGGACTAAGGGCAGCCAGAATCACTTTTAATAAATGCAACAAAAACAAAAAATGCTGGAAAAACTCAGCAGGTCTGACAGCATCTGAGGAGAGAAAGACAGAGTTAACATTTTGAGTCTGTATGACTCATCTTCGGAGCAAAGGGACTTGAAACGTTAACTCTGTTTTTCACTCCACAGATGCTGTCAGACCCGCTGAGTTTTTCCATCATTTTTGTTTTTGTTTCAGATTTCCAGCATCTGCAGTATTTTGCCTTTACTTCACTTAATAAATGGACAGTGTAATCCTATTTGGATGTCAGCTGTAGCTCAGTGCTTCTCTCTGAGGCAGAACATTGTGGGTTCAAGACTTGCTCCAGAGACTTGAATAGAAAATACAGGCTGACATTTTAATGAAATATGGAGGGATGCTGTATTGCTGGAAATTAAGTTTTTCTGTCGAGATGTTAAACTATGAAGCTCCACCTGCCCATTCAGGTGGTCATAAAAGATCCCACAGCAGTGTTCAAAAAGGTGGAGCTCATGTAGTGAAGTGGGTAGTGTCCTTAACTCTAGGCTGGCAGCTTCGTGTTCAAGTCCCCCACCAGGACTTGTTAGCCAAGGAAGGAGTGTTCACGATGTGGATCAACAGGCTGATAATGAGCCTGGGAATCCTTCCACCACCTCCCTACTTTTGGGGGAAAAGTGCGCATGAAGATATGATTAAAAACACTTTCAATGAAGAGCAGGGGCTGATTTTTATCCCACCAACTACATCACTGAAACAGATTACTAAAGTAGTTATGTGTACATTGCGGTATGTGGGACCTTGCTTTGTGCAAATAGGCAGCAGTGTTTCTTGCATTAGAAAGCTGACTACACTTTGGAAAGACTTTGTTGGTTATAAAGCACTTTGGGATGTACTGAAGTCCTGAAAGGTGCTATATAAATGCAAGTCTTTAAAGTGTCGCTTTTGCTTCCTACGATACTTCCCCACCATGCTTTGTAGACCACACCCATTGTAGACATGCAAGTCTTTCTTTTTTGGCATTTTGGGAAAGGCAGTTCTTCCTACTTACTTTCTCGTGGGGTGGGGAGGTGTCAAGGGCAGGATATGATTAAGAGTCTGCAAATAGCAGGGGTCTTGCCAGCAGTACATTAGGTTCTACAGCTCAGACTAATACTGTAGTAGGATTGTGATCTCACTCTCCCAAGGAGAGTTTCTACAAAATGCCTCGAGATCCCTGTGGTAACCAAGCAAAACACCAGCATGCAAATCCATCTTTACATCTCTGCTATTCAATGCTGGCCCATGGTTTACATAAGCAATTTACCCTTGGTCTTAGCATTATATCTTGTGTCTGATGGAGTATTTTGATTTACTGATCTGTATTCATGCCTCTCTATTTATCCTCCTAGCCAGATACCATCTAGTTATTCTTATTCTTTTCTAAGGTGTTATTCAGCGTCAGCTTAGAAAAGTTGCACGACCAGTCATGTGCGACACATATTTCTGCTTTAAATGTCTTTCTCTTAACGTGAGACAGAACTTGTGTATTGTGTACAGTGACATTCTTGTCCTATGTGAGCTGTTTACTGCACAACCAAAGTGTCCCACCACTGGCATTGCTTCTGGATGGAGCCCCTTAAGGAAAGACTCTCTTTTTGTTGTCCTGGTAGAAAGCATGTTTTTGTGCTGATATAGTGCTGGATAGTAATAGCTATTTTTCTTCTTTTTGTATCCAATCCAGTACTCCCAAGTTCAGTTCTCCCTTCCAACTGACAATTCACTTGAACCTCTAACTCTGAAGAGAATTCTGCTGCTCCCCACATCATTTCCAATGCACGCAGCAGCCATTTTGAAGCCTCAAATCGAAACTTCCAATTAGATCCTCACAGTTTTCAAGAACTTCTCAATGCGCTTCAGGTATAATCAACTGCTTCAAACTGCATTCAGTGGAAGCCATTCCATACCGTTTCTGTAAATACGCCTGTGTTGAATGGCATTTGGTTCTGGTAATGTTGTTTGAGTGAAGAATTTTGGCCAGGGCACTGGGAGAACTTAAATACAGTGAAGCCAGAAAATACTGACAAAACTCAACAGGTCAAGCAGCATTGGCAGATGGTGGTGTAGTGGTTAATGGTGGTGTAATGGTAATGTCACTGGACTAGTAATCCAGAAGCCTAGGCTAATGCTCTGGGAACTAGGGTTTGAATCCTACCATGACAGCTGGTGGAATTTAAATTCAAGTTGTAAAGCTAGTCTCAGTAACAGTGATTATGAAACCATTGCTGATTTTGCTGTAAAAACTCATCTGGTGTACTTAGGGAAGGAAATCTGTCATCCTACCCGGTCTGGCTGGCCTACATGTGACTCCAGACCCACAGAAATGTGATTGATTCTTAATAGCCCTCTGACATGGGGTGGCAGACAATTTGGTTTGAGGGCAATTAGGGATGGCCAACAAATGCTACCCTTTCCAGCAGCAGCTACTTCCCATGAATAAATGAAAAACAAATTATAGAGAAAGGAAAGGGTTAACTTTCCAGGTTAACTGTCATTTGACAAGATGAGAGAAAGAAATCCTGCTTTTCTTCAAACAATGGCTTGGAATCATTAATGTGAATGTAAATCACCAGAACAAGACCTTGGTTTAATGTCCCAACTGAAGGATAAAACTGGTAGAATTGCATCGGGTGTCAGCTTAAATGATACGCTCAAATCCTATTTGGACCTCGAACCCACTGCTTTCTGATCTAGAGGTGAGAGTACTTGTAATTGAACCTACTGAAGCCTGGATCTTTAGCATTTTCGCTTTCACTGTACTTTTTCAGTAAGGCAATTTTCCCTTTTTCCCAAATAAAAAGCATGCAGTTTTATACTTTGTATAAAGAGATGTGAAAATTGCTTTTGTCACATGGTGTCAGTGAGCGATAGTCAAATGCATTAATATAATTTGAGCACTTACTAAACTTAATGCATACATTTGTGCTTACAGTGGATTATGTTTAATTCTCTTCCACTTTATTTCTCTGCATTGTGTCTCTACCTTATTAAATACCTCTGCTGTTTTTTTCTGTTGCCTAGTGCTCTAACAGATCAATTTATACATCACATGCATATTACCTGGTTCAATAAGGTTTTATTAACACACAGAATTTAATGTTAAAACCAGAGGAATAAAGAGCAGATAGACTTTGCCATTTTAACTCCTGTATTTCCTGCTATTGGAAAGTTTCTTCTGAATTCTTTCCTGTGGCTCAATGTTTACATTTACTTCAAACCCTTTTAATGTTTTTTTTTAATATCTCTGTGATTTTTCTTTTCACCTTCCCAACGTTCTTTCACTTGTCAGATGAAGCTGCTGATTCTTCACTGGGACATGCCTTACGTAGACATCGTTCCAATGTGATCTGGGGAGGTCATTCTTAATGTTTGGACCTTTAGGCAACTGAGCCCATACCTGTCCGTACACCCATGGGGATGAGATTTGGCAGTGGCAGAGTGACAGTGAATTGACCCCCCCTGGTAACCACCATAAGGGAAAGAAAAACTGGGCGTGGTGTAAAACTGCTTTGCCACTCAAGGACCAATTTTATCCTCCTGATGTTTTCTGTCAGGTATCACTGATAACTGGAGGGGAGCTCTGTCTGACTCTGGCTGAGTCTAGAGGACTAGGAGGCTGATGGCCATGGTAGTACAAGTCCAGCCACTGCACTGCTGCTTAGAAGTGGCTGAATGACAGCCAGTGACGAATACTGAAACTTGCCTGGGCTGGTCACAAAGCAGTCTAGTGGGCAGTCTAGATTTGCCAACTGACTGAATGGCTGACTGACACACTGAATCACTTAAATAATTAGTCTGCTGACTTTCTGATTTGGGCATCAGGGGCTTGATAGAAGCAAAAACCGGCACTTTCCCATACCAGAGTAAATACGGCACTGTAGCCTGTAAAACACCATCTACCATCTCACCGTTGTAAACTATTCAAAGGAGAAACTGTTGCACCAGATTATGGATAGAATTTTGCCCTTGGTGGGCGGACTCGGTGGGGTTGACCGGGGACGGTCAGAAAGCTGACCACCGCCCGCAATCGGCATGGCACCACGATCGGCACGGCGGCGAGGGAAGCTCTGAGAAGGGGCAGGGGGTGGGGGGGGAGGGGCATGATGTCCGCCGGGTCCATGGCGACCCGGCGGCCGATTCAAAAGCGGCCCAGGCAGCCGCTGGAAGGCTGCCACTGAAGGATGCTGAAGCCTCGTTGGATTCCAGTGTGGTTGGACATGGTGGGACGGCAGGTCGGAGGGGAACTCTTGTCTCCAGAGACGGGAGGCGGAGGAGGCTCCTGCACCTCACCAAGAAGGCCTGGGAGGAGCTGGCATCCAGGGTGAGCAGCCACGACATGGTGAGGTGCACATGGGTGCAGTGCTGGAATGCTTCAATGATCTGCTGCGATTGGGAAGGGTGAGTTCCGTGTTGGGCATGGGTCAATGTGCAGAACAGTAAAGGGCTGCCCAACCCCCCTCCGTGGACCTGAGAGTGTGAGAGGCAACTGTCAATGACGCCAGACGTGGCCAAGGGGGTGAGCCCTGGCTGCTTGGACTGAGTGCCTTGCGGCTCAAGGGCCACAAATTGGCTGAGCCCTGCCAAGTGTTCCTCAGCTGGGGTTGGCCAGGCTTCAATGGTGCTGCAGGTAGGGAGTGGACTAACCAGTGCGGCTCTGTCCTTTCAGATGAAGACATCCCATAACAATATTGAGAGGTTGCAGACTGGCGGGGGACACCCATACCTCCTCATCCTGATGCGCTATGAGCAGGAAGCACTGGAGCTGGAGAAGCGACATACACCTCGATCAGCCAGCTGCGGTGAGATTGGGGTGCCAGACAAAGGTAAGAGTGCGGTGCACTGAGGTGAGAATGTCAGCTATTGCAACCATTCTAGTGTAGTCTCTTCATTGATGTGAGCCTCGAACCTGGAGTCCCCATTGATAATCGAAAGACGATAGCACAGTGATGCAGATCTCCACTGTCTCACCAAGGTGCCAGGCATGCACAGCGACAGTGTGATGACTTCAACAAATGACATGTCCTTCTTCTCCCTTTTAGGTTCACCAGCAGGCGGTCGCCATGAGGACCCTGAAGGGCCACCCCTGACCCTGGAGGACCAGCATGCTCAGCAAGCATCTGCATCACACCCTCTCTGTCAAGCAGGCACCAGTGCAGATACCAGCACCTCAGTGGGCATAAGATCACCACCAAGGATCTCGGTGCACGTTGGTGAGGGCACTTCACACTCGCTTGAGGTGCAGCTGGCAGCAGAGAGCGCCCAGGGCACCAGCAGTCCGAGGATGGCTGGGGATCAAGACAACATTCAGTCAATGGCTGATGATGGGCTTCTGGAGTTGTTCATTAGGCAGCAGATGCTGGATGTCCAGCGGGGTCTGCGGGAGGATCTGGTGGAGATACATAAGGGTATGTGTGCCATGGTGTCCGTTGTGGAGGAGTCCCTGCTGAGCATGACCACTGCGTTGACCCTCAAGGCCGAGCGCACTGCCTCCTCTGTGGACAGAGTGGCAATTGTCATGGAGTGGCTACTCCAGGGACACAATCGGGGTCCCTGGGGATGGACTTGGACCTGCAAGCCCTCACACCGGCAATGACCTCAGCTATTCAGTGTCATTGTGGGAGATGGATTGGGCACCCAGTATCCCAGCTATGTGCCCGTCCATCAATGGTGAGCAGGGAGGTCCAAAGTGACCTCACGTTGGCGCACGAGCTGCCTATCATCTCTGCGGGCTCCTCCCAGGGCACTCTGGATGATGTCAGCAGTTCCTCCGCCCCTCTGCCAGTGACCGGGAATCTAATGAGGCTGCAGCAACTGAGGAGATACCAGCCATGGCACTGGAAGCTCCCTCCCAGGCAGGGCCTTCACAGGCTCCTCGGGCCAGGGGACAACGTTCAAGGTCACCGAATTCAACACAACAGCAGAGTCAGCAGGCTGCCTCCAGTGCCAGTGCCAGCCAGGGGGGAGCACCTAGATGGAGCGCCATAAGCACAAGACGGGCTTATCACAGGTGATATTTTGTTCCCCCATTTTGCTTTAATTTTTTTAATGGTGTGATTAAGAACACCAATTTATGTTCATTTCAGCTATGTTTCACATGCACAATTAAATGAGATTTTATCTTGTGCTATTGGTCTCTGTATGCTTCATTTGTTCTGTCAGTGCAGAGTAAACCATTGTGTAATGATGGACGTGTGTCTCCTGAAACCTTATCGCATAGGCACTGAGTGCATGTTGGTGGCCAAGGAACTGGTCCAGTCAGGCATCGAGTATGGAACCTGCAGCCCTCTCATGTGGTGGTGGTTCTTATTTGGTAGGCTAGCTAAAAGAGCGTTGGATCAAAGAGCCCCAGGTGTCCCTGCCTCCCTGAAGATTACTCAGGTCAGTGTCCATGCCCTCAGCGTTCTCCTCACCATGCTCACCCTCGGACTCATTACTGGACTCATCCTCTGTGGCCTGTGGAGCTGCATCAACATGCTCTTCCTCCAGTGGGTCCCCCCTTGCCAATGCCAGATTGTGGAGAGCACAGCATGCAACCACTATCAGTGACACGCGCTCTGGGGGGTACTGCAGTGCATCCCCTGAATGGTCCAGACATCTTGAGAAGACCTATGGCTCTCTCTACCACAGCCCTCGTGGAGGTGTGGCTCCTGTTGTACCGCTGTTCTGCCTCTGTTCTTGGGTAGCATCATGAACCACCTTTTCAGAGGATAGCCCTTGTCACCCCGCAGCCATCCATCCCATCGGGCTGGAGCACTGAAGAGTCTCAGGACCTGGGAGTGTCTCAGGATGTAAGCGTTATGGGAGCTGCCTGGGTACCTTGCACAGACTTGCAGAATCTGCATCCTGTAGTCATAAACTATCTGCACGTTCATGGAGTGGAAGCCCTTCCTGCTAACAAAGGCACCCAACTCACCCGCTGGTGCCTTGATAGCCATATGTGCACAGTCAATTGCACCCTGGACGTGGGGGAACCCAGCAATTGCAGCAAAGCCTCTGGCTTGCTCTGCCTGACTGGCCTTGTCCGTGTGGTAGTGAATGAAAGTCAATGCAGCCTGAACAGAGCATCTATCACCAGCTTGATGCAACTGTGGACAGATTGGGAGACTCCACACAGATTCCCCACTGAGCCCTGGAAAGAGCTGGAGGCATAGAAGTTGAGGGCCACTATGACCTTCAGTGTCACTGGCATGGGGTGTCCACCCACGCAGTTGGAGCTGATCTCAGGCCTGATCCTCGGACAGATGGAGGTCACTGTTTCCCTTGAGAGAAAGAGCTTCCTTCAGCACTGCACCTCGGACATATTGAGATAGCTGTATCACCGCCTATCCTGGCAGCAGGATAGTGCCATCTTCTGTGGCCCCTTCCACCTTGGACTACCTGCTGGCCCTGCCCCCCTTGTGCCAGCGCCTCTCCTCCCACAGGTCGCTCCCTGGGGCACCTGGCCTCCTCTCCCTTCTGCCCCTCTCTTCCTCCTCAGAGGAGGTGCCTCCAGCAGAGACCGCCACCCCCATTATCAGGGTTATGGAAGGCTGTCTGATAGCTGGAAGGGCCCACATGGTCTGAATCCTCCTGGGGCCTTGGAAACACCAATGAGTCCCGGAATGAAGCCTAGAAATGCTCTGAATGCAGCTGTGAAGCGAGATGAAGCTGTCCCATTCACAAAATTAACCAGCAGCACACGACCTCCAAAACTCCTCACTTCTCACACTGACAATGCTGCTGACCCTTCTTATCCAGCCCGTGGATGAGCTTTTGCAAATTGTGGCCTGCCTGCCCATTTTGCCCGTGCAATGGCCGAAAATTAGCACGGGCTACGTAAACTCGGAGACAATTGGTGTGTCTTAATTAATGGCGGGTACACCTCCATCTCCCTCGTGTACCCACCTAGCGAAATATCATAAGAGTGCATGCTCGGCCGACCTCAACGCACATCATTTCACACTCGAGTGGGTTGAGTGAGTGCCCTCCCTCCGAGCGAAAAATTCTGCTCTATGAATCCAAACTTCATTCCAGGTCTTGGACACATAATCCAGCCTAACTCTTCAGTGGTGGTTTTCACCTTTTCAACTGAAGTGTTAACCTGAAGCCCTGTCTACCAGTTCAGGTGGTAAAGGTCTCCATGGCACAATTCAAAGAAGAGATGGACAGTTATGCTAAGGATAGTGTAAGTGTTTCCTTAGTGTTATACCAAGCCTGCAGACCATGGCAGCTCTAGGCCCACACTGAGTTGGTTTAGTTGTTCATGGTTGAGGCGACTGAGAAACCTCTGCAATTAACTTCAGCACCGTTGGGCTATAGAGGGGGGGAGATGTAGTCAGCTGGGGTTCCAGTGTCTCCTGCTGGAAAGTGAATGCGTGCAGATGTTAGGTGAGGCCCTAGTTGGATTTCTACAGTTGAATAGCTTCTTGGCACCCACTGTGTAGATTCACACGTGAAGAATGCCTACTTGGGGGAAGCAGTGGAGGGAGCTGCCATGCATGGATGTAAAAAGAATCAGTGTGTCCAGGAGACAATTGGAGAGAAAATTGTATACGCCCCACCATACCAATCACAACATTAACAAATAAAACAGGCGCTGAGAATCTCTTTGTCAAGTTTACATTGGTTGCAGCACTGAGTGTTGCTGCTGGGGCTCTTTCACAATGAATGTGATTAACATTTTCGGTGATTACAGTTTTCATCTAATTGGTAATTACAAACACAATTAGTGAATTTTGTTTCTTAAATTAAAACTGGGAGACTGAATCATTTTAATGTTTAACACTCTGGCCAGTTTGGGTTTTCGGGGTCTTACCTTTTCTGGGTTAATTGCCAATATTCACGCTCAAAACTTTTTGTTCCTTGCCTTCCTTTAGGCAGTGCAGTTGCCTGTCGGGATTCTGCAGTAAAACTGCAGTCAGTAAATATAAGGCGCCTGAATTAAATCATGTCACACCCAGGGCAGAATTGTACAGCCCCTTCATGGTGGGGGCAGGGCCAGGAGATGCAGCAAGTCGTTCAACAGTCCATTGGCCGTAAAATCCCACCAACATAAAATTCTGCCCTTAGGGTACTTCATTTTTGATGGGTTTAGACACATGGGGTGGTATTTAATGTTCTCTCACAAGGTAAGTTTGGCGTTGGGGGTGGGGGAGCATTTAATCAGGTGGGAGGGTTAGGGGTGGGGACCTCACTACCTTCCTGCCCTGCTGCCAACCGAGGGCCTTAAATAGCCAACAATGCCAACTTAAAAGCCTCACCACCCACCATTGGTATTAACCCAGCAGCGGGTAGAGGCCGCCCATGTCGGGAGCACGACTAGCAAACATGTGGGGTTGCTTGCAGGTTCCCGGGGGCTGGGGAGGTGCAGGGTGTCCCTCATTCAAAGGCACTGAGTGCCTGATCGAGGGATCAAGCATTGAGAAGGGGGCATCCACTGAGAGTCATCACCCTGGCCTTGCTGCCAATCTCCGCTCACTTCCACTCCCCCATGACCTCCACTCCATGATCCCCCTTCCACCGTCATTCACCTGTTGCTTGGCATCCAACGACAATCCTAGGCTTTGAGCGGGTGTCGTACCGGCAGCTGCCAACGCCTCTCCAGTGGCGCTGTCCTTTAGCAGAGCTGCTGGCACCTGATTGGTTGGCAGCTCTCGACGGGCAGGATTTATGTCCCTGGGGTCCTTGATTCTGGGGGAATGCCCGTTGCTGGCTTTTCAAATGCCTGAGTGGCACATGATACATTCGCGAACCTTTCCAAACAAAAAAGGGTGATGTGGCGCTCTTAACAGCTCGCCAGACAGCGAACGAGACCTCCGTTAAATACTGCACATGATATTTTTCTCACTACATAAACAGCAGGATCTGGCCTGAATGATTGAATCTGCCATCAAATTATAGGTAAAGGCCAGGGAGTCAGCCCTACAAGTCTTCATGCTTTCATCTTTAAAGAATTTGTATCATGGAATGATGTAGCACAGAAGGAGACCATTCAGCCCATCATGTCTACGCCAGGTCTTCGGTAGAGCTATGCAATCAATCCCAAACCCTTGCCTTTTCCCTGTAAATATTTTCCCTTCAAATATTGATACAATTTTCCTTCGACTGTTACTATTGGATCTACTTCCACCACCATGACAGGCAGTAAATGCCAGGTCACAATACCCTGCTGCATAACAAAAAGTTTCCTCATGTCAACTCTGGTTCATTAATCACCTTAAACATCTGTCCTTTAGTGACCAACCCTCCCACCAATAGAAACACTCGCTCACTCCTCCAGAACCGCTTTATCTGATTCAGGGGTCAGAGCCTGCCAATAGAAACATTTCTCCTTATTTACTCCATCAGAACCATTCATGATTTTAATACCACCATCGCAGATCCTCTTCACCTTTTCAGCTCCACTGGAGCCCAACACGTTTGTAGAAACAGGCACCTGGCAAGGTGAGTGGCGAGGCATTCTTGCTCTCCATTTTACAAAGACATTTCAGGATATAAGCCAGAAGTGCCTCGGGGCATACTGGTCCATGATCAAGCACTGCCTGCAGCTTTCAGTAGCTAAACTTGAGAATTATTGGACACAGCTGGATTTTATTTCTATTTATAGCTCTTCTACCTTGCCACGTTGCTGTTGCTAGCAGGTCTGATGTTGGCACCAGAAGACTAAAATAAACAAGACCACCTCAAGGGGGGAGTATCCTCATTGGAGTCACTAACTCTGGTAGCATTGACATCTGAAGCAGACACAGCCACCCTCAGTCTCCCAATTAACTATGCAAATTGGTTTTTCTGCTGATGTGAGGGTGGGGTAGTGTAGTGCTAAAGATCATCCAGATGTCAGGAGTTTAAATTCTGCAACAGCAGTCTGAGAACTTGAACTCAGTGTTAAAAAAAGCAATCTGCAAGTACAAAGCCAGGATTAGTACAGTGACCTTGAATCTGACGGATGGCATTGTAAACTCAGTTGGTTCACGAACACACTTTAGGAAAGGACACCAAACATCTGCTCCAGAAGTGACTTCCAGTCACATAGCAATCAATAATCCTGACCCCACTCCTACTCCCACTCTGACCTCTCTGGTCCTCAACCTCCTACATTGTGCTTCATTGGAAAATTGTATGCTTGTGGAATGAGGACCCTACCTGTTATTGAGGCTCTTTACAAACTTCCAGACACTTACCTTCAACAATTTCAGGTCCTAATCGTTGCCCCCATTTTTGTGGCCGGCAATTGCTAATAATGATTCTGTTATTGTCATTTACAGCTCCTCTGGATCAGCTATTGTTTCTTTACTTGTCCCATTACCACCCACTTGCACAATCGTCCCTTTTAATCATTACTGCCTTCCACCGAAGAACAAACCATCCCTTTTGTTCTTTCCTCTCTTCACCCCTTTCCCTGCCTTTCCACTGGCTTAAAACCTGTAACATTTTCCATTTCGTTCTCTGGTGAAAGGTCAGCAGCATGAAACATTGGGCTTAATTTAGCGTAGGTGATCCAGGTCCTGTCTACCGGTGGGAGGCCAAGAGGGAAACCCGTGTCATTTCTCCAAGAGACGCCTGACGCAGTTAAAGCACTTCAGTGAGCAGCGCCGGGCTTCCCACAGAATTAAGTCCCCAGTCGAACAGGAATCCCCTTAGAGAGCTGCCAGCGAATCAGAGGCCGGCAGCTCTACGTTACAGTCAGCACCACCGGGAGCGGTGGCTGCTGCCGGGAATACAGTGAAGCCTTCACCAGGGATCAGCGCAGGATCCCTGGAGAGTGTTGAATGGGGTGGGTTGGAGATCGGGTGGGAATGGGGGCCGATGGTGAGGGGAAGGGAAAGGGGCCAGATGAAAGGCCAGTGGGGTGACCTTCAGTGGGCACCCCGCTTCCTGATATCTGATCCCTTGATCGGGCACAAAGTGCCTTTGGAAATAGGACCACCACTGCCCCCCCCCAACACACACACAGTGTTTGCTGGGCAGCCTTCAGGAAGTATGGGAATTCGATGCCGGTTCTGGAAATTAAATCCCGGTAGGCTCAGGGATAATGACCTTGAAGGAGCTCAATAATGAGGCTATTCAGCCTGCAAGTGTGTTCCCACCATGGCCCATTCCCACCATTGACTTAATGGGGGTCAGTTTTCCTGTCGATGGGAATGGGATGCATGGCCATCCCCACGGTTGTGCGGGCCTGCCCTCCACCGAACCTGCTCAGATGGGCTTCATTGAAGCACAGCCATTGAACCCCAGACATTAACTCTGCTTCTCTCTCCACAGATGCTGCTAAGTTTGCTGAGCATTTCCGGCATTTTCCGTTCATATTCCGCACTAATATTGTTGACGTTTAATGCCCCTTTGAAGTGGTCCAATAAGCCACTCATTTGTACCTTCACCTTCTCAAAGGCAACTGGACGTGGGAAATGAATGCCTTGCCAGTGATGCCCATGTCTCAAGAATGCAATTTTAAAAACTCAACAGTGGGGAAATGTTAGCAATAGATTGTGATCACAAAAGATTGAAGCAGATGTCACACCAGAGCTGTGTTTATATTTAGAAGTGTGAAATGTTAAAAATTACATGTTAAAACCAAAATGAGTGATTATTACAGTACTTCAAATAAGTGACAGCTGACAGGTCTGGGTATCATTATGCCATATCTAGCCTGGAAAGTCTTAATCACTTTGAGTATGATTCACTTTAGTTCAAAAATATGGTCAGATTAGATGACAGAAGTTCACAGTTCCATTGGTGGACTGTCTGCAATATTCTTTTTGATGTTGGTGGCTCTCTTGAACGAGCCTGCCTCAGCCATTGGGGAAAGAATGGGGCTGACTACAAATCTGTGACCCATTAGGTACCAGCTGCTCAACTTGGCAGAGTCTCACAGTGACGTGATGGACAGCAGAGGGTCAGGTTGTGGTGCTGGTGGGTGTGGGTAACAATCTCATATATTTTCCAATTCTGGTAACATCATAAAAGAATTGCTTTGTTGGGTTCATTAGGATTAGCAATGTAAGGAAATCATAGATTTAAGGTAACTGGTAGAAGAATTAGAGCAAATATCTTTGTAATTTATCCTTTCACAGGATGCGGGTGTCGCTGGCTCGGCCAGCGTTTATTGCTTATCTCTAATTGCCCTTGAGAAGTTGGTGGTGAGCTGCCTTCTTGAGCCGCTACAGTCCATGTGGTGTAGGTACATCTGTTAGGGAGGGAGTTCCAGGATTTTGACCCAGCGACAGTGAAGGAATGGCGATATATTTCTAAGCCAGGATGGTGAGTGGCTTGGCGGGTAGCTTCTAGGTGATGGTATTCCCATCCAACTGCTACCCTTGTCCTTCTAGATGGTAGAGATTGCGGGTTTGCAAGGTGCTGTCGAAGGGGGCTTGACAAGTTGCTACAATGCATCTTATGGATGGTGCACACTGTTGCCACTGCGTGTCGGTGATTGAGGGAGAGAATGTCCTTGGGGTGCCAATCAGTGGGCTGCTTTGTCCTGGATGGTGTCAAGCTTCTTGAGTGTTGTTGGAGTCACACTCATCCAGGCAAGTGGAGAGTATTCCATCACACTCCTGACTTGTGCTTTGTAGATGGTGGCCGGGCTTTGGGGGGTCAGGAGGTGAGTTGTTCACCACAGACCTGCTCTTGTAGCCACAGTGGCAACAAATGAGGAGTAATTTTTTCACCCAGTGGGTGATGGAGGTCTCGAGCTCAGCACAGTTGGGCAAGTGGAAGAATGCATTCAGGATGGTTTGGGCCTAGGCATAGCGTATAAGAGCAACAAGCTCATGCCAGAAATGAATAAAACCCTAGTTAGGTTGCAGCTAGAGTACTGTGCACAGTTCTGGTCACTACAATACAGGAAGGATGTGATGTGAGAGGATACAGAGGAGATTTAGGAGGATTTTGCTTTGTCAAGGATGGAGAATTTAATCTATTAGGAAAGATTGGATAGCCTTGGGGCTGTTTTCTTCAGAACTGAGGAGACTGAGGGGAGATTTAGTTGAGGAGTGTAAAATTATGAGGGGCCTAGAGAGAATGGGTAAGAAGCACCTATCTCCATTAGCAGTGGGGTCAATAGCTAGGGTGTGGGTATAGATTTAAAGCAATTATTGGAAGGATTAGAGGGGAGTCGACAAGTAATTTTTTACCTGGAAGAGTGAGGATTTGGAACTCACTGCCTGAAAGTGCAGTAAAGGCACAAGCCTTCACATCATTTTTAAAAAATGCTTGGATGCTTGAAGTGCTGTAACCTAAAAGGCTACAGACAAATAGCTGCACAGTGGGATTATGCTAGACTGCTCTTTCTCAGCTGACACAGTTACAAAGGGACTCAATCTGTGCTGTAAATTTTCTATGTTTTTTGTTCTAAGGAGATCCTCCCTTTCTGGGTAGAATCACAGATCCAGGAGCAACGAGTTGTAGCCTTCCTGAAAGTGGAAGACGCTGCTTGGTGCTGCAGGTCTTGTCAAAAGGTTAATGAGTAATTAATTAACGAGTAAATCCTTTGGGTAATGAGTTATGCCATTGTTTTACTGTGGATCAGATGGAAGGTCACAGACCTGAAACATTAACTTGGTTTCTCTCTGCACAGAAGCTGCCAGTCCTGCTCAGTTTTTCCGACATTTTCTATTTTTATTTCAGATTTCCAGTGTCTGCAGTACTTTATTTTTGTTTTACTACAGTGCTAGCCTTGGGCTGCAGCCAGTACCTGTATAGTGGGACCTGGATATAGTCTGGCCTTACTTACGATGCCCACACTGTGTGTGTGTGTGTGTGTGTGTGTGTGTGTGTGTGTGTGTGTGTGTGTGTGTGTGTGTGTGTGTGTGTGTGTGTGTGTGTGTGTGTGTGTGTGTGTGTGTAGCATTGCAGTACATGACTCCGAACCAGACAGAGGGTTACACGAAAGCAGGGATCACATGACAGACTGCAAAATCTGTCCAGTCAACATATCTGTATGGGGCTGAGTGCCCAGTACTTACAATGGCACAGGAACAGATGTTTTTGGACTGATGGAGTACAAATAATCACACTATGTTGTTGATCAGAGGGAATTGCTGATCTATGAATACGGTGGTATTTTTATCGGATAAGAGTGGAAGATTTTTTTAATTTAAAGCGCTGGGTCCAGAAATAAGTCATCGAGAATTTGACCCGGCAGGAAATGAACATTTTTCTTTTATCTTTGAAAACGGAGAATTACCAACACAGGCTCCCACCTCTTGTTCAGATGATCCATTTTCAACTGATTGTCATGAACCTTAGCATGGGCCAGTGTCCTTCCCGCTCTTTCATGGCAGCCAATATGTGCACAGCAAGATTTCATAAATAGCAAAGTGATAATAACTAGATAATCCTCTTAAGGATTAGCTGAAATACTGGGAAAGAACTCTCCTGCTCTTCATTGAATAATGCAGTGAGATTTTTAAAAAATATTTATTCTTTAATGGGAAGTGGGCGTCACTGGCAAGGCCAGAATTTGTTGCCCCTTCTTAATTGCCTTTGAACTGTGTGGCTGGCTAGGCCAGTTCAGAGGGCAGTTAATCTGGAGTCACATGTAGGCCAGACCAGGTAAGGGTGGAATTTAGTCCTTAAGGAGAGGAGGGAGGACTAGTGATCCAGGGTAATGCTCTGGAGACCTGGTTTCAAATCCCGCCACGATAGATGGTGGAATTTGAATTCAATAAAAATCTGGAATTAAAAGTCTAATGATGACCATGAAACCATTGTGGATTGTTATAAAAACCCATCCCTTTAGGGAAGGAAATCTGTTGTCCTTACCTGGTCTGGCCTACATGTGACTCCAGACCCACAGCAATGTGGTTGACTCCTAAATGGCCTCGCAAGCCACTCAGATCAAGGGCAACTAGGGGTGGGCAATAAATGCTGGCCCAGATAGCAAAGCCCACATCCAATGAATGAATAAAAAAAAGAATGAGGTGCCTTTTTTACAACAATCAATTATAGTTTCATGGTCACCATTACTGAGACTAGCTTTATCATTCCAGATTTATTAATTGAATTCAAATTCCACCATGGCAACCCATGTCCCAGAGCATTATCCTGGGCCTCTGGATTACTAGTCCCATGACATTACCACTATGCCACCATCTCTCCCCTGTCATGCCCACCTGAGAGGGCAGAGGGAATCTTGGTTTAACATCTCATTTGGAAGATGACAACTGCAAATTGCATCACTCCCTCAGCACTGTGCTGGAGTATCAGGCTAGCTTATATGCTTGTGTCTCTCTGAAGGTTCCTGAGAGCCCTCCAACCCTGGCAATCTCACCCTTGAAGCTCACTCTTATTTTTGCTTATATTTCTCCCTTACTAATTTGTCCTGTTTAGATTTTGTGGGATAGATTGAAAAGAGCCTCATTGGTGGGTGCATGGTTACTTAATTTAAACACCAAGATCTGCTGTTATCAGCAATGTGGGATGTATGAGAATTAATGCTAATCTCTATATCTAGCCGTTAAGTCTCTATAGTGCACACTTACAAAACTCACAAGGGCAGAGGAGCCATATATAAATTATGTCCAGTGGGAGTTTTCTGGAAAAGTTAAAGTAGGTTGCAAACAGTTATCTGAGCCCAGGACTTATAAAACCAGTGATGTGGGAGGGAGCAGAGCTAGGGAGTGTGACCCAGGTCCTTGAAGATTCCAGGCCAAATTTTAAAATATTTTTCAAGCAGCCCCTTCACAAAGATGGCATTATTTAGCTATTGAGGGTGGGGGATGCAACAGCCATCCACCAGAACCAATGCAGTAAAAGGTCATTTTGGTGGTCAGTTGGGCATGTGAGCAGATTCCTAGGAAATACCGCCATGGCATTCAAAGTCAGGAATGTCCCCATGACTCCAGAAAGTTTGCAGCGATCAATGGAACATGCAGCTTGGCACTCATGCCAACATAAGTCTCCTTCTTGCTTGCCTCTGTTCTTTCATCTCCTCTATCAGAGGAGAATCTCTTTGTGGTTACTTCTTCCAAAAGGCCATCCATCTCCCTATTGAATTTGCCAACATGACCCATCGCTAGACTCTTCCTGAGCAGGCTGTTCCACACAGCTACTATCCTCATCATCCACTGGTTCATTGAACAGAGGTTCTCTCTTCTGAGAACTGAACCCATGTCGCCTGGCTACAGAATTTATGGCCAACATTAGCCATTTTATTGATGATCAGTTTACCCACCTGGGAATCTTGGAAACTTAGATAGGGTCTCTTCAGTATAAACATTCCCACTTCCTCATAGTCCAGGAAATATTTTAGGTTCAGAGCATTGCATCCATTTAATTAAAATGATGATTAGCTATATGGTTTACAATAGTCACTGGCAGAAAATTATAGTACCAGAGTCACAGAATGAGATGGAAAACAGCATGACATGAAGAAATAATGAAGAATAAAGATGGTTATGATGGTGCATAAATGCTACCCAACATGAGGCATAATTACATAAAGAAATCAATACTACAAAAATCAAAACCAACTGACCTAAGCCTACCAAATCAAGTCTAAACTACCACTTTCATTACTTTGACCTCTATTGTTACTGCTTAAATCTCCTTAATCCCTGCATCCCCAATCTTAACTCTAATACAATGAGGCACTTAAACTAATCCAAGACTCCTCCCACTTAACACTCACCCATCCGTCAGAGTCTCTGAACCAATTTAATGTGAATTTATTGCAACATAGGAACAAGAGTCTGTCATTTAAACTATCAAGTCTGCTCTGCCATTCAATTAGATCATGGTTTGGTTCTGTAACCCTGAATATTTTTGCCTAACAAAAATCATTCAATCTCAGTTTTGAAAATTTTAATTGAGCCCAAACCTCAGCTTTTGGGGAGCAAGTTTCATATTTCTACTACAATTAGAGGAAATTATTTCTCACTAGTTACCCTATCAGTTCCTTTGATCATCTTAAACGCCTCAATTTGATAATCTCTTAAACTTTTATATTCAAGGGAATACAGCATCCTCATACCGTAACACTTTTGGCTCTAGTATTGCTCCGGTGAACCTGTGTTGTACACCTTCCGAAGTCAATATATCCTTCCCGAGATGCAGTGCCCAAAACTGAATGATGTTCTCCAGACGGGCACTAACCATATTATATAGTGTCCACCTCTTTGAATTCCAACCCTCTTGGGATATCTGCCAACCTGCCCTTAGCTCCTTCAATTACATTTGGTACTTGTTCACTAGCTCTTAGTGATTGGGGGAATTTTGTATGGTTCTGTTGCTGCCACATTAAGCTACCAACAATGGGTACAGACAGGAAAGGCTACCATGCTGTGGCCTTTCTTCACTGCCACACTCGCTGTTGACAAGGTTTTGTGTCAGGAACAGGGTCTTATAAAATTCCCCCAATGTAGGCAATACATTTAAAGTATTTCCAGCTTAATGCCCCAAGAGTAAAGGTTAGTCACGCTGGCAATTGGAATGCCTCTTAAGTTCAAATTCATGAGGGCTACCATGAATTCCAAGCAAAGAATGGCTCAGACATGTTGCAGTGCAAAGCTCCTGTACTCAGTGTTGTTGCAGGAGAAGTAACAGCACTTGAACAATACTCAGCCTTTAAAGTAAATCTCCAATTATTGGCCTCAAAACTCTGACTCTTGTCAGTGAAGCCTGGAAGTACTGGGATGATTGTAGGTGGGAATTAATACCGCACAAAAGTCCTGCACAAAAGAATGGAGAGTTTGGGATGCGGAGGTTGTAGAGCTGGATGAGGACACAGAGACTGCAAGGGAATTGGTCATCTCCACTGGGACCAGCATCTGAAACCTGTAGAGGGAAAGCCCCATTCAGTGAAGTAAGAATGCTGACAGGATTGTTTCAGCTCACTAATGCCTTCCCAGTGTTTTTGCTTAATAAACGCTTCCTGTGATGAAAATTTAGAAGTTCCATGAAGATTGCTACAAAAACCATAACCTAAAGTAATGTGAAGAGGTCTACAAGTGTCACAGGGCTAAGACCTCACACTCTATATTTTTATAAAGTATATACATGTGTACATCCTCATGGCTAATTTCTAAAATTTTAAAACTGGACAATTAACTTTTAAAATGGCTGAAGCCATGTCTGGCTATGACCCTCAAACAATAAGAGCTACTTGGCAGTATCACAGAAACTTGTCCCTCGTTATCTCTAAAGAAATGCTAACGACCCCTGTGGACTGCAGAGACCAAATTCAAAAGGAATTACACAAGGCCTTCCACATTTCATAAGCCAAGACCATTGCCAATGGGAGCTGATTCATCTGCTAGGACAAAGGACTCTGCAGCCTCCTGTTAAGACTTAATGGTTGGAACATTAGCAATCTCAGGAACCCAGATAAAAGGGATGTGGACACCCTTTGTCTAAACCTAAGTGGAGAGGTGGGAGTCGTGTGACATGATTCCACCCTCCCCCACCCCTCCATACCTGGTGGAACCTGTATTATTGCCTTGTGGAGGTGCAATGCTCAGTCTGTCATCTAACCATCTACCAAGCAGCAGCACAGAAGACAACTTCCTTAGTTCTGATGAAGAGTCATTCGGACTCGAAACGTTAACTGTGTTCCTCTCCGCAGATGCTGTCAGACCTGCTGAGTTTTTCCAAGTATTTTTATTTTTGTTTTGGATTTCCAGCATCCACAGCTGTTTTGCTTTTAGCATAGAAAAGGGGATCTGACCAGGTTTGAATGCCAGGCTCCATCTACACTGTTTCTACTGGAACTACTAGACCTTTTGTACCATAGCCTACAAGACTAATTCATCTCTGCAGGTCAATCTCATCGCAGAAGTCATCTCTATTGGAAAAGTGAATTGTTCAACATCAGCTTTCAACCTGCTGACTTTCTGTGACTGGACTTTTGATTCTAGACTCTGGACACTTGTGAATCAGTAATTCCCTTCTCTGTGGTCTTTTCCCTTTCTTTCTCTATCCCTCTTTACTATATGAATGCACACGGGGCTACATAGCGACCCCCTCCCCCACACCCTGTCCTCCCCTGGGCGTTTTGAGTGTGTGAAAATAAACTAACTCATTGAGTTCATCCTACCCCAAGTTTGCTGTGAGGGGTCATTAATAGAAATTAGATCACACTAAAGCTGAGGGTTTGGCAAATAAGCCACCAACTATAAAGGGGAAACCAAAATCAGAACACCTTTCTGTTTAAGGATAGGTGTTGAGAGGAGAAATCGGGGCTGTTTAAACCCCCTCCTGTCCGTAACAACAAACTTGTACCAATGTGTAGCATTTACTCCCAGACTCACATTTTCATTTACTATGGTCAGGATTTTCTGGCCCCAATGGGGTCAGGACCCACTGTGGGCGAGGCGGTGCCCCAGCCAAAAGTCTGTTGACTTGCGGTGGGACCGGAAGATCTTGGCAGTGGCTGGGTGCGGAAAATCCCGCCCTATGACCCAGAAGATAATTCAACTAATTGAGCAGTCTGCCCTCCTCAATCTTACACTTCTCACCCCCCGACTGCCCACAAACATTTCATATGGTCCCTTACAGCTAACAGCGAAGAGACTTGATCGTCTCATTATTCTGAGTTGGGCTCAAACTCAAATGTCATTTTTAATAACAATGTGCTAACCCTCTGCCCAAACCAAATCTTTAGCTGCCAATGTTATCACAGTTGTTTAACGTGGCAGCAAAGTGGAGGCATCTCCAGCCACTCCTTCTATCAATGATGTACTAAAGTTGGCATCACAGCAGGGTATCATGGAGAGAAGAGCTCCTGAAATGAATAAGTGCTCCGTGCAATTCAGAATTTGGTTTTAAATAAAAACCAGAGTCGTATTAACTGAAAACAGATCTCCATTTCTGCTGTTCATCATCATCATAATGTATGCTTTGCCCGAAGGCTCATAGTAGTCTTTCCATGTCCTCTGCCAGTCTTTTCATTTGCCAATAACTTCCCCAATTTTCAAGCACTGATATTCTCTCCCTTCCTCTTCCTCTTTTTTTCTTGAAACCTTCCTCCTGTGATGTTTCTTACTAGCCCATTTCCTCTTAAGATGTGCCCTACCCCTCCTAATCACATTCAGCAACTTTTTTCTCATTCTCTCTCCACTGCACTTCATTTATTACTTTTTCTGCCCAACAAGGCCTTTCAATTCTTCTCCAAGCTCACATTTCAAAGCTATTTAGCAAGTTGGTCGCCCCTTTCCGTGAGGTCCAAGTTTCATATACAAACTAAACTCCAAATCAAGCTGTTATTTATCTGAATTTATTATTCTTTATTTATCAGTAAATGCCCAATCAAATTGATAGTGGGGTGGTGGGGGCAATGTTATAAATATCTTATTGTCTTCCACGTTCCACTCTCTCTTAACCCTTTCACTGCCAACACGTATTAGACCAGCTTATTACAGGGAAAATTGTGGATATGTTTGAAGTTGAACGTCTTTCTAAGGTTCATGGTCAAATATGTGAAGTCTTGGCCACAATCTTAGCTGATTTAATCAAAGAGGCAACCCCCTATTGTCATTAAAGTGGCAATCTCACCTGGAGTTGATGCAGGATTGCTGGTGGTCACACTTTTACAGGAGCTGTCTTTCTTTAGAGGGTATCAGTTGAGGCCCACTGTTGGGCCAATATAGAGGAAGATTTACTCTGCAGTTATCCTGATTGGAGAGTACCCGATGATGTAATTAGATGCCAGAAACGACAAGTGTTCCAATCCCCAGCACTAGGACCCCTCGTCTTCATGTGCACAAAGTTCTCTCTCACATACACATAAGCCCCATTAAATTCAAATTAAATGATTTTATGACCTCTAGCTTGAAGAAATAATTTTGTGGCCATAATTCTTTCAACACTAAATCATGCCTAACAAATGCTTGAAATAGCAGCAGCTAAAAGTGAGCTGGTGTCAGTTGTTATTAACACTCTCACCTTTGAGTCAGGAGGTCATGGGCTCAGGTCCATTCTAGAACTTGATCACATAATCAATACTGACACTTCAGCACAGTACCGTGGGAGTGATGTAATGTCTGACTGAGATATTGCCTTATAACACTGCAGCAGTGTCCTAGGGATTAATCCTTAATACCTGAGGATGCCAGGACAATCTTGGGGGCTTGGCAACCATAACACTAGGAAGCCACTGAGTCTATTGAGCTGGGCTAGTGCTAATTCCATATCAGAACTAACCAGCCACTCCAATTATATTCCCCTGCACTCTTTTAATAGCTTTCCCCTGCAGCTACATATCCATGTGGGTGATTTTCTTTGTTTTTTTATTGCATTCATGGGTTAGTATGTGAGTTACCAGAAGTTTCTGCGAGAGCTCACTCCTGCTTGTTTACATATCATTTTGAATTCAATGACAGAGCAGCACTAATTCTCTAAATCAGCTGTGAAATGTGATAAGGAGGCAGTTAAGCACCTTAACAGCATAGGGGAAGAAAAGACAGCTGTTTTCTCTGCAAAATTCCACAACATTGAGCACGTATGAGAGGACCGAGTTGTATACCTCTCTGTATGGGCACAGTGAGGGGGGGGGCACACAATTTAAGGGGCTGATGGGCGCTTGCCCAGAATTGCCGAAGTGAATTGAGGATGGGAGTGATTTGTTTAAAGCAAAAAACGCAATCACCATGGCCCCCAATATGGAAGGTGCAGGTTCAGGCCCATCACAATGCACAGCCCAGGGAGGTCTAAAGGCACCAGATCCCCAGTCGACTGGGAAACCCTGCAGCCATCCAATCAGCCTACTCCTCCTACAAGGAGATCATTTGGAAGGAGTGGCAGCTTAGGCTCCAGAGAGCAAAACTACCGACAACCAATTGTGCAAACACAAGCTGTCAACATTCACAGAGTCGTGCGTCAATATTCAATACAGTGGGGCAAATATACACTTTGCACTTGATTTGAACATTGCGCACTAAGTATATAGTTGTCATTGATCATAATGACAAAAGGCGATCTTGTGGCGCAGTGGGTAGCGTCCCTGCCACTGAAGTTCTGGGTTCAAATCCTACTCCAGGACTTGATGGCCATAGAAGGTATGTGACTAAACAGGTCGATTATCAATCTCCAAATCTTTCCTGTAAGCCTATGGCAGGTAGCAAGAGCGGGAGAGTATCTTAGTCAGGCATGCTTGATGCTGAGTGGTGCCCCTCAAACTATAGCCTGTGGCAACAGGCCTATGAGCTGTTATGGAGAATAGACATAGGCTTGTATAAAAGCAAAATACTGCCGATGCTGGAAATTTGAAGCAAAAACAAAAATTTCTGGAAAAACACAGCAGGTCTGACAGCATCTGTGGAGAGAAAGACAGAGTTAACGTTTCGAGTCCATATGACTCTTCTTCAGAAGTAAAGAGAAGTAAAAATGTGGTGAAATATAAGCTGATTAAGGGTGGGTGGGGGGGGGGGGTGGGAGGTGGGACAGGTGAAGCTGGAGAGAAGGTCAGTGATAGGTGGAGGCAAAGGAGAGATAGCCAAAGATGTCATAAACAAAAGGTCGAAGGGGTGTTGATGGTGGTGATACTGGCTAAAGGAGGTGCGAATGGTGACATTAGGAGTAGAAAGCAGGATGAGCAAGTGACAGATAGCCCTAGTGGGGGTGGGTGGGGGGAGGGGGCAGTGTGGAAAAAAATCAAAATAGGCTAAAAGGTGCAGATAAAATAATGAATGGAAATAAATTTTAAAAATATTAATAGAAATAGGTGGGAAAAAACATACATGCATAAAAATTAAAAAGTAAATACTAAAAAAGGGGATCAAAAAGGGGTGAGGATGAAGGAGACAGTTCTCGATTTGAAGTTGTTGAACTCAATATTCAGTCCGGAAGGCTGTAAAGTGCCTAGTCAGAAGATGAGGTGCTGTTCCTCCAGTTTGTGTTGAGCTTCACTGGAACAATGCAGCAAGCCAAGGACAGACATGTGGGCATGAGAGCAGGGTGGTGTGTTGAAATGGCAAGCGACAGGGAGGTCTGGGTAATGCTTGTGGACAGACCGACGGTGTTCTGCAAAGCAGTCACCCAGTCTGCGTTTGGTCTCTCCAATGTAGAGGAGACCGCATTGGGAGCAGCGAATGCAGTAAACCAAATTGAGGGAAGTCAATTGAAGTGTTGCTTCAAAGAAGTGTTTGGGCCCTTGGACGGTGAGGAGGAGGGAAGTAAAGGGGCAGGTGTTGCACCTTCTGCGATTGCATGGGAAGGTGCCGTGGGAGGGGGCTGAGGTGTAGGGGGTGATGGAGGATAGGGCTAGGGTGTCCTGGAGGGAACGATCCCTGCAGAATTCCAACCGGGGGGCGACGGTGAAGGAAAGATGTGTTTGATGGTGGCATCATGCTGGATTTGGGGGAAATGGCGGAGACTGTTGGGGTGAAAAGTGAGGACAAGGGGGACTCTATCATAGTCCTGGGAGGGAGAGAAAAGTGTGAGGGCAGAGGCGCAGGAGATGGGTTGGATACGGTTGAGGGCCCTGTCAACCACCATTTCTTCCTTAACCGAGGTTTCCCACCCATGGTGGTTGACAGGGCCCTCAACTGTGTCAGGCCATCTCCCACGCCTCTGCCCTTACACCTTCCTCTCCCTCCCAGAACCATGATAGAGTCCCCCTTGTCCTCACTTTTCACCCCACCAACCTCCGCATTCAAAGGAGAATCCTCCGCCAATTCCAGCATGATGCCACCACCAAACACAACTTCCCTTCACCCCCCCAACCAACCAAGCCGGCATTCCATAGGTAGTGTTCCCTCCGGGACACCCTGGTCCACTATTCCATCACCCCCTACACCTCAACCCCCTCCCATGGTACCTTCCCATGCAATCGTAGAATGTGCAACACCTGCCCCTTTACTTCCCCCCTCCCTACCATCCAAGGGCCCAAACACTCCTTTCAAGTGAAGCAGCACTTCAATTACACTTCTCTCAATTTAGTCTACTGCATTCACTGCTCCCATTGTGGTTTCCTCTACTTTGGAGAGACCAAACGCAGACTGGGTGACCGCTTCGTGGAACACCTTCAGTCCGTCCGCAAGCATGACCCAGACCTTCCTTTGGCTAATATCAACATCTCTTTGACCTTTTGTTTATGACAACTTTTGCAATCTCCTCTCTCCGCACCCCCCACACACCTTAAACCAGCTTATATTTCAACTCTTTCTTGGACTCGAACTCAAGTTCTGTCGAAGGGTCATGAGGACGCGAAACGTCAACTCTTTTCTTCTCCGCCGATGCTGCCAGACCTGCTGAGTTTTTCCAGATAATTCTGTTTTTGTTTTGCAATCTCCCCTTTGCCTCCACTTATCACTAACCTTCTATCCAGTTTCACCTGTCCTACCCCCTTAAAAGTATATATTGCACCACATTTCTACTTCTACTGCTCTCTAGTTCTGAAGAAGAGTCACACGGACTTGAAACGTTAACTCTGTCTTTCTCTCCACAGATGCTGTCAGACCTGCTGTGTTTTTCCAGCAATTTTTGTTTTTGTTTCAGACATAGGCTTGTGCCTTGTGTGTCTTTAGACGTAGGAGGAGTGAAGGAGAATATAATAACAGCCCAAGATGACAGTAGGTAAAATGTGAAGAATTGAGAAGTGTTGTATGTGTTGGTTTGGCACAGTTATGTGACAGATGTGCTTTGCCCCTTTAAGCAACAGAGTCACCATGGCACTTCATGGAAGATTGCTGAAATCTGGAACTGGTGCCCAGTGGTATACTTTTTAAAAATCAGAATTACAGAGGATGGAACTTTGTGGCCCATATCATTCACCCTCTGTAGGAATCTATAGTTACCTTCCTGCCCCTCCAATCACAGTATCTAACTGTCTCTCAAATGATTGCAGGGAGCAGGTAAAGTCCATTCAGTTCATTAACCCTTCCCTTTCCACAGTTCCTGCACAATTTACACTATCATGGCTACCACCCCACCCATTAATATGAAATTCTCCATAATTCCCCAAGGATATCAAGGAAACCTTCAAATTATTTGTCCATCTCCACATCCAATAACTTATCAATGACCTACAGCCCTCCACAGCGACCATGACACACAACCTTTCCAACATTCATTAAACTTCCCCTTATTTTCAGTCCATCTGTTCTCCCAAAAACACTGAGTCTTACATATAAGATAAAAGCAAAGTAACGCGCATGCTGGAAACCTGAAATAAAAACAGAAAATGCTAGAAAAACTCAGCAGATCTGGCAGCATCTGTGGAGAGAGAAACAGAGTTAACGTTTCGAGTCCCTATGTTTGCTCTGAAGGAGGGTCATAAAGGCTCAAAACATTAACTCTGCTCTCTCTCCATAGATGCTGTTATACCTACTGAGTTTTTCCAGCATTTTCTGTTTTTGTTTTGAGTCTTACATATAGTTTTATGTCACTTCTTACAGCTCTCCCAGTGGCCATTATTTCATATTTGGGCTGTCACAGCCAGAAGGAAAAACCAGTTCAGCCCAGTACTCTTATTCCACAGTTTTCACTGTTTTGCTCCTTCTGGACAGTTAGCATCAGCAGACTATTCCCACATGGAAGGCATCACAGTAAAATCCTAGCATGTGCTTGACTGACATTCACGCATGCAATTTCAAACAAGAGTCGCTGGATAGTGCTCAAGAGCAGTGACAATGTGACCAATTGTATCAACTCCCCGAAACCACTCAGCTGAGGTCAAATAAATCGACATGAAGAGAGATCAAACCGGAGACTTTCCTGGTCTTTTTCTCAATTCATTCTAAGATGGGGGCCAGCAATTCTTGCCCATTCCTGTGTGCTGTCGTGAAGGTGGTGAAGAGGCTTTTACTATCGGCATGGTGAAAGGACCCCTCGCTGTTAGGTGGGGACTTCGAAGGACTCATTCAGTAACCACGAAGGAACGGATATGCAACTCCAAGGGCAGGATTTTACATCCCAGGGGGCGGGCGTACGCCCAACCCCATCGGGCGTAAAATAACGCGCGATGACATTGGGCGAGGGTCCTGACGCCATCGCGCACTCTCGTGACATTTCGGTCGGCGGGCGGGTGTGAGAGTCGGCAGTGCGCCCACCCACAATTAAGAAGCCTATTAATGCCCTTAATCAATTAATTTAATTTAATTTTTCGTTCAGCCGTTCGGTTGGCTTTCGCATTTTTTACGAAACCTCATCCAGGGGCAGGATGAGGTTTCCAAGGGTAAATTTAAAAAAAAAGAAATAAAAAAAAAATCTCCATCATTTTTAACTTGTCCCTCTCCGTGTGATTGGGCAGCTCTGGGCCTTCAGGGAGAGTTCAGTGCGCGCTTGCCCCTCCGCGCATGCACAGACTCCCGCACCCCCACCCCTGCCAGCGTGAACTCGCGGTCGGGGGGGGGGGGGGTGGGAGGGTGGGGTGGAGGGGATTGCGGGCGGTGGGCTGTTTCCCGGCCGTCCCCTGTGCCCAGCCAACGAACCCAAAACCCTGCCCCGAGCGTGTGAATTGGAGGGGAATTTGGAGACGGTATTGTTTCCCATGCTGCTCTCATCCTTCTTGGTGATGTAGACCATCGGGTTGGGAGGTGCTGTTGAGGAAGGTTTGGTGAGTGCTGTGATGACCCTGTGTATCATACACGCCGGTGGTGGAGGGAGTGGATGTTTAAGGTGCTGAATGGGTTGCTGGTTAAGAGGATTGCTTTGTCCTGGATGGCGTTGAGCTTCTTGAGTATTGTTACAGCTGCACCATCACACTCCTGCAAACGGTGGAGAGGCTTCAGGGAGTCAGGAGGTGAGCCATTTGCAATAGAATATCCAGCCTCTAACCTGCTGCCCACATCTCTGGGACAAATTGAGAGTAAAGAACCATATGGTTGTGTATTTATGATCCATGTCCAGTAGCCTGTATGGTTCGATGCCACAAGGAGAGCTGCATTTACCAAGTAAGTTATTGGAGGCAATCTCACACTAAAAATTACAGAGCAACATTCATTTTTTACTATATAAATTCATTTTGAAATGGTACAGAAGCAAGTGTTCTCTGATTTGGACATGAGTTTTATGGCACTTATACATTACAGGTTTACTAGAACTATACGGATATGTATATAAGTGATGTTTAAGATGAACGTAGTGTTATGGTTCCAGATGGTTGCTTTAAGTGAGTTTGCCATTGTTGTGTTATTATCATTACATCTGTTTAGTTTCTGAGGCCTGGCCTCCAGTGATACAGTGGTATATTTATTAATCTCTGGATCATCTGCCATAGAATACGCTGTCAGTCTGAGAACTAATCCAACTGTTGCTATAGCAACAACCTAGTTGGATAGAAAGTCAACAGACGGGTCAGTGAACTGTGTCAAACCAAATTCCTGGATTTTATACTTTTTATCTTGCTTCTGATTTTAGTCAATGGATTGACACAAGCAGTGATGCCAGCTAATAATAATAATCTTGCACCAAGTGTTCACAATCAGTGAAACATTTTATACTAATGTAACTTTGATATTAAAAAAAAAATTCCATTCCTTCCCCCTGAAGGTGCTCACTCTTTTTGGGGTACATTTCTGCAGGTACCCACTTGCCCCTTAATACTTTACCCAAGTAGCCATTGTTCTTATCTGAGTTTAAACAGTTTATTCAACGTCAACTCTTTTCTTCTCCACCGATGCTGTCAGACCTGCTGAGTTTTTCCAGGTAATTCTGTTTTTTTTTGGATTTCCAGCATCCGCAGTTTTTTTGTTTTTATTCAACAACGTATTACTGCCAAGGCTGATCCTGTTCTTGCCTGAGAGCCGCATGTGTGCTATAGTAAAGTGATGACTACCATAGTGATCAGGAGCAAGATTTGATAGAGGCGTACAATACTTTGATGTTTAGACATAGGAATGCTGTTCCCATTAGCTGATGGTACAAGGTCTAGGGACACAGGCTTAACGGCAGGAGATACTAGGAAAGGGTGTGAGAAACAACTTTACACAGTGAGGCCTGCAAGTCGAAGCAGAGACAATCAATGATTTCAAAAGGAAATTGGAGGGAAACTAAATTTGCAGGTTTACGGAAATAAGAGCGGGGGATTGGGACTGACTGGGGTGTCCCAAGGAGACCTGGCATGGACTCAATGGATCAAATGACCTCCTTCTGTGCTGTTTTGACTCTGGGTGAAATTTTCCTGCCCCTCAAGCCGGCGGGATCTTCTGGTCCCACCGATGTCAACAGAAATTTCACATGGCTGACCAGCCCTGCCATGGGGGAACCTGCCGCATGGTGGGTTGGGGCGGGGGGGGGGGGGGGGGGGGGGGGGGGGGTGGTGGGGGGCGGTGGTGGGGGGGTGGTGGGGGTTGAGAAAGGAGGCCGGGTGGGGCTGGAAAATTCTACCCTGTGATTCTACAATAATATATTGGGACTGATATGCCACCCACCACGCTGGTGCACATTGAGAGTAGGAGCAACTATAATTACCCATTGTGCAGAGCAATAGGATATTGCAGTGGAGAAGCAAATATAGCTTTGAGGGCTTGTGTGTGAGGCCAAATAGGTCCAATGCCTAAAAAGTACAGCCGGAAGGCAAGCCCCATTTAAAATTGTTCCTGGATGCTTAGTCCATTTGATCTCATTGGATCCTGATCATTTGCCTCAGGTGGATGTAAAAGATGCCATGGGATCTTTTACGTCCCATGGCACTATTAGCCTACTTCTGTGCCATAAATTTTTCTACATTTTCTAAATTTTCTAATCACCTGAAAGGAGGAATGTGCCGAGATATGGGGAGAGGGTGGGCGAGTGGCAGTACGTGAATTGCTGCTTAGGAGAGGAGCCATCATGGACATGATGGGCTGAATGGCCTTCTTCTGTCCTGTAATGATTCTATGATTCTGTAACCCTATGTCCTGGGAATATTTATCCCTCAATCAACATCACAAACAGATTATTTGGTAATTATCACATTGCTGTTTGTGGGGGCTTGCTGTGCGCACTGTAGTTTCCTACACTGCACCACTACAAAAGCATTTGCTTGGCACCAAAGCACTTTGAGATGTCCAGTGGTCATGAAAAGTGCCAAATAAATGCAAGCCTTTTGTTTTTTTATTTAAAAGACGATTTTGCTTGGAAGCTGCAACACAACAACATCTGATCCTCCTCCTTTATGGATTATTTCACAGTACCTTTGGATTTCATTGTTATAGCTATTTGCACCTTCTCAAAGCTGCACCCCAGCTGCCATAAGTTGAGGAAACTGTTTCAGTGTTGCCTCAATGGCCATTACTCTAAGCCTGCTGAAGGAGCAAGGGGAAGAACAGAGGAAGTACGTAATGCAGACTGGGAAAGGTTTCCATGGTTGCGACCTGATCTGCTTTATGCAACCTGGCCCTGCAAAAGCCCACTGCCTTCAGACAGATGGAGGGGAAACCCCACCTCAACCAGTGACAGAAGGACACCGCAGTCATCAGCTACCTTACTTGATTGTGAGAAAACGCAGCGGGCAGGTGTCTTGTGCTGGCTGTACATTTAATATTTGTTCCATGCAACATTTCATGGGCCTGAGGGGGATATACATTGACATGACAGCAGGAGAGAATGCATGGTAGTTCATTTGGAAAGTAGATGAACAGTTGGCTGAATATTTGCCTTCTGTGATGCTCTACTAAGGTCCCATTGGAATTGTTATTAATGCACACCTCTCAAGACAAAATTATACTAAATTAAGGCAACTGCGAGAACTTACTGTGGTAACCTTCATGCAACTAGGAAATATCTTTTTAACCTGCTCCCAGGATCTGTTGAGACCCTCTTCCAAGAATCCAGAAATAGAAATCACTAATTTTGTTGTTGTTACAGGGAGTGGTTGAAACGAATGATGCACTTAAGGGGAGGCTAGATAAGTACATCAGGGAGGGGGGAATAGAGGGTTATACTGATAGATTTACACGAGGAAAGACAGGAGGAAGCTTGAGTGGAGCATAAATGCTGGTATGTACTGATTGAGTTGAATGACCTGTATCTCTGCTGTATATTCTATGTAATATACAATGTATACATGGTTAGCTCTTCTGTCACACAATCATTGAAGAGCAGACTATCAAGAAACATGCAGCTTCCTCGTCATAGGGAACAAAGGCAGGAACTGGCGTGAAGCCATTGAAAGGGAAAGGAGACTTGCAAAAGCCAAACTTGTAACAATGGGAAAAATATACCCTGGTGGTTCTGTGCTGGAATGTTGTAAATGCATCCACAAAATGGATGAAATATTGCCCTGCATCTACAGGGGGATAGAATTGGAAAGTGAGGAAGTGATACTTCAGACCACAACTGGCATACTGTATTCAGATTTGGACACCACACCTCAGGAAGGATATAATGGTTAAACACAGGGTGCAGCACAGATATGCTGGAATGATACTGGGTCTTAAAGGGTTAAATTATGAGGACAGGGTACATAATTTGGCTTGCATTCCCTTGAATTTAGAAGGGTGGTCAAATTGAGGTGGTTAAAATGATAAAGGGATTTGATGCAGAGAAATTATTTCATCATGTGGGGAGTCCAGTACAAGGGGACACAATCTTAAAAGTAGACCTGGGCCATTCAGAAGGCACTTGCTCACACACAAGGTAGTGGAGATCTAGAATGCCCTCTCCAAAAGGCTGTAGATGCTGAGGGTCAACTGAAATTTTCAACGCTGGGTGAAGAATCCTGCTTCAGACACCATGAAGTAGTCTTCTAGTCTGGAGTATGTTAACAGCAAGTCTTTATTAACAACCTGTAGTTATGTACATATTCACAGTAGAAGGTATGTGATGAAAGTGTAATAATTTCCTTAATATTTTTTCTGGTTTATTGTGAAGTAGGTTTATGGGGGTAAGTATAGTTGGGTCTGTATGTGATTTAATTACATTTGGAGTCAAGTAGAGTGGAAGTTTGAAATCATCAAAGGAAGCTAGGTGCTTGACATGCTAATGAGTAAATATGGATGCTGGCTTAGCATGTTAGGTATAAAGGGAATCTCTTCATTTTTAGATAAATGAAGAGATTTGGATTTCAAAGGGGTCTTAGTCTGTTTACAACTAGCCAGATAAACAAGGCTAAGGGATGTGTTTATTTTTCCTAAAGGTTACTGACAATATATTGGCAACATGAAAGTTTCTAAATTATAGGGAAGATAAAGCTTCAAAGACATATGGAACAATAGAACTTACATATTAAAAAGAGAGAAACTTTATAAAGGAGAAAGAAAGGCTATGTGTTAGGAGGCAATGTAAGATATATCAGGAGTGTGTGAAATAGCCTTAATGAGACCCCCAGCATTTGTACATAAGTCTGCTATATATAAAAGCTGAAGCTGGAGAAAGCCACTTGGAATTCCACTGTCAAGTGGGTATTGTGTTAACTTGCTGGTTCTGTTTTAAACCTAAAATCTATTCTGGACTGTTGCCTTAAAGGAAGTGTAACTGGGGGTCAGGTTAATTAAGAATTTTAGGATTTATTATTGTAGTAATTGTAGTCTTATGAATGTGCTTGAAATCTTTAATATTTTATTAATAAATATTTTAATTTAATTTTTAAAATCTCTAAAGGTCTTGGTGGACTTATTACTTCTCAATTAGTGCACATATCTCATAATAAATACAAATTGCAAAACCGTTGTGATAGCATGACCAAGTTTCCCTTGTGGATTTGGTCAGCCTGGCACACATCATCTGCCATATCATAACAAGTTACAAGTATGGAGCTGACCCCATCTTAGGTCTTAACCCGACTGCGTCCATCTCCAGAGTGACCCTGGGTCAGGTGACATCTTATATCAATATGTGAGCGTACTGTACTCAGTCCCACATTAACCTTTTATGTAACAGACCTTACTACTAGACTGAGATTATTAGATTTTTGTTAGGTAAGGATATTAAGCATTAGAGAGCAAAGCCAGGAAAGTGGAGTAGATGAACAGATTACATATTCATGAGGGGCTGAATGGCCCACTCCTGTTCCTAAATTTCTCTGAGAGTGTTTACAATTTAGTTCACATAGAGACCAGAGAACCTCTTTCACCAATTAGATATTTAAGTTGCTAATATTTAGGATTATCATTGAGTGTCTCATATTCCTTCTCCTTCTTCAAGTACTAAGCCCTAAGAGAGCCTTGGCAACCATGGACTTCCATTGGATTGGTCCATGCTTATGCTTGGCAAAGTACTGCAGTGATTTGCCATTGTATTATTCAGTATGGCTGACCAATCAAGGTGACTTGATTGAAACATATAAGATCCTGAGGGGTCTTGACAGGGTGGATGTGGAGAGGATGTTTCCTCTTGTGGGAGAATCTAGAACTGGGGGTCACTGTTTAAAAATAAGGAGTCGCCTACTTAAGACAGAGATGAGGAGAATTTTTTTTCACTCAGAGGGTTGTAAGTCTTCGGAACTCTTTTTCTGAAAAGGTGGAGGAAGCAGAATCTTTGTATATTTTTAAGGCAGAGGTGGATAGATTCTCTGTAAGTAAGAGGGTGATAGGTTATTGGCAGTAATGTGAGATGCAGATTTCAGGTTACTATCAGATCAGCCATGATCTTATTAAATGGTGAAGCAGGCTCAAGGGGCCTACTCCTGTTCCTTGTTTGTATGTTCTCCTGCTCTTACTGCCTAACATCAGACATATTAAAAGGATTTAAATGCTGATAATCAACTTGCTTGGCCACATTGGAAATATACCTTCCATGGCCATCAAGTCCTGAAGTGGGACCTGAACCCAGAGCTTCTAGCCTAGAGGTAGAGACACTACCATTGCACCACAAGACCTCCCTCAAGCATGTTTTACTGTTGCTTTTGACTTCGGTGAATTGACACTTAGTAGGACAGTTCCAAGGCCATTCACTCAAATTGCAAACATAATTGCAAACAAGACAGGTAACACTGACAAAAGGTATTCAAAGGTCCAATTCGGGGTGGTGTCAGGAAACACTTCTTCATACATAGGGTAGAGGAAATCTGGAGCTTCTTCCCCCAAAAACTGTTAAGCCTGAGGTCAATTGAAAATTTAAATATTGAGATCAATAGATTTTTGTTGGCTATTAAGGATTACAGAACCAAGGCAAGTAGATGGAGTTAAGAAACAGATCAGTCATAATCTAAATGAATGGCAGAGCGGACTCAATGGGCTGAATGGCCTCCTCCTCTATCTATGACCCTAACTTAGCATGTACAGACTTGGGAACAAACCCTGGTGTTTCCAAACTGAATGCTGCCTTTATATATTGAGCCACACTGAGATTTCTTAATTTAGATTATTAGTTTAAGGCAGGTGTGAAGAAAGTCATGATGAACAATCATACTTTATTCCTAAAGCAGCCATTTTTCTTTGCTCACAAAACACATGACTAGATGGTGTCAGTTCATGTACACTAACCATGGTGTCATCTGGACAGACATTTGGAGGTCAGTTCAGGAATATATTACGCAATTTTGCTTGCAGAAAGGATATAGACCCAAAGGTTCAGAAAATAGTGACCCCAAATGTTTCCAGGTCACAGGACAGTTAGTCATGAAGAAAATGTTAAACGTACTTTCACTAGAATTAAAAGGAAATGGCAGTGGGGAGACATTATATATGTGTTTAAGATAATGAAGCATACAGTCAAGCTTGTAACAAACTAGTTAACTTGGACCGTGAGCCCAGGACTAGAGGGCGCAAGTTCACAGTTCATGAGCCTCAAACAAGGTCAGAGGTTAGAAACAATTTTTATTCCCACAGGATAATGCGTGTGGAAAGCTCTTCCCGAGAAGGTTCATATTCAGCTGACATCTAGAAAAGGAGCTGAATCCCTACCTGTTGAGAAATACAATTGAAGGTTATAGCAGTATCAATAATCGTTCTCTCAAGGGATACAAAGAAAGAAACTTGAAGTTCTTCGCAGTAAACGATCAACAAATAGTTACGGGGCACAGTCCATGGTGGAGCGATCATTTATGGTCTTTTCCATTCCCGAATTTCTCACAAAGAACAGTGCAAGAATTTTCAGGCTCACTTCTATCCACTAATAAAAGTTTTGTCAAATGTTTTTCCCTGAAGATGGTCCCTCTTTAACAACAAAAGACTTTTATAGCATCTGAGAGTTATCAATCTTATCCGAACCAGCTGAGTGGAAATTAACTTAAAATAGAAAAGAATATAATTTGCAGCGTAATGGAATTCGTGACCAGGTTTTTTTCTAGCTTCACCAAATCTATTTTACTTTAATCAAATTGTTAATATCCCCATGAATGATTAATCTTCTTTAAATGATTGAGGAGCTCATCAGGGTGATGGGATTTTAACGTTCATGGTAGATTTCAGACTAGACTCACCTTCCATCATATGTTGTCTTATGAGGAGAGATTGAGGAAACTGGGTCTGTATTCCCTAGAGTTCAAAGAATGAGGGATGGCCTCACTGAAACTCTTAAAATTCTTACAGGGCATGACAAGCTGGATGTAAATAAGATGTTTCCCCTGTTGAGACTAAAACCAGGGGACATAGTCTCAAGATAAGGGGCAGGCCATATAAGACTGAGGTGAGGAGAAATTTCTTCACTCATAGGGTAGTGAATCTTTGGAATCCTCTACCCCAGAGGCCAATGAAAGCTCAATCATTGAGTATATTCAAGACACAAACTGATAGATTTCTGGAAACTAATGACATCAAGGGACATGGAAATAGTGCAGGAAAATAGCACTGAGGTAGATAATCAGCCATGAGCTAACTGCATGTTTGACTGGACTAATGGCCTACTCCATTTCCTGTGCTCCCATGTTCCTATGTTCACTTCAACATAAAACATTATCACCCATAATAACTGACAGTAAAGGCATTATTAGCAGCTATACATAAAGAAACATCGGCCGGAATCTCCCAGCCCTGCAGCGGGGGCTGGTGAACCATTGAAATCTCCATTCACATCAGCGGGATCAGCAGATCCCACTGGCGTGAGGGGCTGGAAAATTCTGGCCATTGTTGTGAAAGAACCTTGCATTTATATAATGCCTTTCACAAACTCAGGGTGTCCCAGGTTGCTTTCCAGGTGATGGAGGGCTTTCTTGAAGTGCAGCAATTGTAATGCAGGAAACATTGCAGCAAATGTGCAGATTCTCTGGGGTTTCTGCCAAGGCTGAAGTTGGAAATTTGGCAGAATGTTCCCATGTCCAGCAACAGGAGTTTCAAATGCTCACTTCAGGAATCTTGCGACGTAACATCAGCCCTTACATGTAAACCACCAGAAGCTGCCAATGAACTACAATTCTCTCCCTCATTCTCTGCCTTTCACAGATGTGCGGTGTTTGCAGCTCAGGAAAGATTTGATAATGCAGAAAAGTAATCAAACGGCATCAAACCGGTACGCTGGGTGATTAAAGACAGAAATTGTTGGCAAAACTCAGCAGGACTGTGGAGAGAGATAGTTAACGTTTCAGGTTGGTGAACTTTTGTCAAGTCAGATGAATTCTGTTTCACTCTCTGCAGTTGGTGCTAGACCCGCTGAGCGTTTCCAGCATTTCCTATTTTTATTTCAAATTTCCAGCTTCTGCAGTATTTTCTTTTTGTGTAGGTGCGTGGGGCGGGAGGAGTTGGGGGGGTGGGCGGGTGGGTGGTGGGGGGTGACCTTGACCAGGGCCTGCCTGCTTCCTAACCCTGGAGTCAGTAGGAAGGGGGGGGATATTAACCTTCTTCTCACCGGCAGAATTTTGTGCCTGTCGGGCGGGCGGGCCCCTGACCCAATCTCCGGCGGGTGGGGAGCCGATCCCAGCCGGAGAAGCGGGCCCCGCCGCCATTTTACGCGGGCGAGCCAACTAAGGCCCGCCCAGCGTGACGTCTGGCGGGAAGCGCTATGCGCTCCCTGTGCGGGTGGAGGGGGGGGATTCCCCAAAAGCGAGAGTGCAGCCTCAGAGAGATCGCTTGGACTTTGAAAATTGTTAAAAATAGAAAAAAAAAAATCCCTTACATGTCCCCCTCATGTGACAATGTCACAGGAGTTGGGACATGGTCATAATTTACAGGAAAACTTTATTAAAGTTTTTAAAACCCTGCATGAAACCTTATCCCTAAGGTTGGACAGGCAGGTCCTTCCATTGGTTAAAAGATCTTGTCAATGGCTGCGTCCCCGCCTTCCTGAAAATTTAAATGGGGCGCGGTGACATCGGGGGTTCCGGCCGACATCATCCCGCCTCATTTTACGCGTCGGTGAACAGGCCCCGCCCCCTACTCGCCGACGGCAAAATTCTGCCCTCCATCTCGATACCAGGAATAAAGCAGGGTGTCAAGGTTTATAAATTTTTGGAAATTGTGATCATCAATTCATTTTCCTATTTTTAACCTGGGCTGTGTCACATCATTCTGTATTGATGACGTTTTCCATTGGCCCATTGCACATTGAAGTGAAGGCTGCATTCTCTCTATGTAGCATCGTCATTGTCTGACGGTTGCTAATCTTAGCTTATGCTACATGGGCAGGGTAAGAGACCGACCCTAAAACCTACCTCAGCTGGTATGGGGATTGAACACGCACCTTCTATACCACATTGAGCTAACTGACCCCTGAAGTTTATGTTACCATCCTGACACAGCAGGCATAACAGCAGCATCCTTGTCGTCTTGTGCTCTTTTACACTCTTCCCCCGTGTGCAGTATTGCATAACAAGAAAATTAAAGAAACTAACAAGATAACTAATAACAAGGCAGACAGCAAAGGTTGTGCTCAGCGATTATTTAAATTAACTCGGAGATAACAAAAGCACAATAATGCCTTGTTAGTCAAAAACCTTTGATAATTTAATTAAAGTATCAGTGGTTAAAAAATTCTCAATTAATCAATGTGCGCCTTCTTCCCACTCCCATGGCTGAGTGCATTGACATGCAACAACAACTTGCATTTATACAGCACCTTTAATGTTATAAAGCATCCCACAACACTTCTCAGGAGTTGTCAACAAAATTTGATGATGAGGAGATATTAAGACAGGTGACCAAAGTTTAGTCAAAGATGTAGCTTTTAGAGGGCCTCTTGCAGGAGGAAAGGCTTAGAGAGGGAATTCCAGGGCTCAGTGCTGAGGCAACTGAAGATGTAGTCACCAATGGTGGTGCAATAAAGTTCTGAGAAGCTATCATGAATTGACATTACAGTGTTCTTGAGGAAAATTGTCTTGATTCTAGAGCACTGAGAGAGCAGTACTGAACAATGCCCTGTGACCTCCATTAGCACTTCTTCCAGATCTTGTTACGAGGAGGAATATTTTCTCCCAGAAGGTCATTAGTCTATGGAATTCTCTTCCCCAGAAAGCAGTGGGGGTTGGGTCATTGAATTTATTCAAGGCTGAGTTAGATAGGTTTTTGAAAGGCATGGGAGCCAAGAGTTAAGGGGGGCCAGACAGGAAAGTGGAGTTGAGATTATAACCAGATCAGCCATGATCTTATTGAATGGTAGAGCAGGTTCAAAGGGCTGAATGGCCTACTCTTGCTTCTAAGTGCTATGTTCCTGTATTCCTAAGTGGAGACTTTTTGAAACTGAAGATCTGTGTTTTGCATATTTCCGCAATTGACAGTATTGCACAGGCAAACACTAGGAGTACGCAGCCATGATACAACCCTGCCACAATGCAGCTCCCTAATCCTGAGTTCACTTTGGTGCCTCTTAGTTTGTGTTAGGGAATATTCACATTGTGACACAACATAAACAAAATCACTCTGCTGTCACATGTATGCAGTGCAAGCTCCATGCCGTTTAGAAGCAAGCAGGGGAAAATTGCCCCTGACACTAAGATTGGTTTTAATTTTGCAATGTGGCTTTGCTGTCAGGAGCACTGTGTGCGTGCAACTGTCCCACACTCCCAAGATAAAAATGCCTCAGCACTGACTGGTTGTCTCCAGACAGCTAATGGGTTTCATTTTAGTTCTAGTTCCATCCATTTCAAGACAGATGTAACAGACTGCACACTGTTGGCTGGTTAAAATCCTGTCACCATGTCGAGCCAAGGTAATGGAAAATGGATACATCTCTCACACCAACAAGGTATCTATTTATTTGTTGCCGTTTGATAATTTACAAGGCACTCAAGTGGTAAAGAGGACTCGACACTGTCTCTGTTAGATTTCTGATAGGTTGAGTAATGACTACTGTGATGTCAGCACACTGAGTCAACAGGATTTTTCAAGAACTGTCAGTCATCCATCAAGAGTGCAATGCTGACAGCCTACTTACTTTTTAAATTTCCCCTTGCTGTTTATTTCAGTGCAAGTTTATTCAGTGCAGATTGTCCTGGAGATTTATCATAATTAAGTGCAGATTTTATGCTCAATTATAAATACATTCGTCTCCTCTCATTTATCAAAGATTCTTAATTAATCACAACCATGAGATAGAATGCATAATGCTGCTATACACATCTAAAATATCTTGGGCACAATTTCCTTTGTTCTTTGCAATACAGTACCTGTCACTTCTCAACCGTCCACCTCTTGTCTAACCTGCCCGGTGTGACCTTCAGCACTTGATCGGGAAAAGAGCTAAAGGCTTTTCACCCCACCCAATCATGAAGAGGTGCATAATCATAATGAACCTATCTATCTATGCGTTGCATAGACGAAGCTTGTATTCCCTTGAGTATCGAAGATTAAGAGGTGGTATATCAATCAGTGATTGGCTGATCGAATCAAACAGCATGTTCCTTCAGTTGTTTGTATTAGGCAGAGCACAGACCGTAATTGCAAAACCCAAATCAAAACTTAGGCTGTTAGATGTGATTCCCTGATTGGGAACAATGCAGGGTGCACCAATAGCTACACCAAACAACCAAATTAAGATAATCAGTCAAGCTTGTAATGTGACCCATTTACTCTTGCTAGAAGTAACATACATTCATACACAGGGATCTGTTCTCTGCAAACAAAAGGAATATGTTCAAACTTTATGCCTTTTTAAATTATCCAGGAGCTTGTGAGCCTATAGTTCCCCATTGCTTTCTCCATGACAATGCCTCAGGCATTCAGAGTCATCTTGCCAACCAACCAGTACCCTTTTCTCCGACAGCATAAGTTGTTGTGACTGTTTGAAATTTGACATTCTCGCATTTGTCCTGATGAGTGCAAGACAAAATACTTGGGGCAATATGTCTCTTTTTTCACCAATATTTTAAGAGGTGATCGAATTTACATGTTTAAGAAGATGAAAGGAATTGATAAGAGTAGATAGAAATAATTTCCTTTGGTGTGGGAATCCAGGACAGGAAGGCATAACCTTAAAATTAGAGCTCAGTCCTTCAGGAAGTAATATCGGAAAATAACTTCTTCACCACAGGGCTAGTGGAAATCTGGAACTCTGTTTCTCAAAAGTGGGTGCCAATTGAAAATTTTAAAACTGAGGTTGATAGATTTTTGTTAGACAAGAGTATTAGAGGATATGGAACAAAGGTGGGAGATGGAGTTAAGGCACAAATGGACCACAATCTAATTGAATGGTGGGATAGGCTCAAGCAGCTGAATGGCCTGTTCCTGTGCCTATATTCCTATGTTCTTATGGGCTGGGTAATATTCACTAAGTTATTCTATGTCCAACTATAACCTGAGAAAGCCTGTAAGTTATTGCAAAATGATAGACTAAAATATCTCGATTTAAAAAACACACATTCTTAATACTCACAGTTATGATTTTGACACTAATACCAGACACAGGAAAGCTTCCCGCTGGTGGATGAAGTGACACTGAATCGATATGATCAGAAGGCCTATGGTTTGATATAAAAAAAGCAGAAGATATTGGAAATATTCAGCAGGTCAGGCAGGATCTGTGGAGAGAAAAACAGGGCGGGATTTTCCTGCTCCGCCCGCCGTCAGGATCGTCCAATCCCACCCAAGGTCAATGGGTTTTTGGCTTGTATGCTGGACAACCCCCCCCCACCCCCCCGCCCTCCGGCCGTTGGGTCCTCTCACAACAGAGCCAGGAAATCCCGGCCAATATTTCAGGTCCATGACTTTTCTCACCGACCTGAAATGTCGGGCGGGGTCTTCTGCTCCCGACGCCGGTGGGCAGGACGGGAAGGTTTGGATAAAAGTCAACAGCTCTCCAAATGTTCCCGTCCCGCCCACGGTGATGCCAGCTGCTGGTGGGACCAGAAATTCGCAGCAGTTAACTCTGTTTCTCTCTCCACAGACGGTGCCCGGCCTGCTGAGTGTCTCCAGCATATTGGGCAGAATATAGCCGTCGGCCTGCGGGGGTAGGCCTGACACGCTGACGCGTAAAACGATGCGAGGTGAGGTCGGGTGTGTGTCCCGACGACATCACGCGTCAACTCAATATTTCGTTCAGCTCCGTGCTTTTGCGCGCATGCGCAGAAATAGTGCAGGCCCCGACTTTCTCTCCTCCCCCCATCTGCACGTGTAGCGCTGAGCGCTACTAGCCGTACGTTATGCTGGGCGGGCCTTAATTGGCCCGCCCGCATAAAATGGCAGTGCGCAACCGATTACGGGCGGCGATCTGCACCACGCCTGCCCCCACCCGCTCCTGCCCAGCCCACCCGCCATGGGAAAAATTCTCCCCATTGTGTTTTTATTTCAGATTTCCAGCATCTGCAGTGTTTTGCTTTTGTCTAAGATTTGATCTCTGGTCTGGACTGTTAATTAATTACAAAGCAACATAGGAAATAGAAGCAGGAGTAGGTCATTTGGCCCTTCAAGCCTGCTCTGCTGTTCAATATGATCATGGCTGATCCTCTATCTCAACGTCATACTCCTGCTGTCTTCCTTCTTAAATATATTCAGTGACTTGGCCTCAATAGCCTTCTGTGGTAGAGAATTCCATAGGTTCACCACCCTTTAAGTGAAGAAGTTTCTCCTCATCTCAGCCCTAAGTGGTCTACCATGTATCCTGAACTTATGACCCCTTGTCCCAGACCCTCCAGCCAGATGAAACATCATCCCTGCATCCAGTCTATCCAGCCCTGTCAGAATTTTATACGTTTCAATAAGATCCCCTCTCATTCGTCTAAACTCCAGTGAATACAGGCCTAGTCGGCCCACCTCTCCTCATACAACAACCCTGCCATCCCAGGAATCAGTCTGGTGAACCTTCACTGCACTCCCTCTATGGCAAGTATATCCTTTCTTACGTTAGGAAACCAACATTACACACAATACTCCAGGTGTAGTCTCACCAAAGCTGTCTACAGCTGCAGTAAGACATCCTCCCAAAGTGAAGGCCAACATGCCATTTGCCTTCTTAACTGCTTCCTGCACCAGCATGCCTGCTTTCAGTGATTGGTGTACCAGGACACCCAGGTCCCTTTGTACATCAACACTTCCCAATCTATCACCATTTAAATAATACTCTGCCATTCTGTTTTTCCTACCAAAGTGGATAACTTCATACTTATCCACATGTATTTGCCCACTCACTTAACTTGTCTAAATCACCTTGAAACCTCTTAACATCCTCCTGACCACTCACATTCCCACCTAGTTTTATGTCGTCAGCAAACTTGGAAATATTACATTTGGCTTCCTCATCCAAATCATTGTAACCAAGGTGTCAGTTATGGCACAGTTGTGGGTTCAAGTCCCACTTCAGAAACCTGAGAAGAAAAATCCAGCTGACTGAGGGAGTGAAGCACCTTTGATGGTGTTATCTACTGAAGGTGATAAACCAAGGCTCTGTCTGTTCTCTCAGGTGGATATAAAACATTCCAGGAGACTGATTCAAAGAAGAGCAGAGAAGTTCTCCACCATGTCCTGGTCATATTTATGCTCAGTCAACATCAATAAAAGTAGATTATCTGCTTTCTATGGGAGCTTGCCGTTTGCATATTGGCTGCCACCTTTGCCAGTGCGACAACATATCAAATGTACTTCATTAGCTGTAAAGAGCTGTGAGATGCCTGATGGTTGTGGAAGGTGCTAGGTAAATGCAAGTCTTGTTTCTTTGTTTGAAAGCAGCAGACAGGCAACTACAAGAAGCCTCAGAACTCCAGGACTAGAGGGTGGGTTGTGGGGGTGCGGGGGGGGGGGGGGGGGGGGGGGGGGGGGTGGGGGTGGGGGGGTGGTGATGGTGGTGGGGGGGGGGTGGGGGTGCGTTGGGGTGGTTGGGAGTGGAGCAGAGAATCAGCCTGTTCCTATTAATCCTTGTTTGAAAGTATCCATGCATGGGTTTTAGGTTCATCTGCAATTCCTTCAACGGTTGAATAGCCTGCCAACTCTCTCTGGCTAAAGAATGAAGCCCAGTCTGTCATACACATTATTAAATGTTTGAATCGCTGCATAGCCAGAAGAAGATTAACACAAAAGCATGCAGTTCAGATTAATCCATTGAAAAATCCACCCAATCAATAACAGTTCAGAAATCTGTGTAATATTCTCCCTGTGCTTCCTCAGATCGAGAATGTATAGTTGCAGAATTATTTTAGATAAGAATAGAGCGGAAAAAATCTGCAGATGAAAGATTCCCTACTGATTTTAATGAATCCCTGAAAATTTCTTTTATCCCTCCTAATTGAACAATCAAAGCAAGCTTCAGTTATTTTCACCCAGTCTTAATAAAGTTAGGATATATGTGGAGTCTGCAATCTGGACAGCCATGTGACTCATACCGTCATTAATATTAAGAAGCTTCCTCTGTAACTGAAATGAAAATACAAGTCTGAAACAGATAAAGAATAAGATTTACATTCAAATAAAGTGCCTCTGTTATATTCCCTGTAAAAATGCCAGTGTATTTGATAAATATTGCGTTGTGGCTGTCTCAAAATATTACAACTTTCAGTTACCTTCATTCCTATTTTAATTTGACGT
Organism: Carcharodon carcharias; assembly: GCF_017639515.1. Classification (NCBI taxonomy): domain Eukaryota; kingdom Metazoa; phylum Chordata; class Chondrichthyes; order Lamniformes; family Lamnidae; genus Carcharodon; species Carcharodon carcharias. The sequence continues at coordinate 31,572,937 of NC_054492.1, read as the reverse complement.
AAAAATATTATACAAGTGATAGATGTCTACATTTCAGGAAAAAGGACATTTATCCTGATGGGAGAAATTCTGTTAATCATTGAACGTGCTAACATCTGCGATAAGACAGAAGCTTCCTTCTATTGGCCTAACTTTATTGTCCTTCATCCCAGTGCATCAATCTTTTATTTATTAAGGTACAGAATATTAGTGTTAGGAAATGGAACATTTCATTTCAGACAAGTGGTCTCACATCAGGCTTATGTGGCACAGCCAGATGCAGAACAAATCTCCTTTTACTCTGCCCAGTCTCTGGAGAGCACCCATTTCCTCCATTCCCCGTGTTCACCTCTCTGAATGAGATTGTCAGTTTGGTGTGGTTACTCTACTTGCAGTGCAGTGGGTAGCATCCCTGCCTCTGAACCAGAAGCTCTAGGTTTGAGTCCCATCCAGGACTTGATTCATAACGTGGCCAAACAAGTTGATTTGCAACTGACAAATCTTAACTGAGGGCAGTTAAGAATCAACCACATTGCTGTGGGGTCTGGAGTCCAGACCGGGTAAGGATGGCAGATTTCCTTCCCTAAATGGCATTAGTGAACCAGATGGGTTTTTACGACAATCAATGTTAGTTTCATCACTGAGACTAACTTTATATTCCAATTCCACTATACCCCCAGATCATTAGCCTGGGTCTCTGGATTACTAGTCTAGTGACACTGCTAATGTGCCACCATCTGCCCCCACTGTCCCACTCCACAATTATTTGTAAAGGGGACAAAATTCCACTCATTGTATCATTTGATTTCTACATACTGGCTGCTGAACTTGCCAAAAAGCAACAGTAGCTAAATTTCAGAAAAGTAATCCATTTTTATAAAGTGTAAATACTGACACCAATGCGTTTACCGATATGATAAACCTGGTTGATTAATACTGACAACTTTATTAGTCTTGTACAGCATTCGGCTTGCTGCTGATGATGTCCAAGTCTTAGCTTCCCAGCTGGATAATTTGATAAAACATTTCAATCCTGACTAGGAAACACAAGATAAAATCCCTCAGGAACTTCCTTTTAGTGGGTACTTCTTGACAATTGCATATGGAGAATATGAAGCATAATTATACCAGAAGGCTCTTCAAGGAGTGGCATTGATGATAGACATGGAGACGTCAATAGATTGGAGTATTGTCCCACTTGCCTTCAATCATGGAGATAGCATGAAGGGGAGCACATTATAGAGTCATAGAAGGAAGAAAACCATTCAGCTCACATACCAGTTGGCAAAGGTCCTCACCTTGGTTACATGTGATGAAACCTCCAGGAATACATGAACTCCTGCCTTCAATTGGCCCACCCCCACATGCACACCTTTGATTGTCCATCACGTCCATCCATACAATGCACCTACTTTCCCATGCCAATTTGAAAGACGATTGGGTGATTCCTGACTTACAGTCAGGACAATCTTCTTTTCCTATTTTCAATATTGTTATAACTAATGCTAAAGCATTCACAGAAAACAGAACAATTTTAAAAAATATGATCCTATGATTTTTCTCCTGGGTTGCTTGCAGCATTGGCCGGGAGATTCTTCTTCAACATTCGGAAGCTCCTGGACAATCCTGGAGACTGGCAACCCCATCACTGAGACAAGAACATGAAGAAAGAATAGGGGGGTCAGGCTAGCTACTGATGAGCTCCAGATCTTGACCTCCCCAGTAGCTATCCTGAAATTTATTAGGCCCTAAAGCAAAAAAAATGAATTCCTTTTCTGAAATTCAGCCACTGTTGTTTTGGAGACCAGTTTGGCAGTCCGCTTGTACTTAGTAAGGTCCTGCTGAGCAGTAAATGACTGAATGACCAGATAATCTCTTTGTGGTGGGATTATTAGAAAGGGAACAGTCAGCTCTGAGAAAGAAAAAAAATTTGCATTTAAATAGCACAATTCTTAACCAAGGACTTTCTACAGTGCTTGAGGGATGGGCAATAAATGCTGGCTTAGCCAGCGACACCACATCCCATGAACAAATAGAAAAAAAACAACTAATGAAGTGCTTTTTGAACTGTAGTCATTGTTGCAATGGACAAAAAGAGGCAGTCAGTTTGTTGATTGAGGGATAAGTATTGGCCAGGACACTGGGGATAACTCATCTGCTCTTCCTCAAAATAGTGTAATGGGATCTCTAACTTCCACCTGAGCGGAAAAAAAGGAGGTGAATTCCTAGCTCTTCTTCAGATCGTGGTCCTGGGTTCAGCCCATAGATTGAGCTAAATTATTTGATCTCAGCTGGCTCAGTAATGCTGCAACCATAAGTTAAAGGTTACATTGCAGCACTGCTAACATCACTGGGCCGCAACTTTTCAATGTTAGGTAGAACCCCACCCGCCTGTTGTAGGTCCCTCGGATGATTTGAAAGCCAACAAAGACAAGATGGCCCTGGATGGGACCGGAGCAATCTCAGGCCAGTGAGTCAATTCAGCTTGATTTTAACCCTTCCTACCATTGTCACTGAAAGAAGCAGGGGTAACATCCCAGCCTGAGCAGTAGGAGAATATCTGACCACATCATAGATGCATCTATTGTTCACTTCATATACCTATGTTCTCCAGGGATTCATTAGACACCGAACTGGAATAGAAACCATGGCTGATAGTTTCACAATCTGACCCCAGGAGCCAATTGTTGTGACCCTACGACCAATAATTCAGCACACATTGGGGATTGAACTTGGCACTTTCCTGTTAAGCTGAATAACGCACTACCTTACATATATCAGACATTGGCAAAGCTGAATAGAAAAGATGTACTTTGAAAAGACAGATTCTGCAATAACTGAACTATTAAGTTTTCACATTAAGCCGAAGCATGCTTATGTAATTGTGGGAAACGGATGCATGCTAAGTAAAAGGTTAGCCCAGAGCAGCTGAAGTATTAATTGTTGATGTACAGATTTAGCATTAGCCTCACGAAATGCTGCTGAGGAAATAATTCAGAATGGATGTGTTGAAAATGCAATTGGCACACTCAAGTTTTTCTTTCACCTGTTACAACAGAAAAATGTATGTTTAGCAAATCATTACATGTACGCAAAGTCCATTTGTATCAAAAATATACGTAACTTCTGAGCATAGGATCATAGGAAATCGGGGCAGGAGTAAGCTATTCGGCCTCTCAAGCCTGCTCTACCATAGAACTAGATCAAGGCTGAGATTCTTCCTCCACGGCAATTTCCCACACTATCCCATGTCCCTTGATGACTTTAATATTTAGAAATCTATCGATTTCTGCTTTGAACATATTCAATGCTCCAGCTTCCATAGCCCTCTGGGGGTAGATATTCCAAAGATTTGCCATCCTGTGAGCAAAGAAATTCCTCCTCATCTCCACTCTAAATGGCCTTCCCCTTATTCTGAGACTGTGTCTCCTGGTTCTAGACCCCCCAGCCAAGGGAATAACATCCTTCCTGCATTTACCCTGTTGTGTCCCGTAAGAATTTTGTATGTTTATTGAGATCACCTCTTATTCTCCTAAACTCTAGAGAATACAGGCCCAGTCTCCTCAATGTCTCCTCATAGGACAATCCCGCCATCCCAAGAATCAGTCCTGTGGACCTTCATTGCTCTTCATTTGTGGCAACTATTTCATTCTTTAGATAAGGAGACCAAAACCGTACCCAATAATCCAAGACTCTATACATTTGAAACAAGGCATTTTTACTTCTGTACTCAAATCCTCTTGCAATAAAGGCCACTTGTCTTCCCAATTGCTTGCTGCACCTACATGTTAGTATTAACAAGGACACCCAGGTCCCTTTGGACATCAACACTTCCCAATCTCTCACCATTTAAGAAATACTCTGCATTTCTGTTCTTCTTTCTACCAAAGTGGATACCTTCACATTTTCCCACATTATATTCCAACTGTCATATTCTTGCCCATTCACTTAACCTATCTAAATCCCCTCGAAACCTCTTTGCATCCTCCACACAACTCACATTTTCCCACCCAATTTTGGGTCATCAGCAAACTTGGAAATATTACATTTGGTCCCCACATCCAAATCATTGATATATCTTGGGCCCAAGCACTGATCCTTGCGGTACCCCACCAATAACAGCCTATCAACCTGAGGATGACCCGTTTATCCTACTCTCTGTTTTCTGTTTGCAAACCAATTCTCAATCCATGCCAGTGTAATACCTCCAATCCCATGTCCTCTAATTTTATTTAGTAACCTCTTGTGTGAGACCTTATTGAAAGCCTTCTGAACATTCAAATACACTGCATCCACTTCTCTATTCTACCAGTTACATCCTCAAAAAAACTCCAACAGGTTTGCCAAACATGACTTCCCTTTCATAAATCCATGTTGACTCTGCCCAATTATTTATTATTACTATTATTATTATTACTATGTATTATTATTTATCAAGCATCCATTTATCACATTCTTTATAATAGATTCTAGCATTTTCCCTACTACTGACATCAAGAAACAGTGCCACGAGATCTTTTCTTGAGAGAGTAGTCAGAGCCTCAGTTTAAGATCTCATCTGGAAAAAGCATCTCCAACAGTGGAGCGCACACTCAGTACACTAGACTATCAGCCTAGATTTTGTGCTCAAATACCTGGAATGGGACTTGAACCAACAACCTTTCAACTCAAGATGAGAGTGCTACCCAGTTATCCACAGCCAGCACCAGAGCTAAAGGCCTAGAAACTGGATCAGGCCCAAATTTTGCCAGTAAGCACCAAAACCACAAGTGATATAATTCGTCTGGCTGGATTTATGCCAGCCCATCAAGTGCTGATAAACCAACACATCCCATTCTTTTTTGTGAATATAATGCCCTTTTAAAAGTGACTTCTAGCTCTTGACAGCATTCAATACTGCAGAACAATGTTAGGCGCACCTGAATGGAGCACTGTGTGCATTGTACTTAGAAAATTGCTAGAAAATGACAATGCTTAATATAATGGGGGTTGGTTATTCATCAGTTCCCCCAGCTCAGTATACTGCTGATTTCTTATGTAATTTGTAAAAAAAAAACTCCATTTGGAAGCGCTCCTGGAGGTTTCATCACATGATCAACCGCCTCGCAACACCCTCCACACAACGCCATTGCATTCCACTCATGCAGCAGATGCAGGGGAACAACACTACACGCAAGTTCCCTTCCAAAGCACACGCTATCCTGGTTTGGAACTATATCCCCATTCCTTCACTGTCGCTGAGTCAAAATCCTGGAACTCCCGCCCTAACAGCACTGTGGGTGTACCTACACCACATGGACTGCAGCGTTTCAAGAAGGCAGCTCACCACCACCACCTTCTCAAGGGCAGTTAGAGATGGCAGCAAAGGCTGACCTTGCCATTGAAGCTCCCATGAAAGAATAAAAAAATTGGCCGCAAAGCACGTTCATTGTCATGATTCACCACCAAGTCAATTGGGGGTTGTACCAACTTTCTGTTATCCGATTGGATAATTCTTGACTCTCAGTCAAACATCCTTTCTTCCATCACTTTCAACATTTTTATAATTAATGGGCAGAATTTTGCCGTTGGCGTGTGGGCTGGGGGGGGTGTGGTGGGGGGAGCGAGCCCAACGTGCTGTCGGGTAAAATGGTGTTCAGTGTGCGTCCCGAGTCATCGCGCGTCATTTTGATATTTCGTTCGGTGGGCGAGGGCCGGAAGTAGCTGCGCACCCGCCAAACTATCAAAGGCCTATGAAGGCCGTTAAAAAAGGAATTGAACTAGATTAGGGCACTGCCTGTCCAACCTTAAGGTCGGCAGGGGTCGGGGGTCGGGGGTCGGGGGGTGGTGGGGGGGTGGGCAGGGGAAGAGCCCGAGCGGCCTTTGCGTTTTTCAAGAAACCTCATCCACGGGCGAGACGAAGTTTCCTGAAGGTTTTTTATAAAATTCAATACTTTAATTTTCCACACTTCACAAACACGTCACAGCTCATGTGACACAGTCACATGAGGGGACATGTTTAAATATACTTTTACTTCATTGATTGAAAAGCTTTGTAATCCATTCAATCTCCCTGAGGCAGCTCCGTGCCTCAGGGAGATTGCTGCGTTTTTTCACGCGCATGTACGGAAGAGCACAGGCCCCGACTCTCCCCCTCCCCGCGCCCGCACAGGTAGCTCTGAGCGCTACCGGCCACGCGTTACGCTTTTGGGGGCAGGTGGGGGGGATACCTTAATTGACCCGCCCACGTGAAATGGCGGCACAGAGCCGATCGCAGGCAGCATTCGGTTCCACACCCGCCTCCACTCGCTCCCACCCAGCCTGCCCGCTGTAGGAAAAGTTCTCCCCAATGAGTAAAAAATGTTTTTAAAAAAAATTGAAGAGAAAGCTTACTTGTTTTTAAAACTGCCATCATTTTTCATCTGTTTGCTCGCAGCAGTGTCCTGGCGATTGGTTTAAACTCCTGGAGACTCCTAGCCAATCATGGAGAGGGTTTGGCAACCCCTAAACTCATTGGGTTGCAAAATGGCTGCCATATTTACTGAAATTGCAGCTGCCAAAGTAATTCATTGCAAGTGAAGTGCGCCGAAATGGTTTGTGAAAGATGTAATGAGATGTTGTACAAATGCAAGTCAAGGTTCCTCTATTATGATGAATAAGCACATTAGTGTCAGTAATGAAAAGGGCGGCAGGAAAAAAAGGAGATTTTATTAAACCACCACCCTGTCTTTCTGTAAAGCAAATTCAACTGTATGTGTGAGAGGGACTAACGTTTTGTTCATTTTATAATCATTTCCCTGATGGGTGGTTGCTATGGCAACCATATTGAGGCCCTATGACTCTCAATGAGAAACGGAGCACGTGAATCAATACTAAAGCTTGTCACACATGTAGAAATGTGACACGTTGAAAAGGCAGAAAGAAAACAATAGGGAAAAGCCATTTAAAGGAGATTGCTCATCTCTACAGTCGTTTTAATTTTTCTTCTCCAGCCTTGATCCTCTGACGCTTCTGTGGGAGAGTTTGGCCACTGATTTATTGCCTCATCCAGATTAATGACCTTCCTTTGTAAGCCTTGATGGTGAGCCATTGGGAGTGTTTGCTAGACTGTACAATACCATAATAGTTCTATTAGAGGACCAATAATCCAGAGAAGGTGAGTTCAAATCGCACCGCAACAGTTTTAGAATTTGAATCCGGTTTAAGAAAAAGCTGGAAATGAAAAGCTGTGCTCACTGAAGATGACCACAAAGCTGTCTGGTTGTCATAAAAACCCAACTGCTTCACTCATGTTCTTTAGGGAAGGAAACCTGCTGATCTTGGCAGGCTTGTTCTGCATGTCACTCCCGTCCCACACCAACATGACTGACTCTTCATTGCCCTCAGAAGTGACCTGGTGAGCTGCTCAGCTGTATCAAACTGCTAGCTCCCCCTCTAACAGCATTATGGCAACACTTCCGTCTCACAAATTGCTGTGGTTCAAGGAGAACGCCTGCCTCCTCTAGCCAGTAAATGTGACCTGTTGAGAAATGTGAACTTACCTTGCTCTGGCTGGAGCCTGATGACTCCATTTCCTGGTAGGGCCAAGAGTTCCGGTGCAGGCAGGGACCTCGGCAGTGTGACAGGCTGCACATGCTCAGTTTTCAGCATCCTTTTGACAGACGCAGAGGTCAGGTGATGCGCTTGTGTAGCTGGAAAACACCAACCACAGGACCCCGTTTTAGTGCCATAACAATGGGAGACCCAGGACAGAGAGAGAAGAGGGGGACAACCCAGGGAGAGGACCCAGAGAGGGAGACTGCCGGGGAGGGAATCAAGGGGAAGAGAGCACAGGTTCGAAACACCGGGAAGAGAAACCATAAGGAGGCTGACGAAGAGGCTGCAGGAAGCTGCATGCTCCAGGTAGTAAGGGTTCAAGAGAAGCCCTGTAGATCTGAAAAGGCAGTGGAAGGTCAGTTACTCTGTGCTGCGGGCCACTGGGGCACAGGTAACCCATTGGAGCAATGGTATTCTGCTCAATGTGGCTGAAGAGCTGGAGTTGTGCCCATGAATTGGTGCTGGAATGCAACCTCGGGAAGCCAGTGGAATGTGATCTCAGGAGAAGAGATTAAACCATCAGGAGGTGAGCAATCGTTGAGGCAGTCTAATTCTGAGCGACTTTTGGGGGGAATTCAGAGGTTAGATCATCAAAAGTGAAGACTTGTAATCCCTCATGAGGGAGACAAATTTTTAACAAGATTGTGTAACTCACAGTGGACACTGATGTCAGGGTGGGTTGCTGAGATATCTGTGGGATTTGTCTTGGTCGCACCTGCAATTTATTGTGCAGTGTGGTCTGTTTGACCAGAGTTTGCTTATTAATTCTGAGTTACCTCATGTTAATTCTGAATGTTAGAGTGTGAGATAGATGCTGTAAATTGTTTTACTTTTCTGACTTTATTTAGTAAAGTTCATTTTGTTTGTTTAAAAACCATGGAATCCTGTGGCTTTATTCTCTTAATAAGTACCTGGGATTTCAAACTTTGACTACTTTAAACAAAAAGTTACTGGTCCCTAACTGGACTGTAACATACCTTACCAGTGATGTCCAAATCCTCAGGTTGATCTAAGAAATCATTGTACTCAATGAGCTCATCCCAAGCTCACATATCGTGCAGTTTTCAGGAGGAATGGTTGTTTTATGAAAAGAAGCAAGACCCCACCTGAATTTTTTTCCATTCCCTACCTGAGGGGTTGCTGAAATTCATAGTAGCCCATCTGCATCCCCATCCTCACTATGATTTGCTAACAGTATGTTCCAGGGATTGAACCTGGAAACTTCATGGACTGAACAACGCAACCTTGAGCAACCAGGACTGCGTTTTTTTAAGAAATTACTCAAAATGAAACCCTATTCCGAACTGGGTTTTTAATTAGAAAAAGCAAAGACGAATGGAAGTAAGCACCCCTATAGCTTTGAGATCCTGTCCCAAATAAGGAACTTGAGCTACCGAAACGTAAAAACAACCAAACAGTGTATAGGCTCACACTTATATAGTACATTATCATTTACACCATCTCAGTGCACTTCCCATGCAATGAATTATCTCAGTAACTACTGTTAAGTAGTAAATATTGCAGCCATATCTGTTCATAACAAAGTCTCCCACAAAGAACATGCAGACCAAGGACCAGGAAAAGGCCAAAAGATTAGTTCACAAACCCAGTAGGAAATGTGGGAACTGCCAGACCTAAATGAGTGAGCAAAATGACCAAAATTGGTCCTCCTGTGTTGTTAGAATGGGGCTGGTATGTGGGGGATCCAGATGCCACATACCTAGGGCGGAATGAGTCACATGCCAGACTGGACACTTCACCATCCATTTAACACCTGAAAAAAAAGGCACAGCACGATCCAAGTTCTAGGTTAACTCAGCATTGACAAGGAGAATACCAGCCAGCACATGAGCAAAACTCCCTGCTTTTCTTCAAAATGGTGAGACAGGATCAGAATTATCAGAAAGGTTGAGTGTCATTTTTGAAGGATGACCAGCCCAACAGTGTAACTCACCCTCAATGCTGCATTGGAGTGCAAGACTAGATTATGCAAATACTAGGGCTTGATTTTTAGCCCCTGTTGGGACCAGTCTTTGGAATTGGGCAGGAGCTAAAAATATCCCCGTCAGCCTGCAAGCTCCTGGCTCCATCCCACCCCGGGCTATTTTTGCAGAGGCAGGATGGGGGTGGGATGGTTAGCTGTCTCCACTCAGCAGATAGCCAACATGGCTCAGTAAGGGTCACTTATGGCCAATTTTCCATTCAGCCTACCAGGTTCCCACAGGTGGTGAGGCCCGGCCGAGGTGCCTGGAGGCAGCCTCACAGTGGCAGACCAGGGAACCAGGCCTTCAGGCGGGCATAGAGGCCCTCCTTGACTGCTTGGGTGCTGCAGTGGCCGCAGGCTCACCCTGTAGAAGGATTGACACCGCAATCTGACGGCCTGCCTGCAAAACCCATTTTTTTAAGTTAAAATCTAAAGAAGTTGAAGAAAAGGCGGCTATGTTTTGAAGCGCCTTCTCTCACACTTACCTGTCATTGCAGCCTGCTGCTCCCTTCAAGCTGGAAGGCCTCCGATTGGCCCTCCTGCTTCAAGAGCCCTGTAAACAGCGAGCCTGCCCCTCTGGCCCTTGTTTGGCCACCCTGGGGAAGAATGACAATAGGTGACTGTTTCCTAAAACGTGCGGGTTTCTGGCCCCATTTGACCCTGACGGTGGGATTCAGAAAACCACAGGGAAAATCCTGCCCCTAAAGTGGGATTTGGCCCCACAGACGCTGATCCACAGGGAAGGGTGCTACCAATCCAGCCATGCGGACACTTGGAGGCTCTCCACTGAGAATGGACCAATTGACACCCTGCTATTCCAAAAATAAACAAATCAATAATTATTGGAATAAAACCAGAAATGGCTGGAAACCAGTCAGGCAACATCCGTGAAGAGAAAAAGAGAGTTAATGCTTCAGGTCGGTGACCTTTCATCAGAACTGACAGTAATTGTGGCTTTTGTTTTGCTGATGTAGACAGTAATGAACATTGCAAATCCTTGACAAATGATCAGCGGACAAATCCTCATCTACATTCACAATCAAAATCCCCGGTTTGTTTTATGCACTGTCAGCTTTGGTGGCAGATGCCTGGTTGGTGGATACAAGCTCTACAGCTCTTATTACTTGGGCTGAGAATGCTTGAAGCAAACACATCCAAATGTTTGCCTTTCTTTGTCTGTCCCCGTGTTTAAACACTTCAAAGGTAATGGAGCACAAAATCTACACCCATGAACTGCCGAATGTGAAGATTTATTGGTTTCAAAGTTGATCAAGGAGAAAAAGAGAGAAGCAAAACAGACAGCAAAGCATAGAGGTTTATGAAACTCCTCGTTATTGTTCTAAGGTATTTGTATACACAGCAGTTTAGAAAATCTTGACCACAAAAAGGCCCTTTAAAATGTATCAATCTTCTTAAAAACAGCAGAACGCAGTTCAAACATGATGCAGCAGACATCACAGCAGAGGCATCACACCATGTGACTGATGCAGATAATCTTAAAATACTAAGTGTTTCTGACCCGCAGCCTGAAGCTGCCGAGCATGCTCCATTCCACGCAGCTTTATAAGGTGCTACTTAAATGGAAATTGTGGTTGCTGCAAAGTTTCTCAACCAATCAACTGCTAAGCTTTGCTTAGCAGGACCTGTGTTTACTTCACAGCAATTGGAGATTTTGTGGCCTTGACACGGCAGAGCAATAATACATTGCACACTTTCCTTGAGAACAAGGACCTGTGAAATCTGTGAATCTGTCTATAAAAGCGTTGGGAAGAATTTTGCCTGCTGCTTATTGGTGGGCTAGGAGGCAGGGGGGGGCCGGTAAAATAGTGGGGATTTGTGTCGGGACAGCTCGCCGACCTGGTCCTATCACCGGGGAATTTTCCCAGTGGCGCATCTGGATGCAGACTCCAAACAGGCAGGCAGCCAATTAGTGTAACCAAAGGCCCAATTATCAAGATAAAAGCAAAATACTGCGGATGCTGGAAATCTAGAACAAGAACAAAAATACCTGGAAAACCTCAGCAGGTCTGACAGCATCTCCAGAGAGGAATACAATTGAAGGTTCGAGTCCCTATGACCCTTCTGAAGGTTCACAGGGACTCGAAACATCAATTGTCTTCCTCTCTGCAGATGCTGTCAGACCTGCTGAGTTTTTCCAGGTATTTTTGTTTTTGCCCAATTATCAAGGGCTTTTTTTTTTTACAGACAGCAGGTCTTTTGCCAGTGGTGATGGGACTTCCTGCATGTGGAAAGGCTTAATGGAGGAATAGACCCCCAGAGGAGTGCCACAGGGAGTGAAGGCATCCCCCTTGGTCCCAACAATTTCCTAGAAGGGTTTCGTCTCTGACCCTCGGCGCCCTGAATTTTCTATTCCTTTTAAAACGTACCTGTCCGAGTTCCTGTGCTCTTGTGGAGCTCCCAGTGGAGCTGCTGAGGCCTGAGAGTTGCCAGCCCTGTAATTGGGCTGGCAGCGTCAGGAGTCCTTAAATAGATGCCTGGCCTGCAGGTGGCCAAGTAGGAGGCTACCTGTGGAAAAATTGCCAAGGTGGCCCCAGTGCTGGCATGTGCCAGCTTGCGACTTGCTTTTCACCTCAGTGTTGAGCTCCTGACACCCACAGTAAAATTCCAGCTGTTGTGTCTAGTGTGCCTTGGTCACGCTTCCACCATCGCACTTTGAAATGGCAAAGGTATAGAAGGGAAAAAAAGACAGCCCCTCATTTCCACCTCACAGGCAGGATGAGGAGCCAGTCTAGGGAAATATCTGCCAGCAATCAGCCTCTCACTGACCTCGGGATGTGACCGTGCACCTTACTACAACAACAAGAACCTGCATTTATGTGGCACTTTTACTATGGGAAACGCAGCTGCAAAACGGTTCCCGGGGATGTAGCCCTAAAATGCTCACCTGGACCTACATCGACAGTGCCCGCCTACTCCAGGGGGGTTCCAGCCACCCAGAGCCTCAGCTGCTCCCATTGATCCTTGTGCCTATGGAGCCCACCTGCTGTGCCTAATCGCACGGGGCTCCAGACGCAGCCTCTTAACTGTTCTGAAGCCATATTTTTCCCCAGTGGAAATATATTTTTAAGAAGTAAGATTCTGCCCACAGTATCCACATTGTATTGACCAGTATTCCATTAATTAGAACACTATAGTATCCCCATTTCCTCTGCAATATACAATCTGGCACTCCACCTTTATACAATTCCATGCAATATCCCTCTATGACACAGAGCAGTGTCCTAATTTACCACATAGTATATCTATACAATACCATAAACTACTCATATAGGAATATAACACTATATGATGTATGGCTCTCTCCACTTATCTCATTCACTTCTCTAGGTGTAAGATTTTATTTTCCACAGAGGACAGTATGGACTCTCCCTCATCTGGAGTTCACATCAGTACACACTGACGGCAATCGTTCAGCAGGGTGTATTATGGGCTTATTAACATATTAAAGGCCAGTTTCTCTTCTGACAGTTTGTCACATCATCCCAGGTGCTCCTGTGAAGCATGCATAAAATCACCTTTTCCATAGCAAACAGTTCTATGATTTACAATTCACCGTCTGACCCATACTGCGCTGATAACACTTTGATGGGGGAGAAAAGAAACCCCTCCGGCTGGTACCAAGTAGAAAACAAACTTTGGATTCAAAATGAACTTTACAAAGATAAAAGCAGATGAGAGAAGCCAACCAGCCTATTCAGAACATCAAAAAGGTGACTCACCACCAGGCAGTTAGGGATGAACAATAAATGCTGGCCTAGTCAGTGACCCTCACATCCCCAAAGCGAATAAAAGTATCTTTGACATTTGGAACACTTAATCTTAATATCTGAATATAAAGCCTCCTGAATTTGGCTTTGGATTCCTTAATTATTCTCAGCTTTACAATTCCTCTTTCCGATGAACCAAATAGGTAACTTGGTGACTGGTAACAATATGGAGCATGCAAGTTGGAGACACTACTAGCATTTCTCATTTCACTTTTATTGGGTCCAAGATGGCTGCAAAGTTTAGAGCTGATTGAGTGAAACACTTCTTCACTTTCACGTGCTTAGTAGCTGAATTGCTCTTCTTGGTTGTGTAATGCAAACAAAAGCTCTGGAGTCTGTTCAGAGTAGTCAGATGATGAGATGGTGAGGGTGGGTGAAGGGCTGCATGTAGGGTTTCTCTAAACCTCGCAGCCATCTTGGACCTAATAAAAGTGAAATGAGAAATGCTAGTAGTGTCTCCAACTTGCATGCTCCATATTGTTATCAGTCACCAAGTTACCTATTTGGTTCATCGGAAAGAGGAATTGTAAAGCTGAGAATAATTAAGGAATCCAAAGCCAAATTCAGGAGGCTTTATATTCAGATATTAAGATTAAGTGTTCCAATTGTCAAAGATACTTTTATTCATTTTTTGGATGTGAGGGTCACTGACTAGGCCAGCATTTATTGTCCATCCCTAACTACCTGGTGGTGAGTTGCCTTCTTGAACCTCTGCAGCCTATGTAGTGTACACCCATAGCGCTGGTTGCACTTTTGGAAAGCTGAATGCCTGTTACCCTACACCAGAGAGCAATTAACAGTCAACCACATTGCTGTGAGTCTGGAGTCACATGTAGGCCAGACAGGCTTCCTCCCCTAAAAGACATTAGTGAATCAGATGGAGTTTTACAACTATCCAATAGTGTTACAATCATTAATGAGACTAGCATTTTATTCCAGATTTATTAATTAATTGAATTTAAATTCCCCCAGCTGTCATGTTGGGATTTGAACTCTTGTCTCCAGAGCACGTTATGACTATGTGAAGAGGACTGAAGTGACTCCCCTATTCTACCACCCCAGCTCTGACCGTAACAAGGATTTTTGTGAATTTAGAGATTGTAAAGAATTAGTCTGACAAGTTTTCTTAGGGTAAGCAAAGTCCAGGATAAGTTTATTGTAACCAAATTTAAAAAAAAACAGATAAGTCGCAACCACCATTCATATGTCACACACCTTCACCTAGGCCAACACACACACTAGTACAGATGGCAGAATAAGAGGATAAGCTTAAGGGTTTTTTACAGTTTCCGAAAAAGATAAATCAAATGAGTTTACAGTCAGCTGTTATTTGGCTATTCTCAATGGGGTAGCTCCACGGTGCAGCTGTTTTGTTTAGTAGTCTTCCTGGGTGTAGTTGTATGGAGCAGATTTCCATGTTCTATTCACAAAAGATCTCGGTTGGCAATAGATTTCTCTTCTCAGGATGGTTACTTTGCAAATCTGGGCACAATATTTCTGAGAGAGAAAGAGAGAGAGAGCGAGAGCTTTTACAGCCTGTTTCAGTGCAGCATTCTAATCTGTCCCTGCTTGTTAACAGTTTCTAAAAGTGCCCTGCTGGCTGTATATTCCAGAGGAATTCGATTAATTCATGCCTGCTGCAATCATTGGTTTAGAACAGGGAATTGAATTTTGATGTCTTATCTCAGGAACATTTTCAAAGTTTCAGGATAGCGTAAAGGAGATGTGGTCTTTCATGCTACCCAGGGAGTTGAGTATCTTTACTTTCCATCCCACTTGGTGGAAAGCAAGCTGTGTATTGTAGTGGTCTGGCAGTCTCCATTGTCTTTTAAAGGATTTCAGTTTTTTTAAAAATCCAACCAGAAAAGAAAACTTAGAAATTGTATCTTTAAAAAAAAAAGCACATCCTTAGAACAAGCAAAGATCCAGGCCTCTGGATTTCTAGACCAGTAACATCACTGTTATACTACTGTACCCCTGTGTTATGAAGAAAGGTAAGCAATTTTGGCTTTTCATTCTTGAAGGTAGACAACTGAGAAGGGAACTAATTTAAAATACACCACTTTCATTTATATAGTATCTGTAAAATATCCCAAGGAAAATAAATCAGGCAATTATCAATACCTAGTCAAAGAAAGGGACATTCAGACAGGGGACCAAACGCTTGGTCAAAGAGGACAGTCTTAAGCAGTGTCTTAAAGGAGGGGAGAGAGGTGGAGAGATAGAGAGTTTAGGGGCTCGCTGGCCGAAGGCATAACTGCCAATGATGGAGTGAAGCATTTGAGGGATGGACAAGAAGCCAAAGTTGGTGGAACGAAGAGTTCCAATAAATGGTATAGGAATATGGGACACTCCATCACGACAGAAGGACCGAGTTCAAACTGGTGAAAGGCAAACTTTGAGCTGATGTTAGGACAGACAGAAAGATTAACATATTATTGGGTAGAATGGTGGAGTCAATAACTCTTGAACCTGATAAGAAACAGTTGAATGTTGTGATGGCAGCAAGGCATGAACGAGTTAGAATAGGGTAAATGGCCATCTTCATTTGTTTCTAGCTTCTGATCTGGATTCTTTCACTATAATTAATTAATCGTTAAAAACGTTGAAATTCTCACTTAGCTAACAGGTATCAGCTTGCAGCTTACAGCCTGATTCCATCCTGGACAAATTTGGAAGCACAATTGCAAATAAACATTAGACCTTGGTGTTCCAAATAGTGGAATTGCTAATGATACTGCCCTATTTAGTAGGGTTATACAGACTCTTAGCTAAGGTGATGGTAGGGTTATTAATCGGCCTTAGTGTTCTTGTTTTAGGGAGGGGGAAAAGCTGTCAGAACTTTTACTTCTGATTGGTCGCTGGTGATTTCGGTTGGTTAAGTGCATGCACGTTAATATTAGATGTGGGAGGGATTGAGCTGGCCTGAGGTACTCAGATTGTTGAATAGCCAAGTATCTATGTACAAAAAGTGGCCAATTTGATGGCCAGGTGGTTGCTGGTGTCTGTACTCCAGCAAGAGTTATCACCTTTGGAGAAAGGAGAAATCAGGAAAGAAAGAAATTGTGATGAAACAGTATCACTGACTCTCTGTGTCCAGGAGGTTCTATTAACTGGCAGTAAATACCCCATGTGCGATTTTTTTTTCTTCTTCATGTAGGGGTAATGTTACAAAGTCAGGCTGGTGCTTAGAGCATCTATTGGGCGAATAACCTCATGGTCTTCTATTCATTATGGACTGAGCCATACAGCCACAAGGATCTCAGGTGTGAATCCAGCTGTGGTTGTGGTAATTGAGCTTGGGTAAAGAAAGGGAAATTTGGTCACAGTTCCTACATCCGATCACTAACCAAATTCAGATTGTGCTGTGATGCTTTATGGAGTTGAATATCCTACTACCACTCACTGTTAAAACATAGGAACATAGGAGCAGGGGTAGGCCATTCGGCCCCTTGAGCCTGCTCCGCACAAACGTATTCATCAGCCCAAATTAGATCAGTCAACCCACCACAGGCACGGGATCAAACTGGAGCCTTCCTGGTCTGTTGGATTCACTTATTGGGTAAAGACGATGAGATAGTATTTGTGTAAATATTTTCTTTCTTTCATCCAAAACCATTGTGTTTGGTTCCTTTTGATTGGCTAGAACTTGCAGACAATATGACATTCCTGAAAGTTCAACATCTTCTATCGAATGTACAAAGGATATGAAGAGTGGTCACATCAGTGACAGATTTGCATCTTTGCCTTCTCTGAAGTTAAAACACTTATTGACATTTCATTAATGTAAATTGATCTGGAGGAATAAATGAACAGAGTTCTCGACCAATATAAATAATTTATTTCAGATTGACATAATGAGGTATTTTGCCTTGCCGAGACACCTGACAGTTTCTCATCATCGATAGTTCTAAATTCAATGATTTTGCAGGGTGTTGTGTGGATCGCAGCCTAAACTGTGCACCTAGCTCCGCCCACAAAATACCTATCCCCCTACTGTGCCACTGTGTATTTTTCCATTTCTTGCCACAGCCAAATTAATGGGAGAGCTGCAATTGACAACCTAGTGCTACGGGTTTGCACACAGCAGGAAAGGGGTTGACTCCAATTTCATAGTCAAAGGAAAGAAAAATAAGGAGAGATGTAAACTTGGCTGCCGACCCGCTATCATCTGGTTCACATTATTGCACAAAGTCGAGATCTACCCCTAAGTTTCCTGATGGATCCTTCCAGAAAAAAGGGAGCTTCATCCCGTCAGTCCAGGCTCGATGTTGAACTTTGCTCCCAGATATGAAAGCCAATCCCATGTAGTCTCAATTCCTGCCATGATTCTGCAGTAATGGCCACCCAGCCAGGGGCTGCTTCTGCCCTTGAGAAAAATCAATACGGACCCCTGCTCCTGATCACTCTCTCTGCTGGACATGGTATGGATGGAAACTGAATCAGGCTTGGCTGTTCTGCCAAGCTGGTTCTCCCCCCCCACCTCCTGATCCCACCTTGTGATAAAATAGACTTTCAAGTTCAGATTTAAGCCAACCAAGTTCAGACTGTGTTGTGATGCTTTGTGGGATTGAAATCCTATCACCCACTCACTGTTAAAACATAGGAATATTGCAGCGGGTAGGCCATTCAGCCCCTCGAGCCTGCTCCGCACAAACCATATTCATCACCTCAAATCAGCCAAACAGCCACAGAAAGTATGGACATTGGGTAAAGTAGAGGAGTGTGACTGGTGCTCGTGGAGCCATGTCCTATCTGACTAGCACAGGAAAAGAAAGCTACAAAAAAGGCCACACAATAATAGAAAGAAAGATGTAATGTGGCCTGACAATTTTATTCTATAGGTTTTACACAGTGTGCAGGGAAAGCATAAATTTTCAATTCAGCCCTGGGCCACTGGTGGTTGAAGCTCTCTTATCACTGTTAAGATTGACAGGTGAAATCATTTTTTGCTTGGCAGGTATTACCTTATGAACAGAAATGCATCATCACACTGCTCTTTCATACAGAGAGCTCAGTTCTGAAGTGTTGATGTAGCCTTTGTGTGGAGTTTGAAAACAATGTAGACTTGCCTCTCCAGTGCTGGCAGCAGCTGGCTGTAGGAATGATGTGGCAAAGAGAGAGAGAGAAAAGGGAAAAAAACAGTGGAAGCAAGAGGAAGAGAGAGAGAGAGAGAGAGAGAGAGAGAGATGGAGAGAGGTGAAAACAGAGAGACTGTGAGGCAGAGAGGGAAACAGAGATGGAGGAATAGATAGGATGAGACAGAGAGAGGGAAACAGAGATGGAGGAATAGATAGGATGAGACAGAGAGAGGGAAACAGAGAGAAAGAGACAGTGATAGAGAAAGAGAGGGAAGGGAGGAAGAACAAGAGAGACTCAAACGATGACCAAAGCTGAAAAGCATAAATGCCGAGGATGAGAGTCCATGTCAAGAAGAGTAACGAAGGGGAGGGAGAGGAGTACAGAGAGGAAAAGAAGGGAGGAGAGGTAAAAAAGAAAAGATGTGAAAGGGGAGATGAGAGAATCAAATAGAGAAACACAGAGAGAACAATATATAAGTCATAACACTGGGGAAGAGATTACAATATTAACTCAGCATTACACCACAGTTGGGCGACTGGAACCTTATTTATACCCCTTATCATAGGCAGTAACATGAGTAGGTGTCATTAGTGTACGTACAGTACTGTGTTTCTTTAGATTCAAATGACAGTTAATCACACCATATTCATCTCTTCTCTTAGCACACATGTAAACACAGTACATGTATATAAATGGGTATATGCATACATATAGAGAGGAAGAAATAATCAGAGAAATTAAAATCTTAGTAGAATTTAAGTAAAAACATCAATCCTAAATTATTTAGGCTTTCAAAACACTAGCCTAAGTATTTCTTTATGTCAGCTGCATGAAACAAAGTTTTGTAAAACTTGCACTAATGCCGTGTTTTTAATACCCCACAATACCCCAAGAGATTTGGCAATGGTGGGAGTGTGTGCACTGGACATTGAACAGGAGTTTGGAAAAGGAGCAGGGAGTTGATAGAAAACAAACAGGAAAGATAAGCTTCATGGGAGGGTTGACGATGAGCAGGGTGACGGCAAGGCAGAAGGGTTTAAGAAGGGGTTTCCAATGTGCCATGGCCAGAAGACTGGACAAACGGCTGGTAGAATGGAGCAATGTGGATTCACATTGTATAGCAGAGTTCACATGGGAACACAGAGTACAAGTGAAATGAGTTGAGCTGTCAAGTGGGATGTAGGGCTGAAAGAGATGGAGTGGGAGTGAGATGAGTCCTTGAAGAGATTTGTTGAGGAGGAAATTAATTTTGAAACCAATACGTGGAGCGATGTGGAGCTTGGGGATGATGGATGAAAATAAGGATATAATCTGGTTCCAATGTGATGGATGATTTAGGGGGTGGGGGTGTGGTGGTGGGAGGGGAGGTGGTTGTAAAGCAGAACTCAGAAGCCCTTTAAGGTGGCTGTTGGAGAAATCAAGCTCAAAGATGATTAGACTTTCAATGACAAAAATGGTCAATGAAACAGAGGAAAAAAGAGGCAGTGCTGCTTGTGAATGATAAATAGTACTTGATGCTCAGTTCTGGGTCAGATAGAACATCTGCACTGCGCACAATGAGTTACTCAAACACTGACTTTCCAAAAAAACTTTCCAGACTGTTTATCCTCACGATTGTTCACTCAATAAGTGCAGGGTGAAACTGTGCAAACAGGAAGGTGCCAAGTGCAGTTGGGTTGACTTTGCAGATCACTGCCAAGGAGGTGGTAAGAGCATTATAATCTGCCTTGGTGTTCACTGAAAGGGGAATGATTAGCAGGCAGGGTTCCCAATAAGGGTCATCGGCCCATGGCTTCTGCTAGAAAATGCACATGTGTAGATACCAATTGAAGGCAAGATTATGCTGACCTGCATGAAATAGCTTAAAGCAGAGATTTGCTGCTATTATATGTATCAGACTGGTTAAGCAGATTTTGGAATGATTGGAATGAAAGCATAGCTTCAGGGACTGATTTGAATGGGTATTTGGAGCACCCTAGCAGGGTGGCAGTAGAAAGTGATATTTACTCAAGCGTTCACATGTTAGCAGTGGTATCGTGTCCCAGCTTCCTTTGGGTAAAGGAACCTCTGCCAATGCTAATTGTCTGTCAAAGTGAGGTGTGTTCACCTCTACCTGCAGGTGCAAGTGTGCAAGCACAGGAGATAGTGCACAGAGTATTTCTTGTGCAAACTCACCAACCTGGCATTCCTCCTCTATGGGTATGCCTCTTCTTCCAAATATCAGACAAGAAAGGTACAATTGGGAACTGTATTGATGCCAATTATGGCATTGGGGGCTGTGGGGGTGCAAGGAAATTAGTAATTTACAGAAGTTAGCGCAAAGGCTCTTGAGAACCTCAGGTTAGCAGCATTGGAGGGAGCAATCATAAGTGGTTAAATGTGTTTTCTATTAATGTGTCTGTTCCATGACCCCCAAATGATTGCCACTGCCTAAGAAATGTAGAAGTTCACTTTGACTGACCATTCACTACAGCTCACCTTCTGCATACCAGAATGTAGGGAAACAGACCCCAGGAATGAACGTTTAACTGAAGGACCCACCTAACTGAGATGCTACCGGTCCCACCCACCAAATGGGGGAAAATATCATCTTGAAAAATCATACCAAGTGGAGCACAATCTTAAGCAGGGTTAACTGCCTTTCATAACTACACTAATAGAATTGAGTATTGAGATGTCATTTAGAATTGGAGAGTGATAAAGCTACGACGGGGCACTCTCTTAGACTAATCACACAAGTTGCTTATTCAGGCAAATCCCTTCAAATCCACATACAGTCCTGAAACAGCTGACACCGTTTCTCCTTAGAGATTGCCCTGGAAAGCTAAGTGCAGATTCTAAATCTGTCTCTATTAAATGATTTGTTTAAAATCCACAGACATTAAGGGCAGAGTTTTTAGCCGACATGCTCGAGCGTAAAATAGCATGTGATGATGTCAGATAAGCATCCCGATGTCATCCTGCGCTTGCGCAATATTTCGTTCAGCGGGCGCAGGCTAAAGTAGGAAGCACACCCACTGACAATTAAGACGGCAATTAAGCCCATTAAAGTTCCAATTGTCCCTTATTTTTCGTCTTCCGTCCAACCTTATGGTTGGCGGGCGGGCGAATCTGCCAGGCGGAGTTTGCAATTTTGATGAAACCTCATTCAAGGGCGGGATGAGGATTCCGTTATTAAATTTTTTTTAAAAATAAAAATGTATGTGCAGAATTTTCATCTTGTATACATTTGGGTGGCTGATTCTGATGCGTGGACATTTTTTTCCGTTTTTAAAAAAATCTTTATTTACTGGTTTTAAATTCTTCAGGGAGCTTTCATTCCGCACTCCCCCCTCACCCGCGCTTATGTCAGCACCCGCCCTCCTCCTGCCCCCACCCCGGCAGCGCTGGGCGTTTCAGCGTGCGTTTCACGCTGGCTGGTCATTGATTGGCCAGCCAGCATGATGGCAGCACATTCCCGGGCCACTGCCATGTCCACCAATCGCACCAACACGCCAACCTAAAAATCCTGCCCTAAGTGTGGGAGCTATACAGTTTGGAAGGTACTTCCACTCTTCAACTAATCAGCAGCTTTAACTTACATAGAATTATATAGAATTTACAGCAAAGAAACAGGCCATTCAGTCCAACTGGTCGATGTGGTGTTTGGTACTCTGCAGGAGCTTCCACCCACCCTACCTCATCACCTACTAGCAACACGTCATACAATTTATTTTGTCCTCATGCAGTTCCCTGCCTTCCCCTTAAGTGCGTCAACGTTATTCACTTTACCTGCTCCAAGTGGGAGCGAATGCCACATCACCTCTCTGGATAAATACGTTTTCTGAATTCCTTATGGGATTTATTGGATGTATTATCTTATATTTATAGGTTTTAGTTTTGATTCATCCACAAGTGGAAACATTTTCTCTGTGTCTACCCAATCAAACTCCTTCATAATCTTAAAGACCTCTATAAGGTTACTCCTCTACTATCTCTTTTCTCAAGAAAAGAGCCCCAACCTGTTGAGTCTTACAATTTAAGGAAGTTTGAATTTTCTGATATGGATGGAAAGTTAATGCAACCAACAGCAAGGAGTTGAAATATGAGGAGTGATTCTGAAACCATATGTTCCAAAAATCGGAAAGGCAGCAACCTCTGTATTAGCGAAAGGCTAACTATACTAGCAATTCACAACATGGGCATAAGAATAAGAATCATTGTGTTAAGTAACTATAAGTACAGTATTCTAATAAATAGGGTCAAGGTTAAATGCTTGCTTTTTATTTTTAAAGCATATTTTTATTCATCTACTGTCGTCATTCCTTTGCCAGCCAATTCCCCAACCTAATATGTGTTCAATGATGACTGCTCTGCTATGTACTTTTCTGTGGATAGTCAGCTCAGCAGTGACGCGCCACCACAGACAAGCCTACCAACACTCAACTTCTTGCTCACACAAGGCCAGAGTGAGGTGATAGAGACTAACCTCAATTTTTCACTTAATTCCTGGATGATTGACTGAAACAACCCTTCCTTAGCACAGAGATTATAGGAACAAGAGGAGGACATTCAGCCTCTCGTGTTTCTTCTGTCACTCAATCAGATCATGGCTGATCTGCATCTTGACTCCATTTGGCCAAGTCATCTCCAGCTTCCTGACTAAACACAACCATCTATCAATCACAGTCTTGAAAATTCCAATTGCCTCAGTATCCACGGCGTTTGGAAAGATTAATACTATCGGCTTTTCTCTAACTCAGCAAAGGCCAGGGATTAAAGCTGGAACTTTCTTGGTCTGTGCGGCTCTGTAGGACACATTGAGGGATGCACTTGCCCATTGAGGCATCAGGACAATTTGCATCAATTTTAAACAATTAGCAGCAAATTGCCAGGTCCACAGTTTTTGCTTTGTTGGTGCCATCCATTTCAGTAATACATTATTGAGCTAAAACACTCTGAATCACAGCTGCCAACAGAATTACTCTCTCCATCTCCCTGATGCAATCAGTTTATTGAAGTAAAGCGACCTTAATCTTGAACCCTGGTAGTTTGAAGTTTAGTTTCTACGGCTGTGTGCTCGGTCTTAACACATAAAAAAATCCCTCTGTTGTCAGACCTGAAGAGCTGACAGTAACATGAGGCTCCATTATACTCATTCCAATAATCTACATAGATCTACTGATTGAGTTTAGAGGATTAAGTTCAAAGGTTTCTCACTGAATCATTGAAAGGAATTTCCACTAAAAAGGCCCAAATTTGCAAGATATCAAAAGCCTATAGTTGTGTTGTCCCAGTGACTTTGATTAAGTCTCTGAGATAGTTGTTCGTCTGTCTCTGTGATAGGGCCAGGGAGAGCAAATCATGGGCCCTGGTGTTTTCCAGTTTCCAGGTGCTTTATCCCACCCCTCCATTACCCCACCCCCCCACACCCCACCCATACCCCTCCCCAGGTCCTTCGCAGGCCCAGAATTGGGAACCATAGTCACAGTGGGGTTGAGCAAAACTTCTTAGCTTTTGTTCTCTATGTCCCTATTTATAAACCCATTGAAAGCTAAGGTTTCATATGGTGCAATTTACAACCATGGCTTTGTCAGACCATCACACACAACTTGGTCATTCATATTATGCAATCAGCTCCATTTTTTTGAGGCTGTCCCAAATGCAATGTCCGGACAGCAAAACTCAAAAGACTTGAACCTCACAACCCATGCAGACAACAATCCCATCTGCAAGCGAGGATAACTGAACTAACAGAGATGTAATTTATTGGTGCATGACTTCTGGTTTTACTTCCAAGTTTAAAAATGGCAAAACCTTCCTGTAAATTAGTACTAACCAATTCATCTGCAATAATGTACTATTTCTATCGACACGAGTGGGCTTTGTTAACAGAAAAATTACACTTTACATTGTGTGATAAATGCTTTCTAATTTAAAGTGAAACTAACCACACTTATAAATGCTCAGATTGGAACATATAATGGGAGAGCAAAGTACTGCAGATGCTGGAAATCTGAAAATAGAAACAGAAAATGCTGGAAATACTCAGCAGGCCAGGCAGCATCTGAGGAGAGAGACAGAGTCAACGCTTCAGGTCCACAATCTGCACTAGTTCTGATGAAGGGTCACTGACTTGTGTTTCTCTCTGCACAGATGCCACCAGATGTGCAGAGCATTTCCAACACTTCTCGTTTCCACTGGGGCAAAAATAACCCCTAATCCCAGCTCTCAAGAAAACAATGAGGGCTCTTGTGAGCCCCTCAATTCCCTTCGGCATGAAACCCAGCAGCAGCTGCCTGAGATCAGCGTTTGGCACTACATTAAACATGAATTTTAAAAAAAAGTTAAGGTTTGAAGAAAGCTGAAACAACTTGCTGAGCAAAACAAAGAATGTTGAAGCAATACATTAATAATTCTTTAAAATAATAAAAATTACTATTAGGAAGTGCCACATAGCTGAGCTAACCAATCAAACCTTTTTGCCTTTTTGCTTAAGGTGCAGAGCTGGAGAGAGACAGACTAGGCCTCAAGTCCTTGTCACCAGGGAAGGGGGAGGGATCCGGGGCCAAGATAAGGAGTTGAATTTAATTAACACTGACCTTGCATTCATCTCTGGGGCACACATTCTGAGCTGACCACAGCAGAGTTCATATAAAAGTAGGGATCAGGAGCGGGTTACCTTTAAGTCTGGGTTTTCCTTCTCTCATGGGCTGTTGTGTGGATAGGTTTTGAGGGAGGGAGGAAGAGGAGAAGGAGGAGAGGAGGGTGTGTCTGTCCCTGCCAGCCTCTGTCTACGTATGTGTGTACATTTGTGTGTGTCCCCACACTAACCAGCCTCTGTCTGTGTGTGTATTTCCAGCTTACTCCCAGTTTCAGGGTTCTCTCGCTCACACTTACTCTCTCTTACACTCTCTACCTCCATTTTTCAGAGTGAATCCTGGGGCCACAGTTCCTGCGTGTCACAACAGAGTTTTCAGTAGCTGCAACTTCCCTCTTCTTTTTACTGGCCTGCCAGTTAAACACAATGTTTCCTTGTCTCCTTGATACCATTAAACTGTTTTCTGAATTATACATCCAACTGCTTTCCTCTTGACCATTTTACTGGATTGGGAGCAATGGGGGAGGAGGGGGAATATATTCTCATGCTGAAGACTGCCATCCACCTCACCAATGATGTCTACCTCCATAAGCCTTGCCTTCCTGGTGTTCTGAGAGATAAGGTGGAGATGTTCCAATCAGCCTGGCTGCATTACTGCCTATCTGTCTGATGTAGTGTACCCATATTTTCTAACCTGAATCTGGGGTCACAGAGCCCAAAACTCATCCACATTGTCCGAGGCCATGAAACACGCTCTGGAACATCCATATGCTTCAGCTCCAATTGCCCATGTTTAGTATTTACCAGCGACCTCATTACTCGGACATTTTTCCTCTGAGGCCAAGTGCTCTGGACCACCCAGGGATTCAGTGGATGGGGTTGTGAATTGGGGAGGAGGGGGCACATTGTCAGGGGGATGTGGGCAATGGGGTCAGGGAGTGCCTGGCCTGGGGCTACACATCATCAAGCGGGAGGAGGTTGGGAATGGCTTTTCAGAGTTAGAGGTGAGCACTAATTGCTTTGCTTTACCTTATCTTGCACTCCACCGAAATCTCCATCAGCACAGTCCTCAAATGGATCCCCACACAAGGTAAGAAAGGAGGGACTAGGAAAGCTGTTGCATCCTACTGTCATAAAGCGATTAATGTATATAATGTTATTGGGAATTATTTTTTAAAATAGAGTTTAGTGATGTCTATGTGTGTGTATGTGTATGTGTATTGATTGGATTAAAGCCAGCTGGTCTAGAGACTTTGATGTATAGAAGGAAGTAGGTTTGAAATGGTAATTAGATAAACATGGGGAAGTTTAGAAACATAGGTGTCAAGGGGGCAATTTGCCTTTTTAAAGAAAGCATTCAAAAGAATAGGTGAAATCAAGAACCTAGCTGGGAGATGCCAAGCAATCTGTTCATTTTTCAAGCTTAATAAAATTGGTGGAATGTTATTGTTAGAGGAAGTAAAATTAAAAGTCTAGTCATACAATGGAAAATTTACATTCAGAGTGAAAGATATGTATAAAGGAGAAAGGAGATTGTGTGTAAGGCAGAGGCATTTTAAGATCCGTCAAGCGTGAAAAACCTCCAGCCTGTAAACCTCAAGTCTGTCTGCAAAGACCCAGAGCTGGAAGAAATTCATTTTGAATGTGATTGTCCAGGATGTGCTCTGCCAGGTGTCTCTTTAAATCTATGAGTTTTATGGTTGCCTTAACTAGGGTGTAATTAAGAGATTAATTAGGGAATTTTTGAAGTTATTATAGTAGTAATTTTGTAGATGTATTTATGTACTTACAATTTTTCCTGTATTAATAAATATTTCATTTTATAAAAAAAACCTCTTGACACTCTGTGGTCTTATTACTATTGAATGCAAAGCCTGCATCTCGAAACATACAAATTGCAAAAATGGGCTATGACAGTTGTTTCAAGTTTCCCTCAGGATTTGAGCAACTCAGCCTTTACTATTGGCAATCATTGGTCAAGCAGCCTGTCAATTAGGATGCTCTACACGCTGGATTGGCTGCTTTGGACACTGAGCATTCCAATTGACAGGCTACCTGGCCAATAAGCTCAGGCCCCCTAGACACATGGGCCCCAGTGATTAGCACCCTCTGCACACCCCTCTCCAGGGCCCCGGCTCTGCGATAGAAGTTCATCTATGTGAAACAGGGGGTATTACACATCCATTGGAGTTAATGGAACTGAATATCAGGTGGGTGGGGGGCAGGATATAACAAGTGGTCAATGCAATACCTTCCATTTCCCCAAGCTAAATTTCAACCTCAATGCATTGTTTCTAGCTCCTTTCATGAGGAAAAACTTTTTCACCCCGAGGGTGGAGGGCCTCTGGAATTCACTGTCTAAATTGGTGGTCGAGGCTGAAACAACTCATTTAAAAGGATATGTGCCTGAAGTGCTGTAACCTGCAAGGCCACGGACCAGTTAATGTCCACCGCTTGAATCCAATTAAACATACAATTAATATACAATTAACAACACACTCCTCAGTAACTTCACATTCTTTCTTTTAAAAGTTAAATTTATTAGTCCCTCCTATTTTTCACACCCTCTCATTTGAAGGTGCCAATACTGGGGGGGCACAAACCTCTCAAGTTTCCTTTGCCCCATGGTGTGTTGGAGAGGCCAAGAACTAGGCTTTTCCCCACAATTTGTTTTTTTAAACTAGCCTGCTGCCTTTGAAGGGCTGATGATGCTTTTAGTTTCATGCTTCCCCACCCCTACTCCACTGCCCCACCTCCTGTACCCTGTCCTCCATCCCTTCCCCATCCCCTGACATTACTATCAGCCACAGTGCACTCTGGGAGCTCATTGTGAGTACTAAATAGGCCCATAAGTGTAAGATAGTTACTTATAAATCCAATGGGGAGTTCAGGAGAAACACCTTTACACAGAGCGGTCAGACTGCGGAACACAAGGGTATTTGAGGTAAATGGCTTAGATGCATTTAATGGGAAACTAGATGAACACATGACTGAGAAAGGAATAGAAGGCTTTGTTGCTGGAGTTAACTGAAATGGAGTGGGTGCAAGTTTATGAGAAGCATAAAGTGAAGATTAAGTGAAACTTAAGTGAGAAGGATGGACCAGTTGGGTCAAATGGCTTGTTTCAGTACAGTACGCTCGATGTATCTCTTCATCTCACCCTATCAACATATCCTTCTATTCTTTTCTTCCTCATTTGTTTATCTAGCTTCTCCTTAAATGCATCTATACTATTCCCCTCATCCACTTCATATGATAGCAGGTTCAACTTTCCAAGAATTCTAAACACATATAGGACATAGTCCAGGCTATGTATGCAGCTTGGAGGACAAATAAAACTTGCTAATGAACGATCTCTTCAGTCTCCTGTGTTGTGGGGAACATTCAGATTAACTAAGGAAGGAGTTTTACAGCTCTGTCGTGGTGGGGGCAGGGCCATAAAATACGGGGAGTTGTTCAAAAATCCATTGACTTCAGCAAGACCAGAAAATCCCACTGGCGGGATGGGCTGTAAAATTCTGCCCTATGACTCCTCAGCACCACTGCAGGTTCTCCTCACATTGATTCATCACTTTTGTCACACTACCACTACTCTTTTCAGCATCCTGATTTTAACTGCTCCATCTGGGCCTGCAGTTACCAAGGCCTTAAGCTCTGGACTTCCTTCCCTGTATCTCTCTGCTTCTCTACCTCTCTTTCCTCCTTAAAACCCACCCCTTTGATTGTGCTTTTGGTCACCAGCCCTAATATCTCCTTATGTGGCTCGGTGTCAGATTTTTTTTGATAACCATCCGCCTCGGGAAGTTTTACCATGTTAAAGGCGCTACATAAATGCATGTTGTTATTGTTGTTGATGATGCCTTTCAGAAGGCTGGAGGTAAGTTGTTAAAGGTCAAGTACATTTTCAACACTCTTTCTCCTCCTGGTGTTACTTCTGATTCAGCTGTCTATTGGATATTTGCACTGAATCCTGATTAGGGAGAAACAACCTGAAAGGGCACCTTTAAGAACCTGCCTTCCTTTAAAACATCTTGATCAACCTTCTGCCTGCACCTAGCTGATGATGTGAGTTGATGTAATCAGTAGCACCAGCAGCAACTACAAATGTCATTGGCACTCTTCGTTACTGTTAGCATCAGCACTGACAGTTGGCAATTTCTGACCGCAGGCAAGGCTTCACTGCACGGGCCAGTGATGCAGTTTTTCCACAATCGGTTCTCATTTACGCAGCAGGTTCTGGAAAATATCCCGTGGAGGTATCATAGCAGTGTGCCAGTGTCAGCTTCTTTTACAATGCCCTGCACAGTTTAGGATGATAAAGGATACAGAAAAGATAAAATTTTAAAAAAAGTGGAGTACAAAGGGAAAAAAAAAAATCCACTCCAGGAGTCAGGCACAGGCCAGTCCTCAGGGAGTGGTGCATTGTCAAAGGTGCTAAGCCAATGCTTTGTCCTCCTGTGACAGTGATACAAGTTGACATGAAAGAACAGAGAGTTCCTCTTTGTGTCCTATCCGATGTTTGTCTTTCAACCATTACCCCCCAAAAAAAACAAATTAACTGGTCATTCATCTTACATTAAAACAATATCTTGGGATGTGGGCACTGGTGATATTTATTGTCCATTCCTTGTTGCAAATGATGCAACTGGCTGGCCACTTCAACAGGCAATTAAGAGTTAACCACATTGATATTAAAATGGAGTTATATATAGACCCATTCAATTGGTTTCTTTTTTTTAATGACACTTATACTGGTACCAGTATTTTTTTAAATTTGCAGATTTTTAAAAAAAAAACTTAATTAAAATTCTCAAACTGCCCTGGTGGGATTTGTCCCCTGGATTATGCATCCAGGAATCTGGATTACTCGCCACAGTGATATAATCACAATGGTACTGTACTCCTTATATTCACAAATTGCTGCAAAATGGCTATCATGTTTGCTTAACAGTTTCTACCCTTCAAAAGTGCTGTGAGACGTTTCTGAAAGATGTTATCAGATGCTTTACAAGTGCAAGTCTTTCTTTCCAGCTCTTTCTAATAACTAGAGTCATTCAAAATGCCAAGTGGATTTGAAATATTACATGACAGAAATTGAGCCTTTTCTTGTTAGATTGGTCCCTCTTGAACTCTTGAACTGCTTCATTTACTTCTCCTTCTCTCATTTGTTGAGTTCCAGCCAGATTAATTGCCACTCGTGTCCAATTTTCTTTTCCATAGGCTAATTAATGGGGTTTGGACCCTTGATTTCTGGCATTGTATCAGTGTTGGATGCAAGAAGCTTGACAAGAATTACAAGATATCAGTAATCTGGTGAAAGATGTTTGGTCTAGTTTAGCTCATTCATCAAGAAAATGTACTCATCACAGCAACCAACAGGCCTTGAAATGTTTCTAAGATATTTGTTTCACTTGCCAGCCCTGAAGTCTATGTGCCAGGCCTTGGCTCCAAGTGCATGACAGGCCCACTGGTTCCTGACCAGAGTTCCATTCTCTGTAGATAAAAGTGAACCATGAATGTTGGCATCTTATTTAATTCGGAAGGGGGAGGGAATGGTGTAGGAAATGGGGAGGTGGTGGCGTAATGGTATTGTCACTGGACTAGTAATCCAGAGACCCAGGGTAATGCTCTGGGGACCTGGGTTTGAATCCCACCACAGCAGATGGTGAAATTTGAATTCAATTTAAAAAATATCTGGAGTTAAAAATCTGATGATGACCATGAAACCATTGCTGATTGTCATTAAGATCCAACTGGTTCACTAATGTCCTTTAGGGAAGGAAATCTGCCATCCTTACCTGGTCTGGCCTACATGTGACTCTAGCCCCACAGCAATGTGGTTGACACTTAAAAATGCCCTCTGAACAAGGGCATTTAGGGATGGGCAAAAAATGCTGGCCTAGCTAGGGATGCCCACATCCCATGAACAGGTGAAACAAAAAAGTTGAGATTCACCCAGCACTCAAGCAAGGAGACTTCTTAGCAGTGGGTTGACTAGGATCAAACATTTGTGTTGATTTTTCTGCTCCAAGCGTAAGAGCTTTGAGGCCAATTCTAATGGGCCTAACATCATTGCCTCTGAGGTCATTTAACTCTGCCAGACTAGGAGACAGACCTTTGACATGCTTGTTCCATGTAGCTCAATTACACTACACGTGATGCCTTTAGCACTGAATCAGAAGTGCAGAGAGATATTATTTTCATCACAGAAAGTAATGTAGCCTCAGTTTTCCAACACTTAAGACAACGGTAAGCCATTAAAATGAATATCCTGCAATCAGAAAATACAAGCATTTTGCTCAGCTTTGGGGAAGTTAACTAATCAAGAATAAAGGAGATCTGCAATGTTTTGGCACTAAACTCTGTAAACTCTCGACTCAGTATTTTTCAACATGAAAACAATAGTCACTTAGTAGTACGAACTTGAGCATTGCTGAGAAAAGAGACATGTTGAAGCTTTTCATCTTGCACTCATCAGGACAGAATCACATGAATACAAATCTATTTGGTATTTTATAAGATTTATTTATGAGATTTGGTATTCTTGCAATTCTGTCCTGATCAGTGTAAGACAAAAAGCTTCGACAGCATCTATTTTTTTCAGCGAAAACCTTTGTCTTGGAAACTTCTAAAATATTCACTCACTTGAAATGGTTTTCAGTAACTTGTACTTGGTCCTTGGCAATAGTGATTAAATGTTAAAGGGGTAAATTATCCTGGAACAATATAATTGCTCTAACACTGAGCTGACATGAGTAAGATGGACAAGTGCACAAGCGGTAAAGTCACCATGAGATAGCATGTTGATGATGAAGGAGGATATCAAGGATAAATCTCCAAGGGACCCCAGGGTTGATGATGTGTGCTGAGAAATAAAGTCCGTGCTGTAGATGTGCTGGTTGCCATGTGAGGGAACTTGGTAAAAATAGACAAAGGGCAGGATTTTTCAGTTGGCGTGTGGCAGTGGGCCCAACAAGCCAACACAAAAAGTGACGCACGATGATGTCGGGCGTGTGTCCTGATGTCATCGCGCAGTCCCAAGATATTTTGTTCTGTGGGCACGCACAGGAGTCGGTTGCGTGCCCGCTGGTGTGTAAATAGCCTATTAAGGCCATTAAGGAAGTCATTTATGTAATTGGTAACACTGGCCATCCAACCTTAAGGTTGGCGGGCAAGTGAAAAAGCCAAGCGGCCTTCGCATCTTTTAGGAAACCTCATCCGTGAGTGGGAATAGTTTTCCTAAAGCTTTTATTAAATAAATAAATAAAGTTCCTAAATATAAAGACATATCCCTCTCATGTGACACACACAAGTTCCCACAAACATCAATGTGATAATGACCCTTCTACCTGTTCAATCTCTTCTTTCAACAAGACCAACCCTAGCTGCTTTCCATCACGGTATAGATGTCTTTTCAAATGAATGCAAGAATTAAATGAATTTTGGTTTGTAGTTAGCTGCAGTTCTTGGTTATACATGAAGGAAGTTCTATTCTGAAAGTGACTTTGGGTCCTGTGTTTTACTGTTTCCAAGTGCTGGCCTAATTCAGCTTAAATTTTCTTTTCACCCCAGTGTTGTAAATTTATCTGATTCTGTTGAGGCACCCAGCTCCGTTCTGATGTTGTGTTTCTCAAGGCTACTTCTGTTCTGTGTCACTTTGATTCAGTTGCTAACCCTTTGCCTCTGGCTCAGAAGGCTGTAAATTTGAGCCGATGCTGTATTTTGCATGCACAATCTACAATGCTGTAATGAGGGTGCGTGCAATTGTTAGAGATTTTCACCTTTTGATTAACTTGAGCTCCCGTCTGTCTTTTTATGTAATTCAGATGAACCTTAAAGATCCCATAGCACACTTCCAAAGAAGAGTTTGGAACTTTCAATGTACTGGCCAACATTCTTCGACCAACGTCATCCAAAGTATATGGACTATAATTATTCTAATATTGTTTCTGGAGTGTTGCTGGTGTAGAATGTTTCTGGCATTTCCCCAAATAATAACAGCCTCTGTTCTTGAAAAAAAAATAGAAAATTATGTAAACTGTTGTAAGATGGGTATGTATATGAGGCACTATCTGAATACAAGCGCTATTTATTATCCCTGGCATTGCAAACTTCAACACTGATCTCTGTTCAAATGCTGCATTCGTTGAGACAGTTGCTTTACAATCTTCAGGGCTTTTTCTCACTCCTCACATGCCAGAATTATGCCCAAATAATTGAGCAGCCATGCATTCTGAGGAGAGTTTTATGATCGGTGAAGATGCAGCCAAGTGCCAAAAACGTAGGCCTGAATTTTACTGCCCCATCTCAGCGGGGAGGGGGCTGTAAAATGTCGCGAGCCATCCAATACTCCAGTGGCTCCGACAGGACCGTAAAATCCCGCTGCCGTAAAATTCTGCCCATGAGCTGTGGCCAAACTTGCTGGGAATTCATAGACCACTTCATGCTTCCAGAAGCTTTGGGCTGTCAAAAAACACTTCATTTGTTCTGCATGACCTAACATACAGGAGATGGTGGCCTTGAGGTAATGCCACTGGACTGGTAATCCCAGGACCCAGGTTCAAATTCTATTATGGCAACTGGTGGAGGATATTGAAAAGCTAGTCTCAGTAACGGTGCCCTGAAACTATCACCATTGTCATTTTTTAAAAAAAAAGCCCATCTTGTTCACTAATGTTCTAGAGGGAGGGAAATCTGCTGCCCTTACCTGGTCTGGCCTCCATGTGACTCTAGGCCCACAGTAAGTGGTTGACTCTTAACTGCTGTCTGAAATGGCCTGGTAATCCAGTCAGTTCAAGGGCAGATGGAGGTGGGCAACAAATGTTGGCCTTGCCAGCAACACCCAGGTCCCATCAAAGAATAAAACAATTCATAAAATGAACATATTCGTGTATTAAACAATACAGGCTATTATTTCAAAATTCACAATAATGGCAAATTATAGGATGTTTGATGGGGCCAGATGAAATAGTGGATGGAGGCTTTTGTGCCCCTTTAAAAGGCTAATAATTAATTCATTCATTTACTATTTTATTGTTCTACTCAAAAGAATATAAAAAGGAACTGTGCCCCCAAAATGTCACTTTAATTTAAAATTTGATAAGTTCCCTTTAAGGATTTGTTTTTAGTTACAGTGCCC